>NC_083223.1:133552891-134159391 GCF_032191835.1 Heteronotia binoei
TGTTGGCTCTATCTGCGCCACCTTCATCACTTTCGGGGTGTGGATCCCCCAGTGGGGTGGTCTCCCGACTCCCTCCGCTGACTGTTTCTGATAGCCCTGCGCCCCCTCTTTCATTTGATATGTGTCCCGTGCGGGTGCCACCCTCCCGCCGGGAGATGCCGCAAAATGAGCCCCCTTGAGGCTTATGGCGGCAGGGCTCGGGGGAAGCGAGCTAGACTGCTGTTCTTTTGAGGGGTTATAGAGTGTTTCGAGCCCGTCCCTGTGGCATCGGTCCCATCGTTGTGGGGCCCAGGGGGCCGGCGCAGCGGCACGCTGAAGCAGCCTGTCGGTCACTTCCGGGTTCCTGTCCTGCATCTCGACCTTCCCCCTCCCAAAGGTGTCCCTGGCTGGCCTTCAGACATTATGGCCACCCTATGAACAGCGCCTCCTAGTCCCAACCCTGAAAGGAGGTCCAGAAGGATACCATGATTGATGAAATCAAAAACCATCAAAAGTTCCAGGAGAATTAACAGGGTTGTACTTATCCTATCTATCTTCTGATGCAGGTCATCCACCAGGATGACCTAGGCCATTTCAATCCATGGGTGGAACCTAGTCAAAGGTCAAAATTACCGATTTGGTCAACCAAAATTTAAAAACTGGGCCAAATACTGGCAGAAAACTGACAAAACCCTGCCTCGTCCTGCTCTCCTGTCTCCATGAGGCCTTCCAGGCTGGCCAGCATTGCCCTCTGCCCTTCAACATGGTGCCAAGATCAGGCCTTGGAGAAAAAAGCGGAATGAAGGTGAAAAGCATCCCACATAAGAAGACAAATAGGCACCCTGGGACCTCTGATCCTGTAACTGCTAATGTCAAGTCCAAGTGTGCATAGTTGCAAGGAATTTATCTTCAAAGCGCTTAGCAAAATGATCATTGCAGAGCATCCTACCTCCTCTTGAAGGCCATAACCAATAGGCTGATGACCAAGTGTATCCTGTGTCTGAAGTCCTTCGCCCATCATTCCAGAGAGCTAATGTGGTACAGTGGCTAGAATGTTGGATGCACAGACTGGGAGGGAAAAAGGGCCCTGTCTGCAGTCTACTCTGGCCCGAACTTCCAAAAGAAGAACAGAGCTAGCCAAGTGCCACTTCCCTCACCTCACAGAGGGCTTGAGAGAGCTGGCCACTGCCTTGTTCACCTTATGCAGGCTAGGCAGCACTGTTCATGCTTTGTGTGGGGCTTGGGCAGGCCAGGGGTCACATACTCTAAACTTAACCTATCCTTAGGATTGTTATGAGGATAAAATGGAGGAGAGGGGAAAGATGTAAGCAACTTATGATCCCCATTGGAGAGAAAGGTGGAATATAAATGAAGTAACTAAACCTTTGACCCCTTGTGTGCTAAGCTCAAAAAGACTTCTTTCCAACTTCCCAGACTTCTGGCATGCCCAGTTCCTCTGTCCCATTAGTCTTCTCTAGTGTGGACACACAGCATAAGATACTATTGCTTCAGAGCAACACAGCAATGTGCTGCAGGTTGGATAAACATGCAGCAGAGGTCTATTAGTGGCTATAGCCACAGGGTATAGATGGAACTCTCTGAATGATTTTGCACTAACTTTGTTCCACAGCAGGCTTCCCTTTTTCACCAGTGAGGCCCACCAGCACACCCTCCCACTGTTCTCCACACGAAGCACCAAGGATACAAAGCATCACTACCTCAGACAGAGACTAATTTTGCACTAACCTTGCTCCATGGCAGGCTTCCCTTTTTCTCCAGAACTAGCTAGCGATTTTGCACAAGCTGCTCCATGCTGCCATTTTTGTGTGTGGCAACCCCTGATTTGATGCCCGGCAATGTAAACCTGAAAACAGGTCGTTTCGTCGTTGCTGCGACGAAAAATGGGCAGCACGGAGCAGCTTGTGTGAAATCGCTAGCTAGTTCTGGAGAAAAGGGGAAGCCTGCCACGGAGCAAGGTTAGTGCAAAATTAGTCTCTGTCTGAGGTAGTGATGCTTTGTATTCTTGGTGCTTCGTGTAGAGAACAGTGGGGGAGGGCTTCTAATGTCCTGGTGGGCCTCCTGATGTCAGCTTATTTTTTTTTTTTGCCACTGTGTAACAGAGTGTTGGACTGGATGGCTTCTCTTATGTTCTTAAGTCATTTTGGGCAGGAGCTCACAGGAGCAGAGCTCTGGAACCTCTACATTTTATTGTGCTGTTTCTCCCCCCCCCCCAAAAAAAAAACCCCCCACACCCTTGCTTCTGGGCTCCATTGTTCAACCCCCCTCTGAGAATTTTGCTGAACTCTAAGATTTGACAAACTTTCTAATATTTTTCCCAACAACAAAAAAAGGGAAAATAACCAAAACATATAAAGCAGACAGATGGAAATCATCATGCCACTGTGGCCACATAGGAGAAAGTAATTTAAAAAGTACGAGGGGAGTAAGGTTTTGTTATGACGATTATAATTCAAGAAGCATTTTAAGGTAGATGCTGAGCTGATATAATTTAGTACACCTTCCTGTGATGTCAGGGGTGTGTGGCATATGCAATTGAGTTTTGCTAATGAGCTCCAATATCTCTTTTTCTATTAAATGACCCCTGCTTGAGGGAATGTGTAAAGGGAACCTTTTGAGGTCCTTCACCTTTTCTTGTTATTTTACCTGCTGAGGATTTCCCTTCTCTCCAACTCCCCCTCCTCTCCAACTCCCCCCTCAAAAGGCATATTTCTGCAATTTCTTTAAAAAATGAAAGGGAATTCTGAGAACCTGCTTAAACCATCATTAAAAATTGCGCTGACATATCAATATTTTGTGCTGATATATAAATATTTTAAAATAATGAAACATCTTCTCTTCAGTCAGGAAAAAAGTGGACTGGAGGTGGGTATGAATGAGTGGCACAAAACCAACAGAAACATTGTGGAGGAGGAAAAAGATGCTCAAAACTGGCTTCCAGAAAAAGATCGGAGTAAAAGAGGTCTCAAAAGAACCAGAACAAAATTGGGGAGAAAACAAAATAAATAAATACTAAAGACACAAAAATGCATGCAGAAATCAGGGGATAAACTGAAGCAGTATGGGGCCAAAACTGATGGAATAAACCCATGCAGGAAAACCCTGTGAATTGTGTTGATCAGGCACTGGATCCACAAAATGCATAGCTAATGAATCTGATGAAGTAAGCTCAAGCCTGTGTAATGTGATCTCCAAGTGGGTTATTTTAGCTTTGTTACAGTAATAGTAATATTTTGGTGTTTTATTCTAAGCTAATTAATCAGATATCTTTAAAGTTGCTAATCCCCTGTTGGGGGCAGGGGAGCCCCCAGTTTGGAGGACTGCTTCAGGGTTATCAAAAGTGCGGGGGGGTGGGGAGGGAAATGTCTGCTGGGCACTCCCTATAAAGACCGATTCCCATAAGGCAGAGGTGGCCAAACTGTGGCTTGGGAGCCACATGTGGATCTTGAAGCCCCCACTGTCCTGCCAACCAGTTTAGAGAAGGCATTTCTCTCTTTAAATCACCTCTCCAAGCCAAGTCAGCCAGAATGCATTTAAAGCTAATGTTGCTTTCTTTCCACCTCTTTCCACCCTATCTATTTGCCTGTCTGCCTTCCTTCCTTCTCTCAAATATCTGACGTTCATGTCTTATGGCTCTCAAACATCTGACATTTATTCTCTGTGGCTCTTTCATTAACCACGTTTGGCCACCCCTGCCATAGGGTATAATGGAGAATATTTGGGGCTCTGGGAGGGGCTGTTTTTTTTGAGGTAGAGGTACCAGATTTTCAGCATAATATCCAGTGCCTGTCCTCAAAACACCCCTCCCCCCAAAGTTTCAAAAAGATTGGACCAGAGGGTCCAATTCTGTGAGCCCTCCAAAAAGATGCCCTTATCCTTCATTATTTGCAAATGGAGGGAAGGGATTTAAAAGGTATGCAGTTCTTTTGAATGTGATTGCTAGAACTTTCTTTGGAGTTCAGTCATGCTTGTCACATGCTTGTCATAGACTGCAGGTGACCATTGGTTGTAACTGTTAGTGCAGTCCTAACAAGGGTTGAGCTCTGCTAAACCTATTGAAGTCAAAGGACTTAGGATTGTACTGTGTATTAATTATCCGTTAATTAAGACAACAGAAAACCTAGATTTCTTTGGGAGGGGGAGCCATTTTCAATGTAGAAGTTTCCTATGGTGATTATTTAAAAATGATCACTTGGCATATAGTTTAGACTGGAACTGGGAAGCTTTTTGCGTTTCCTTGGATACTCTTCCCCTTCTGTGGGTTAGAATTGCCATTCCCCAGTTCCAGGAGGGCTATCCCCCAATTTTGAGGGCTTCTGCCCATCAATGGCCAGTTTGCTGGTAGGGGAAACCTCATCTTCAAATAGCAACATTGCCATGCAATGTCCCCAACATGCTGATGTCACGCAGAAGTGGTGTTATCGTGTTGGGGCTGTTGCATGGTAATGTTCTGATTTGTGGGCAGAACGCTATGTTTGATGCTGATTTCAACATAGAGTTTTACCCAAAAACCAAAGCATCAACCCTGATGTGATGATGTCACCACCCACTCTCAGAACGCTCCCAAGCCCTCCCCCTCGCCTGTTCAACGATCTCACCTAACAACCTTACCTGGCTATCATTGGAATACGAGAGATTTGAGTCTTGGATAAGAATGTCTGAATCTGATTGGAGGAGACTGTTCCAGTTGGACTGCTCCAGTTCTTAATTTAGGATTGGGATATATTGTGGCACTGGGTACTTAAGTTCCTAGAGCAGTAAGCTTTCTTTATTGTAAGTTATGTTTCTGTGACAGGTGACCAGTCATATGTACCACTTCTACTTGGCAATTTAATCAGAGGTGCTGTGCCAGTCTCACAGTTATTCATTCGTATACCCCAGAACAAACCCATCTAGAATGCCCCCCTTCTCCAGATGCCATGCATGAAATTAGAGTCCTTATATAACCTATTTAATTCATGAAGCAATGTAAAATATTTTTAATTAAATAACTGAGAGAGTTCACATCTATGACAGTGTGATCCCACTTTGTACACTTGCATTTATGAAAATAACAATAAACCAACTTCAAAAGACATAATATTTGGAACAATAATTAAGCATACACAACAACAATCAACATGTAACAATTCAACCTGTTGTATTTCAGTAGACCAGGCTCTCATGTCTAGCCTGTCCCTTGAAGATGCAATTGTGCTCTGTGATGGGATGTCCCCCATTCTTTACAGGAATTTCTGGTATCCTTAAAATATTAACATCCACAAGTGCTACTCTCTCATTGTGTAATGCTTTTACTTCTCACTGTTTTTACTGCCTAAGTCATAAACAGCAAACAAAATATTAATATATTGTTTCATAGAAAAGAGTGCTTCTGAGGTGAATGTACATCTCCCTGCAGTTTAGGGCTTCCAGTCTCTCAGGGAAAACTGCACTCCCCCCCCCTTTAAGGAATACCCCAACTCTTTTACTCCCTCTAGTGGACTTAGTACACTTACTAGCCCTCTGCCTATCTCAGTAGTTGCCTTGAGCTTTTAAAAGTGAAAATAAATTTTGCAGGGAATTCAGGGGAGGGGTCAGTGTTTTGCATGAAAGATCAACCTAAGCCATCTCAAAGTACTTAGCACAGGGTCTCAAACGACTTCTCAGCAGAGAGAGAATGCTGCCATTATATGAAGGCCTGAAGCAGGAAGAAAGAATTCATGCTGCCTTCTCCTGGTCTTCTCAGGTACCTCACAGAAAAGAGAATGGCAGCACTTCTCATTGTAGTGAATCCTTTGCTAGTCTTGGGAACATAGCTTCACTTGGTTTTGGTACCAGCCATGAAATCTGACTGTGAAAGCCTTTCGCTGTTATGCATGCCTTGAGATGCTTTTTTTCAGTTGTGGATCACCTGTCTCAAGCACCTTGACATGTTGCTTCTTGTTTGTGAATATTTCTGTACACTGAAGGCTGAATTATGATGTTGTAATTTGTGAGATATTGACAGAAGGCGATGTATGGCATGGGGGTTGGTCTGAATGGCTTTTTGATCCCAGAATCCAGACCAAATAAAATAATGTTGTATGTATCTTCCCTGTTTGTTTTTTCTAGGCTTTAACCGTAGGAAGTTCAATCCATTTCATATAACTATGTTAGAAATATTAGAGCTATTATATAGATACTTTTAAAAAGTCTGATAGAGTTAAATTTGTGTGTAGCATTTAACTTGCCCTCTGCTATAATGTTTTATTTACAAATTGAAAATTATAGATATGATCCAGTTGGACACACTGGTTACTGTTTTTGTGTCATTCTCTGGTCTGTCTTCTTCAGTTATCTACTGAAAATATTGTAAAGTTGGCAATAAATGTATGCTGTAAAAATAAACTTTTTGTATGCATAGCAACATCATTGATTCTTTTTCAATCAGGAAGATTTTGGGTTAAATATCTGCCTCATGAAAATTGTAAATATATAGACATTCACTTACAGACACAAAAGCATACACACACATTTTTGTTCACTTGTTCTTTGTGGCATTCATGTACGGTATGTATGTTTGTAGAATTTCAGCTGAGTCTCGCTATACTCAGAGGTATGTCTTTCTGCTTGTTCAGTTCAGCTCTGTTTGGTTCAGCTGTAATTCTGTCATTTGAAATTTGATGATACAGAATTGAAAGGGAAAATCTGCACAATGCAAAGAATTGATGTAAAGAAATTCAGAATGCTTGTGACAGATATGATTGCTGTTACATGCAAAATTATTGATGTTGCTCTGGTATACCTTGCGTGTTTGCATGATATATTTGTGTTAGCTGCAAATGTATTTTATTGAGTATATATTGTCTTTGAACAATGTTGTTGAAACACTCAGGTGTTTCTTGTAGCAAAGTTGTTCTAAAACTAGTTCAGATTAGGATTGCAAGCCTATGTACACTTGCTTTTGAATCAGTTTACATAGGATTCAGCTGTATGTGGATTACAAATAATATATGAACAATCTTATTTTATCAAGGTTCATGGTTTGATTTAACACAGAAACCCTTAATTCTGGTACAAGATTATATTCATATTCATGTGTGGTTATCTAAAGCCCTGCATGTTTTAATGGTAAGAATAGGTCCTAATCTTTTTTTTTACCAGCTGAAGTTTAGGTAATTATAGATCTGTCTATAGAAATCATGTTAAAAGTTGATATTGGACTGATGCAGTGTAATTGCTACTCCAGAGTTAAATTGTATGAGACTGTAAAATAAAATAGGCTAATCACATTAGTGCTCTATTTAGGTTTCTTTTTATTTATGTGTGTTAAAATTAATCTCTTTGGATTGTTTTAAAGCTCTGCTTTTTGCAGGCAGCTCTCAGTAAACTATAATGCGTAATGCACTAGGAGGTAAAAGCCAGGAGTGGAAGGGAGGCTCTTCCCCTCACCCTTTCTTTTTGATAGATTTATTAGTTCTTTGTCCTTGTTTCATGCAGTTAACGTGGGGCTGAATGTCAAGAGGCTGGGGGAAAAACCCAAGTCTCCTATCAAACTTTAAATGTTTTCTTTTGATTTTGAAATGCAAAACAAAGGAGCATGTTAAGAGGCACAAGGGAAGGATAAATGCATGCTTAACTTGCCTCCCCTCCTTTAGATTAAAAAATGCTTTGTATTGCAGCTAAACACAAAGAATCATGATAATCGCAGCAGGCACATTTATGTGCCTTTTCTCCTACATAGATACAGGACACCCTTTGATTTCTGCTCAGTGGAATCTGACAGTCTGTTGCTGGCTGCACACATGTGTGAGTGCGCCCGCACAAACACACTTTGCTATGCCCTATCTCAGTTACAGCTCAGTCCTACCCAGGGTCATTACAATATACACATTACATACTTCTAGAAAACATGAGGATGAACTTAACAGGGAGTTTAGATAAACAGAGATAGATTGGAGCCAGAGGGGGTATACGATGTAAATGGACTGGGCTGTCTGAATGAACATTTTGAATGCTATAAAAGCCCCTACCCCCTCTTTCTCCCTGGGCTGTGAGCATTGCAGCCCCATAAGCTGAAAGCAGCAATAATTACAAAAAAATTGTGGAACAATTATATGGTATTAATACTGAATTAATTGTTTTTGAAGTGATGTTTAAACCGATGTCAACATAAGGCAAGAGTACCTGGCTTATTGCCAGTACCTTGTAAAGCACATTAGCTCAGTTGAGTAGTACTTAAAGTTTGAGTCAGAAAGCGAGAGAGGGAGTGTGTGTGCGTGCTTCCCTGTGCTTACACTCTGCTCAGTTGTAGCTTCCCTTGCTGGGACGAGCTGGATACCTGTGCAGTTGAATAATGTGGCTGAAACAAGATTTTTGCAGTTTTTCACCTCGATTTCTTTTCTGTTCTCAGGTGGATCGCTAGATACTGATTTCAAACCGGAATATGCTACATGTTCACTGCCACTGACTATGACCATGACCCTTCACACAAAAACCTCTGGTGTTGCCTTGTTGCACCAGATACAAGGCACTGAACTTGAGACGCTGAGCAGACCTCAGCTGAAGATTCCCCTGGATCAACCGCTCAATGAAATGTATGTGGAGAGCAACAAAACTGGAGTTTTCAACTACCCAGAAGGCACCACTTATGATTTTTCCACCACTGCACAACCAGTATACAGCTCAACCAGCCTCAGTTATGCCCCTACGTCGGAAACATTTGGGTCCAACAGCCTGGGAGCGTTTCCCTCTCTTAATAATGTTCCTCCTAGCCCTGTTGTGTTTTTACAGACAGCACCACAACTCTCACCTTTTATTCATCACAACCAGCAGGTACCGTACTACCTTGAGAATGAACCGGGAAACTTTTCAATGAGGGATGCTGGTCCCTCAGTTTTTTACAGGTAAATTTTGCTATTGATTTATTTGAAACAGACGCAAGCAGGGAGAGACCAGTTGTGCAGAATTTTATGTGTTGTGTGTACAGGGATCTGTGTGTAACGTGCCATTAGGATTGTCACCAACGAATAATGTGACAATATGCGATAGTACAACATAAATCAACATGTCCTTTGTGATTATTGGGTGATTGTTGCTGTGTATGCTTAAAAAGGCATATAAAAAACAAGTCAGATGGTTTTTAAAAAATTGCTCTGGGGGAGGAATAGGAAGCGATAAAGAAACAAGCAAACAAACAACATATAACAAACCAGAATTAAAATGAGAAATGCTGAAACATAGAAGTGACTATTTTGAACACGTCAATGTAGTTTGTACCTCCTGTACATTTACATGTTTGGAGTTTCATTTTTAAGCTGCAAAACTCCCCCCCCCCCTCGGTTTCTGTGTGTTTATTACGTTAACTGACCTTATGTAATGTTGGTCAAAAACTCAGTGGCCTGCCATTCCAAATAGCTCAGGCTGATTTAATGACGGCACTTTAATCATAAAGAAACCTGTAAAAAGTGATCTTAAGGCTGAAGTAATATGATTCTAAAAAGGGTACTCTCTTCCCAGTACACTAAAATTATATCTTAAAAGACAATAGATTTTACATTTATTTTCTGTGCAACTCATTGTAGTATTCTCACAGAGAAGTCTGAGCTGTTAATGTTTAAAAAATCCTTGTGGAAAGTGTGGGGGAGTAGTGTGCATGAGCATTTTTATATGCTTGCAGCTGTAGAGAGATTTTAGAGTTCTTTGAACTGGTTTGAGGAACATAGCTGGTGGTGGCATAGACCATAAAAGCAGGAAAGCATATTTCAGTAATGCAGCCAAATTCGTAGATTCTTGTGTTTGTTTTATATAATTAGAATTAAGTAACCATATATAGTTAAGCTCACAAATGAAAGCATGTTTTTATTGTTGGACTGGTCTAAAATGTATCTCTTCTATGTTCCAATTAAAATTGGTGATTTCTTCCAGTAAAATTGGAAGTATGACCTTGAAGAGTTCTTCTTTGGGTTGGGTGCACCTAGATTAATGGTGAGCTTTCTGTGCTATTCTTGAATCCTGGGATGCTTGCGATAGTTTTCTGTTCCCCAAAATTGGCAGGCTGGAAGACCTTGAAGTTCCCCGCTATATCTGGGAATGCAAATTTAGTGGCTTCAATTTTTGAGCATTTTTTCTTTGTGTTTTGATTAGAATGATAGTCTTTTTTTTTTCTTAAAAAAAAGTTATAGAGCCAAAGGCACGCACCAAATTTGCCAAACTGGTCAAAATGTGAGCTGTTTTCCTCAGGTGTTCATTATTTTTACCATTATAAGAAACAGGGAAATGCCATTCCACCAGAGTAATATGCATGAATCCTGTAGTTTTCAACATTAATAATCCCTTTAATGGGTTTGCATCAAGATTAAAAAATCAGAGGCTCACAGGGTATCATTGGAGGGCCTATGACACAGAAGCTTTGCTGAAATGAATCCAGTCTGAGTATGATCAGAACCTGAGTGGAAGATTGCCTATCCTGTGTAACCTGCCTTGAGATCCATGAAAGGAGAAAGATGGGAATGCAGAATGTAAAAAGAAATAAAAAGGAAACTTACTAAAGCAGAATATGCTTTTGAGTATGAAACTACGTTATCACCTGAGTTGGAAATAATGAACTAAGCCACTCAGCAATGAAAGCAAAAAAGGCTATATATAAATAGCAGTTTTTGTTCTGAATATGTTGTTCTGCATAATGTTACATTGACTTCCTGAAAAACATCAACCATTACTGTTTGGTTTTTGTGTTATTTGAGAAAGACCAAGAGCTAGCCTCATCCTAGATGAAATCATTTTAATAATGTCTGATGGGGCTTCTTAAAGTTAAAAATCAGAGATGAGTACATTTCTCTTCAGACAGGAGATGTACTGAAGTGGCACCCAGCCTTGGTTCACTAGAAATTGTAGAGTTTGACTTCTTTCATTTCAGAAGAGTTGGATGAGAAAGGAAACAGAACTTTGATTTGGCGCAGCTTTTTCTTAGATAGCTTATGTTGAAATATTCTGTTTTATAGCTATCATGTTTTGTTATATTATAGTGCGACTTTTGATTTTCTAAGGGTTGAGCACTGTGGATGAGATCAACATTCTCACAAGTTGGTGACAGAAATGTATTTTGGCAGGTGTTAAGCTTTTTTCCTTCTTTCCTTTGACTTGTCTCAGGAGCAACTGAAAATATAGTATGTTTGACTGTCTTATCATTCCTTGTAAAAGCTTTTTCAAGCATTTTGTATTCAACTTTTAAATCAGAAGTGTCAATATCAATTCTCAGTATAGCTCTACTAAAAAGTCTATTTCTTTGCCTGCTGCTTGTAGACACTGCATTGTTGGAAATAATCTCTTCTTAATATTATAAAAATACTACTACAGGTTATGAATAACTGTATATATGTTTTTAATAAGTCTCTTTGTATCCTTCAACCCACTATTTAAATTTCTCTGTATATTGAATGGTATTTCTAAGCAAAAAATATCAACAACCTTTTTTATAAAAATAGATTTTTTTAGAAAAAGATTTTTTTATATATTAAAGTTTATTTAGGAGAATTGCAGGCTTGCAAATCTTGTATCCATTTCTGTCCTGATTTTTTGTAATTGCTCTCATTCCCCATGATTCCTGTAGCACTTTTATATTCTTACTTGCCAGGATTACTCAGAAGTTCCCATTGGCTTTAATGAGATTTGGTGGCGGTGGAAAGTGCCATCAAGTCACTGCTGATTTATGGTGACCCTTTCCATTTTCAAGACAAAATACATTCAAGGGTGATTTGTCATTGCCTGCCTCTGTGTTGTTAACCTTGGTGATCTCCCATCAAAATACTACTGACTAGGGCCGACCCTGCTTAGCTTCTGAAGCCTGAGGACATTGGGCTAGCTTGGGCTATCCAGGACCTGTCAGAACTCTGTGAGATTTACCTCAGAATAAGGTGGATTGTGCCCCCTTGATGTCGTATTGACTGTATCAATTCTAGTTATGATCTTTGAGGAAGGACATTTGTTGTTTTATTGTTTCCATTATGATTATTTCTATTTTATATAATGGGAGTGAAAACTTTAAATTGCTGAAGTGATTGTGATTTGCTCATGATTTTCTGGCAAGTAAGAATGAGCTGGAACTCCAACCCACTTGTCCATATTCAGCATGCTACATATTGATCCATAAAATGATCAGTTTAGCTTTGTATCTGGCTGTAGAAAATAGTATTTGCCTTAGCTTTAGCCCTAAGCAGATATCCAGCACTAGACGTTTCAAATGCAGAGAGTGTACACTAATACCAATAGGAGGATAAATGGCATTTTTAGTAGATCAGTTTCAATTTCCTCTATAAAAGTGCTGCTTCTGTTAAGGATATTTTAATTCTTTAATTTTAATTCTTATTATGTTCTTACTTCTTAGTGTGAGTGGTAAAAAGTACTTGTGACATAGCCTCATTTAAAAAGTGAGAATGCTATTCAGATTAGGGTTGCCAAGTCCAATTCAAGAAATATCTGGGGACTTTGGGGGTGGAGCCAGGAGACATTAGGGGTGGAGCCAAGTTCAAGGCTGTGACAAGCATAATTGAACTCCAAAGGGAGTTCGGCCATCACATTTAAAGGGACGGCACACTTTTTCAATTCCTTCCTTCCATAGGAAATAATGAAGGATAGGGGCACCTTCTTTTGGGGCTCATAGAATTGGACCCCCTGGTCCAATCTTTTTGAAACTTGGGGGTATTTTGGAGAGAGGCACTAGATGCTATACTGAAAATTTGGTGTGTCTATCCCAAAAAAACAGCCCCCCCAGAGCCCCAGATACCCGCGGATCATTCTCCATGATTTTCTATGGGAATAAATCTCCATAGGGAATAATAGAGTTCCCAGCAGACATTTCCCTCCCCTCCCCCCCCCCGCTTTCTGACGACCCTGAAGTGGGGGGAGGGCCTCCAAACCGGGGGATCCCCTGCCCCCACCTGGGGATTGGCAACCCTAATTCAGATTGAGACAGTACAAAGAACTTGCTTAGCTGCAGTCTATGTGTCAGCTGTTTTTAAAAAGTTTTTCAGATTACATTTGCCTGAGCTGTGTGCACTGATAACACCTGATACGTTGCCACCACATTGAAACTTCCCTATTCTGGTAACATAAATCCTTTGAAAGCTATTATCAGTAGTACCTTGTCAACTGAGGCCTAAGATGAATATCTCTCTTAAAGGTTGCTCATTTTAGAAATTAGAAGCAGCTTTGTTCCTAGCTCCACCAAAGGAGAGAGAGATTTATCTTCCTCAAAGGTGTGGTCTTTCTCCCTGGTTAAGATTGAGTGAAGGTGGAAGAAGTGATAGCAAGCTAAGTTAGCTAACTATTTTCATTTTGTTCAGATAATGGATGGATTTCTTGATATGCTACTTTTAAAATTTCTGCCTGAATCTCATTTGCCTCCTTTCCTGCCAGTGTTGTTATAGCTAACAAAGGATTATTTTTGCTTCAGAAGCTGAAGTTCTGCTGTTCTTCCTTGCCATTCTTGATGGATGAAGACAGTAGATGCTAGATTAAGACAGCTAGGGTTTATAGGTAAGGCAAAGGCCCTTTCACTTGTCCAGCATCGCCTTATGGAGCTGGCTTACAACAGTATGGTGATTTGCTCTTTCAGAGTCTGCTGGAGATAATTTTTTGTTATTTTACTTCCTTGGATTCTGCTATTATACACGAGACACTTCGTGAGGGCATTCACTTTAGCTCACCTTAATGCCACCCTCTCTGAGGTATTACAGAGCAGATTTTGTTATATTCCATATTCAGATTGTCTCTGCCCTTGCAGAGTAGAATTGACACTATCTCACAAACTATTGGAATGTGGGTTTTTTGCTGCTTTTAGGAACCATTGGATGTCACTTCTTTTAACATGCTCTTCTTTTACTATACTTCAAGGGGATAATAATTCCTATCTGATGCTAGACAGTGACCCAAACAACGTATTTGGTTGCCACATTTCTACTGTATTTTTCTTCAGTAAATAATGTATTATTCTTTTAGACATTGCTCAAGATCATCTGATCATGGGAGCTGTGAAAAGTAAAGTTATAGGTAATTGTTACTCTATAGAGGAGCACTGGTGCTATTCCTTTTCTTAGAATATGACATCTGTAAATAAAAAGAACCTGTTTAGCATACAGTTGCAGGCCAGGATTAAGAACTGCTGAGACCCTGAACTGTGTCAATTTTTAGAGGCCCCATAGCATTGTCCAAAAAATAGTGACTTAAAAAGCATCATTTTGCAGCCCCTAAAACTTGGGGCCCTGAGGCCTATTTACCTTGTGTATAATTCTGCTTCTGCTCAGATTCGTAAAATTCATCTCCAAACAGCTGTCCTCCACAAGGGCTTTCAGTTCTCTCTTCTGATATGTAACTATCACAGATCCCCACTCCCTGAGTGATGATGGAGATACGATACTACTTCTCTTTCCCTTACCATGGCTGGTTTCCTTGCAGGACCCACTGTTTCCTTTCCCTGCACCCTCATCTCCTTAGGATCCTGTGTATTGAGGGAGGAAAAAAAAAATCCTTTTTGCTGCTAACCAAAGGGTTTTTGGCAGAGTGCATGCGTTCTGCTAATTGTTGCAGTTAATTGTAGCATCTGAATCAATTTTTTTGGTTCTTTGCCCCCAAATTAGTTTCTTGTGCCATAATGAAATGAAGAATGTTTACTGAAAGCAATGGTTCACAGATCCTGCTATTGGGACCTTGCCCACTGGTTAAGAACCATTTCTGTGTACCATGATTGAGAACCTGCTTTGTGTGCAGGAGGTCCCAGATTTAAATACCTGGCATTTCAATTTAAAAGTCACGGGTAGCAGGTAGGGTTACCAGTTTGTGCCTGGCAGTGTCCAGTGCCAAGCAAGAAGTTGGGTGAGGGAATGGGTGTGTGTTGAAATGTCCTATGTGTCACTGTGTTATTCATAAAGGAAACCTGGAAGCTCTAGGTATAGGATAGCTCTAGAAATTCTGTGATTTTACATCACTTTGGGGTTTGTTCTGGAAGGGATCTAGCAGCATACAGGACTTCAACTCCCCCCCCCCCACCACTCCAAGCAATTACAGCTGCTAGATGGAGGCCTTGTATCATAGCGGGAGGCCAGGCAGTATTAGTAGCAGACATGAAAGTCCTCTACTTGAGAGACTAGATAGCTGCTGCCAGTGAGAATACAAAATATTGACCTCAATCCAATGGCTTGATGGTATAAAGCCATTTCATGCACATACATTGCAGTGCATAGCAAGCACTAGCTCAAACCAGTAATAATATATAGGGGAAGAAATCCCTAATGAATAAAGTGGATAATTGCCTGGAGGCAGAGGAAAGCAATTTGGATGAAATGTTTTGGCAGCAGAGATGTGAATGACTACACTGCATACACTGGTGGTTCTTGCAGATATAGTCAGGATTTAGTGTATGTTCTATTGGTTAAACAGCAAATTGCTGAAATACTACAAGAATACAAATTGCTGAAATAATCAAGAATATTAGTATTTATTTACTTCTGTTTATGGAGAAGTATCAGTGTTTTACGGCTGTCGCTTCACTGCAGATTTTTAATTTCTAAATGTCGTTAATTATTGTGGGAATGATTCAACCACAGGAAAATACTTTCAAGCCCTATAGATTTTGATGGAATTGTTAAGCATGTGGTTAAGTGCAGGAAAATACAATAAATGCAGCATTTTTAATTCTACACAAATTAATATTGATTAAAATCTCAATACAGGTGCCTTTTTTAAATTCTAGAATTTTTGACCTCATACAGCATATCAGTTTGTGTTGCGTAGACTGACCTGTTTGTTTGTTTTGTCATTGAACTGGGATTCTGCAACCAAGATATCAGGCATACTGGTTTGTTAATATGTGCAGAGTCCAATGATATGTTTACTTTATGGCAATTTCTGCCACACCAAACACACTTTTACAAGGCACAGAAATAGCTGGAATACTAGGAGTACAATCTTGCTTTGTGTGCTAACAGAACAGGACATGCAGAGGCGCTTCCACAGCAGGGTTTCCAATCTCCAGGTGGGGCATGGAGATCTTCTGGTATTAAAACTGATCTCCAGATAACAGTGATCAGTTCTCCTAGAGAAAGTGGCTGATGTGGAAGGTGGACTTCATGGTGTTATACAACTGCCAAGGTCTCTCCCCTCCTCAAACCCTACCACCCCCACCCGCCAGTTCTCCAGGAATTTCCCAATCTGGAGTCAGCAGTTTGACAGCCTCTTCTCCATCTCCTGCCTCTAAACATCTGGCCACTCAGTACCAGTGGAAGATTCCCTTCATCTAGCCACAGCATCTTCTCTCTTGTTCTTCCTAGGCTTCCCCAGCCACAAACTATTCCCAACAAAAGCAGGAATTCACTACAGGCAATTTATATCCACATAGATAACCTTTCAAATACGGTGGTCCAGAGTTATCAGAACCAGATAGTATTAGTCTAAATGTTCTGTAGAACCTCAGATGTGAAATTGCTGATCTCTTGACTTCTCCTGTTGCAAATTGGGGTGTGTGTGTGTCTTCTCAGTCATCTCCTCTGAAATTGTAGTTCATGGTCTGATAATTTCTTTTATTGACTACTACAGCTTTCTAGTTTCTGGCCTCTTCTTACCACACCTCAGTGCAAAACTCAACTATTAAAAAATCACTTATCTTGTCATTCAAAACATCTTATGCCGCATGTTTTCACTGGCTTCTTTTCCCCTCCTGCAGTGAGCACAAACTTTTTGTCCTTACCTGGTCCTTCAGAGCTCTCATTGGCCTTGCAACCCCCTATCTTTCTGTTCTTATTATGTCCCTGCCTATGACCTTCACTTTTCCACCTATATCACCCTCAGCAGCTCAGAATTTTCCTGCTTGTTTAACAACCCCGTCTACTCCAGCTTTTGTGCTTATTCTGCCATTATTTCTCCCTAAGTAATTCCATAGTGCTCCTGCTCTCTGTCCTGAAACCCCTCTTCAAAACTCACCTTTTCAGGACTGCAGTTAGCAGGATCATTTGAATGCATCACCAACCATAAAGATAACTAAGCCTGAAATTATGCTTGGATTTTTAAATGCCATGATGACCATTTAGGAACCTGTTTCAATTCATGCACAAGTTAGGCTTTTCTTGCTATAACTGCTACCAGCTAGGGTGGATGAAGACATTTCCTCTTTTGCCCACACTACCCTTCATGACATGGTTGGTAATAGACTGACACGATGGAACTTCTTCCCTCACCATGACCACCACCACTACCACCACAATCACTATGCAGCTTGTCAATACTGACCTAAGAGAACTTTCTTTCATACAGAGAGGATTATTCCCCATACAGAGAGGATTATTCTTTCATACAGAAATTAATTATTCCACATTACATTGTGGAATAATTAATTCCAAAATATGTACAATGCTATAGAAGACCTGGTGACAGGAGGAATACAAGAATGCTTCAGATTTCACATGTAGTAGAAGCTCAGCTACATTCGTATGCGGAATGTCTTCTCCAATAGCAACTTCAAATAGAGCATTTGATCTGATTTGGAATCAGAGGAAAGTGCTGGGACATTTACAGATCACATGTCAATCCAGTTGTGTGACATTCAGAGATCTGTAATGCAGTGAGCGCCATAGCTTCCTGGAGGCATATTCTTTGCACTGTCCCATCACCTTGATGAGGCTTGGAGTCTGGAGTGCGGGGGACATGGGGGTGCCATTGGTTAGTGTAATTATATCACTTCCCCTGGAAGTGATGTAATGCTGCTGTCTGCCAGCAATTTTTACATTCCCCCCCTCTCCTGATAGCTGCTGGAGTGCAGTTGGCAATGGGAGCTGGGGATGCTTTTTAATAGCACTTTAAAATACTGAGCTGGAAAAATAATCCCCCTTTGTGGGAGGAGGGCACAAAGGCCATGCTGTTGCAGGCTAGATCTCTTTTAGTTGTGAAAATGTTTTAGGTAAGATTTTAGCCAGCTGTTGTACATCTGGATACATAGCTGGTGTTAAAAGATTTTAAAATTATGCAGCAGTGAATCTGCTTGTGCCCTTCAGTCACAACACTGAGATTAAAAGCTTGTTCTGCATTGTTGGCAGACCCTGCATAACACAGAAGTACACACAGATGGGAAGGATGTGAATTGGTTTGTACTTTCTGGTTTAACTGGCTTTATTAAACAACAGATACTGTTTCTTGCAAACTAACAAAATACTTTGAGGGCCTTGTAGGTGAAACACTGGGGTAAAATATCTGATTCTTCAAGCAAGTTGTGGTGAGAAGTGCTGGCTCACTGTTGCATCTAGTCTACGTCTTTTCCCATCAAGGTTTCACTTCATTTGCAAGGATATTGGCAAAGAACATTTTTTCATGTGTGCAAGAGAAAACAATGAAATTTTCTCTTCCCCATGTATGCTGTGATGACTATACAGCTCCCTTCATGATTGCGCCATTTTGTGATTTCCGTGTTTATTTTTAAAGCAGTTATTCAAAGGTCATATACGGTACTCTCATGCTGCTCCAGCCCCACTTCTAGAGTTTCTGTTTAGCTACATTAAAAAAAAAGTGGTGAAGGATAGCAAGGCTCCTCCCTCTCCCTGCTGCCCTACCATTCTGTGATATTTGTGCTGAATTTAAAAATTCTTTGAAGGCTGTGAATTACTCCTCTGCTGTGTGGAAGCTCCACAATTACTACCTAATCCCCCCTCCCCTGCAAAGGTCAGCAGATTCATTGCTGTGCCTTCCATTATGTGGACTTGTATATTTGTATATGCTATCTGTGTAAATTACATATGTGAGTCTCCTTATTCATATAAACTTCCTCACTTATATGCCTGATTGTCTGATAATTTCAAGGAATTATTTTATGTTGAGTCGAAAGTGAATTATTTCTTTGATAAATGATAACACATAACTTTTGGAAACTGATGCCTTAAGCTGGGAACATTCCTTCACTGGGAGCAAGTTCGCTGGCTGCAAGCCATAGCCATGGATACTTGAGCAAGTGATAATGCAACTGTAAAAATGCTGTGCTATCAGGTGGTTTCTGTTGGCTCTGTAGCACTACACATACATGCCAGATTTTGCTAAATCTGTTAGCATCTTTTAAAAACTCTTTTGTAAAGTTCTGGTATCTTCTAGCACTATGAGATATTCTAAAGGTTACTAGTGACCCAAAGTAGGAATGGGAGAGGGCATACAACTTCTTAATGATGTATAAAATCAAACCAATTGGTGGTGATACTGTCTTTATTAAATGCAGAAACATGCTTTAACTGTCATAATCCAAAGGAAGGTTTAAATGGTGTCTTAAGGTTAGGCACCAAATTTTCTGGTATATGTAGTGAAAGAAAAAATGCCAATTATTTGATTATAAAGATACAATAGGAAAATACACTTGCTTATTGTATAGTGTTGGACTTAACATCTCTGTATGAATATTGCCAGCTGCAGCTTGTGATTTGGCAAGCCTTAATGATACTGTTGGCAACTTTTGAGTTGGAAAATTCCTTGAGATTCTGGAGGTGGAGCTTGGGGATGGATGAATGTGGGAGGGGAAGGAATCTCCAGACATTTCCCAACCCAGAGCCGGCAACCCTACTTCTAAGTCCATTTAATTAAATTAGCTTAGAAGAGTCTAACTCTTCTTAGAAATGCACTGTGGGTGTAGTTAAGGGGCACAACTAACAAGAGTGATTCTGACATCTCTCTTTGTATAAATGTCACCATCTAACTTGGACTCCTGTAGAGCCCTCAAGAAGAGCCTACTTCTGCTAACAAATTAAAGCTAATTAGTTATTCCATAAAGGATATAAGATTGTACCTTTGGAGAAGAGAACACCCAAAGCAGTGAGGTATAAAATGTCTTCTCTTAGCTTCCTAGTTACTTCAGAAGATAGTTGAAGATAGCACATTATATCTCCCTACTTCACTTTCATGGAAAGTTTTGGATAGTGTTGGTAGCGTGTACTGCTACTGATTAATTATGTCTATTGGACTGATAAAATGATGTCTAATTTACCTGAGATATTATTTTCACAGCTTTTCCTCTTGTTCCCTGATTTTTTTTTACTAATATGGAAGAAATATATATTATGAATATTTTTGATATCTGTAAGGTAAAGAGCTAAGACCTCTGTTGTGAAGACCTCTATCTTCCAGTGTGAAGGCTGCTGTCTCTCAGCCTCAGGCCCACTTGCTACATCTACAATGTGGGGATTCTAATATTGACCCTATTTTTTAGGGTTCTTGGAAAGACACTATGATAATGCATGCAAAATATCAAAGAGCTCTATAAATACTTATTATTATGTATAATAGCTCAATGACAAAAAAGATTCCCAAGTCTATTTCAATAAAGTGACCTCTTCACTATAACACTTGCATTTATTATTGCTTACCTTAAAACATATACCGCTTCCAAAGTGAATTGTTGATGAAGCAGGAAAATGCATTGGCGTTGCTCAGTTACAAGATTAGTGTTTTTGTTTGGTCATGCAGAGAAGTTACTCTACCAGTGATACAGGCCATTTCTCTTTGTTTTTTTCCTACATGCAAAATAACAAAATAACTCAGCCTCATTCTGTAAAGAATGCATGGTAATTTGTAACTGAGAACATCAAACGGCCTAAAGTGAACAGGGAGGTGTCACTATTTATCCCTGACAGAGCCACAGGAGCATCTGTTGCTCAGCTGAAAGAACTGTAGCTGAAGAAGCAGACTAGAAAGCCAAATGTGGGAGGCGGGGAGGGTTTCCAGCCTCATCAGATGATTTAGGTGGGTCCTCCTCTGTATTGTTCTTAGTGTTTTTAAAAGAAACCCAGAACCAATAAGGATGTGATAGTACTTTTCTATATTGCTGGTATTTTATTAGGATTTAAATAAACTATAATTTCTATCCAATTATATTAAAAATTGAAGTGGATGACTTGAAAAATGAGCTTTCTTTTGCAAAAGCCTGTGGTCAATCCTGTTCAATTCATTGGGGCAGAACTTCCACTTTTAAAAAGAGTCCTCTTTACTTTCTGTTGCTTCCTTGATTTGTGTTGTTAACCATGCATACCTTCTTTTAGATGTGGCAGTGCCTTTCCTAACCTGTGGAATGCATTCTATCAGGACTTCATTTAGTGTGGTTGTAAATACTGTAGCTTCGAAGCATCCGCTTGAGATTTGACTCTCTTGTCTTTCCCTTTAAGCTTCCTTTTTACTATTCCCCTCATTTTTGGCAAGTTCCCACTTTTGAAATCTAACGTTACTATTTTGGACTTTAAGGGTAACTTTGCATTGATCTGAATGCTGAATTTATTAGCATTATAGTCAATGTTCCCACTTAGTGTCAAAACCTCTACATATCTTACCACACAGAACGAAATCCAAGATCAGTATCCCTCTAGTTGGCTCTGTGACCAACTGTTCTAGTGCACAGTCATTTATAATGTCTGGGAATCTCATTCTACAGCATGACTCAAGTACATGTTTACCCAGTTCATGTGAAGGTAGTTGAAATCTCCCAGTATAATAGAATTACCGGCTTTAGTTACCTCCCTTTTTTTCTTCTTCATTGCAAAATCAGCCTCACTTTTAAGTAACCCCTAGGTCCCAGTATTTCCACCATATTGCTTTTGTTGCAGACTTAATTCCCCTGATGTTTTCTAATTTATTTGATTCTATGCCTTCTTTGATGTACAATGCGACATTACCACCAAACTGTTCCTCCGTGTCCTGCCTGTAGAGCTTATACCCAAGAATGACTATATCCCATAGATGTTCCCCATTCCAGCATGTTTCTGAGACACTTACTATATCTGAGCCCGCTTTGGTGGGGTAGGGCGGGATATAAATCAAATAAATAAATAAATAAATAAAATCTAAATCATCATTGAACACCCAGCACACCAATTCCGCCATCTTGGCTTGAAGACTTCTGTAATTGGAATGCAGACACCTATAATGTGTTAACCTCTCCAGTAACTCTTGCCTCTCTTGGCCACTTACTTGCCACATATGGCCCTCACCCAAGAAGAGGGTCCCTTGTAAGGGATCACATCCCTCCTCCTCAGGCTGATGCCTCCTGACCTCAGGAGCTTACTCTCCACAACAGTAGATGAGCTGTCAACGGTGGAACTGTTCTGGTAAGTCCATGAGGGTCTCTTCCCCCAAATCTCTCTTTCTGCCTCAGCTTCTCCAGGTTGGCAACCCAAGCTGTAAGAACCATGAGCTCTGTGCAGTGAGCACACACCCACAATTTCCATCCAGTGGGTAGATAATCGTACATGTTGCACTCTCTACAAAAGACTGGATAAGTTTTCGTGTGCTTGCACTATTCTTCAGATGCATTCAAACAGAAGTCACCAACCATTACATATAGGTAGAGGGTGTTGCCAGGAAGGGCCAATTAGGGATGCATGTAACTGAGCAGTGAATATATCTTAAGACTGGATGAAGGTGTGTGAATAGCAGCAAATTAGCATATAGCATAATAAAGGTGTTTTCCTGTGAATAGCAGCAAATTTGCATACAGACTTCTGAATGGCAGTAAATTAGCACACATCATGATAAAGGAGTCTTCAACTGATGTGAGAACTGAATGATATTAGCATGTGTGGTGAGATAAGAAACTGCAGGGAAATTGAGACGGAAAAATGGTTGCACTTTGCAGGTCCTTTCAGGTTCCCCATTGTGCAACTGGGCCTACCCTGGCAAATAGCACCACACAAATGGGCTAGTTTTCCTGGGTAGCGGGTGACAGGGGTAGGATAGGGCAAGGTGGGGTGGAAAACTGAAAATGGGGAGAAGGCTAGTGGATGGGAAGTAGAGGAGGCAGGAAAGAGGGAGAGGCTATAGGGGCTTTTTCAAGGAAGAGAAAGAGAAAATAGTGTGGGAAGAGAGAGAAATTTACCCTGCAAATTCTTGTGGGTTTCCAGTTGTACTTCTTAAAAAAAGTGGCAGCAGCAA
The DNA here is from genome assembly GCF_032191835.1 of Heteronotia binoei. Taxonomy (NCBI): domain Eukaryota; kingdom Metazoa; phylum Chordata; class Lepidosauria; order Squamata; family Gekkonidae; genus Heteronotia; species Heteronotia binoei. Next base: position 133,575,785 of record NC_083223.1, read on the forward strand.
TAGCTAGGAGTACATTCTATCCACTGTAACTGATTTGCCAACTTCATATTTTCCTGGAAAACAAGTAGAAGTTTTCTATTGTCTCCCCTCTATTTGTAACCTTGAGGATTGCTTCAGTGACTGCTTCCAGAGGCTTGCAAGTTGTGGCTTCAATGCAGGAGTTTTCTACACACCTTCATTTGCTTCACAGGATTTTGCATTGGCTCTCAGGAACATGATCATCATGGCTGCTATGGCAACTTGCTGCCTTCATTTTTCTTCACACATTTGCTGTAGCAGAATATCAGCATACAAACTATTACTCCAGCCATCTTGTAGCTTTTCCTTCCCACTCCTTTCCAAGCAATCAGGATTAAAAAAATGTCCACACTGCTCCCCTTATACCTCCAGAACAGAAAGTGCTGGGGACTTTGCCTTTAAGAAATTAAAACTGGAAATTCAGAGAAACTAAAATTTGAAGTGGAAAAAATATGTGGTGATAGATGGTTATAGTGCTATAACTTAACAGCGATAACAATTTGTTTTAAAGTCCTGCAGTGAAACAACAAAAAATAATGTTTGGAAAATGACATTTAGAAGGTACTGCTGGTGAAGAAATGCGCACCATTTGTTCCACGCAATATGCGGCTTGGACTGCATTCCTTTAAAAAAATATATTGAAATAAAGCAAATTTGAAAAAGCACACTGAGGATGAGGAAAACCTGGAAAGACAGCACTTGGAGCATAATGTGGTATTGATGCTTAAAAAAGCAGTGCTCTAGTTTAGAAGCCAAGGCAGAGAAACCTCCCTGTAGAAACAGCCAATATAAAGTGGTTCTTTTAAAAACTGTTTGGAAACTTTAGCTACTGTCTACCTTCTGTGCAGGAAGGCAACCGTGGCAATGTTTTTCATAAAGATGTTTGTTGATTTAAATTGGATTTTAAATTAATTTAGCACTTAATGGTGAATTAAAACAAATTACTATAGGTCTTGAAGGCTTGCAGTCTACAATAAGGCACAAAAGCTAGGAGGGCAGAAAAGAAGTTTTGGTGCTAATTAAAACTGAGAATACAAATTAATGGAAGGTGTTTGTTTTATTGGTTCCTAGGATTACTTTGAGGTTATGATGCTTATCTGTAAAGCTCTTTACTCTCTGAGTTTCACATGTCTGGGGTTTCGTCTCATAACATGTTCATGCTATGAAAGAGATAAAAAAGGAGGCAGAGAATGGGACCTTTGTAGCATAAGTCCTGTAAGAATGCAGTGTTGCCACACAGTATCTGTTGAGATACTTCTGAACTATCACTTCACTAGTCCCCTTAATCCTACCTTACCAATGTGTTTTTTTTAGGGTTGAATCCAAGCCATGCGCAGATGGGGCAGGTTCCCCTCCCAATAACTATCCATTCCTTATTGCCTCATTTTCTGTGAATGTTTCCTAAAGTCTGACTCTCTCACACTTTCTGTCTCTTGGGAATTTTTCATTGCCCGTACAATGCCAAGGAACCTTGTAAGCTGCAGTGGAAAGTCTTCTTATGCTGCCCCACCCCCAACCAGCTGTAGGACAATGTTGTGTAGCATTTATAGTAATAATGCCAATGTATTATATGGCTGGAAAAAAGAGGGATAAATATTAAAATGAAGATTGTGTGAGAAAACTGCTAGCAAAGATAGCACCATACCAACATAATGTATTCAATTAGCTTTGACTTCAAAATAGTTCTGCAGTGTTTGTTTTTATGTATTTCTGAATGATTAAGCCATTATGTCATTCGCAGAGGAGACTGAATGATCACTGGGCTTCTTATGTGAAATTTCAAATGAGATTCTTGCAGACTAATAAACAGAAAGGCATATGCTGGAATGTCTGATCGCGTTGTAGATAAAATAGATCAATACTGGAGCCATAGGAAATACTCTGTCCTAGTTTTTCTGCAATCAGGAGCCCTTTGGAATTTGTCCAGTGTTTCTGTGACATTCAGCTGATTTCTAATTATGCTGATAAAGTTTGAGTGAGAGGAGGCTGATTCCGTACTCACCTTTCTCTGGAGCAGGCTTCCGTTTCTGGGCGGAGCAAACTGGCGATTTCGCACCAGTTGCTCTGCGTTGGCATTTTGCGCGGGGCTAACCCACGATTTGCCCTGCTGCAGTGTAAACCTGAAAAAACAGGTTTACACTGCGGCGGGGCTAATCACGGGTTTGCCACGTGCAAGATGCCGGCGCGGAGTAACTGGTGCAAAATCGCCAGTTTGCTCCGCCCAGAAACGGAAGCCTGCCCTGGAGAAAGGTGAGTGCGGAATCAGCCAAAAGCTCATACCACTTTTAAATTGGGGGCAGACATAAGAAGAGACCTGCTGTTTCAGGCCAGTGGTCCATCTAGGCCAGCATCTTGTTTCACACAGTGGCCAGCTGGTTGCCTTACAGTGCCAACAACCAGGGTATAGAAGCCAAATCCCTCCCCTGATGCTCTCCTGGCACTGAGTTTCAAAGAGATTACTGCCTCTGAATGTGGAGGTTCATATTAGTTACCATGGCTAGCGACCATTGATGGACCTATGGATCTATCTGCAGTTATTTTACCTTCAGGGCCAAAGTTGCATAACCAGCAGCCTCTTTTTGTCCTATCCCTTTAAAAAATTGTGGGTGAGAAGATATAGAACTCATAATAGGAAAAAAATATATGGAGTAATTTGTAATAATCCACTGTTGTAAATTTTTCTTCATTCTAGTATTGTTCTTATATTATGAAACTAATTTAGATGTTGCATTGATTAGTGAACAAGTATAACCTGGCAAAAGTCTAGTGTTCTAACCTTAGATAGTCAAATGTCTCCTCCATTTTTTGAGTTTGTTTTCAAGAGTTGCAGCATGCACAGCAACTCCAGGGCAGGAAACAGATTTTTTTTAAAGTGATGCCACCTTTGTCATTGGCTTATTTACTCCATGTGATAAGAGATAATAAGTCAGAAGGGCTGACTACATATAAACTGCTCATAGGAGTTCCAGTCCTTTCAATGGGGACTTTGTTATAAAATTTTGCTTAGATTGCTAGGGTTGCCAACCTGCAGGTGGTGGTTGGAGATCTCCTGCTATTATAACTGATCTCTAGGTGACAAAGATCAGTTCATTTGGAGAAAATGGCTGCTTTGGAGGGTGGACTCTATGGCCGTTTTCGCACTTAGCGTTTGCTCCCCTTTTTCCGCGGCGCAATTATGTCCAGAGCATTTTTCTCGTTTTCCCACTAGTGACTCTTTGCGGCGTCGCCTTCCCTGAAGCCCCGGCTCAAATCGTTTTCCCACTGGCATCGGCTTGAGTCCGATGCCCTGTCAATCATTTTTTTTTTAAGCGCAAGTCTGGTCGCGTAATGACGTACTAACGTACTAACGTAACATCGAGCTGCTGCCTCCCCTTCATTTCTTGGACAAACCGCATCACGTGTGCTGCTGCTGCTTATGGATTGGCTGCAGCTGTAGAATCCTCCACAGCCCTTTATGTATTAACGGAAGCATTCACAGTGGAGAATCCTAGCACTAGATTCCCCCCCCCCAAATTCTGAAGCACTAGATCCCCCCCCCCCAAATTTCCTCCGCTCTCTTTCCCCTCCCCGGCTGGCGCTTGCAACGGGGACCTGACTGATTCCTGCTGCCAGAGCTCCCCCCCCCCGCTCCATTCTCTCCTTCCCCTTCTGTGGCGCGTGTGAGGAGCTCGGTCGCGTCTACTTTCTAACCGAGCGGAATGTAGCCAGGGAGAAGAATGCAGGACTCCAACTTCCCATTTTATACATGGCGATTTTGTGCAGGTCCAGAAATCCTGGTGGCACAGCTGAGGGAGGCATTCCCTTCTTAAAACACACACACATGGACGCTGTGGCCCGCACCGGCACTACATTCCCCCCCCCCCCCAGCAATGGTCGTTTTCGCATTATCGAGATAACGCAACAGCGGAATAACGCAACTAAAGTCAATAATAAAAAAAAATTCTAACGAAACCAATTGAAGTGCCAATTGAGGCTATTCCAGGAGGGTTTTTTTTTTTTCTATTTGTTAATTTCGAAATATCGCTATTACGCAAAACTGTGAAGTTTAAAAAAAAAAAATGGCCGTGCCGGCACTTTGGGGAAGCGCCGCGAAATGCTGATGATTGGCCAAGCGGGTGGATGGGGTGGGAGGACGGAAAGGGAGAGGGTGACGCCCCCAAAGCAGTCGATCCGGCGTGGATGGATTTCGCACAGGAAACTCCGCTGAGTGGATCCGGAGTGGATCCGGAGGTTTTCGGAAACTCCGGCAACTTGCTGAAAAACATACTCCGGCGTAAAATCCCTGAAGCGCCGGAGCAAAGCGCAGCGCCGGAGCAACATGTGTGAAATCCAAGAGAAGATCCGGAGGTAAATGGGGCGCTACGCCGGAGCAAACGCTAGTGGGAAAACGGCCTATGACATTATTCCTGACTGAAGTCCCTCCATTCCCCAAACCTTGCCCTCCTCAGGGTCCACCCCCAAATCTACAGGTGTTTCCCAACCTGGAGCTGGCAGCTTTACTGCAGACACTGTAACAGTTTAAAAAAAACCCCTTCACTTCCATCCCACACATCTGTGAGTATCTGACTCTAACGTCTCCTCAGCTTCATTGCCAGCTTTGACTAGCTAAATACTGTTTGAGTATTAATAAGGTAATAGACTATGCTAGAAGAAGCCTGAGAAATGCAGTGGCTGTAGTTACGTTGAGTCCTGACCTAAATTGCCCAGGCTAACCCAGCCTTGTCACATCTAGGATGCTAAGCAGGGTCAGTGCTGGTTCATACTTGGATTCAAGACCACCAAGGAAGTCCAGCATCGCAATGTGGAGATAGGCAATGTCTCTTGCCTTGAAATCCCTATGGGGTTGCCGTATTTCAGCTGTGACTTGATGGCAGTTTCTACCAGTTATATTGAGTTGGCTGCAACCTAGATTTTAAATCTATAATATAAAATATATTATCTTCAGTATTTATATAATAGATTTGTTTTAGCAAGATGACCAGGTAATAGAATTACAGTATTTTTGGCTTTAATAAAGAAGTCACCATTCATACCATTCTCTAGAAACTCATAAAGCTAATTTTCCACACAGTATTGCATTACAGTATAAACACAACTGGTTTTATATAGGTAGAATAATTTTTATGCCTGTGGAAATATCAATACCTAAAATGCTAGGACATGGGCCACACACACATTCCAGCATCAATTCATTTTATTTATTTTAAAAGCTTCTATCCTATTTTTCTTCTCAACAAAGACTAAAGGCTTTAACATGCATTTAGAACAGAGTTTCAGTTCAAATAATCACTAACAAATAAAGATGGTAGCTATATAGAGAAAACATAGTGAAGAGTGCAATCCTAAGCAGAGTTAAATTCTTCTAGACCCACTGTCTTCAGTAGAAGGGTGTAACTCTGCTTAGGACGGCACTGAAAGAAACACAATATGACAGTAAAATGGGGGGTGAGCTGTCTACCAGGAAAAATGAAGAGTTCTTGGAAATAAAAACTAGTTATTTTGGCGATGTCCCTTTCAAACTATATCCAAGGGTTAGCGTTTAAAGATGGAAAACGTATTAGCAGTAAAATAATTTGTCCTGGTGAAAAAGAAGGATAGTGGCATGAAACTAAAGATGAACTTATGTTTAATGGCAGAAGGGATGGGGTGTAAATGTTAAATCAGTCCTTTCCTTCAGAATTGATTCCCCTACCTGCTAGTCATTATTTTGAAGAAGACATGAAAAAAACCCCATGGATTTGACAAGATTGTGTGGAGAAGTACAAATTAGAGGCCATGTAAGTAGCATGCACACAAGGACTTGAGGGGGACATCTCATTTCCCCTGTATCTCCCTCACAACTTCCTCTTTCCAAATGCTAGCAGTCTCCATAACAACTCCCTTTTCCTTTTTCCTTTACTCATTTTTGCCCTCCAGCCCATCTACTTTTATATGACCCCTGTCTTTAGCTTTCCCTTTTTCCCTTTCAGGCGAGACCCGGCCCAGTTGAATAGTGGTCACTGCTAGGGGTGTGTACTTGAAAAAAATAGTTGTGCATCATAATTTCAGAAAGAGCAGTTTTATCATTTTCATGAAATGCTGGGAGTGTTTTATTGTATTGGAAAATCATGTTGGGGGATTTCATGTTGGCCAATTCCTACAGAGGTGTGACATGTCATATTACAGGCCACTGCCGCCCTCATTTCCTCACCCACTGCCGCAGTCTGTTGCTGCTGGTTCCATGGTGGTCAATGTTGTTAAGTGAAACTGAGTAGTGTAGTAGTAGCAACACAAAGATTCTCACAGGAAGCATGTAAAATATTCTGCTTAGCATGCGAAAAATCCACAGTAGCTTAGCAAGTTCCTGAAATATCTTGTCTCAATGTGACTGATGTGAGAGCATCTATCTTTTCCAGACAGTGCAGGGTCTGAATAACTGAGCTCATGACACTCCCATGCTTTTAGGGGTCACAGCAGCAAGACACCATTTCAGCTATATGGTTCTACATCTCACTCTTTTCTTTATTATATGGCTGCTTGCAAAGGGCAGCAAAATAACAATTTGATCTTGACATTCCCAGGAAGGAATGAATTGACATTACAATGGGATAACAAAAAAGGTGTACTAATAAAGATGGGGTAATAGATAAGCCACAGGTGGGAAACAAACAATGATGGATTTATGCATTCACACTGGCACATCTTAGTATTTAATTTTTGTCCGTCCAGAAAAGATGCATGTATAGGGGGAGAAGGGTTATTCAGAGGCATACTTTTGGCTAGGCAGGCCAGCCTTCCACTACAGAGCTGTTTAAGTCTCCATCATGGGGCTGGGTATGCAGGCTAGCGTGAGAGGGCCCACCATGTCTTTTGAGGCTAGGCTACCCCCTCTAGCGTGAGAGGGCCCACCAGGTCTCTTTTGAAACTAGGCTACCCTCTTTATACAATAGCACCCTGGTATCAGTTCTCTCCCTTCCTGCACTGTACAGTTCCTGGAGAGTGTAGGCCAAATTGCATGATGTGCTCTCATTTAGGTTTCAAACAACCAAGGTTAAAACACAGTTGAGACAAGAGGGGCATGGGAATGTCAATTACCAAAAAGTAAGCTCTTCATGCATGAGGGAAAGCTATGTGTCTTGATATTGAAATTTTTTTATCAATAAACATTACTAGTTATGATGCAAGAATACAAGATGAATATCTTAACTTCTAGGCACATAAGCAATAATGAGGGACATATGCAAGTGACATGCTATAAACTGAATCAATTCATGTGCCTTTATGGCAAGCAACATATTGTAGCCTAGGTGATCAAGATACACACATTCAGACATAGGTGAGAGCATGGCCAGAAATGGGCAGTCCATACTGGCCACATTAACATAGGTGAAAGCAGTGCCAGAAATGGGCAGTCCATACTGGCACATTATTACAATATAAAAACCATTTCCTGGTTCCCCTCTTCTCTTAGTCTAACAAAAGGTCTTTTTTCTTGAGTTTATGGAGAGTTTGCATGCTTTATGCATGACAATCTTTTCACAGGGAAATGTGTTTCTATTGCAGCCAAAAGGAATTCTTTTTATTTGGAAGTACAACTTGGAAGTGGCCGTGGAGCTGCTATTGTGATTAGCTGAGGCAACCAGCCCTTTTGTTAGGCAGAGGAATTTCCCTGGAAATAAGTTTCGTCCATAACTCAGTTTGGATGGGGTTTTGGGGGAGGCCTTCCTTCCAACATTAATGAGGCATGTCCAGGCAATTTCAAGACCCCTGGGTAGATATGGAAGAGCCTGGAAAACATACTTGGAGAAATAAACAAAATAACAATAATAGATTTATTTTATTTTATTTTAAAGCTTTTCTTGGCTGTCCATAAATTGCCATAACTAAATTACCACACTTGTTTTGGACTGGAGACTTCCTCTTCCTCACATGAAGTTTTAGTTTGACAAGGTCTCTGCCCTTCCAATGTTAAAGGGCAAATTTTATTCTATACCATACATTATGCAGAATACAAATCCACAATATAAACCTATGCATCACTTCTCATGATTCAGGCTAGTGTACATCCATATAAAAAGCATGCACCTAGAGATTCATGAGAGCCTTTTTACTTTGTTGCAACAGATATGAATTTTAAAAAAGAAAACATGAAATTGTGCACAAGATTGGAGCTCCAAAAAGAGAGATTACCAGAGTTGGAATTGCCCCTGGATTATGAAAATGGTCACAAAAAAGGAAGAAATTTTTTTTGCTATAGCTTTGGAACATATGAAATTGTAAGAAAAACTTCAAAAACAAACAAAACAAAACTGAGGCTTCAATAGAACAATGTCAGCTTTTAACATGCATGTATACGAGGGATCAGACCCAAAATGATTAGAGAACTCGATCAGAGAATTTAAACCATTGGGTTGATCAAGTCCCACTGAACCCCCTTTTTCTCTGTGCCAGCTCATCCCAATCTGTTCTGTGGGTCTCACATAGGTGTGAGAGTGGGTTTTAACAAACTTTAACAACAAAATCCTAAAAGCAAATAATTAATCCTCAAACAAACAATTCTTAACAGACATACCAGCAATTCTTAAAACTATCATAATGAGCATGCATTTAAACTTGACTTGCAGGTCCAGATTTCCTGCGCAGGATATTGAAAGAAAAGATGAGCAAACTTAATAAAACAATGAAGAAATCCTAGAAATCAAATTATGGTTAATACCAGTCAAAAACACAAAACAATTCTTAAATCTATTTATAATAAGCATGCAATTTATATGTAAATTTAGGAGAAAACTTAGTATGGAGCTTGCACAGCCAAGGAGATGTGTGGGGCAGTGCGAAGATAGAATTTAGAACTGATGCATAAAGCAGGGTGCTAAAACATGCACCTTGATGAAGAAGCTTGAAATAATGGAGAGGCTGAAACTTAAAACAAGCAAATGGAAATGTGTTATCCAGTAGCAAGCCTGGCCAGGACTGTAGACTGGATTGAAACACAAAATCAAGCAAAACTGAACTCCTACCATGGTAAGAACTTGAAATATAGAAAGGAATTTTTTAAACAAAACACTCAGAAAAGGTCAAACTCTAACAAGATACTATAAAGGCATAAAATAAAATAAATAAGCATGTAGATGCCTCTTTCCACAGGTAAGAGGTTCACCAAATAGCTAAATAGGAAGATTGATCTGTAGATGGAACATAAATGACATTAAGAGAGCAAATGAAGATATACATTTGAAGAATGCAGAACATTATTAAAGTCTAGATTTCTAATGAAGACCAAGAGTTTTCAGGAATTCTGCCTAGTGAATTACTAATAAATCTAGAAAAGGTATTGCTAGGAGAAACACGACACAGAATAATTGGATCACTGGTTCAAGACTTAAGAGAGAAGATGCACAGTGAGAGGGTAGTTTTATCCAAGGAAGGGTACAGATGTTCTTCTATAACACATGCTATTACTTCCAATGAAAAGAGGTCTTGTAGGAACCAAAATTTGTGAGGTAGAATTTTAAAACACTGATCTTTTCAGAAAATAAAAATTCAGAACTAACAACAAAAAGAATTTTCAAATTTAAATGAATGAAAATTTGTGAAGCAATTCGAAATAAGATGAAAAATTGTGATAAATGTAAAAACTAATAGCCTTAACAGGAGACAAAATACATAAATACAAACTCTTCCAGCATTTGAGGCTGAGATTGAAATTGGTAATCAGATTTGGGAAACCCTGATGCCATGCCATCTTTAGCCGGATGAATACAACGTGCCAGAACCCACAAAAGACCTGCAAGAGAAAACACAGCAGCATGCCTGCACCCCCAGGTAAGGGGTGCTGGACCATGCCAAGTTATTAAGCCCAAATTCTATTCGAACCTACATTTGGATAAGAACCTTCATTTTCACTCCTTTTAGTTGTTTTTGAAGAATAGGCACATAGTAAAATCTGTGTGTTCTTGCAGCAGGGAGGATGTATGTCTGGAACCATCATTTGTTGCTGCTGTTTCCAGAGGGGACAGGTTTTCAGATGCACGCTTTTATGGCAATGTGAAGTCACCAGGGCCATTTTTACTGCTGGTGTGTGTGCATGTGAGACCATATCTTAATTCTGGAAAATATTAGAACACACTTGAGATTAAATCAAGAGAAAAACAAAATTAATTCTATATCACATGGCTGATCAAGAATGTTTTGTTCTTTTTTCCATGAAAAGAAAAGCTAGGGTTAAAAATGAAGTTGCCGTTTGCTTTTCAGGGCAATAAAGGGTTACATTCCTTCACTCCATGCAAAAAAGCACTAAGCTATTTATTGCGCAGTGAAATTCTGCTCATTTCCTGTTTCCTCTCTAAAGGCAGAGAGAGAGAAAAAAATAGCTGGAAGCACATGTTGCTATGCCGTTCTGATATTTTGTTCTGGTAATTATTCAGTTTTTCCTTGTCAAATTGAGTCAGTCTTGCTCCACACAAAAAAGGTGGCTTGCAGGGCTGTTTTTTTCTTTGTTTGTTTTAATTAAAAAAAAATTTCTATGGGGGAAGGAGTAACTTTTGTAAAAAAATCTGGCTGGGTTTTTTAAAGTAATGCTATCTGTCTGTCTGCAGCTCCTCTATGGCAGTAAGACTTTGTGGGCTGTTTTTCTGTCATCATTGCACAAGCCTGTTATTTGTACTTGGCCCGCCTTGCAGGGCTGGCGTGCAAGTTCAAAGCAGAGTTGTTAGCAATGAGGAAAAAAATGGGTGTGTCAATTGCTTTTGGTTCCTACTAAGCATTCAATGAAATTGTTAAACAGTCAGATTAAAACAGATAAAAGGAAGTATTTCTTCACTCAAAGGGTAATTAACATGTGGAATTCACTGTCACCGGAGGTGGTGGCAGCTACAAGCTTAGCCAGCCCCAAGAGTGGACTAGATAAAAAATATAGAGCAGAGGTCCATCAGTTGCTATTAGCCACAGTATAGATATACATATATATGTGCATGTGTATATGCATAGAAGAAGACATAGAATCTATATTCTGCCCTCCCTCACAACAAACACCCTATGATGTGGGTGGGTCCAAGAGAGCACTGACAGAAACTGCCCATAACCAGAACAACCTCTGAGAGGGCTATGACCGCCCAAGGTCACTCCAGCAGTTGCAAGTCCATGCACTTAACCACTACACCAAACAGGCTCTCTTATGTTCTTATGTTAGTTTGCAAACTAACATAAGAATCAGGAATATAATTATTAGCACAATGTAAACACAAGCTAACAATTTTGCTAAGTCTAGTCAAAAGCAATAAGAATGGTTTGTCTAGTGCTTTGGCATTTTAGGTAAAAATAGCTATAACTGAAAGAAAGAATAAATAGGGAAGGGACATCTTTTAAAGTCTTGTCAGCAAATGCATTGCCCTAAGCAATCACACCAGGAGGATTAGGATTGCTTTAAATAGGGAGCAATGAGAAAAGTAACAATAGGAAATTAAAACCTACAGGATTAAAAATATAGCCAATCAAATTAGGGTCAATTTGGAAAAAGACATACACCAGGAAGTTGATGAATCAGATTAAATGCATGGAAGGTTGAAAGACCTTTGTAAATAGAGCTGAAAGCAACAATTTCAGCCTGCTGCACTGAGCGCTGTTGCAAAGTAAAGTGTGTCTTTACACTTTTTCCCCAGCAGACTGGGTACTCATTTGACCAATCTCAGAAAAATGGAAGGCTGAGTAACCTGAATCCAGGTTCCGCCAGGTTCAAACCTGAATCCAGCTACCTGAATCCAGCTTCCACCAGGATCAAACTCAGGCCATAAGCAGAGTTCAAGACTGCAATACTGCAGCTTTAACACTCTGCACCAAGCGGCTCTTTTTGAATCCAAATTAGCATTTTCCTTAGACAATTTCATCATCAATTTTCCTGCTGCATCAAGATTATCAACCTGTCTTCTGATTGCTGCCTGAAGACAATTGATAAGGTCTAAATAGGGCTCTTGTGGCTTTTGACAGACAGTTGCAAAACTATGGGCTGGTTTCCCTATGCCCATATCTCTGATAGTCTTTACCGATAAAATGTCAGGCTACTCTTCCCCTGTCAAATGTACAGGGCAAATAGACAACATTTCTGCCAATTCTGGGACATCTTCCAATTTAGCCTGATCAAGTTCCTTCTCCAAAACGTCACAGACCATGCCTCCCAGGGCGTTAGATGGTGGGCCCACGGCTGGATCTGTTGGTGGAGGAGGGGGAGAAGGAGGAGGAAGAAGAGGAGGGGCAGGGGGCACAAGTTGGACACCAGAGCCTTTTAGGGAACAATCTTTGGAGAGCTGGCTTGGGTTAGAAACAGGCATAAATTTCTCTACTGCATACCTGCATTTATGCCAGACTTGCAGCAGTTCAATCGAAGCTCGGGGCTCTGTGTGAAAGGTCTTCCCTATCTTCTCCCAGCCCCAAAGTTTAAAGGAACCTCCCTTCGGATACCAGGGGCATTGCTTACTGATCTCTTGTAACAGAGTCTTAAGTTGGCCAGAAGTCATGGACCCGCCGGACTTTTTGGATCAAAAACTTTAACTCACCTAAATGTTTCTGCTCAGTTTGAGAAAACTGTCCACCCACTACTTACCAAATGAAAGGGGTCGTTTGAAAACGACAGAGTGTGCACGTGGGGCCTCTGCTAGGCATTTGATAAGTAGAGCTGAGCTGCTGGGCTGTGCCAGGTGATACCTGAAAGCAGGAGCTCTCCCTTGTCCCGGGAGCTGAGCTGCGCCTGCTTCGGTGAGCTTTCCCTGCTTCAGTGAGCTGTCCCTGCTCTGGGCGCCACTTGTTGGAATGAACCACACAACACGCGTGTTGAGGAGAAAATGCTTAGCTTGCAAAGCAAGAGGCCTTTATTTTATAGGGTTCAGGTCTCAGCTTAAGTCATAGCAACACAAAGATTCTCACAGGAAGCATGTAAAATATTCTGCTTAGCATGCGAAAAATCCACAGTAGCTTTGCAAGTTCCTGAAATATCTTGTCTCAATGTGACTGATGTGAGAGCGTCTATCGTTTCCAGACATTGCAGGGTCTGAATAACTGAGCTCATGACACTCCCATGCTTTTAGGGGTCAAAGCAGCAAGACACCATTTCAGCAATATGGTTCTACAGTTTGCCTTTGCCTTACCCCGTCATCTACGCTTCCCCCCAGCAAGCTGGGTAGTCATTTTACCAACCTCGGAAGGATGGAAGGCTGAGTCAAGCTCAAGCCGGCTGCCTGAAAACCCAGCTTCTACTGGGGATCGAACTCAGGTCGTGAGCAGAGCTTAGGACTGCAGTACTGCAGCTTTAACACTCTGTGCCATGGGGCTCTATATTCAGGGGCTCTGAGAAATTTGACTGAGTAATAAAATACGTTTTTACCAGATTTTGCACCACTGGCCTTGTCCTTATTTTTTTCTCTCGGAAATTGATATAGCCATTTAGTAGAAGAATTTGCATAGAATTCACATTCATTCAAAACTGTCTAAGGAACTGTGCAGGCTCCATTGCTAAGGTTGCCAGTCTCAAAGTGGGGCCTGAAGATCTCCCACTACTACAGTTAATCTCCAGTCAACAAAGCTCAATTCCCCTGGAGACAATAGCTGCTTTGGAGAGTGAACTGCATTGCACTGAAAGCAGTTTGCCCTGGTTGCCAGTCATGCTGGGGGTAGGGGGACCCAGGAGGGCTTGCCTTCTCCAGGCCCCACCCAGGCCCATAGCCACAGGGAGCCCCGGGGGCCACAGCCCCCACCCAACTCCCCTGGACCTTTGTGTTCCCTCCGTTCGCCAGCTCCCGTTCTCTCCATGCCACTTTGGCAGCCCCCACCCCACTCCACAGGTGTCCCCTCCCTCCCAACTCACCAATGCGGCGAAACAGGAAAGAACGGGCTTCAGGGGCTCTTTCAAGATGCCCCTTGCCCCTGCTGGTCACGTGACCAGTGGGAAAAGCCACTCCAAGGCCGACAGTTCATACACCGGCTTTCCAGCGTGCTCAGCAAGTTCAGTGATGACTGCCCCCACGCTGAACATGCTGAGCGCGCTGGAAAGCCAGCGTAGGAACCGCTGTCCTCAGAGTGGCTTTTCCTACCAGTCACATGACCGGCAGGGGGATGTCTTGAAAGAGCCCCTGAAGCCTGCTCTTCTCTGTTTCGCTGGGGGAGGTGTCGCGGAGGGGGGGCGGGGTCACCAGAGCAGTGCAGAGATCGGGGCCAGAGTGGGGACCACCAGAGGGAGGGCCCTCCATCCAAAAATTTTTCCTGTGGGCCCCCCCCCCCATCTGGAATTTTATTTATTTAGTTATTTAACTTATATTCCACCCTTTCCCAGATGGGCTCAGAGCAGATCACATACAGATAAAAACCAGTCACATATAATAAAACCAATAAATACAATTAAAACAATAGCATTACATCAACATTAAATAACATTAAATAACAGAGGCGGGCAGCACATAGTACAAATTTAGGTGTAATCATTCAGTGGCCGGATATAAAGTTTCAGATGATAGCTCACTATGGGGGAGGGTAGCCGATGGTATAGGCAACAGAGTAGAGGATGCCCGCCTGCCTCAACTAAATGACTGGCGGAACAGTTCTGTCTTACAGCCCTGTGGAAGGGTAACAAATCTAGCAGAGCCCGTATCTCCACTGGGAGCTGATTCCATCAGATTAGGGCCAGGGCCGAGGCAAGGCGGATGTACTTGAGGCCAGGGATAACCGGAAGAGGCAGTCCTGCAGGTATGTTGGTTCCAGGCCACATAAGGCTTTGAATGTCAATACTAAAACTCTGAAATTGATCCGGTACTCAACCGGTAGCCAATGCAGTGTGTACAGCATCGGTCGACTGCTTGCCCAGTTAGGAACCGCACTGCCGCATTTTGCACCAGCTGAAGTTTTTGGAGCAGCCTCAAGGGCAAGCCTGCATAGAGCGAGTTACAATAGTCCAACCTGGAAGTGACCGTTTCATGGATCACTGTAACTAGGTCCTGGGATGTCAGATAGGGCATCAGCTGTTTGGCCTGCCACAGATGGTTAAAGGCAAATCGCGCAACTGTTGTGACCTGGGCCTCCATAGAAAGGGAGGCATCCAGTGTCACCCCCAGACTCCTCACCTTCTGAGCTGGCACCAAAGGGGCGCCATCTAGGGTGGGTAGTTGGATGCCCGATCCTGATCCCCCCTGACCCAGGTACAGGACCTCTGTCTTAGTTGGATTTAGCTTCAGCCGGCTTAACTGCAACCAATCTGCCATGGCTTCTAAAGCCCTGGTTAGATGGTCTGGGGCGGTGTTCGAATGGCCATCCATCAACAGATAGAGCTGAGTGTCATCTGTATATTGGTGATAACCCAGCCCAAAACCTCGGGTAATCTGGGCAAGGGGGCGCATATAGATGTTAAACATCATTGGTGAGAGAATAGCTCCCTATGGCACACCACATTCAAGTGGGTGCCACCGAGAGATCTCCTCACCAATCGCCACCCTTTGTCCCCGACCACGGAGAAAGGAAGAAAGCCACTGTAAGGTCACCCCTTGAACTCCTACGTCAGCAAGGTGGTGGGTCATGAGGTCATAGTCGACCGTGTCATATGCTGCTGAAAGATCTAATAACAATAGCAGTGCTAACCTGCCTTGATCCAGATGCCTTCTAAGGTCATCTGGGTCTCCGCCCCATGACCAACACGGAAGCCAGACTGGAAGGGATCGAGGGTAGAAGTATCCTCCAGGAAACCTTGAAACTGCTCTGCCACCGCTTTCTCAATTACCTTACCCAGAAACGGTAAGTTCAAGACTGGGCAGTAATTGGCCAGGACCATCGAGTCCAAAGATGGCTTTTTCAAAAGCGGGCAGACCACTGCCTCTTTAAGTTTAGCTGGAAAAGTCTCTGTTTCCAAGGAAAGGTTAATAATATCAGCTAAAGAGTCTTGGATACTTCCGCCACCTGCCTTAATAAGCCAGGATGGACATGGGTCCAATGGGCAAGTGGTTGGCTTCATACCCAACTATTCAGTATGTCAGATATACAATATGAAGTAAATGAGTATTTAGTAAAAAAATATTTCAGAAATGTCTCAAATTTACCATTTTTGGATAAAATCATTGAGAGGGCAGTAGCGTTACAGTTGCAGAGTTTTCTGGATGACGCTTCCGTCTTAGATCTTCACCGGCTTCCACCCTGGTCATGGGATGGAGACAGTGCTGGTCGCCTTGGTGGATGATCTCCAGAGGCATCTGGATCGAGTTGGCATGGCAGAGCTGATGATGTTGGATCTACCTGCTGCGTTAGATACGGTCGACCATTGGTTAGTGACCTGCCGCCTCGCCGACGCAGGGATTCTGGAGCTGGCCTTACAATGGCTTTCCTCCTTCCTTGATGGACGGGGATAAAGGGTGGCAGTTGGGGGAGAGTTGTCCCAGAGGCACTCACTAGATTGTGGGGTGCCACAAGGGACAGTGCTCTCTCCAGTGTTATTTAACATCTACATGCGCCCCCTTGTCCAGATTGCCTGGAGATATGGGCCTGGGTGTCATCAATATGTGGATGACACCCAGCTCTATCTACTAATGGACGGTCGGCCTGACTGCGCCCCAAAAAATCTGGACCTAGCATTGCAAGCTATGGCAGGTTGGCTCAGGCTGAGTAGGTTGAAGCTGAATCCAACGAAGACAGAGGACCTTTGCCTAGGTCGTGGCAGTCTGGGAAGGGAAATCCCCCTTCCAGTTTTTGATGGTGCACCATTAAAAGTGGCGTACAAGGTCAAGAGCTTGGGGGTTCTACTGGAGCCTTCCTTGTCAATGGAGGCCCAGATAGCAGCCACTGCTAAATCCGCTTTTTTCCATCTTAGGCGGGCGAGGCAGTTGGCACCCTCCTAGAGCGTCACGACTTGGCAACAGTGATACATGCAACGGTCACCTTGCGACTGGATTACTGTAATGCCCTCTAAGTGGGGCTGCGCTTGTGCCGAACCCGGAAGTTGCAGCTGGTGCAGAATGTGGTGGCCAGGCTATTACTAGGGCTCCCGAAGTGGGAGCACATACAGCTGGGGCTGTGCGAGCTGCACTGGCTGCCAGTTGTATACTGGATTTGTTACAAAGTGCTGGTCTTTACCTTTAAAGCCCTTTATGGCCGAGGACCTGCCTATCTTAGGGACCGTCTCTCCCCATATGTGCCCCAGAGAGTACTGAGATCAGGTGCACAAAATCCCGGCCCGAAGGTGCCCAAACAGAAGAGTATGCGAGAAAGGGCCTTTTCGATGGCAGCTCCACACTGGTAGAACCAACTACTGGATGAAGTGCGGACCCTGCGGAGTCTTGATCAATTCCGTAGGGCCTGCAGGACTACTCTTTTCCAACTGGCCTTCGCTTCATGTGGATTTTAGTCTACTATATACGGCCATCATAAACTACAGAGGAGAACACCTAGAACATAGCACTGTAAATGTTAGTTTTAATTTTAATTTTGATGGTTTTAATTATAATGGTTTTAATTAGCAAATTATATATATTGTACTGAGATAATGTTTTATGTTGTAATTTGTATTTGTTATATGTTGTGAGCTGCCCTGAGCCTGCTTTAGCAGGGAGGGCAGGATATAAATAAAATATATTATTATTAACTGATTGTACAGACTATTAACAAACCATCAGCTTTACAAAATAGTGTCTGTAATACTATTTGGTGGATGTAATTTAATGTTTGGTGGGTGTAATTTAATTTATGTAGATATTGTAAGACTGGATTAGCAACCTGTCTATACAATGGCAAATTTGCAGTATTCCCATTTCTTGATGACTGTGAGATTCGTAATAAAATTGTTAGTATTCCAGCCTACTTTATTGTTCCTTGAGTTTGAGACTAAGTTATGACAGGCAGAATTTACACTGTACAGCTCTGTAGAATCAAAGTAATAGTGTTTGACAGGGCTTTTTTTGAGCAGGAACGCACAGGAATGCAGTTCTGACTGGCTTGGTGTCATGGGGTGTGGCCTAATATGCAAATGATGCCCTGGTGGACTTTTCCTAAAAAAAAGCCCTATGTGAAACAATGGTGATGTCAGGGGGTGTGGCCTAATATGCAAATGAGTTTTTGCTGGACTTTTTCTACAAAAAAAAGCCCTGGTGTTTGAAAAAGTTGTTAGTCAGGCCTGGGAGATTGTCTTTAGCCAGCAGCATCTATTCAGACACAAGATTACCTTCCTGCCAGTAACCCAGGTGGAGCCTCATAACTGAAAATAGTTTCTGTGGTTGGGTGCTGTTAATTCAACCTTTACATGGCAGCCAAATTTGATACAAGATTCTAATTTTGCCAAGCTTCTCTTCTTTCTTTTCCCTGTTTAGTTTGCTCACCATAATTTGATCTCATAGTGACCTCTTGAGGTTTGCTTTATTCTTCTCTATCCAAGTAGTTGGTTGTCATTTGATAATTTTTTCACCTTGTATGCTCCTTAGGGATGGGCACAAACTGGTTCAGACTTGGAAGTCTGGGCAGAACTTAGCCTGGTTTGAGGTTCACGAACCATGGATTGGAAATCACATGCTCAGGATGGACCTGAGCCAATTTGCTGTAGTGATTAAGTGTGTGGACTCTTATCTGGGAGAACCAGGTTTGATTCCCCTCTTTTCCACTATAGCTACTGGAATGGCCTTTGGTTAGCCATAGCTATTGTAGGAGTTGTCCTTGAAAGGGCAGCTGCTGTGAGAGCCCTCTCAGCCCTACCCACCTCACAGGGTGTCTGTTGTGTGGGGAGAAGATATAGGAGATTGTATACTGCTCTGAGTCTCTTATTTAGAGAGAAGGGCGGGGTATAAATCTGCAGTCTTCTACTTCTATCTGAGCTTTTCACAGAAGCTTGGATGCTCTCGGAGAAGAAAACCCACCCAGAAATTTCTACACGAAAAAGCTCAGTAGGAGTGGTCTTCTGCAGCCCTGAAAACACCAATACGGACCTTCCCAAGCTTGACAGGCAATGCTGCTTGCTAACCAGAGAAGTCCATAGCCACTCTTTGTGATGGGCAGGGCTGTATCTAGAGGGGGCAGTAGCTGTGGGCATGCAGGGGGGTTGCCACCAAATTGGGCCCTCCCCAGGGTGAGCAGGAGAAGGGAGAAAGATCTGCCACTTTTGCGGCCTCTCCGCCTTGCAGAGAGGAAGCAAAAGCAGCCCCATGGCTTCCCCCTATTTAAAGACCTCGCTGGCTGGTGGGGTCTTTAAATGGGGGGAGGCTGATCACCTGCCTTTGCTGCCTTCCCGCAAGGTGGGGAGGTGACAAAGGCAGGCCTATGGCTTCCCTCCCCACTTAAACACCCACCAGGGTGTTTAAATGGGGAGGGGAGGCAGATTGCCTGCCTCCCGTTTTTTGAGTGGGGTTGCCATTTTTTGGTTTTGCCTCCACTCAAAGAAATATGTAGATCTGGCTCTGGTGATGGGAGGACATG
Source organism: Heteronotia binoei (assembly GCF_032191835.1). Taxonomy (NCBI): domain Eukaryota; kingdom Metazoa; phylum Chordata; class Lepidosauria; order Squamata; family Gekkonidae; genus Heteronotia; species Heteronotia binoei. The sequence continues at coordinate 133,595,204 of NC_083223.1, forward strand.
TATATAAGCGTTGGAACTATGATTTTGTCTTTGTGTCAGGTCTTTTGAATTCTTGGTGTTCTTGCATTCGCAAAAGAGCATTGTTGTTGGGGGTGAGGGAGCGCTGAAACTCCAGGCTACAATACTGCCACACATTGATTTTTCATCAATGTTAGGCTGTCAGGGGCCCAGAGGAATTGCCTTCCCTGGGTTTCGGTGCTGCAGTTCCTTTTTTACCTATTTGTTTCTCTGCAGCAAAGGAAATGACTGCTTTCATCCCCTTCCCACACTTCTCCCTGAGTTGTCTGTGCCTGGATTGCTTCAGAGTGACTGCTTTTGGTTCCTTCACTCTTCCCCATCTCAAATCTCACACCCCCCCCCCCACTTTTCCCCTGAGTGTTCTGCCAAAATTGTTGCACAGTCATTGCCCTGGCTTTGCCTCCTTTTGCATCTCTAGCACCCACTCTACCACTTTTTGAGGTCTTGCTGCCTGAACTGTTCCAGAGTCACTGCCTGGGTCTTTTTTGCTTCTCTGCCCTAATACACCCCCTCTTTCTCCTGGGGTTTCAGCCTGAGTTATTGTAGAGTCATTGGCTTTGGAGTTCCCCTCTTCCTGTGAATCTGTAACATCCACCCTACCAGGGGTCTTGCTGCCTGGGGCTTCCTTGCTGCTCTCCTCCAATACCACCCACCTTATCTCTAGCACCTACCTTACCATTTTCCAGGATCCTTCTGTCTGGGGTTACCTTTCTGCTCTGCTCCCATACACCCCACTTTCTTCTGACTGCTTCCAAGGTCATTGCATTGGGATTGCCTCCTTCCTCTGCATCTCTAACACCCACTGTCTCACTGTTACTACCTGGGTTTTTTTCTGTGGGGAGCTGTGGAGAAGAGAATCAGCTGGAGATCCCCTGTGATTTTGAAGCCTCTAGACTCCTGAGGGCATTTCTTTATTTGAACCAGTTCAGGTTTGGTTCACAAACTTGTTTGGGAATCAAGCTGGTTTGGTTTGCAACCGCAATTTCCCAGTCTGTGCCTATTCTTAATGCTCCTACATTCCTAATCACAAAGGCTCCAATATATATATTTTTGGAAGATTTCTGGAAAATAACAGTTGGGTGACCAAGTGCAAAAGAAGACACAGCTCCTCTACATAACAAGATATTGCATCAGTTCGACATGCTTGCTCAGGATCGGGCAAACTGTTCTTTTAAAAATTCTGGGCAGTCTCCTGTTGCAGTCTGGAGGATATTCCATTGCCCTTTCCTTGGAAGAAGCCATTTGAATTGGAGAAAGGCTCCTTGAGTTGGAGGAAAGCTTTAAACTTTGCTTAGTAGAATGTAGGGTACAGTCCACTGTTTTCCATACAACTAACACACTACTGAGGGATGTTTGGGTTTCCCATAATAATCTAGTAAAGATGGTACATTATTTTCATATTAAACCACAGATCAGGAAAGCCCCTCAACTGCCGAGCAAAAGAAAAAGGCAAGTACGAGGTTACAAATCGTTACGAAGAATTTGAAAACAAAGCAAAAGGTGCAACACCACTACCAAAATTGGTTGTTTTCTTACCTTCACTCTCAGATTCTATCAGTATTCAAACTCGGAATCATCAAATTAAATTGATTAGCAATAGATATAGGAATAATAAAAACGAATATTTGTTCTTGCAGTACCCAATTAACTTCCATAATTCCATTTCCCAAAAATGTAGTGATAACTGCTAGCTTAGTTGTCTGCAGAAAGAGTAGATAAATTTGGCCCAGAAATCTAAAGAGAGCTGGCATTTCTTCACCTGCAGATGAATGTAATGTAGGGAAATGTTTCATTATGAAACATAATTAATTAAAATTGTGTACCTTTCAACTTAATGTGAGTCGGAATATTATATCATAGAGAAGAATGTTGTGCATGCAGATGTTTTACTTTTTTGACCTTCTGAGGGCTCAGTTTGGCAACTTAAATAATGACCCTAGTTTCCTTTGATTTTGAAAGACAGATGGTGGCCTGGTTACCATTATTTAACTTTAAAAGATGCAGCAGAAAGAGTTTTGTTTGTTACAAAATATTTTTGTAACAAAATTACATAATCAGTAATAAATACTGATAAGTCAGATTAGTCAGTATTGCAGTAGTTTGTCTGGAACCATTTATTAAGAAAGATTTGTAATTTGTTGTTCAGTCGCACAGTCAACTCGCTCAGGGCGGCTCACAACATAATATAAAATACAAAGATTACATAATATACATGTGTCCAGTCAAGTGGGATGTCATCAGTTCATCAAAGAGAGGCATGAGCAGGTAGGAGTTTAGGAAGTGTTGCTCCAAGCCAGTCATAAAGATATCAGCATACTGTGGGTCATGCAGGTGTCAATTGCTGTACAATTGATCTGAAGGAACAAGTTGTCACCAAATATGAAGTGGTTATGAGTGAGAACAAAATGGCACAGTTTGATGGCAAAGTCAGCTGTGGTTAGAGAAAGATTTAAAAACAGCAAAAGAATTAAGAAAAGCAGCTGGACAAAATAACTGTGTTATAATAGGTGATTTTAACTACCTACACATTTATTAGTTATATGTTCAAGTCAGGAGAAAGAGAGTGAGTTTCTAAATACTCTCAATGACTGCATCATGGAGCAGATGATCACAGAACCTACCAGAGGGAGGTTATTCTGGACTTGGTTGTAGTGTATGGCGTTCGTAGAACGCCATCATTCCAGACAGCGCAACCATTTCGTTATGACGTACCATCGATAAAGCGTTAGTCCGCTAAAGCCGCGGAGGCAAAGGTGACAACCCGATGCCTCCGCGAAGAGCGCTGGTCATCCGCCAATCACAGCGAGTGGCGGGAAATATGGCTGGCCAGCATTGGACTGGCCAGCAGGGTGAATAGTTCCGGATCTGTATATATGCGGGACCCGGCCCGCGTGTTCCCTCTCTTACCTCGTGTTTGTACCATGCAATAAACTATGTTGCCCTATGCGCGTCTCCCAGACTGGTACATAACAGTGGCGACGAGGATGGGATTTTAGTCCTTCGACAAGGGCTACGAAGGAGACGCCCGGGCAACTCGTCGTCCCATCGCTTCATCGCTGTATCGCTACTTCGCAACGACCGCCGCCATGACCAGTACCAGCGGGAACACCGGTCACATCGAAGCTTTCGACCACACGAAGCCCGAGGGATGGGAATCCTATTCGGAGAGAGTCGATTGCTACCTGAGGGCGAATCGAGTAACCGAGGACGGCATGAAGCGGGACGTGCTCCTGAGCGTCTGCGGGGCCGCCACCTTTGAGATCGCAAAGGGTCTCTCGGCGCCCGCCCGCCTCACGGAGAAAACGTACACGGAGGTCGTCCGCCTCCTCACGGGCCATTTCCTGCCGCAGCCGTCGCGGGTGGCCCGACGGTTCCTCTTCCACAAGAGGGACCAGGCCCAGGGAGAATCCGCTGCAGACTACCTGGCCGCCCTGCGCCAGATCGCCGGAAGCTGCAACTTCCCGAATTTGGAAGAGACCTTGGCCGACCGGTTCGCTTGGGGCCTCCGCGACGAGAGGCTCCAGCAAAAGCTCTTCGCAAAGGAAGAGCTCACGCTTCAGGGCGCCTTCAGCGAGGCCGTAGCCTTCGAGCGCGCCTCCCGGACGTTCTCCAGGGCCAAGTCGGAAGCCGTCCACCACGAGGAGCTGGACCCCCATCACCCGGACGAAGGAGAAGCGCTCCAGATGCACCGCTCGGCAAGACCAGCCTCCCGAGCCCCACAGCGGCCCCGGGCGAACGAAAGATCGAACCAACGCAACAACGAAGGAGCGAACTGCGCCAGTTGCGGCGACCCCCACGACCGGCGGGACTGCAAGTACAGGACCTGGGACTGCAGGAGCTGCGGGAAGACCGGTCACATAGCGCGGGCTTGCCGAGCCAAGCCCCACCGCCCGCGGCCAACCACGCACCACGAGGCCGCCGAGTCCCACTCCACGGCCTCCACCACGCTACAGGTACTGAACCTGCCCCTGGCCACCCCCAACAAGATTAAGGTGTCGGTCCGCATAGAGGGGGCCCCCGGCCTCATGGAGGTGGACTCGGGCTCCTCCATCTCCATAATTGCGGAGGAGACCCTGAGGCGGTTACACCCCGGCTACAAGAGACAGCTGCGGTCGGCCGACTTTGTACTGCGGGACTTCCAGAAAAACCCGGTCCAGATCGCGGGGTGGGCGAGGGTGCGCGTGGAGCGAGGGTCTTTCAGAGGCCTGCTAGATATCCTGGTAGTCAAGCGACCACTGGCGACCCTGTTGGGCCTCACGTGGTTCGGCCCCTTAGGAATCAGAGTTGAGGTGTCACAAACGACCATGGCCGGGGGGTTCGGGGAGGTGTGCCGAGAATTCCCAGAGGTTTTTGACGGGTCGTTGGGTAGCTACAAGGGCCCGGCCATCTCCCTGCCGCTCGACCCCACGGTCAGACCAACCCGGCTTAAGGCAAGGAGAGTCCCCTTCGCCCTAAAACCTAAAATCGAGGCTGAGCTGGACCGCCTAGTAGCACAAGGGGTCCTAGAGCCGGTCGATTACGCCATGTGGGAAACCCCCATAGTGACTCCGGTCAAACCGAATGGGGACGTGAGGATTTGTGCCGACTACAAGTGCACAATCAACAAGGTGCTCCAGGATAACCCCTACCCAGTGCCGGTTGTCAGCCACGTCCTGGCCGCCCTTGCGGGGTCCAAAATTTTCGGGAAGCTGGACTTGGCACAAGCCTACCAGCAGCTTCCGGTGGACGCCAAAACGGCCGAGGCACAGACGATTGTGACCCATAGGGGGGCGTTCAAGGTGAACCGGCTACAGTTTGGGGTCAGCGTAGCTCCGGGGATCTTCCAGAGCATAATGGACGCTCTCCTCAAAGGGATCCCAGGAGTCCAGCCCTTTTTCGACGACGTTTTAATCGCCGCCCCGAACCCTGAGGAGTTCAGCAACCGTCTCAGGGAGGTGCTCCGTCGTTTCCAAACCGCTGGACTCAAGGTGAAGAGGGAGAAGTGTTTGCTGGGGGTACCGCGGGTGGAGTTCCTAGGATTCGCCGTGGACGCAGAGGGAATCCACCCGACCGAGGAGAAAACCAGGGCCATCGTACAAGCCCCAGCCCCCACGAGTAAAGCGGAGCTACAGAGCTTCCTGGGGGTGCTCAACTTTTATCACACGTTCATACCCCACAAAGCGGCCATCGCGGAACCCCTACACCGGTTACTGGACAAAAAAGCTCCTTGGGTGTGGGGGAAGAAGCAAGCCGCTGCGTTCCAGGCAGTGAAGGACGTCCTGGTCTCTTACGCGGTGCTTCACCACTTCGACGAGCGCCTTCCGGTCATTCTGGCATGCGATGCATCGCCGTACGGGGTGGGCGCTGTTCTGGGGCACCAACTATCGGACGGCCGGGAGGTACCGGTCGCCTACTATTCCCGCACCTTAACGTCAGCGGAGCGTAATTACGCTCAAATAGATAAGGAAGCCCTGGCGATCGTAGCGGGGGTTCACAAATTTAACGATTATTTGTATGGTCGCAAGTTCACGATAGTGACCGACCACAAGCCTCTCTTGGGTCTGCTAGCCCCCGACCGGCAACCCCCCCAAATCCTGTCTCAGAGGGTGCTGAGATGGAACCAATTCTTAAATTCATACACCTACACACTGGTACACAGGGCGGGCAAGGCAATGGGCCACGCCGATGCCCTCAGTCGTTTACCACTGCCGGACACGGGGCCCGACCCAGCACCAGCCCACCAGGTGATGTCAATAGAGGCACTCCCTGACCAGCCCATACACGCTGCCGAAGTGGCAAAGGCCACAGGGAAAGACAAAACCCTAGCGAGGGTGCTCGACTGGGTGGTGAGGGGGTGGCCAGAGAGGGACCTGGGGGGAGAGTTCAAACCGTACAAAATGAGGCGGGAGGAACTCGCGGCCCACAAGGGGTGCCTGCTATGGGGGAGCCGGGTGGTGGTTCCCCCTCCCCTTCAGAAAAGGGTCCTTGCATCACTACATGAAACGCACCCGGGCATGGTGAGGATGAAGGCCCTAGCCAGGAGCTATGTGTGGTGGCCGGGAATGGACGGAGAAATAGAGGACTGGGTCCGGAGATGCAGTGCGTGCCAGGAATCGCGGCCGGACCCACCCAGCGCCCTGGCCACAAGGTGGGAAACCACTAGGAAACCCTGGTCCAGGCTCCACATAGACTTCGCGGGGCCGTTCCAGGGGCAGATATTCCTTATAATCGTGGATGCATACACAAAATGGTTAGAGGTCCTCCCTGTAGCATCCACCTCCTCGGCAGCCGCCATCCGACCCCTGCGCCGGGTCCTATGCACCCACGGCATCCCAGACACCCTGGTCTCGGACAACGGGGCCGCCTTCACCTCGGGAGAGTTCCAGGCTTTCCTTCAGAGGTACCTCATAAGGCACATCAGGTCGGCCCCCTTTCACCCCGCCACCAACGGCCAGGCCGAGCGGATGGTCCGCACTACCAAAGAGGCCCTGGGCAGGATCGTGCAGGGCGACTGGGATCACAGGCTGGCCGCATTCCTTTTTGACAACAGGGTCATCCCAAACCCAGCCACAGGGGTCAGTCCAGCTGAGCTCCTCATGGGGCGCAAGCTCACCACAAGGCTGGACAGGCTGCACCCCGACCGGGCCGCTGACACACGAGGGTCCCCCGAGGTCCGCGAGGCAGCCAGGGGGTTCTTTGCCGGGGATCCAGTGTTCGCCCGCAACTACACCGCGGGACCCGAATGGGTGGCTGGGCGGGTGCTACGGGTCGTGGGCTCCCGTTACTATGAAGTATCCACTGAGGGGGGCCAGATCCTACGCCGGCACATCGACCAGATGCGCCGCAGGACCCTACCCGAAGCACCCACAGAAACAAGAGGGGCAGCCCAACCCGAGGAGCCTACCACAACCCCGCCGCCATCCATGTCGCTGCCGCCTCCTACAGAAGCCAACCAAGCCCCCGAACTCGCCCCGCAACCCTCGGATGCTCAGGCTCCCGAGGAGACGCCGGGGCCCGAAGTCATCACGACTCCGCAAGCCACCCCACGACGTTCGACTCGAGAGCGCCGGCCTCCCACCTACCTACAGGACTATGTTACTAACTGAGGGGGGAGGGGTGTAGTGTATGGCATTCGTAGAACGCCATCATTCCAGACAGCGCAACCATTTCGTTATGACGTACCATCGATAAAGCGTTAGTCCGCTAAAGCCGCGGAGGCAAAGGTGACAACCCGATGCCTCCGCGAAGAGCGCTGGTCATCCGCCAATCACAGCGAGTGGCGGGAAATATGGCTGGCCAGCATTGGACTGGCCAGCAGGGTGAATAGTTCCGGATCTGTATATATGCGGGACCCGGCCCGCGTGTTCCCTCTCTTACCTCGTGTTTGTACCATGCAATAAACTATGTTGCCCTACGCGCGTCTCCCAGACTGGTACATAACATTGGTCCTAAGAAATGATCAAACCTGGTGAGAGATCTAAATGTGACAGCAACAGCTGGGAACACTGACTATAATTACATAAAAGACCAGCACAACCACATTTAACTTTAGAAGGGGCAACTTTTCTCAAATGAGGGAGACTGTGAAAAAGAGACTGAAAGGAAAGGCAAAGAGGGTCAAATGTCTTCAGAAAGATTGGAGACGATTTAAAACTGCAATCCTGGAAGCTCAAATAATAGGTATACTGCAGGTTAGGAAAGGTACAAATAGGTATTTTCAAAGACCTGCATGATTAACTAACAAAGTAATGGAAGGAGTAAAAGGTAAGAAGGATTCCTCTAAGGGTAGACAGCTAGTCCAAGTGAGGTAAATAAAAGGGAGCACAGACTTTGGCAAATAAAATGCAAGCTGGTGATCCGACACATGAAGACCAACACAAATTTTTCTCCAAATACATTAGAAGAAGAAAACCAGGCAGGGAGGCCCTTGGATGACCAAGGGGTAATAGGATTACTAAAGGATTTTAGGGAACTGGTAGAGAAGCTGAATACATTTTTTTGCCTTTGTCTTCATTGTGGAAGATGGGAGGTGAACTGCCGATTTCAGGAGGGGTGTCAAAAGACTGACTGAGGTGACCAGAGAGGAGTTCCTCCTTCTGATGGACAAATTAAAGAGTGACAAATGACCAGGACCAGACGGCATATATCCAAGCATTCTGGAAAAACCCAAATGGGAACTTGCGGTTCTCCTGAAAATTGGCTTCGATTCCTGAGTACTAGAAGATAGCTAATGTAAACCCCATCTTTAAAAATGATTCCCGAGGAGATCTGGGAAATTACAGGTCAGTCAGTCTAACACTGATACCGGATAAATTGGTGACATCCGTTATTAAAGACAAAATTGGTAGGCACATTGATGAACAAAAGCTATTGAGGAAGAATCAGCATGGATTCTGTAAGAGAAGATCTTGTCTCAGAACTTTCCTGTTGATTTTCTGCATCTATTCATTGCCTGTACTGATTAATTTTTAACCTCAGCTCAGTTCCCAAATTATTGAATTTCATTCTTCCTCCACTTATTTTCACTCCTTTTTAATTTTGGTCTCTTTTGCCCTTTCCTTCTAGGTTCATTTACCATATCTTTGTCCACATAATCAATGCTTCTTGCAAAACACTGCACAAATTATTACAAAACTATAAATATTAATAATGTAAACAACATACACTAATTCATCTCTTGAAATACTATCCTTATATTGCTTTCCCTTCCTTTAATTCAACAGTTTCTGGTGATCATCAGATACATGATCTCTGTCATTTAAGAAGTAAGGTTTTCCCTGACTGACTGGCTTTGGTATGATTCCAAACCTTTGAACACATTTTATTGTAATGGGTCACTCATATAACTTACTCAAAGGGTGATATACTAGAAGATGAGTCTGAACTAAAAAGAAACACAGAAGTAGCTGATGGGATTGTATTTTCATATGCAGGCATGGATAGGTATCTTAGAAGACAGTCCATAAACACAAAACATTCTATTCTAGTACATCAAGTTCGCAGTAATATTTCAGCCAACTATCACACAAAAATGACCACCAATCACTTTAATAACCTATAAACCATTTTATTCACCAACACTTTAAATTTGAATCTCATCAATTTACTGGTTTCCAGATGGAACAGACAATGAAGGATACATGCCATTTGATCTTGGTCTACTGAAGGGACCAATTAATAAGGAACAAATCCATTTGTCATTGGAGATTCCTTTGTCTGGTATCAAGATATAAACCTCTTGTAGACAGTATTGTAGTAATGTAACACTGGAGTGACACAGTCACTAATAACGAGCAAGATTAAGACACCTGAAAGTCTGAGGAACAGGTTTTATCACTAGGAAGCATGAATCTTTTCCATGCTCTTGACAAAGTGATAAAACAAACGAATGTTTCTAAGAGAAATTGCTGAGAACACATACCTAAAAAGGTCTGTGCATGACTCATAAAACCAAACCCAAACAAACTGGGAATTTATGGCTCAGTAGTATTCAGTGTTCCCTTCTGACTTCATCCTCACCTGCTTCCAGCCAATTTCACTGCTTCAGCAAGCTCTTCTGCCTACAGCTACAGCTTCCAAATAAATAGTGGAAAGCAACTGATGGCTCTAAGGCTTCAAAAAATTATAACAGAAGATTTACTATTTACAAAAAAAAAAACTTTTTAAGACTCAGACAGAAAATATTAGAATACAAGCAATGTGAGAACATGGGGCAAAGTAGAGGATGAGCAATGAACTAGTACCTATTTGGAAGCCAGAAGCAAAATAGAAAGGAACACACTAGTATTAGGAGAATCACATGTAGTTCCTTTATGTGAGGTTCCCCTAGTAAATGAGATTGTAGTATCTCAAAAGGTCTCTTTACTATTCTTCTGATGAAATATATAAAAAGGATCTTATTGGGGTGAGTCACAATTTCCACAGGCAAAAACACCTTACATACTCACCCCACAAAATATTTTTATTTATTTAATTTGTTTATACCCCACTTTTCTCCCTAGTGGAGACCCAAAGTGACTTACATTGTTCTCCTTCCTTCCATTTTATCCTCACAACAACTCTGTGAGGTAGGTTAGGCCAAGAGCATGTTAGCCTAAGTCACCCAGCAAGTTTCAATGACATAAGTAGGGATGCCACCTTGGGTCTCCCAGAGATCAAGTTCCTGTGTAGCTGCTGCACCAGCAAATCTGGTTACTTAGAACCCAGGAGTTTTTTATAAGGATTAGGAAATATCACCTGTTTTACTCTGGCTTATTTTGTACAAGTAGGCTTGCTTGGTTGTTATGGCCGCTTTCTTTTGTCAGAACTGCGAGGTTATGCACGGGCCAAGTATCTGCTTAACATCTATCAAGTCAGTCACCAATTCAAGACTCATTTTAAGCTTGTGTCCTGGCACAGAATAAGACTTGTAAAGTGAAAAACAAACTATAATTTAGGTGCACATTTAATAGATGAAGCATTTTATTTCTATAGAAAGCAAAAACCCCTTGCCGGGGGGGAAGTGTAGATGACTGGGGAAAGCAATGGCAAACCACCTGTAAAAAGTCTGTCGTGAAAACATCGTAATGCGACGTCACCTCAGAGTTGGGAACGACTGGTGTTTGCACAAGGTATTACCTTTTAAGTAGTGCTTTTATAAAAGCACTACTGCAACAGAAGGGGCAATTGGAGAAAAATAGAAACTGGAAACAAAATGTAAATGTACAGACTGAGAATGCACTTGGCCAAATATTACAATCAATTTTTACTAAGATAAATAAATACACTTAGAAATGGTAAACTCTAAATGTTTGCAGCTCAAACTTTATCCTAAAAAATCTAATCATAAAATTATATTTGTAGCATGATTTACACAGAATGAATCACTGACTTTGTCTTTAACAGGATTGAGACACTTCAAAGTTTATACACACATGTGTAAGCTTGGCCCCCATTGGATCCATGTTGACCACAAGAACCAATATGATCATTTGAAATTCTTTTAAATGCCATATTAAATGTAATATATTTTTTCATAATGATTGATTACATATCTATGTAACTTGGTTTTTAAAAATTCTTTTATGCCATTCTCATACCATATATATGCCTTTTTATCCCATGCACACATCATATATCATTTATTCACAATTCAAACTAAACACTTAAATGTGTTAATTTTAACAGGCAAGAGTCAATGTTAGGTGCAGAAATAAAGATTCTCAGATTTGTTTCTTGGGGTGGGGGTGGGGGGAAATGAAATGGAAATGGTGATATTTGAATCAAGCCAGAAGAAGAGTGTGGCATCAAACTACTTCAGTTAGAAATCAGGTGCCCAGTTAACATTTTGACCACATTCAGGGCAAAATTGGTTGTTTCTGGATTATCCCCAAATTATTATTAATTTCCCCATATGCAGACAGGGAAGAAGCTTTTTTCACAGGTCAGTACATTATCAAACATACAATGAAGGAAGATTGTACTATAAAATGAAATGTCTCTCCACCCATGCTTAAAGATGATGTAGTACAAATCACAGGGCACTGAAATGCCAAAGTAGGAAGTCAAAAGAGTAATCGGAACAACAGACAAGTTTGGCCATGGAGAACAAAATGAAGCCAGGCAAAGGCTAGTAAGAGTTTTGTCAAGAGAACAAGCTGGTCATAGCAAACACCTTCTTCCAACAACCTAAAAGGCGACTCTACACATGGGCATCACCTGATGGGCAACACAGAAATCAGATTGATTATATACTCTGCAGTCAAAGAGTTACTCATTGCAAAATTCAGGCTTAAACTGAAGAAAACTGGGGAAGCCATTTGGCCATTCAGGTTTGACCTTGATCACATCCCTTATGAATATACAGTGGAGGTGAAAAATAGGTTTAAGGAACTAGAGTTGATAGACAGAGTGCCTGAAGAACTATGGATGGAGGTTTGTGACATTGTACAGAAGGCAGCAATCAGCACCATCCCCCCCCCCCAAAAGAAAGCAAAGTGGCTGTCTGGCGAGGCTTTACAAATAGCTGAGGAAAGAAGGAAAGCGAAAGGCAAAGGTGAAAAGGAAAGATTTCACCCAACTGAATGCAGATTTCCAGAGAACAGCAAGGAGAGAAAAGGAGGCCTTCCTAAAGGAACAATGCAAAGCAACAGAGAAGAATAACATAATGGGAAGGACAAGAGATCTCTTCAAGAAAATTGGAGAAATCAAGGGAACGTTTTATGCAAAGATGGCCATAATAAAGGACAAAAACAGTAGGGACCTAACAGAAGCAGAAGAGATTAGCAGGAATACACAGAAGAATTATACAAGAAGGATCTCAATGTCCTTGACAACCATGATGGTAAAATCGCTGACTTCGACCCAGACATCCTGGAGTGCGAAGTCAAATGGGTCTTAGGAAGCATTACTAACAACAAAGCGAGTGGAGATGACAGTATCCCAACTGAGCTTTTCAAAGTCCTAAAAGATGATGCTGTTAAAGTGATGCACACATTATGTCAGCAAATTTGGAAAATGCAACACTGGCAACATGATTAGGAAAGGTCAGTTTATATTCCAATCCCAAAGAAGGGAAATGTCAAAGAATGTTCAAACTATCGCACCATCGAACTCATTTCACATGCCAGCAAGGTCATGTTAAAGATCCTACAAGCTAGGCTTCAGCAGTATGTAGATCGGGAACTACCAGAAGTCCCAGCTGGGTTTCGGAGAGGTAGAGGAACTAGAGATCAAATTGCTGGATTATGAAGAAAGCACGGTAGTATCAGAAAAACGTCTATTTCTGTTTCATTGACTATGCTAAAGTCTTTGATTGTGTGGATCACAACAACTGTGGCAAGTAATTAAAGAGATGGGAGTACCAGATCACCTCACATGTTTCCTGAGAAACCTGTATAAGGGTCAAGAAGCAACTGTCAGAACGGGATATAGAACAACTGATTGGTTTAGAATAAAAAAAGGAGTTCGACAAGGATGTATATTGTCATCCTGCTTATTTAATTTATATGCAGAGTACATCATGCGGAATGCTGGCCTGGATGAAGCACAAACCGGAATTAAGATTGCCGGGAAAAACATCAACAACCTCAGATATGCAGATGACACCACTCTAACGGCAGAAAGTGAGGAGGACCTAAAGAACCTCTTGTTGAGGGTGAAAGAGGAGAGCGCAAAAGTAGGCTTGAAACTCAACATCAAAAAAACTAAGATCATGGCATCCGGCCCCATCACACCTTGGCAAATAGAAGGGGAAGACATGGAAGTAGTGACAGACTTCACATTTCTGGGATCCAAGATCACTGCAGATGGTGACTGTAGCCATGAAATTAAAAGATGTTTGCTCCTTGAGAGGACAGCTATGGCGAACCTGGGCAGTATAATAAAAAGTAGAGATATCACCCTGCCAACAGAAGTCCATATAGTCAAAGCGATGGTATTCCCAGTAGTAATGTATGGCTGTGAAAGCTGAAGCATAAGGAAGGCCAAGCGCAGAAGAATAGATGCTTTTGAGATGTGGTGCTGGAGAAGAATCTTGAGAGTCCCTTGGACTGCAGGAAGATCAAATCAGTCAGTCCTAAGGGAAATCAACCCAGACTGTTCCTTGGAAGGTCAGATACTGAAGCTGAAGCTGAAATACTTTGGCCACCAAATGAGAAGGGAGCACTCACTGGAGAAGATCCTGATGCTGGGAAAGACAGAAGGCAAAAGAAGAAGGGGACGGCAAAAGGTGAGATGGCTGGACAGCGTTACTGATGTAACAAACATGAATTTGAGCAGACTTCGGAGGATGGTGGAAGACAGGAGGGCCTGGCATGACTTTGTCCATGGGGTCGCAAAGAGTCGGACTCGGCTGTGCGACTGAACAACAACAAAAGCACCCAGACAACACAATCACTAGACCTAACAATGTTAACTACACCATCTCAGGCTCATTCACTTGCTCATTTTATAACATTGTATATTCTATTAAATGCCAACAATGCACTACATAGAAGAAACAGGTCAAATCCTACACCAAAGCAGAAACAGACGCAAATCTGACCTCAAGTATTACAAAACTGAGAAACCCATAGGAGAACACTTCAACTTTTCTCCTTCCATGTGGTCTATATGTGGGTTTGCAACCCAACTTCATGTCTAAGGTTGAATCACCAATTATCAAGAGTCCCCCTCCCTCTGTGCACAGGGACGGTTCTGTGGTGTGAAAGGATACGTTCACCAACTGTATAACGGGTCCCTTCTGAGGGAACATTCCCCCTTTCTTTAGCAGAGTGCTCTGTTTCCTCTTGATCCTTATGCTTCCTGAAAAAGAAATGGCTGCCATTTTTGGAGTGGGACACAAGTCCCCAAGAGTCTTATCTCTGTGCCTGATTGCTTCTCCAGATCAGATACCTTGGCCTCAAGGGTGCAAACTCATTCCCTTAGCACCAGGAGCTTCTTGCACCGAGGACACACCCATGACTTCTGTCAAGCTGGCAGATACATATTACACTCAGTGCAATACATTGGATATCCCTCAGGTGTTCTACTTTCATAATTGCTTTTTAAAACCCCATTTTAAATAAATTTCCTATTATATAGATCTGTGAGTGGAAAATGTGCTATCATTTTAGGAATGTGGGGAGACTAGTGCCCTGGCTTCCTCACTCTGGTGCTGAACTCACTTGTCTGCTAACCTAGCTTGTTTGTTCCCTTGTTCCAAACACTTTGTCACTGTAGCTGCATTGCCAAATCCCACTATTTCCCCACCTTTCTATTTTAAACCACAATAAGTTTTTAGCATGTCTATATTTTAATTTTAAAATAATATCTTTAATTGCATTTGTCTGTATCCTTTATAAAGTTTACTTTACTTTACTATATTTGATTTATATCCCGCCCTCCCCGCCAAAGCAGGCTCAGAGCGGCTCTGCTACCTGGCATTACATTTTATGATACACATGGCTCAGCCCCGCAAAATCCCATTTGTGTCAAATCCATCCTTTATAACAAATGAGTTTGACACCCCTGCTATACATTCTTTATATCAGTACAATTTATGTTATGTTGTGTGTATATATGCATACTTTTTTGAGGGAGAGCTGGTTGTTAAACAGTTACCAGAACACCACTGGATGAAAGATGAGTTGGTTAATGGCTGAGAAGGAAAGAATAAGGCAGGGAAAGGGGAGAGGTTTTAAGTGCCAGGAGAATGGAAAGAGGAGACCGTATGGATAAGGGGATACATGGGAAAGTGAGGTGCCACTCCACAAGTCCTTGAGGGTTCCCCACCATGCAAAAGAACCTGGTCCAGTGGCTGACACCACACGACTGTGCCATGGTTTTCCTAGAGGAAGGCTGTTGGAGGGGTAGGAGAGGGCATTGTAATGGCATTGTACCTGTCTGAGGTTCCACCCCTCCTCAAACCCCACCCCTTAAATATCCACGAATTCGAATTCCCCAACCTATCTGCCTCCCTTTATCTGCCCCTCTGCCTTCAGCTTTCCATCTCCTTCTCCCTCCCTGCAGCTTCTACATAGGCTGTCTTTCTCCACAGTGGGGGGTGAGGAACCAGATCAGCTTACATAATTCTCTTCTGCCCCCTTTGATCTGAACAACAACCCTGTGAGACGGGTTAGGCTGGAAATCTGTGACTGGTCTGAAATCAGTCAGTCAGCTTCCACAGCAAGGACCTGGGTCCGGCAGACCCCATGGTGAAGCCCTAACTCCTATGCCCTCCTCAAAGTCTACCACAGAATCTCCAGGAATTTCCCATCAACATGGAAAGATACCATTGAAGGCCTCTGGGCGAGAGTCTGCCATCTTTGCTGTCTTCCCACCCACCAAAGTGAAGGCATTCACTCCCCCCCCACACACACCTCAAGGGGATCTGATCTCTGGCATCTGGAGAGCAGTTGTGGTTCTGAGTGATCTCCAGCCCTCATCTGAAGATTGGCAACAGTGACTCCCATGAGGAAATTGTTGGTTTGGAGTCTGTGGCATTGTACGTCTATGAGGTCCCACACCTCCTGAAACCCTGCCTTCTCTAGGCCCAACCCTTTAAATCTCCAGGAATTTCCTAACGTGGAGTTGGCAAGACTATCTCCTTCCCTTATCTTCCCCTCTGACTTCAGCTTTCCATCACCTGTGCCCTCCCTGCATCCTCTGTATAGGAAAATTAGTCTTTCTTCACCGGGGGCGGGGACCGAAGCAGTTTACATCATTCTCTCCCCTCCCCCATGTGATCTGAACAACAACCCTGTGAGGCAGGTTAGGCTGGAAGTCTGTGATTGATCTGAAATCAGTCAGTCAGCTTCCACAGCAAGGACTTGGGCAGACCCCACTCTGAAGCTCTAACTCCTATGCCCTCCTCAAAGTCCACCACAGAATCTCCAAGAATTCCTCACCAACCTGGAACTGGCAGGCCTAGTCAGCACTGGGCCCAGTGAGTTCTTCCTCAGAGGCCTGTAGTGAGACCTTTCAGTCCAACAGACTATCTCTGACAAAATGTTTAATAGGGAGGAGTCATCAGCCATTACATCAGCTTATAGCATTCCCCTCTCCTCTCCCCCCTTTTATCTGAGCAACAACAACCCCGTGAGGCAGTTTAGCCTGGTTTGAAATCATCCAGTCAGCTTCTACAGCCCTCACCTGGAGACTGGCAACAGTGGTTCCCCAGGAGGAAAGGCCTCTCCCTCAGAGTCCATTCTGTCACATGAGCCCACTGTAGCCTAATTGGAATAGAAAGAGTGAAGAGTATTGGCAGGTGGAAAGGGCCCCTCCCTGCTGTGAATGAACATTCTTTTCCCCTCAGTTGAAGAGAAGGAACCCAACTGTTTTCTCATGAGCACAGGCCCGTAGCTGGGGGAGGGGGGGCCAGGCACAACAAATCTTTCCCGTTTTATACCCTCACACCTTTTTGCCTGCTCTCAGATGGACTGTCCTGGACTTCCTATAACAGGCCCTGAGGAGAAGCAGTCCTGCTCAGTAAACTCCCTGTCAGGAGAGAACTGTCCCCCTCGAAGGTCAGTGGCCTTCTGCTGGGGTTCTTGCCTGATGGGGCTGGTGGTGGGCGGGGGAGAGCAGACTCAGCCAATGGCATGGCAGAGACAGTGTGAGCCAATCCTGCTCAAGCCACATCCATCCAATAAAAATCCTGAGAATTGTCACCACGCTGATCTCTGTAGTTGGGACTGTTGGGAGATCCTTTGTGATTCCAAGAGATCTCCAGGTTGTCAACCTTAGAAGGAGATAATGAAGCAGGAAAAGAGGAGAGGCTATGGGTCTTTCAGGAAACGGAAAATAGTGTGTGGGGGGGGGGAGTGAGATGCCTCCTGCAAGCTCTTGTGGGTTTCCACCTGTATATTCTAATAGCAGAGTGTGCCAAATCGAAGGATACATAAATCTGGTGACTGGAGCTGTGAATGGGTAAGACAGATCTTTCTAGAGACCTGAACAATGCCCCAGAAAAATCTGAAAAGTAATGCAGAAAAATCTGAAATGCAAAACAAAAACCATTGCTGGGTTTTTAAAAAACCCAAATGATACAAGGAGCACCTGCAGTTTTATAAAACAGATTCCCTCAGTAGCTGTTGCTAGGCAAACACAGCATTTCAAGGCTTGGTTTCTGTGAGAAAAGGGCAGAAGGAGGAAGCAAGGTTCTTTCAAGTGGCTGCTTTGGTTTATGGTTTATGATTTATTAAATTTATATCCCGCCCTCCCTGCTGAAGCAGGCTCAGGGTGGCTCACAACCGATAACTCACAATAAAACAGTTCAACCTCATTAATTACATCATAGTTAAGATAAAAATTAAAACATTAAAACAGTCAGGTGCTAATATCATTTTATGTCATTTCATTTCCGATGGCGTTCTATAGTTATTAGGTATCATTCCCTACTACTGTATCGGTACTTCGGAATCAATTGAAGGCTAGCCGGAATAGTGTTGTCTTGCAGGCCTTGCGGAACTGGGCAAGGTCCCACAAGGGCCTAACCTTCTCCGGCAACTGGCCTTTGAAGGAAGACTCATTGGGACCAAGCCTGACAGCAATTTCAATAGCATCTGACTTGCACGGCTCATTTAGACCTGGTTGTCTCAACAGCCACCCAATGAAAGTCACTGTTGTATAGCAGTTAGAGCTTCAGAGCAGAGTCTGGGACACTAAGCTTCAAATCCCCATCATGCTGTGGAAGCTCACAGAGTGCTTTGGGGGCAGTAATAGACTTTCAGCCTAACCTACCTCACAGGGTTGTTGTGAGGAGAACAAAGGAGAGGAGAATAATGTAAGCTGTTTGATATGCCAATAAAGGTATATGATGATGATGATGATAATGATGAATGTAAGCTGTTTTGGTTCCCACTATGGAGAAAATGAGGTATAAATGAAGTAAATAAACAATATAGCTGAAAATGGGACTCAGATAAAAGGTAGGTTGGTGAATGGCTGAGATGGGAGAGAATAAGGCTTGGAAAGGAAAGAGGATATAGGGATTGGCAGGATGATGGAAAGAGGAAATAGTGTGGGGAAGGCAATAGAGGAAAGTGTTTGACAAGTGTTTGAGGGTTCCTACCATGCAAGTGGGTGGGCCTGGTACCGTGGTCACCACCATATAACTGGACCATCATTTTCATAAATAGAGGCTTCTGGGATGGGGAAGACAAAAGGGCTGATAATTTTAGGTTGGCTGTTGGGTGGTAAGGGGGGGAGAAGAAAGGAGGAAAAGGGGAGAGGTTATGGAGGTTTTCAGGAAATAGTGTTCAAAGTAGTGGGGAGGGGTCCTTACAAGTTCCCACTTGCCGGGTTGTTTTTGTAGCAGGAACTCCTTTGCATATCAGGCCACACACCCCTGATGTAGCCAATTCTCCTGGAGTTTACAATAGGTACTGTATGAAGAGCCCTGTAAGCTCTTGGAGGATTGGCTACGTCAGGGGTGTGTGGCCTAATATGCAAAGTAGTTCCTGCAACAATAAAAGCCCTGCCCACTTGTATGCTATAACAGTGGCTGTTCTCTTTGTTGCCTGTTTGTACAAACTGCACCCATTTTGTTCAATGTGCTGTGTCTGGGTTTCCAGTCAACCAATGTTGTCTCTCTGTTCTAAGTGTGCATGGCAGGAGACCAGAGAGATATTGCTCTGTGCCAAACACCTTGTCATCTGAGCTGTTAAGTGTCCTTCCTGGGGTTTATATAGTGCTTAGAAGGGCTGTGATTGGCTACAGACTTTGCTGAGTATCCTAAGCTGTGCTGAAGTTGGAAGAGGGAAGTTAGCATGTGTAGGTGGCATTTTTCATTCTCTGTGTGTTCTATACTTTAAAAAGGATTATCCAGGGCGGTGTTTCCCATCTGCAGGGTTGCGACCTGGCACCGGACCACAGAAGCCTCTGTGCCGGATTGCGGGGGCCTCCCATCGAGGTCTCGCTGCTGGACAGAGCTCAGAGGGGCCTACCGCGTCCGTGCGGCGGCCCCAGGGTTCCCCGAGGCCGGGCAGAGCTCAGCAGGGCCTGCCGCTTCTGTGCAGCAGCCCCAAGCCTCCCTGATGCTGGGCAGAGCTCAGCTGGGCTTACTGCTTCCAGGCGGCAGCCCCATGGCTCCCTGACGCTGGGCGGAGCCCAGCAGGGCCTGCTCCTTTCGCGCGGCGGCCCCAGGGCTCCCTGAGACTGGGTGGAGCTCAGTGGGGCCTGCCACTTTTGCATGGCAGCCCAAGGGTTCCCTGACGCCGGGCAGAGCTCAGCAGGTCAAGCTGCATGGTGCAGAAAGTCAACATTTTAAAGGTGTGTTGCTCCCATCCCCTTTCCGTTTTTCTTTCAGTTCTTTTCTCTTTCTTCCTTTTTGCTTCCTTTCTTTCACTCCTTCCCTCCTGTTTTATTCCTTCCTATTTCCTTTCTCTTTCTTTTTTCTGTTTGTTTCTAACTCTCTCACCCTCTTTCCCTCCCTCCCTCCTTCCCTTTCATTCATTCTTTCTTTCTGTCTGTCTATTAGTCTTTCTTTTTCCCTGTCTATTTGCTTTATTTCCCACTCACCGTCTCTCTTTCTGTCTTTCTCTCTCTCTGTGTGTGTTCAAGATACAGCTGCATTGGGCTTAGGTCCAATTCCCACAATACAGAGTCCTCACAGCCACACCCTATGTTGGGATTTCTGAGCATCTCAGACACAATTTGAATTAGGACAATGAAATGAAATTCATTAATTTGCATACTCTATGCAGGCCCCGGGCTAAGGGTGCGTGCGTCCCAAGGCAGCCCCCCGACCTCCACCCCCCCTTTGGTTTTTTTTGTGCATGTTGCATGCACACCCCTAATGACATCCCTTCCCTCCCTGCAGCCGCCCACCTGCCTGTTGATCGCCTGCCTGCCTGTTGATCGCCTGCCTGCCATCCCCTGCCTGCTGCTTCCATCATCCCCACCCACCCCCGTGCCGGCTGCTGGTTTGGCAAAGTCTGGGGGAGGTGTTTGGCAGTGTCATCATTATTCACTGCCACATGCGCCCCCCGGACTTTGCCGAGCTGGCAGCCAGCGCAGAGGGTGGGAGGAGATGGTGGCGAGCTAGGGGAAGTAAACGGTGGCGGGCAGGCGGGTGGCCGCAGGGAGGGGAGGACGGTGGCCAGGGAGGCAAATGGTGGCAAAGGCAAACAGCGGTGGTTGGGGCAGGAAATGGCGGTGGCCGGGGAGACAAATGGCGGGGGTGGCCAATGGCAGCAGCCAGGGTGGGAAATGGCGACAGGCCGGGAGGCTAATGGTGACAGGTGGGGAGGAAAATAGCGTGCAGGGAGGCAAATGGCGGTTGTCCAGGGTGGGCGTGGAGGCAAACAGTGGAGGGTGGGGTGAGAAACGGCAGAGGGCAGGGAGGCAAATGGCATGGAAGCAAACAGGGGCGGGCGCAGGGAGCGGGAGCACCTCATGGCGCCCCTAGGCCAAGTGACACCCGAGGTGGTGGCCAACTTTGCCTATTCCCACGTGCCAGCCCTGACTCTATGGACAATTCTATTCCTTTCTCTTTCTTAATTCCTTGCATTGCCTCCACTTGCATCTTTTCAGTTTCATCTAGAAACACAGTAGCAGTAGCTTAATAGTAAACAAATACCTGTATCTTTCCAGTTTTCTGCTTATAACTTTTCTTACAGTCATTATGACATTCTTCTTTATCCCTACCGGTTTGCACTGTAGATCTAAAGTAGCAGAGGCCTATTTTAGGCACTGTACTCCAAGGAATGCTATCTAGCTGAAGGAGGCATAAAGGATTATTGTCAGGCAGGCTGTTAACATGTGAATGATATGGGAAACTTTTTTAAAAAAAAATGGGTCTCCAAGATCAGAAGATACTGAGGAATTCAGTTTAACATTTGGTGAAGAAAGCTGAGAGTGGGAGTTCTCAAGGCAGTGTCTGGGTATTTTGAACTTGAGGATTGTATTATCCATTTGTACCATATATTGAGCTCCTCTTCAGTGTCTTCCTCCTAAAAAGATAAAAAAGAAGAAATGGAAAAAGTAATGAATAACACTTTGATTTCTGAAATACACCTACAGAAGGAATTTATTTGGATCAAGGTCACAGAAATCCAATTATTATTAGTGCTAATTGTTCAATAAATCACTTTTTTCTTTAAGCAGCTAGATATTAATGGGTCAAAGTATTGCCATCGCTGACTTTCTGGATCACACTGGAATGAATATGTTTGGAATTAGGTTTGCCAGGGTTTCTCTGGCTGCTGGTGGGGGATGAGGAGCTAGGGTTACCAGCTCTAGGTTGGGAACCTCCTGGAGATTTGGGAGTCCATTCTTCAAAGCATCTGTTTTCTTCAGGGAAGCTCATCTCTGGATTCTGGAGATGAACTATAATTTTCAGGAATCCCTGGAGGCTGGCATCCCTATTTGGAATAGATCTGAATAATATCTATTCCAAGACTCTACAGGGCGCTCCATTGATTAGTATGATTAAAATACTAATTTAGTAAAATATTAGAGTATTATACTGATAAATCCTAGTGTTACCAGGAAACATATATCGGTTTAAAAAAACCAAACTTGGCTGTATGGCATGACGGTATAATTTGGGAGTCAAAAATAGGAGCTGCAGAATTTTTGAAAGGTTATATAGGCTATCTGAATGTGCATTCTGTTTTTAGTTTAGCTTTGTGCTTAACTCCATACTTGTGGAGAAACAACTTAGAAGACATATGACTTCACTGGGATTGTAGGCTAAACTTAGATGTTATAAGAGACATGGAACTCCATGTCTCCTTACCGTCTATTCCTTGTAATGTCTAAGGTAAACAACATGTCACATGACATCATGCTGTGCATTCCCCGCTCCCACCCCCAGCAGCCAAAGCTGTGAAGTGTGGAGACAGACTGTGTGATCATATAATATCACTGATATTCTGTGTTATATGTTATAAGGAAGAGGATGCAAAAATAATATTAATGCCAACAGACCTCTCTGTGTCCTGTTGGAAAAAGCACAATGGGGCCCTATCTGAATGTTCTCAAAATGTCAGCAACTGGATTAGATATTGTCAGTTATGATGTTTTGTATTTCAAGGAAGAGCAAGTCTTTTCAATGTTAGTGAGTTCACTCAATGTTCATTTTACAGGCCAGGCTCAGATAACAGACGTCACGGTGGCAGACAGCAGATGGCTTGCACCAGTGACAAGGGAAGCTTGTCCATGGAGTCCGCCAAGGAGACCCGCTTCTGTGCTGTGTGTAATGATTACGCTTCAGGCTACCATTACGGCGTTTGGTCCTGCGAGGGCTGCAAAGCCTTCTTCAAAAGAAGTATCCAAGGTAATAATGTGAAAGTTAGCCAGTCTAATTCACAGTCCAGAAATTAAGGGGATGTATCTTTCTAAAAAGACTAGATGTAAGTTTGTAAAGATTTATTATTGTATATCTGATAATCCTTAACTACATTGCAAATGCCTTTGTGGTAGCTAAACTGCTCTTCAAGAACAATATAAAAACTTGTACATTTTTTAAAAAATTGTCTTCTGTGTTTGCAAACATATTTTCTTATATGACAAATATGTTGTGCATATAATTTGTTTTAAAGGCTGAGTGTTTAGGGGGAGGGCTGTGGCTTAGTGACAGAACATCTGTTTTGCATAAAGGATGTCCCAAGTTTAATTCCCACCATCTCCAATTACAAGAATCAGGTGGTAATGATGAGTCAGATCTCAGCCTGAGACCATGGAGAAACATTGCCAAAGTAGACAGTGCTAAACTTGATAGACCAGTGGCCTGGCTCAGTGTGAGGAGTAATACAGTGAGTGCTCAGGGTGAGAGGAACATTTCCAGCATCTCACCTAGTTAGGCACCAAAAGATTGAAACAATCTCCTTCTTACTCAGACACTGACATTCATGCATTCCAGAATATGCAAGTTCAGTCTGGGGTAGGGTTGCCAAGTGGCTTTGGCGGGGGATTTTTCTCTTGAGTGTAAAGCCTGCCCAGCACGATGATGTCACCCAGAAGTGATGCCATCACACTGGGCACATTGCACTGGGGACACTTTAGGGTTCAGGTAAAAACTCTATGGTCCAGGTGATGTCATCGCACTGGGCACGTTGCACAACAACAAAGCTCTTTGGGGGCAGGGATCCCTCTGGCAGCCTGCTCTGTGCTGGCGGGTTGGCGGCCCCCAAACTGGGGGAACCCCTGTCCCAGTGGGACCTTGGCAGCCCTAGTCTGGGGTTCTCTACCCTGTGTCTCATATAACAGTCACACATGATTTACAGTTTCTCCTCAGTTCCCATATATGATATCTGATTTGGATAGTGACTGTGGTATGTGTGGAGGAGAGGCTTCAGCCTTAGTGTTTTCCCAACCTGTTACAGAACTGATGATGTGCTGTTTAGCACATCACCCTGCCCAACTGTTTCAGGTCAAGAAAATGGCATAGGAAAAAGGCTGAGGCCCTTTCTCCATGCATTCCACAATAGCAATCCAAAACAGGAACCAGGTGTCCTGGTACTAAGGCAAACCTACAACTCTTGCATGACTTTTATAGAAGATAAAGGTTGCGGACCTCAGACCCAAGGTCTACTCTTTACTGTGTCTTGTCTTCCTGCATCTTATTCCTTCCTATAATGCTGCACACTCTTTCAAAATAAAAAAAACATCCCCCCTTGCATTCTCTTATCTTGCCCCCTTTTTGTGCTTTTCCCAGGGAAGTGCTCTCTGTATAACGATCCTCTCAAACTGATGATTCCAATGTAATGTAGCTACTGGCTGATTCAGTTTTAAAGTATGCTTTTTAAACAGCTCCTTTCCATAATGAATATTCTCTCACACAAATGCCACTAAACACTGTTCAGATCAGTTTAAAAAAACTGGTCAGAATGTGTTCTTTTATTTATTTATTTGTGATCAAGATGATACACTATAGTTTTCTCCAGATAACTGAGCAAAAAAAGAAGCAATTTAAAAAGAAGCAATTTTTGTGGCATAAGCTTTTGTTAGCCTAGAGTTAATTTCATCTGATAAAATAAAATCTTAGCCCTCAGAAGTGAACTCTTGAGGTTTCGTGACTCTTCATTTCACTGTAGCAGATGATCCCATGGAATTTTTTCTCAGATAGAGGAATGCCCACTAAGTAAAAATTTTGGTTTGTGGGAAATATAATTTTTGTCCCGGAAATCAACACTGTATTACTCCTTCTAAACAGAAACAATTTTTTTTTTAAAGGCATCTCACTGTGCCTTTTTCTTTCCATCTCCATCTCCATTGGGAGCAGTGACCATAACGTTATTGATTTCACCATTTGTATAAATAGAGAGCTGCCCCAAAAGACTGGTACAACCACGTTTAACTTTAAAAGGGGTAAATTCTCTGAGATGAGGAGGCATGTGAAGAAGAAACAGAAAGGAAAGGTAAATACAGTCAAAACCCTTGGGGAAGCTTGGAGGCTATTTAAAACTACAATCCTAGAAGCTCAGATAAAATATGTACCACAAGTTAGGAAAGGCACATACAGGTATAAGAAAAGGCCTGCATGGTTAACAAACAAAGTAATGTAAGCTGTAAAAGGTAAGAAGGACTCCTTTAAGAGGTGGAAAGCTAGTCCAGGTGAGATTAATAAAAGGGAACACAGGCTGTGGCAAATCAAATGCAAGACTGTGATTAGGCAGGCAAAAAGGGACTATGAGGAGCATATTGCAAAAAACATAAAGACCAACAATAAAAATTTCTTCAAATATATTAGAAGCAGGAAACCAGCCAGGGAGGCAGTGGGGCCCTTGGATGACCAAGGGGTCAAAGGATTACTGAAGGACGATAGGGAAATGGCTGAGAAGCTTAATGCATTTTTTTCCTCCGTCTTCACTGTGGAAGATGAGAAGTGTTTGCCCGCTCCAAAACCACTTATTTTGGAAGGGGTGTTGAAAGACCTGAGTCAGATTGAGGTGACAAGAGAGGAGGTCCTACAACTGATAGACGAATTAAAAACTAATAAGTCACCAGGTCCGAATGGCATACATCCAAGAGTTCTGAAAGAACTCAAAGTTGAACTTGTGGATCTCCTGACAAAAATATGTAACCTTTCATTGAAATCTGCTTCCGTTCCTGAGGACTGGAAGGTAGCAAATGTCACCCCCATCTTTAAAAAAGGATCCCAGAGGAGATCCGGGAAATTACAGGCCAGTCAGTCTGACTTCAATACCGGGAAAGTTGGTAGAAACCATTATCAAGGACAGAATGAGTAGGCACATTGATTAACATGGGTTATTGAGGAAGACTCAGCATGGGTTCTGTAAGGGAAGATCTTGCCTCACTAACCTGTTGCATTTCTTTGAGGGGGTGAACAAACATGTGGACGAAGGAGACCCAATAGATGTTGTTTACCTTGACTTCTGGAAAGCTTTTGATAAAGTTCCTCATCAAAGGCTCCTTAGAAAGCTCGAGAGTCATGGAGTAAAAGGACAGGTCCTCTTGTGGATCAAAAACTGGCTAATTAAAAGGAAGCAGAGAGTGAGTATAAATGGGCAGTCTTTGCAGTGGAGGACGGTAAGCAGTGGGGTGCCGCAGGGCTCGGTACTGGGTCCCATGCTCTTTAACTTGTTCATAAATGATTTGGAGTTGGGAGTGAGCAGTGAAGGGGCCAAGTTTGCAAATGACACTAAATTGTTCAGGGTGGTGAGAACCAGAGAGGATTGTGAGGCACTCCAAAGAACATAAGAGAAGCCATGCTAGATCAGGCCAATGGCCCATCCAGTCCAACACTCTGTGTCATACAGTGGCCAAATTTTTTTTTTATATACACACACACACACACACACTGTGGCTAATAGCCACTGATGGACCTCTGCTCCAAAGGGATCTGTTGAGGCTGGGTGAGTGGGTGTCAACGTGACAGATGAGGTTCAATGTGGCCAAGTGCAAAGTAATGCACATTGGGGCCAAGAATCCCAGTTACAAATACAAGTTGATGGGGTGTGAACTGGCAGAGACTGACCAAGAGAGAGATGTTGGGGTCGTGGTAGATAACTCACTGAAAATGTCAAGACAGTGTGCGATTGCAATAAAAAAGGCCAACGCCATGCTGGGAATTATTAGGAAGGGAATTGAAAACAAATCAGCCAGTATCATAATGCCCCTGTATAAATCAATGGTGCGGTCTCATTTGGAATACTGTGTACAATTCTGGTCGCTGCACCTCAAAAAGGATATTATAGCATTGGAAAAAGTCCAGAAAAGGGCAACTAGAATGATTAAAGGTTTGGAACACTTTCCCTATGAAGAAAGGTTAAAACACTTGGGGCTCTTTAACTTGGAGAAATGTCGACTTCGGGGTGACATGATAGAGGTTTACAAGATAATGCATGGGATGGAGAAAGTAGAGAAAGAAGTACTTTTCTCCCTTTCTCATAATACAAGAACTCGTGGGCATTCGATGAAATAGCTGAGCAGTCAGGTTAAAACAGATAAAAGGAAGTACTTCTTCACCCAAAGGGTGATTAACATGTGGAATTCACTGCCACAGGAGGTGGTGGCGGGTATAAGCATAGACAGCTTCAAGAGGGGGTTAGATAAAAATATGGAGCAGAGGTCCATCAGTAGCTATTAGCCACAGTGTGTATATATATGTGTGTGTGTGTGTTTATAATTTATTTTTTTTTGGCCACTGTGTGTCACAGAGTATTGGACTTGATTGGCCATTGGCCTGATCCAGCATGGCTTCTCTTATGTTCTTATGTGAGTTCAAAATCAAGTCCCTACTGAAAGCACCTTAAAACTCCAAATGCTTTTTTCTTCTTTTTAAAGGGAAATGAAACAAGTATGAAATTTCAATGACATCTGTTTTATTTGACTGTCTCAACTTATGGGCACAAAAGGAAAAAAAAGCCTTTGGCTTGTTTCTGTGTAGAATTTTTAAATTGAGCATAGAAAAACCTCTCTCACCTAATAAAAAGTAACAGTTGCCATTGTGTTAGGTTTGTACCTTTTAGTTTAGTTAAATATATACCTGTCAGCTCTCAGCTGAGACCTTTTGTATGAGAAATATTGGCAGGCTTAAAGGACCTGGGTCCTTTATTGACCAGAATTGTTTGCCAAAGCGGAGCTGTGTTGCTGTGCCCCATCAATCTATTTAATGTTCTATCTGTAATCAGAGTTGACAGGCTATGCCCAGCAACCAGTGGGAGACCAAGGGACAGGACATTAGGGCTGCTGTTGGTGGTGGCATGACATAGTGCTCTCTGATGTCACCTCTGGGTTTTCCCTGGAAATGTCATCACCCCCCTCTAAAAATCACCAACAATTCTATGGTTTTACCATAGAACGTCTGACATTTCCTGGAGAGGACTCACACCCTTTCTATAATTTTCCCAGAAGTGATGTTGTCACTGATGGTGATTTTGCAAATTTTTTTTTCTACTCCCGGCCACTGAGGTGTCAATGGGCAACAACTACGGAAGGCAGGAAATCTTCTGCCCCAGTGGGACTATCTCTAACCTTTTCTTTCCAGAAGACACAACAGAATAGGTTGTAATTCTGAAGATTCATGTGCATTTTAAAACCCTTTTGTTTTCTTGATTCCCTTTCACTCTATCTTTGTATAGCACTGAAACTTTTCTTGAAGCTTTATTTACATAATTTAAAATTGCACAGATGAAACAGAGCACTTAAAATCCTAGGATATATTGATCATCATATATTGATGTTGCAATTATGGCATCAAGAGGAGTTTGCTGCATTACCTTCTTAGTTAGGTGGAGGCAATGGTGCAGAAGGGCAGGTAAGGTAGGAGGAGAAATGGGAGCCACCACCCTGAGAGCTACTGCAGGTAGGCATGCTGGTCAGTGAGCAGGGTGCTCAGCAAGCAACAGGAAGAATGGGATTCCCCTCTCTTGAGTTTCATGGGCCCTCTGCTTGTTATATCTACTTTTTGTAGTGTGAATTTAAAAAAATCATGTTCTGATTGGGAGTATTTGCAGAAAAAAATATGATTTGGGGGTGGGGGGGGTTACCCTGCAAAATAATAAAAGCAATGTCTTCATTAAGAGAAGAATGCCATTGAGGTCTCTGGTTGGCCATTTGTGGGGTTGGTATGCATTGCTGAGGCGTCCAAACTTTGGTATGTCAGGGAGAGACAGATTAAAAAAGGGGGAGCTAGAACTGGAGAAGGGAGGAGCAAGAAAAGGATAAAAGGAAAATGTGGTGGGGGAAAGGGGATGGATAGAGATGGGTGAGGAAGAGAGGGGAGGAAGAAAAACATAGGTAGATGTGCGGGAGGGAGCAAAGGAAAAGGAGAGGCTACAGGTGTTGCTAGGTGAGGTAGAAAAGAAGAGAGAGAGAGTGAATAAGATTCCTCCCTGCAAATCTTCATGTGGCCCCCACTTGTAAGAACATAAGAGCAGCCAAGCTGGATCAGATCAGCATCTGGTTTCAAGGAGTGGCCACCAGATGCTGTTGGAAAGCTTACAAGCAGGGTACGAAAGCCAAAGCTTCTCTCAACTGTTGACTCCTAGCACTAGTATTTAGAGGGTTACTGCTTCTGACTGTGGAAGTTTCCATGTAGACATGAATTTGTCTAATTCCCTTTTTAAAACCAGACAAACTATCAACCTCACCACCTTCTGTGGCAGTGATTTCTTCAAGTTAATTATTCTTTGAGTTAAGAAGTATTTTCTCTTTTCTGTGCTAAATTTACTGCCATCAACTTCTGTAGGTGCTTGCAAGTTCAGATAGTTTAGCATGGAAGAAGTATGTCCTTTTCCCTCTTCATGCATAAGGGAGATTGAAAGGCTCCTGGCTTCTGATTGTTTTCCATTTTTAATGGCTGATTTGTGTCTGTTTATTCCTATGTATAAAGACCATTGTAAATGGCCATACATTGCTGGCATAGATATAAATGCTACATAAATACATGCATACATGTATATTCTGTATAATTCTATTGTTACAGGCAATCCCAGTATGCTATAATTTTGTGTTGAATTTTATTGAAGCAGATGTGTCAGTATGAGAAAACTAAAATAAAAGAAAAAGAACAATAAAATACAATCAATTAACCTATCTTAAAATAACTTACAGTCTTGGTACTAAAACTGGCACTGAATTCAATACAAACCTTGACCTATCCATCCTCAGAGAAGAGGGCAGAGTTTGGATCAGGGACTGGCTTCTCATCCTTGAAACACTACAGCAGGGTTGGCCAAACTGCAGTTCAGGAGCCACATGTGGCTCTTTCACACATATTGTGTGGCTCTCAAAGCCCCCACTTCCCTGTTGGTCAGCTTGCACAACACATTTGTCTTTTTATATCACTTCTCCAACCAGCTGGCAGCTTGAAGAATGCACTTAAAGTTGCTTTCTTTCCACCTTCCCCTCTGCCCTCCCCATCAACTCCTCCTTCCTTCCTTCCTTCCTTCCTTCCTTCCTTCCTTCCTTCCTTCCTTCCTTCCTTCCTTCCTTCCTTCCTTCCTTCCTTCCTTCCTTCCTTCCTTCCTTCCAACATCTGATTTCATGTCTTGCGGCTCTCAAACATCTGATGTTTATTCCATGGGGCTCCTACATTAAGCAAGTTTAGCCACCCTTGTATTACAGTCAGGCAAGGGCCCTAATACATTTGGAGTAGTGTTGCCTCTAAGCTGAGTTAGTGTGAATTAGCTCACAAGTTTTTTTAGCCTCCAGCTCACACATTTCGATCCTGGCTCAGGAAAAATGGCCCTAGAACAAATTAATTTATGCAGTAGCTCACAACTTTAACGCCAGTAGCTCACAAAGTAGAATTTTTTGCTCATAAGACTCCACAGCTTAGGAGTATTGATTTTGGAGCTCAATTTTTCCCCACCAGAGGCAGTACAAGAGAAGGCAAGATACATGGTTGTTGCATCACCACCGGCCGTATGCAAGGCAAGCCCATGGCACTTATTTGCTCCTGGTAGTTGTCTGTCTCCCAGCTGGTGTTGCTGTGCAAGAAGAGGTCCATGCTGCCATTGGCTGGGTCTGAGACCCTGCTCACAGTATTGCTGGAGCTTGCCTGGCTCTTAAGTAGTTGTTGTGTGCACAGCACATGGGATGAAACAGTTCACCATTTGGAATTCTGCAGTGCTGCTTAGGGTGGCAAAAATCCTTAAATAGTTTTGGTTTCAGCTTCAATGCCTGCACTAGGTCTTTGAGGGGCAGAAGGAGAAGGGCAGTGCAATCAGCAACTCCATGTAACTGGCTTTTACTGGCTCTGATCAGCTACTTCCTCTCCCCTCTAGCCTTCAAGGTTGCAAATCACCTTGTGTGCTTTGTTTACAAAGACCAAGAGGTTCAATTCAACCACATGTGATTTGTTTCTAAAGAGGCTCCAAGAGCCTCAGTGTGATCAGCAGCTCTCCTTGACTCTTTCCAGTGGTTCTACTTGATTTCTGGACTGTCCTTTTGTTATGTACCAGTCTGGGAGACGCGAGTCGGGCAACATAGTTTATTGCATGGTACAAACACGAGGTAAGAGAGAGAACACGCGGGCCGGGTCCCGCATATATACAGCTCCGGAACTATTCACCCTGCTGGCCAGTCCAATGCTGGCCAGCCGTATTTCCCGCCACTCACTGTGATTGGCGGATGACCAGCGCTCTTCGCGGAGGCATCTGGTTGTCACCTTTGCCTCCGCGGCTTTGGCGGACTAACGCTTTATCGATGGTATGTTATAACGAAATGGTCGCGCTGTCTTGAATGATGGCGTTCTACGAACGCCATACACTACACTCCTCCCCCCTTAGTTAGTAACATAGTCCTGGAGGTAGGCGGGAGGCCGGCGCTCTCGAGTCGAACGTCGGGGGGTGGCCTGCGGAGTCGTGGTGGCTTCGGGCCCCGGCGTCTCCTTGGGAGCCTGAGCATCCGAGGGTTGCTGGCCGAGTTCGGGGGCTTGGTTTGGCCCTGCGGGAGGGGGCAGCGTCATGGATGGCGGCAGGGTTGTGGTAGGCTCCTCGGGTTGGGCTGCCCCCCTTGTTTCTGTGGGTGCTTCGGGTAGGGTCCTGCGGCGCATCTGGTCGATGTGCCGGCGTAGGATCTGGCCCCCCTCAGTGGATACTTCATAGTGACGGGAGCCCACGACCCGTAGCACCCGCCCAGCCACCCACTCGGGTCCCGAGGCGTAGTTGCGGGCGAACACTGGATCCCCGGCAAAGAACCCCCTGGCTGCCTCGCGGACCTCTGGGGACCCTCGTGTGTCAGAGGCTCGGTCGGGGTGTAGTCTGTCTAGCCTTGTGGTGAGCTTGCGCCCCATGAGGAGCTCTGCTGGACTGATCCCTGTGACAGGGTTTGGGATGACCCTGTTGTCGAATAGGAATGCGGCCAGCCTGTGATCCCAGTCGCCCTGCACGATCCTGCCCAGGGCCTCTTTGGTGGTGCGGACCATCCGCTCGGCTTGGCCGTTGGTGGCGGGGTGAAAGGGGGCCGACCTGATGTGCCTTATGAGGTACCTCTGTAGGAAGGCCTGGAACTCTCCCGAGGTGAAGGCGGCCCCGTTGTCCGAGACCAGGGTGTCTGGGATGCCGTGGGTGCACAGGACCCGGCGCAGGGCTCGGATGGCGGCTGCTGAGGAGGTGGATGCTACAGGGAGGACCTCTAACCATTTTGTGTAGGCGTCCACGATTATAAGGAATATCTGCCCCTGGAACGGCCCCGCGAAGTCTATGTGGAGCCTGGACCAGGGTTTCCTTGTGGTTTCCCACCTTGTGGCCGGGGCGCTGGGTGGGTCCGGCCGCGATTCCTGGCACGCACTGCATCTCCGGACCCAGTCCTCTATTTCTCCGTCCATCCCCGGCCACCACACATAGCTCCTGGCTAGGGCCTTCATCCTCACAATGCCCGGGTGCGTTTCATGTAGTGATGCAAGGACCCTTTTCTGAAGGGGAGGGGGAACCACCACCCGGCTCCCCCATAGCAGGCACCCCTTGTGGGCTGCGAGTTCCTCCCGCCTCATTTTGTATGGTTTGAACTCTCCCCCCAGGTCCCTCTCTGGCCACCCCCTCACCACCCAGTCGAGCACCCTTGCTAGGGTTTTGTCTTTCCCTGTGGCCTTTGCCACTTCGGCAGCGTGTATGGGCTGGTCAGGGAGTGCCTCTATGGACATCACCTGGTGGGCTGGTGCTGGGTCGGGCCCCGTGTCTGGCAGCGGTAAACGACTGAGTGCATCGGCGTGGCCCATCGCCTTGCCCGCCCTGTGTACCAGTGTGTAGGTGTATGAATTTAGGAATTGGTTCCATCTCAACACCCTCTGGGACAAGATTTGGGGGGTTTGACGGTCTGGGGCTAGCAGACCCAAGAGAGGCTTGTGGTCGGTCGATATCATGAACTTGCGACCGTACAAATAATCGTTAAATTTGTGAACCCCTGCTACGATCGCCAGGGCTTCCTTGTCTATTTGAGCGTAATTACGCTCCGCTGACGTTAAGGTGCGGGAATAGTAGGCGACCGGTACCTCCCGGCCGTCCGATAGTTGGTGCCCCAGAACAGCGCCCACCCCGTACGGCGATGCATCGCATGCCAGAATGACCGGAAGGCGCTCGTCGAAGTGGTGAAGCACCGCGTTAGAGACCAGGACGTCCTTCACTGCCTGGAACGCAGCGGCTTGCTTCTTCCCCCACACCCAAGGAGCTTTTTTGTCCAGTAACCGGTGTAGGGGTTCCGCGATGGCCGCTTTGTGGGGTATGAACGGGTGATAAAAGTTGAGCACCCCCAGGAAGCTCTGTAGCTCCGCTTTACACGTGGGGGCCGGGGCTTGTACGATGGCCCTGGTTTTCTCCTCGGTCGGGTGGATTCCCTCTGCGTCCACGGCGAATCCTAGGAACTCCACCCGCGGTACCCCCAGCAAACACTTCTCCCTCTTCACCTTAAGTCCAGCGGTTTGGAAACGACGGAGCACCTCCCTGAGACGGTTGCTGAACTCCTCAGGGTTCGGGGCGGTGATTAAAACGTCGTCGAAAAAGGGCTGGACTCCTGGGATCCCTTTGAGGAGAGCGTCCATTATGCTCTGGAAGATCCCCGGAGCTACGCTGACCCCAAACTGTAGCCGGTTCACCTTGAACGCCCCCCTATGGGTCACAATCGTCTGTGCCTCGGCCGTTTTGGTGTCCACCGGAAGCTGCTGGTAGGCTTGTGCCAAGTCCAGCTTCCCGAAAATTTTGGACCCCGCAAGGGCGGCCAGGACCTGGCTGACAACCGGCACTGGGTAGGGATTATCCTGGAGCGCCTTGTTGATTGTGCACTTGTAGTCGGCACAAATCCTCACGTCCCCATTCGGTTTGACCGGAGTCACTATGGGGGTTTCCCACATGGCGTAATCGACCGGCTCTAGGACCCCTTGTGCTACTAGGCGGTCCAGCTCAGCCTCGATTTTTGGTTTTAGGGCGAAGGGGACTCTCCTTGCCTTAAGCCGGGTTGGTCTGACCGTAGGGTCGAGCGGCAGGGAGATGGCCGGGCCCTTGTAGCTACCCAACGACCCGTCAAAAACCTCTGGGAATTCTCGGCACACCTCCCCGAACCCACCGGCTATGGCCGTTTGTGACACCTCAACTCTGATTCCTAAGGGGCCGAACCACGTGAGGCCCAACAAGGTCGCCAGTGGTCGCTTGACTACCAGGATATCTAGCGGGCCTCTGAAGGACCCTCGCTCCACGTGCACCCTCGCCCACCCCGCGATCTGGACCGGGTTTTTCTGAAAGTCCCGCAGTACAAAGTCGGCCGGCCGCAGCTGTCCTTTGTAGCCGGGGTGTAACTGCCTCAGGGTCTCCTTCGCAATTATGGAGATGGAGGAGCCCGAGTCCACCTCCATGAGGCAGGGGGCCCCCTCTATGCGGACCGACACCTTAATCTTGTTGGGGGTGGCCAGGGGCAGGTTCAGTACCTGTAGCGTGGTGGAGGCCGTGGAGTGGGACTCGGCGGCCTCGTGGTGCGTGGTTGGCCGCGGGCGGTGGGACTTGGCTCGGCAAGCCCGCGCTATGTGACCGGTCTTCCCGCAGCTCCTGCAGTCCCAGGTCCTGTACTTGCAGTCCCGCCGGTCGTGGGGGTCGCCGCAACTGGCGCAGTTCGCTCCTTCGTTGTTGCGTTGGTTCGATCTTTCGTTCGCCCGGGGCCGCTGTGGGGCTCGGGAGGCTGGTCTTGTAGAGTGGTGCAGCTGGAGCGCTTCTCCTTCGTCCTGGTGATGGGGGTCCAGCTCCTCGTGGTGGACGGCTTCCGACTTGGCCCTGGGGAACGTCCGGGAGGCGCGCTCGAAGGCCACGGCCTCACTGAAGGCGCCCTGTAGCGTGAGCTCTTCCTTTGCGAAGAGCTTTTGCTGGAGCCTCTCGTCGCGGAGGCCCCAAGCGAACCGGTCGGCCAAGGTCTCTTCCAAATTCGGGAAGTTGCAGCTTCCGGCGATCTGGCGCAGGGCGGCCAGGTAGTCTGCAGCGGATTCTCCCTGGGCCTGGTCCCTCTTGTGGAAGAGGAACCGTCGGGCCACCCGCGACGGCTGCGGCAGGAAATGGCCCGTGAGGAGGCGGACGACCTCCGTGTACGTTTTCTCCGTGAGGCGGGCGGGCGCCGAGAGACCCTTTGCGATCTCGAAGGTGGCGGCCCCGCAGACGCTCAGGAGCACGTCCCGCTTCATGCCGTCCTCGGTTACTCGATTCGCCCTCAGGTAGCAATCGACCCTCTCCGAATAGGATTCCCATCCCTCGGGATTCGTGTGGTCGAAAGCTTCGATGTGACCGGTGTTCCCGCTGGGACTGGCCATGGCGGCGGTCGTTGCGAAGTAGCGATTCAGCGATGAAGCGACGGGACGACGGGTTGCCCGTGAGTCTCCTTCGTAGCCCTTGCCGAAGGGCTAAGATCCCATCCTCGTCGCCACTGTTATGTACCAGTCTGGGAGACGCGAGTCGGGCAACATAGTTTATTGCATGGTACAAACACGAGGTAAGAGAGAGAACACGCGGGCCGGGTCCCGCATATATACAGCTCCGGAACTATTCACCCTGCTGGCCAGTCCAATGCTGGCCAGCCGTATTTCCCGCCACTCACTGTGATTGGCGGATGACCAGCGCTCTTCGCGGAGGCATCTGGTTGTCACCTTTGCCTCCGCGGCTTTGGCGGACTAACGCTTTATCGATGGTACGTTATAACGAAATGGTCGCGCTGTCTTGAATGATGGCGTTCTACGAACGCCATACACTACACCTTTGAAACTGGAAGCTACCTCCTTTGTTTTGTTTACAAAATCTGGGAAAGGCAGAATTGGCTGCCACAGCCTCACAGGTCAGGGTAAGGTTTTTTTTTGCCACTATATTGTAGTAAAGCTGTGCTATAAGTCAGATGTGTTGAACTCATTTGTTACGAGGGCTGGACCTGACATAAATGAGACCTTGTCGGGCCGAGCCATGTCAGGCCAGGCCAGTTAGGCAGTAGAGATATAAACTTTATAAAGAACACAGACAAAGATTTTTTTTAAAAAAACCTTAAAATAAAACATGCTTAAAACATTAGCACTCATTGGTTCTTAAAGGTGCTTTCTTTGTATATCTCCCGTGGGAACCAGGGGACTGGACAAAGGAAGCTCTGTCTCTTTCCTTCCTTCCCTGGGAGCCAGGAAGGGAAGGAGCCTCAGCCAATAGAAGGAAGAGAAGCTTGGCTTAGTTGCTCTGCTGTGCGATTGAGAGAGCCTGGCAAAGCAAGCTCTCCCTCAGCCATTGTAGAAAATAGAGGCTTTGCTCTGTAGCTTCTGTGTGATTGAGCAAACCTTGCAAAGCAATCTGTGATGCAGAAGGAAGCAAGAGACAGGGAGAAGTAAGCAGATGGCAGCCACTTGCTTGGGGGCCTTATAGGAACAATCCGAGGGCCTGATTTGGCCCCCAAGCCGGATGTTTGACACCCCTGCTATAATTTTTTTGCCTGGTAGCAATTTGGGAAGTTAGAGTTAGTATGAACTGCTAGCAACCCCCCCCCCCCTTTGAATACAGTAATGCTGTTGTTCTACTGTAGTAAAGCTGTATACATGTTGGAGTGTTATAAGTGCTTTGCCTGGTGGCAATTTGGGAAGTTAGAGTCAGTATGAATTGCTAGCAACCCTTCCCCCTTTGAATACAGTAATGCTGTTATCGTTATATTGTAGTAAAGCTGTATGCCTAGGGTCATGACCCTCCAGGTGGTAGCTGGAGATTCTTCTGAAAATCGGGCTTCAGAGATCAGTTCTCTGGGAGAAAATGACTGCTTTGAAATGTGGACTCTGTGGCATTATACCCCTCTGAGGTCCCTCCCCAAATTCTGCCCTCCTCAGTCTCCCCCCCAAAAAATCTCCAGGAATTTCTCAACCCAATAACGTCTTTAATTGTGTTTGTCTGTGTCCTTTATTAAGTTTGTATCTCTGGTACTGGCATTATGACACCCATGGCCGGACCTCACGAAGTCCCATTTATGTCAGATTTGGCCCACAATTGAGTTCGACACCCCTGTTGGGAAAGGAGAAATAGACACATATTTGAGTACTAGTCTGGGGAAAGGGAGTTATATATCTGGCCTCAGTAAGGTAATGCCCACCTTTAGATAGTTCTGCTGGCAACCTTAATTTCTGATAGGGGGGAGGAAGGAGAAATAATGGGACCATAACCCAGACCTGTTATTAGGGCAACCATAAAACTGAAAAAAACAGAAAAGAGACGCAGTTGTCCCTTTGTAGACTTCTATGACACACGTTCTCTTCTTCCCTGTCATATTCCAAAGCATTACAGGGCTTTCACTGATACCAAAAAGTGTCCTTATGTGGAGCTTTAACCTAATGAATGAACTCAGATTAGCATAGAAGAAACCCAAGGTTCATTCCCGGCCATAGCTTGCCAGTATAAAGGACTGAAGATAGCTTGTCACCAGTCAGAGTGACCGGCTCATGGTCAAGGTTCACTGCTTGACCTGTTTTTTTCTCTTCAGCCCCTTCACTGCAGCCATTCAACGTCACCTGTTTACTGTTCCACGGCACTTTTTATCCATCTCCCTCCCATGTCCCGAACAGTAATCATGGATGGTGAACTAGGAGAATGTTGAGGTGTTGGAACCTGATATTGCAGAGAGGGGATGGGAAATGCTCAGAAGCTGTGGGTGTTTGAGTGCTCTGGATACTGATCACTTTTCTGGGAGGAAGTTTTAATGGGTGAATGAAGTATAAGCCATACTTTAAATCATCCTTTTGTGGTGATTCCACTTCTCTTGCTTACATAAGTAGACTGCCTTTGCAGCCTAAGTTGCAGATGTGAAGTTGAAGTTATTAGTGAGTATCATGTCTGGAGTCAAGGAACCTGTAATGGTTCTGAGAAGTCAAGTGTTCCTAATTTGTCTTTCATCTCTTTTTGAGATTCTTGGCCGTTGGGTTACAGTTATTTGTGCAAAATGTTCTATTACCAATATTCCCATCACTAAAGTTCCTACTTATGTGTTCCTAGTTTTCTGTACAATGGGAGCAAAAAGACATGGCTTCATAACATGCACTGTGATATTTGAAATCTTATAAGTAGATCCCAGGGCTTTTTTTTTCCAGAAAAAGAGGTGTTGAAACTCTCAAGACAGAAACACGGGTGCTCCTCAGTAACTTTAAAACATTTTTTGAGAGTTTTGTTCCCACAAACAGGTTCCTTATTTCCATTCTGCCACATTCCCCCAGAAAAAGAAGTCCTGAATACTTCCAGTGTTGCTAAATGAGTGGCCACAATGTTAGTTGGAATTTTGTCATATGTTGTAGCTATGAAGATGGAAAAAAAGTTTGGTACCACTTATTTGGAACCTTCCTTTGACTCAACAAGAATGTTCCCAATTATGCTCTTTTGAATATAGTTTCAGAATTTGGGAGCTGGATCCCTCTGTTAATGTCCCCCTTTCTAATTAATTATTGTCCTCGCCCAAGTTTTAAGAGTAGTATTAAAAACGTTAATATGTTCTGCACTTTCCTGTTGTATGTCTGTGAGGCATTTTAATAGTTGATGCTGTTGCTGTATTCATGGAACAGACAGAAAGGCAAAAGCACTCAAGTGATTTTGTTCTGTATCTTCTAGCTGTAAAAACTGCTTGGGGGAAAAGGACTATCATAACTATATCTTGAACAACTGACTCCAAATTTACATTTGGAAAATAAATGGTTATTTAGCTCTAGTTTTTCTCACTTTGAGCCACATGGAAAAATTAAATCACATCTGTGGTTGGAGGGTTTTGAGGTTTTGCCCAGAAAAGAGGGAAAATGTTTTAAAAACCTGACAGCACTCTCCAAGGGTTTTGCGGAATGAAACATAAAATATATAGTATGACCATATTTTCTTCTCAAAATATTTAAAAAAAATAATGTTCTCGGAAAAAAAAGCTTCCCATTCTATAAATACAGCAGAAGAACATTTATTACAGTAGGAATGACTGCTATTCTGAATGAACTTACTAAACCTGAGCTACATGCTGAAAAGGAAAAGTAGCTGTAGCTCCTTGGTTGGAACTGCCATCTTTCCTATTACCCTGCCCACCCGTAAAGATTTTCATTTCAAACCCTGTTCTGTGTACCTCTGCTCAGAAATCTGAGGTGGGAAACAGGTCTTTTACAGTATTTCCACCTGTCTGTAGACTACTGCTCTCCTGGAAAATTAAGTGGCAACTACCCTACTGTCCTTAGTTGCCAAGAAAAGATAATTGTATTTGCTTGAGCTGTTAGTTGTCCTCCATCCATTGTACCAAATATTTTTACTACCCTGTATTTCATCTCTTGATGTTGTGGCTGTCCTTGTTTTATGGGGCTTATGTTAATTTTTTGTTGTTGGGGGAGATTGGGAAGGCTTTTCCCCCTTTTTGTGCTGGTTTTGGGATGTTTGATTAATTGCTTTTATACATTTTTTTTGTTAACTGCCTTGAGCAGTTTTCTGGAGATGTGGCAAAGAAATAACCTAAATACATTTCTAAAATGTTTTTAATATGTAATTTCCCCTTAAAACAGCCATTAATCAGGTGAGCTACGACAGAAGGGAAGGATGCATGTAATTCTTCCTCCTGTACTGTTTGTGATCAAAACTACCACCCTCCTGAAACTGCTTTGTGCTCTAATAGCAGAAAAAGATAGGCATAGTACAGATAACTACCCCTCCAAATTTAAAGTAAACCAGCAAGGCAGTTTTACTTTGAGAGATTTTGTGTGTGTCATGGCCCATATCCATATTGGAGTCCATGGTTTCTGCTTTCTAGAGCCAAATTACTGATTGGGAGTTCTAATTAGAAATAATGTGAAGCTTGTCACTAATTCAGACTATTCATATATTATCATAATTTTGTACATTAGACCTAACCAAATATTTTAACTTGCTTTGGATTGTATACACACATCCCAGTACAATGCTAATAATCCATGAGCAGAAACATGTTTCTTTGTTGGTAGCTTTAATCAGGGGTCTGTAACCCTGTTGACCCACTGGTGTAGTTTTGGAATTTTGAGGTCAGGAAGAATCTAATATTTCAATATATTTAAGCTGACATTTTGGAGAAGGTGAATGCCCCCCCCCCCAAATCCCTGCCCTATAAATATTTTTAACATAAAAATATAATTAAATGAAATTCTCAGTGTAAACATTATTGAAAGGGGACAAAATATGCTTAGGTAACAAAATGTAATTGTCCAAGTTTTTGTGGGGGGAATGTGCTCTCTCCCCACAGTTTACTAATGTTTATCCAACTGAAATAAATTTACCACCTGCGCTTCTTTGTCATTTCAGCACTCTGATATGGGAATAAATTTAAGACAGTGCTGTGGAGTCCATAAAGTTGTGTGCAGTGAATTTTATTTGGGGTGTGCATATAAAACAGAGATAAAGAGAGAGAGAAGGTAGTTTGGGTATGGCAGGTACTAAGATGGGTGGAATGGGTTCCCTAACTGAGGCTGAAACAGCATAAATCCTTCACTACTCTTTAAACTGTGACTGCTGTCCATAGTTTGTGGGAGGTAGCTGGAGCTTGGCCCTCCACTTCTCTGCTCATCCTAGTTCATCACTACTGCAGCCTCTCTATCTTCATGTTGTCTTCAGCATATCTCAAAACTAGCTGGAGAAGTGCTGTGTGGTAGGGACTGAGGACGGAGGCTGGGTATGGGTGGGCAGCTCCATGTGTGTGGGAGGCATCTAAAAGGCATCTGTGCATCGCAAGGGTGGTGCTTTGGCACGTTCACACAGTTTTTGCCTGTGCAGTTTGGATTTCTTCTTTTTCCTTACATTTTTAGTGACCATAGGCTCATGCGCTTATGCACTCATGCGTTCCATGGCAGTGATATATATATATATATAACACTGCCAATCCACCTTGCTTGTGCACTCCTGTGGTCAGACACCAGGTAATGCAAGAGGGGTGCAGCAGAAGGTTTTGCTACCACTTCCCTACTGGTAGCTATTTGATCTGTCTCACAGACGTTGGGGGATGGGGTGAGTGTGAGAGTAGAATGGGGGACAACTGTGCCTGTCTGACCTTGACTTTTTAATTCATCTGGGGGAAGTGCCTATGTTGGCTCAAACTGGCCATCTGAATCCAGCCAGAGAGACTCAAGAGAGAAAGAGGCACAGAGAAAGGAGAATGAAGTACTACAAAAGATGACCAGGGAAAGAATACACAAGCTAGAAGTATGAATGAAGCAAAGGAGAATGAAAAGAAGAAGGAATCCCTTTTCAAGTTAAGGCTATAGACTGGGAGAGAATGGAAACAAGAATGCTCCAGGCAATGCTGGGCATCACATTGGGGCTTATTAACCTAAAACATGGAAACAGGAAAGCCTGTATCTAATAATATTGAAGCATACTCAACACAGCTGTCCCCAGGGTGTCATAATTCCAGAATTTCTTCCCATAGCAAATCAGCTTCTTGCAAGAAGCGACATGTCTTACAGATTCCACCAAGCATTCAGTGAGGGTGCAGTTTGTGGGCTTGCTACGGAGCTGATTTACTCTGATCTTTTTTCAGCCTGGGTGGTCCTTTCCCTGAATACTTATTCCACCAAACAGTTGAATGAGGAGGCTGAGATGCTTCTGTCCTCCAACAGCAGCCTTTCTCTGTTAGCATTCAGTGGTGTTTACATAGACTTCTGGAGCAGAACTAGAGTCCTTAGTGGATTTTCAGTGCAATCCTGTAAAGAGCTTTTGTAGTCGAAGTCCACTGATTTCAATGAGTTTAGACTGGAGTAACTTTATAGGATTTTTGTCAATTAGCTCTGATGTGACATACTTTTCTTGTACATCTGTGGAAATTACATTCATACTTCACAGCTTTAGTTGCTTTTGTTGCATTTTTTTTACAAATGTAAATCTTTTGTAAATAATTTAAAAATTAGTTGGCAGACTGTTCAGTCTAAGAGCATTTCAAAAATGTCACTAGGAAAAAATGATTCCAGCAAATATGTTTCATACACATTTGAAACTCGTGGTGTGGAGGGAGACATTCTTCTTCTCTGTTTGCTTGGCCACCCCACATTGGGTTGCCAATTCTGGACTGATAAATCCTAGGTGTATTTTGGAGTGGAGTCTGGGAAGGGCAGGGTTTGGGGAGGGAAGGGAAGGGACCTCAGCTGGGTATTATGCCATAAGTCTCGACCTCCAAAGCCTCCTTTTTCTCCAGGGGAATAGATCTCTTTAATCTGGAGATTAGTTGTAATTTCCAAGAGATCTCCAGATCCCACAAGGAGGTTGACTGCCATAATGCCACAGTAGTGGAGGCAGGGTGGGGACAGCAGTGGCTTCCCTTTGTAATTATGCCATGCCTACCTGGAACTTCCAGGGCGGGGGCAGTAACTGTGGCTTCCATTGCAGCTGCCTTGTCATTCTCCTCCCCCAGAGATGGTGAGCCACAACTCATGTTCATCTACACACACACACACACCTCTCCACTGAGTAATTTCGATAAATGTGCAGTGTGAATGAGTCTGGACTCCTCTTCTTCCTCCACCTACTGTAGCTTTGCATCCTCAGTGGCAAGGTAGGTGGGTGGCAGGAGCAACAGTGGACTGCGATTGCACATCCACCCCACCTTACTGCTATCTGAGACATGTTGGCAGTTCCTACTCCTCTCTTCCCCCCCACACACATTTTAAAAAGTTTTTGGATTTTTCTGAACACCTGGAGATTCCTCAAGTTTGCAGAAAAATCTGTTTCCTTTCCATTGACCTGATGCAAAGAATTAGATATTTGAATTACAGGTAGAGAAATGATTTGGCACTTCTGAAAACAACCAAAGAACATTATTTCAATACTGTATGGTTTACATGGGACCAACATTTCTGTACTAGCCGTTTTTGCTTTGAATAACAGTTTTGCAATCTCTTTCATCCCTGTCATTGTCTAGCCATTTGTCAACTAATGTTAATAGTTTTTTAAATACAGTTGATTGTTTTCATCTCCCTATATTTACTAAATTTAGCTAGAGAGTTTACTCCCTCTTTTCCAGTTGTTCTGAAGAATCCTCATCTGTCTTTTAATTTGTGGCAGAATATGATTTTTCTTCAGATATAGCTAGAATGTAAGCCCATCTGTCTTTTATATTTTGGAGAGTGAAGTGATTTCAGATGCTGAATGACAGTAGCAGGCAAATAATAATAGCAGGTGAATGACAATATCAGACATGATTAGATTAAGTATGATCTGGAGAAGGATAATAGGTGATGAAAAATGGGACCTAAGAAATGGCCCTCAAAGGATCTGTGAACAAATGCCCCACTGGGCATACCATTATGAGGTAATACAGTAGTATTGTAAATGCTTAAGGATCATCTGTAGGGAAGACATTCCCACTATATGGCTAAAGTCATAGATGTTAGAGACTCTTTTCATCTGAGATAAACTAAGCTATCTGACTCTGGTGGAGAGAAGCTTGGACTCCCAGCCCAAAGACTGAGATTGTGCTCTGAGGCCACAGTGGGATGCTTGGGAAAGGCACTCTTTGTTTCTCTGCTGTATGATCTATGTGCTGTTTTGCTGTTCTGTTTGAAATTATTATTTTATGGATTTAATGATTGTTTTCTGCTATTCGGCATTGCTTAAATCAAATAAATGAATGATGTGATATTATGTGGGCTTTCAGCCACAAATTAATGAGAAAACGTAGGCGAAGACTCAGGCTGATGGCATCCATGCATCTTTCTGTGTTATGTGATTGAGGCCTGAGTCCTTTTACTTTTAGAACAGAGCTTAGTGCAAACTTTTAAGGTACAGATTTCCTCTGGTCTACAGTTGAAGTTGGGAGGGAAGGCAGCATGGTATAGCCCGAGCTCATCAGATCTTGGAAGCTGAACACGGTAGAACTTGGAAGGGAGACCACCAAGAAAGACTCTGCAGAGCAAGGATGTGGCAAACCACCTCTGAGTCTTACTTGCCTTGAAAGCCTATTGCTGGAGTCATCATAAATTGGCTGCGAATTGATGGCACTTTACACACAGGGACACACAGACACACATGCTGAGTTTGTCAGTGACTAATTTCATTGCACAAATAGTTTCCCATGTGAGAAGAGAGGTACCCTCCTTAATTACTTCATCTATACTACATAACTCTTTAGTCATGACTGAAATATTTTGATAATGGAAGCTCTGATGCATATGCAGTAAAGTTAGTTCCAAATTTTGTTTCAGAGATACTAACTGACATTTTTGGCAGTTTCACCATATCTGAGTGCAGAGCGCTTGAAGAAGAAAAAAGGTTTTTGAGAATAAAGATGTCAAATGTATCAACTGCAGGTTTTAGAAAATGTAATTCAATACTATTTCCACATGTAACATTTACTGAGCCTTAAGATGTGTTCTTTAAAATGCTTATCTCATGGGGGTTCACAGAGAGATGGTGATGAGTGATTGTGTTTTTACTCTTGTACAACTGTTGGTTTGATCATATGCCAAATACTTAAAACAATTGTGATTTATCAGATGAGGAGAGTAAAACAAGAGATCTCTGCTCTTTGCCAGACTATTCAGTTTGGATTCACAGCAGATTGAATCAAGACTTCTTTTTTTTTGCAAGTGTCATCTGGAAATAAAATCTCCCTATTTATTTATTTGTCTAAAATAGAAAAGACACAAACTGAAGCAACAAAACAATAGTAGATCCCTGAAAGGATCTGTTAGTAAAAATTATATTTGTATTTGTATATATTTGTAAATTATGCAGAGTTCTAAAAAAGAAAGTTTATTGAAGATCTTTCTCAGGAAACAGTTGGCTATATTGAAGATCATGGATGTCCATCCTTCTGTATGATACAGATTGCTTGTGCATGCAGCTCAGTTTCCGTTCAGGACCATGTG
This sequence comes from Heteronotia binoei, assembly GCF_032191835.1. Lineage (NCBI taxonomy): Eukaryota > Metazoa > Chordata > Lepidosauria > Squamata > Gekkonidae > Heteronotia > Heteronotia binoei. Next base: position 133,639,899 of record NC_083223.1, read on the forward strand.
GGGGATGCAGAGAAGATGTAATCCTTCAATCATTGTTCAGTTTTGCTAACTGAAATTGAGCTCCCCTGCTTGCTGTTTTCATTTTAAAAACTGGTCTCCCCCCCTTTAAAGTGGTAATAACACTGGGAATCCAGTTTCAATAAGCAAAACGAAGAGAGGATTGCGTTCTGAGCACAGGATTGAGATGTGCATGAAGACACATCTTCCTGGTTAAAACAATTTTTATTTAGTAACATATGGTAACGATATCTTATTCCTGCATCATTAATAACTTCTTTTTATCTATCCCATATATTACTTTCTAACCACCATTCCCCACGTTACTTGACCCTCGCCAGTGTTATTTACTTATAATACTAATATTAAAAGGTACCCTTAACTAATAAAAACAAAAATGTACATTCTTCTTCCTTCTAAGACTTAATCATTATCAAAAATTGTCCAATGGCCTTTTATTTTCCATTCTTTTTCTACATATCTTCTGAACTTTTTCCACTCCATCTTAAAAACTTCTAAGTCATAGTCTCTTAAAATTCTTGTTAATTTGTCCATTTCACTCCATGTCATAACTTATACAATCCAATCCCATTTCTCTGGTATTTTTTCTTGCTTCCACAACTGCGCATATAATGTCCTAGCAGCTGAAAGCAAGTACCAAATTATAGTTCTATCTTCTTTTGGAAATTTTTCCATTTGTAATCCCAAAAGAAAAGTCTCTGCAATTAAATTCATATCCCAAGATCCTAGAAATTTCTTGTTGAATCATCTGCCAATACTTTATTGCTCTTTCGCGTCCACCACATATGGTAGAAAGAACCTTCATGTTTTTTACATTTCCAACATCTGTCTGGCATCTTATTGTTCATCTTTGCCAACTTTTTAGGAGTCATATACCATCTATACATCATTTTAAAACAGTTCTCTTTAATACTATGACACGTCGAAAGCTTCGTAGAGTTCTTCCACAAATATTCCCAAGTTTCCATCTGTATTTCTTTATTTACATTTATTGCCCACTTAATCATTTGAGATTTCACTACTTCATCTTCCATAGACCATTTTAAAAGTAATTTATATAGTTTTGAAATTAATTTTTCATTGTCTCCAAGCAGAACTCTTTCCATTTCTGTTTGCTCTTTTCTTATTCCTTCCATTTTAATATCATTATCCACCAAGCTCTTTATTTGTTGCATTTGGAACCAATCATATTTATTATTCAGCTCTTCAGCAGTTTTCAATTCTGTTTTGCCACTTTGTATTTTTAATAGTTGATTATATGACAACCACTTTTCTTCACCCATCTCAGCTGTTATTTTTATTACTTCTGCTGGCCCTATCCATAACGGTTTTCTCGCATCTCCATATTTCTTATATTTCATCCATGTATTTAGCAAATTATTTCTTATATAATGGTGAGAGAAAAAACCATCCATCTTTTTTTCCCCCATAATACATATAAGCATGCCAGCCAAATTTATTTCCATGACCTTCCAACGCTAAGGGTTTTTTGTTTAACAGCATTATCCATTCTTTTATCCACACTAAACAATCTGCTTCATGATATAATTTTAAATCTGGTAATTGGAATCCGCCTCTCTCTTTTGCATCTGTTAAAATTTTCATTTTAATCCTTGGTTTCTTCCCAGCCCACACAAACTCTGAATTTTTTCTTTGCCATCTATTAAATTGTTTACTGTCTTTCACAATCGGGATAGTCTGAAACAAATACATTATTCTTGGTAGAATATTCATTTTAATTGCAGCTATTCTGCCCAGTAATGACAAATTAAGTTTATTCCATTTTAACATATCTTCATCCATTTTACGCCATAGCTTCTCATAATTATTTTTGAACAAATCAATATTCTTCATTGTTATCTCGACACCCAAATATTTTATCTTAGAGGTAATTTCACAACCCGTTAGCCTCTGCAATTCCTTTTGCTTATTTACTTGCATATTTTTACATAGATGTTTTGATTTTTCGTTATTAATACAAAGTCCCGCCAATTCCCCTTATTCTTGTATTTTAGCTAACAACAAAGGTGTGACTTGTATGGGATTTTCATTTATAAACATTATATCATCTGAAAATGCTCTATATTTGTAAATAAATCCTTTTACTTTTAATCCTTCTATTTCTTTATCTTCTTGGATTTGCATCAATGAGATTTCAAGAGTCATTATAAACAACAGTGGGGAAAGCGGACAGCCTTGTCTTGTACCTTTGCTAATTATCATGTCTTCTGTAAGATCTGCATTTATATATAGCCTTGCACGTTGTTCAGTATATATTGCTTTTATCATCCTTATAAAGTTTTCCCCCAACTCCATTTTCTCCATTACTGCAAACATAAAGTCCCAATTTAAATTATCAAATGCTTTCTCTACATCCGCAAAGAATAATGCTACTTCCTTTTCTGGATGTCTTTCATAATATTCTACAATATTAACAACAGTTCTAATATTGTCTCTTATTTGCCTTTTGGGGAGAAACCGCGCTTGATCTTCCTTTATAAAATTTGTCAAATGTTGTTTAAGCCGTTCTGCCAAGATCCTTGTGTATATTTTATAGTCATTATTTAATAGTGAGATTGGTCTATAATTTTTTACATTCGTGACATCTCTATCTTCCTTGGAATCAACAAAATAACAGCTTCCTTCCACGTATTTGGTATTTTCCCTTTTATTCTTATCATGTTCATCAATTTCTGAAGTTTTGGTATTAACTCCTCTTTGAAGGTTTTAAAAAATTTAGCTGTATATCCAACTGGCGCAGGTGCTTTTCCATTTTTCATTGCATTAATTGCTGCTTCAATTTCTATTTTTTCAATTGGATCATTCAAAACTTTTCCCATATTTTCTGTTAAGGGTGTTATTTAATCTTTTGTAAATACTCTTCCATCTTTTCTTTCTTTATTTTAACACCCTTAAATAATTTGGCATAATACTTAAAGAATTCTTTTTATTCCTTCTTGATCTACCACCTCTCTTCCACCAACCACAATTTTATTAATAATTTTACTTTCTCTCTTTTTCTTCAGTTGCCAGGCCAAATATTTTCCAGGTTTATTTGCTCCCTCAAAAGATTTCTGCTGCAATCTTTTCAGATTCCATTCCAGTTTTTTTTTAACAAATGTCTCATTTTTGTTTGTAATATTGTAATCTCCCTCATAATTTTCTTTTTCCCTGGCCTTTTTCTCAGTTCCCCTTCTTTTTTCTTTATTTCATTTTGAATGTCCAGCATCTGCTTTTCTTTTGCCCTCTTGTCTTTATTATTCAATGTAATCAGTATTCCTCTCATTACTGCTTTATAAGCATCCCACATCGTCTGAAATTCTATATCTTCTTTATCGTTTATTTGGAAGAAAGCTTTAGTTTAATTTTCTAGAGATGTCACTATTTCTTTATTCTATAGTAAACCTTCATTCAATCTCCATCTTCTCGACTTTTTAGACAATTTTGTAATCCACATTATTGGGTTATGATCAGCCCCTATTTGAGGTAAAATCCCTATTTTCTTTGTTATAAGGCCTAAATCTTTAGTACCCCACAACACGTCAATTCTGGAAAAAGTTTTATGTCTTGCTGAAAAAAAGGTGTAGTCCCGCACTTTTCCTTCCTTATTATTTTTTTCCCCCAGACCTATCTAGTGTGTTCTTAATTGTTCCATTAAAATCCCCCATTATCAAAACTTGATCATATGTCACTTTATCAAATTGTTGTATAATGTCTTTAAAAAAGCATCCTTTGCTCCATTTGGTGCAAACGGTCCCAGTAATGACCTTTTTTTGCATTTAATATTATTTCTACCGCTACAAATCTTCCATCTTTATCTTTAAACACTAATTTTGGGTCCAATTCTTGTTTAATATAAAAAATCACTCCCCTTTTCTTTTGTTCAGCCATTGAATGAAATTCTAGTCCGAATTGCTTATTCCTTAAAAATTTATAATCCTTTTGTTTGATATGTGTTTCTTGTAAACAAACTATATTACAATTTTGCTTTTTAATCCAATGAAATGTTGCCTTTCTTTTTTGTGGTGAATTTAGTCCATTTACATTCCAAGATAATAATTTGTAATCCATCATGGTGCAAATTCTTTATGTTCTTCATAAAATCCATGCAGTTCCTGTGTGCTTGTAAATGTAATCCTTTTTCCTTTTAGCTCAAAGCTCAAACCTTCAGGTATTATCCATCTATACCTCATTTCATTGTCCTGCAATTTTCTGTCAATTTCTTATATGCTCTTCTGTCATTTATCACTTGTCTTGGCAACTCCTTCATAATTCTTACGCTGCTGCCTCCCACTATCAATGTCTTTTCAAAGTTTTTATTCATGATTTTTCCCACCATTTCTTTTGTCATATATCTTATAACCACATCTCTTGGTAGATTATTTTTTTTGGCATATAGTGAATTCACTCTATACCTATAGTCATACATGTTTCTAGTCCCTTCAGGATCTTCCTCCAAAAATTCTGCAATTATTTTTATTATATATTCTTTCAAATCAGTTTCTTCATCCTCAGGTACTCCTCTCAGATGTATCTGGGTCTCCATCAAGTTGCAGTCATGAATTGCCACTTTTTCTTGTATTTTTAACAAGTTGGAATCATGTACTTTCACTCTCCCTTCCACCTCTTGCACTTTTTTTGATGTCACCACAGTCTCATTTCTGAGATCCTCTATCTTTTTTTTAGCTCTTCAATATCTTTTCTAATTTCTTTTTTAGAAGCAGTTATCATCTTTCATTATCCTGGCTTCCATTGCATTTAATTGGTCCTGCATTTTCTCCAGTGAAGCAGTCCTTGCACGGGTTTGCTTGTGGTCTGACATGTAAAAACACTGAAAATTTTGACCTCACCAAATTAAATTTCAACTATCAGATTTAAAAGAGTGAGGCTTGCTCTTTCCAATAAGCCTAATTTCGCTGTCCTCAGAGCCTCCTGGGCTTAGATATTAATTTTTAAAGTTTTTATTTTTTCCAAAATGGCGGTTGCGACTTTCTGCTTCACTTTAAATTTTTTTTCCTTTTTCCTCTAGAGGCTTCTAAAATAGTTATTAACAGTAATGTCCAATAGTCTTTACCTTATAATCGTCACCTCTGTCGCCTCCACCAATTTGTAATGTCTCGAACACTTTAAAAATTTTATTTAAATTTTAGTCTCCTAGGAATGGCTGCCGATGTTTTTCTATGATATTATAGTCCTAGAGTAGGCTGGCTGCTTCAATGATTTCTCTTTTCCATCCAATACTTCCTGCTTTGCTTACCACCAAATCCCGTTTTCACTGGTAGAGAGATCTAACGATACTTGACGTATTTCGTGTTTTGGCTGTTGGAGCTGCAAATCTATGATGATGGGTTTTTTTCTCCAAAACCGCAAGTAGACAAAACAATAAATTCCTTTCCACTTTTTAGCACTGACCTTTAAATTTACAAAGTCCAAATTTCGCCCCTTCTCCCCTTCTTCTTCCAAGCTTTCTAGATTTCAATTTCCCACCTTCTGATTTTATTTTGTTTAACTTTAATTAGTCCCAGAATGAAAGATAGTAATCTGTACCTTTTCTGTAGTTATCCAGATCAACACCGGTAAAATGCTTTTAATAAAAAATAAATAAGGTATAGGTATCTGATGGGTATCCGATGAAGCATGCATGCACATGAAAGTTTATACCCAAATCTACACTTTGTTGGTCTTAAAGGTGCCATAGGACTCAAACTTTGTTCTGTTGCTTCAGACCAACACAGCTACGCACCTGAATCTGTTCTCTAAGAAGGAGAGGAGGAGGACTCAGGGTGCTTCCCAGCCCCCTGTCTTTTCTGTGCTGAGGCCAACAGAACCCTGGGAGTGAGGCGCTGGAGGGCATGTTTTTCCCCACCCCCCAGGATGTGCATGGCCTCCTGTAGGGTTTAATCACTGTCATCCTCAACAGTGGAGGAACACTCTTGCATTACATCCAAGGCCTCTTGTACCCCAGGTTCTCCAGATGAAGATACCCTCCCTTCTTTATTACAGCTAATTTCCCATTAAGAGCCACAGGTACAAGTGGATCAGGAACCCCCTAATTGATCTCTTTCACCTCCAGTGTCTCTCAGGACAAAGAATGCAAGGAACCAGAACTGAAGCTTGAACCACAGAAAAGCACAGAGCTGGCAGCACAAGGCTTTCCATACTCCTGTTGCTCTCAGGAAGAAGATTCAACTCTCAAAATCTTGGCAGGATAAGAGATGTAACTCGCTACAGAAAAGGGTTGGGAGTCTATTGGTTGTCTTTATAACCCTTCATTTGAGCTTCGGTATCTTCTATAAACCAGCTTGTCCTTTTTTGCTGGACAGCTTCCTGCTGCAAGGATTCTAGCTCTCCTGGCCATGGATCTTGGAGGACTGCAGGAGCCCCTGTGCCTTCACCCCTGACTCGCCAGGCACAGAATGGAGCACAGTCCAAGGGGCTCATTTCTAGTCAAGAAGAGTTCTGTCTCTACCATGGCCCTGATATGAATCAGGATTCCCTTGTAGCTGCTTTTTGCAGCTGAATTAGGTATCTGAGAACCTATATGTAGATTCCCAGCATTTCATGTTGCTTGACTTTTAGTTTGGTACTGCAAACTTTTATAATCTGAAGATACATCTATAACCATATTAGAAAAAAAAATACTTAGGTCTTCCATCTGTGATTTTTTTCACTTAAAATCAATCACATTGCTAAGTGTTTTCTCCGTTTTTGAAGGCTCAGTTGTTTACTATATTCACACTTCTGCTAAAACAGGAAGGAACATAATCTGTTAAATGCTCTTAGGTTGATGATTCTGGGTTTTAATACTTCTTTTCACATCTGATGTGTCATGCGATATATGAATACTCAGTAAAAATTAGGTTTCTCAGAAATTGTAGTGGTTATTTTAATTTTAATTAATTATATCACCTATTTATTTTCTATAACTGGAACAGCACTTTTTCTTTCTGGCTCTTTAATATATTTAGATATAGCAAATAATGCAACTCAGTAACACAAATTAAAATATTAATAAAAGCTTCGTTTCCAGGCTTCTGTAACCATTTCAGTATTCTATGAATAATAATTATTATTCCAAGAGTGTTCCTGTGTGTGTGTTTTATTATGGTGTGTGATCTGTCTCAATGAATTAGGAAGTTTACAGATCTGTTGTTTACTACAAAGGACCCAGATTGCTTAGTATGAGGCAGCAGATGTTCTTGGTGCAATCTGATAGTTGGGTTTTTGGGGGATTTTGCTTTACATTTGCTAATATGTAGTGGAAGACAGTGAACCAGGTTTATGAGACCAAGGCCTCTGATGAGCTCCAAAGCACTTTACCTTGGATTGATCCCTGACTCGAATAAAGAACAAACCGTTCTGCAGTAAAATTGTTCCATTGTGTGCTGCAATTTCCCCTGTTTAGTTGTATGTCAAAATAGCACTGGATAGGATCAGTGTTCAGTCTCTATCAAAACTTCACAATGCTAAGATTTAAAAAACAAAAACAAATATAAAGTTCTCAAAGGGAGACTAATATAAACCTTGAGGATATGTACAATGAAAGCAGTATCTCTATTAAGTACCATCTCAGGAAGCAAGGAAAGCATAAGCATGGGTCAGGAAAGCATAAGGAAAAAAACATAGTTTGCAATTGCATAAACGAACCTGGGGCATCCTTGAGCTCTTAAGCTTCATCACCACTTTCCTAGTTCACAGGATGCTGAATAAGTAAACAGTTCTACATAGTTCCACAGCCAGAGTTCGATATTACGTCCAAACCACAAATTAGGATCTGTTTTCTAGCAATTCTGGGTAGCTCACTGTTCTGGAGATGGGAAGAAGTCATAGTTTGTCATTCAGATGGCATGAGAGGATAGTTTACCACCACCACCACCACAAAAAAAAAAGTTCAATTATTAAACTCTGGGCAAAAGGAGGAAGAAAGGAGATAGTGTGAGGGTGATCTCATGTGCCTTGATGAAGTGAGTGTGTAGTGACAGTGCATTAATTAGATTAATTGAGGCTAACAATATTTTTATTGATTTACCCCCCAGTTCCTTGAGGTAGGTTCCTTAAGCATGTATTTCTTGTTTGTCTGTTTCCACCCCAAGAAAACCAAGTATATGTGACCAAATTCCACCAGTTAAGGCAATTATCTACTTAATTCTCTTTTTTATTTTTAACTATGAGCCATATGTCCAGTATGTGCTCCTTCACCTCATTTAACTTGGTCATGTTTATTCCAGGGGATAAGCAACAGATGGCTGTGTAGTAGACTGTGAAGGAAATAGTTGTCTATATGGACTCAGAGTGTATTTAGTAGTTTACAGAACAGTTAGGTATGATGTGTGGCATTTGTCATGCCCTGAAATTCCCTAACAATATGCTGTGATATTGGAGTTTCCATATAAGTGACCTCAAAGCAGTTACTCTCTTCCATTTCCCTTCTTAAAAGATTGTAAACATGAGCCTAATGCTGCTGTAATCAAACACATTAGGAACCTAGTTCTAAGAAAATTTAAAGATAAATTATATTAAGCCTGCTGAAATTATCTTGAGAATCCATGCCTAACATTCAATAGCCTTTTGAATTCTTTCTGTTTTTTTACAGGTCACAATGACTACATGTGTCCTGCTACCAACCAATGCACCATTGACAAGAACAGAAGGAAAAGCTGCCAGGCGTGTAGGCTACGAAAATGTTATGAAGTTGGAATGATGAAAGGTGGTATGTACCCAGCCATCAGCTCAGTTCTTCAAAGCATAATCCACCAATTTTTTAAGCAGACTGGCAATATTATAAGATCCATGTTTTAAAGGAAATTGACTTGTGGGGAGTGAGGAGTGAGAGGAGCAGCTAACTTTTTGTATTTGTTTACATTTATAGAGCAAGGATCCCCAATAATATCTGAACTAGATCTGCATCTCATGGCCATCATGGGGACTTTCAGCTGGAAGTTCCTTTTGGGAACTCAGTCCTGATGTGCCACAAAAGCCCAGTTCGGATTAGGACTGTGGCATAGGGGAAGGAAACGCTTCTAGATCGGGGTGGGGAAACTTTTTTCTGCCAAGGGCCACTTAGAAATTTTTAACACCTTTCGCGGGCCAGCAGGAACTTGTTAGCATATTATTTTATTTATTTATTTATTATTTATATCCCGCCCTTCCCACCAAGGTGGCTCAGGGCGGCTCACAACACATGGAATCCAACAAGGAATCCGGCTAGCCTATACCTAGCCTATATTTAGCCTATACCTAGCCTATATTTAGCTAGGATGACAACTTGAGGTAACTGGCCAGCCATCTGTTCACAGGAAACTGAATTACTCTGTTTTAATGTTTTTAACTGTTTAAATATTTAACTGTTTTATACTTGAAATTGTTTAAATTTTATGTTTGATTAATTGTTGGAAGCCGCCCTGAGCCATTCGTGGGAAGGGCGGGATATAAATCCCAAATAAATAAAATAAATAAATAAATAACAAAATTAAGTTTAGGCATTTACACAATTAAGACATTTAAAATATAAAAACATTAAAACAAGGCAAAGCAAAGCATTAAAACAAAGCCACATTAGGCCACACCCCCTGATATTAGCATATTAGGCCCCGCCATCTGGGATAATCAAGTAGAAGTTGAATTGGTGGAAGCTGGCTCCCACCCCTGCCACCCCTCCTTTCATGCAGAAATTGCAGCTGCTCTCACCAGATCCAAGGCACTCAAATACCCCACCAACTGTCCTTCACAACACCCGCCACTCAGGCTCTAGAGACAGAGAGAGAGAGAGAGAAATAAAGGGAGATAAAGAAATGAGAGGGAAGAAAAGGAATTAAAGGAAATAAAGAAAGGGGAAGAAAGGGGGGGAAGAAATGGAAATAAAGGGAAATAAAGAATTTGTGGGGGAGAAAAAAAATAAAGGGGGAGAAGAAAGGGGAAAAAAAACCATGACCACCACCATCCCACCAGCAAACCGCCCTGGGGAGGCTGCTATGCAACATGACCCGCCCAGCCCAGCGACCCCCGCCGGCCAGCTGGGCCCAGGGAGGCTACTGCACAGCTCGCACAGTCCAGCAATTCCTGCCGGCCAGCTGGGCCCAGGGAGGCCAGTGCCTCCGGCCCAACGATCCCCACTAGCTGGGTGGGGAGGCCAGCACGCAGCCCCACCCAGAGATCACCGCTGGCTGGGTGGGGAGGCTGGCGGCAATCTCCGGGCTAGGCTGCGCACCAGCCTCCCCGCCCAGCCAGCAGTGATCTCTGGGCTGTCCCCGGCCTCTGCAGGCCCAGCTGGCTGGTGGGAATTGCAGCACGCCGGCCCAGGGATCACTGCTGGCCAGCTGGGAATGGGGAGGCTGGTGCACAGCCCCGTGATTGCAGCCGGCCATCTGGGCCCAGGAGGCTGGCACACAGCACGGCCTGGAGATCCCTATGGGCCAGTTGGGCCCGGTGAGGCCACTACGGGCCAGTCTGAGGGGTTTCACAGGCTGTAAATGGCCCATGGACCTGAGTTTCCCCACCCCTGTTCTAGACTGACCTCCTTTCCTTGTATTCTTGTATTTCCTTTGTATTACCATCTATGCCTGATAGCAGCTACCCATAGCTAAATTTGAGTAACCTCACAAAAACAGGCTTCGAGGAAAACAATGTAAGTTATTGCTAATGTCTTCTAAACACATTTCTGTGAAACAGTTTTGGAAAAGCATCCTGGACAGTTCTTTATAGTGACATCTTCTGGATTCACATTCAACTCTGTGAAAAGCTTCCAAGGCTTATTCTTTATTTGTCCAGGTGGGGAGCTTGGCTAGCTGAACTTCATGATTTCAAGTCTGTAAAGTTTTATTAACACTAACTACTTTACTTCCCACTACTGTTCTTCATTAAAGTATGTATTTGAAACTGTGGCTTACTTCTTTGGGTCAGACATCCAAAAATTATTCATCTAATCTCTTATTTTAAAATATGCCATGATGAAAATGTTGTTAAATGCTGAACAAATTAGACGTGGAAGACATAGCAATACTGAGGCAAAACTCTGAAGCAAAAATAAACTAATATTTTAATGCATCATCTGGAACTGCTCCAAGAATTCCAATTTGCCTGGCAATTATCTAGTAATGCAACATTATTTTATATTACAAATAAAACAGTGAATGAGGGGGAAAAATAGTCTAGCTTTAGGAAGCTGTATTGCTTCTGAAGTAAACCTTTATAATATTTGCTTTACCCTGTTTTCTCCTAATGCAAAACAGTACAAGTGGTGGGCATGGATTAGTACTTGTGTATTTAAAGAGCTAGTTAATTGAAAGAATACTATCTTAGAAGCTTGTTGATCCCCTGTACATATAAACAGAATGTGCTACCACCTCAGCTATTCCTCACAGTAGAGCCTGATTCCTATGACTGTGAGAGAAGTGCCATTTGCCTAAGGAAAGCAATGAATTGTATCTTCCCCATGTCCCCACACTGACCAAATGAACTGTTTCTGCTCTTGCTCTCTAATAACTCCCCCACCCAGCTCTAGCCCTGCTTCCTGACATTGTGATTATCAATTTCTTGTGAATAAGACAAAGCTAAAAGGAAAGACAAAGGGGAACAATCTTAACATTGTCTAAATGTTAGAATGCTTCAGCATTTCATGTGAATAGGCTAAAAAATAGTGTCTTAGAACTGAACCAAAGGTGCACCAAGTTCAGTCTCAGGTTGTCCAGCTTAGATTATCGCATTCATCCATGTCTATTATAATTATGCTAATACTTTGACATTTAGTATGAAAACCCCACTTTATACAAGCCGGGTCCTTTTTGTTTGTGAAGGCAACTGTACTTGTTGACATGTACAGAGTAGTAACCTGGGCACATCCACTTTCATCCAGTGCTAACTAGTGATAAGCAAGTAAATAAGTAATCTCCAGCAAGCAGAGCAGCTCGTGAAGAATTGTTCTTTAGCTGGTTCCTTATTTAGACAGATCATTAGCACATCTTCACTATCACTGACCATGAGGACTTGTAGCTGTTAAAGTCTTCAGGAAAGCAACTGAAGATCCTTCTGGCAGACTGGAGAGCAAAGAGGAGATACATAATGGCATGGGGGTGTTGTAGGGCTTTCTCTTTTTAAAAAAGTACATCTCTAGCCTTTTCTGTTGCAGAAATATAAGCTGTTTTGTCTCTGCTTGTGGAGGAATGCAGAGGGAAAGTTGCAAGGCAGCTGAAACTGAACCAGTTCCCAGCCAAATTCATTCTCCTGCTCTGTCCCATAACTCTTCTCCCCAGGATCCTTTGCTTCTTTCTTTTTGATTTTGTCCACTTTGAAGGACTATTGGTATACTCAAGGAACATAACACAGCAGAGTCTCGTGTGCACTTACAGGAAACGAAGTTATACAAGGAGCTTCTATCTTTGTTAAAGTTAATATGAGTCCTTTGTTGTAAGGAACTCCATTGTAGACAGGATAGAGTAGAGATAGGATTCTAAACTAGTCTGACTAGCTAGGATTGATAGAGATGCAGAAAGCATGTCCTGTCCTCATGGTTCCAAGATGGAGAAGAGTAGCATAGTGTGGAGATAAGATGTCAGGGCAGAAGGAAGAAAGATTCCTTGAGAGTAGCAATCTACACATCAAAGGGATAGCATCAGAGCAGTAGAAGGGAAGGATGATCAAGGTCCTCCACAGTTCTCGCTTAACTGTGCTAGGGATGCTGGTGCACAAATTTTAAAAAGGCTGCTCACAGATTTCTGCTTTCTGCTCACAATGTATTTTTTCCTTCTTTGGTAACAATGGAGGATGGAGCACCTCCTTCTGGGGCCCATAGAATTGCATCCTTTAGTCCAGTCTTTTTGAAACTTGGAGCAGTTTTTGAGGAGAGGCATCAGCAGCAGTGCTGCAAATTTGGTGCCTCTGCCTAAAAAAACAGGTCCCTCCCAGAGCCCCAGATTGATTCTCCATTATAGCCTATGGGGCCCATTGGCTGCTGTAATGGTCCCCAAAGGCTACACTGGAGCTGGAAGAAAGCGTGTGTGTTTTTTTTTGCACACTCCTATTATGCTTTTCAGTATGATTTCTAAGCTGCCTCATGTCAAAGGGAAAAGTGGGATATAAATATTTGAATAAATAAGCAGCTGGGCAGGCTGATAACATTTAAGCAACTTCCTGTTAGTTAGATTAGAGGGGTTCTGTTGATGATTGTTCCTCCTCTGTTATAGTTGACTTGTAATGCTGGATGTTATGTTTCACTTTAAAGGAAAGTGGGCTGCAAGAGTTCTCTCCCCCCCCCCCTTCCTCCCCAAATGCTGGTATGTTTTCTAAGGCTCAGCAGAGGGTGACAGTCTGTGGCCAGGTCTACTAGTATAGTGGAAAGGGGGTGAATAAACCTGTTTTCCAGAGGCTAAGTCTACTAGTATAGTGGAAAGGGGTGGATCTTCATCATGGTCTCTGTGCAGTCCCACACATGGGTTATCCGCCAGGATCGATCCTGACCTCGGAGAATTCAAAGCAATCTTAGAACATTAATTTTGGCGTGCACTTCCTCTCGTCCCAGGGAGGAGGCATCCACTGCGCATGCCTAGACGAGAGGGAGGCGCTTCACCCACCCAGTTTCTTCTTTACCGCCGCCCGGGATACACCTACCTCGCTGAGTCTCCTCTATTCACTGCGATCTCCACCTGTTTTTCCTGCATTTTTCTCCTTACCGTTTGTCTTCGTCGTCTTCTCCAACTTCACCGGTATCATTATATATTTATATATCTATATCTATATCTATATCTATCTATCTATCTATCTATCTATCTATCTATCTATCTATCTATCTATCTATCTATCTATCTATCTATCTATCTATCTATCTATCTATCTATCTATCTCTTTCTACCCTCTTTCTACCTTCGTCCCTTCCCTTCCCCCCCCCTCCCCCAGGCGGATGGAAGGGGAAGACAAAATCACTTTTAAGAAGTGTGTTCAGTGCGCCTCAAAAATCCCATCCACAGACGGACATTCTTTATGCCTTTTTTGTCTGGGTGAGGCCCATCGCCTGCATTGTAGTCTATTTGGAAAGCATGCAAGAAAAAACTGCGCGGCTAGACACAGAAGTCATTTGTTGGAATCGTCACTGCACCCTACTATGTCCCATACTTCGGGATCCAAAACCTCGCCATCTTCCCTATCTACTCAAAAGGAAGTGGTGTGACTGGCAGCTTCTCTGGCTTTGGTTCCCAGCAAGCTGAAGTCCGGGAAACACTCCAAAAAAGTCTGACAATTCTAGAAAGAAACATTGCACAGAATCGACTTCTAAAGACCCTTCGGTTTCGACATCACCGAAGACCAAATCTAAGACGGGCCATAGGTCCTCGGATTCGAAGTCTCCCACCATGACTTCTACATCGCACCTGACTGTCGGTACCTCGGCCTCGATACAGACAGCACCGACTTCATTGGAGGTCTCGGCGTCCATCGATACCGTATCTCTCGAGGTCGTCCATATCCGTTCTCGGTCCCCATCACTTCATGGGTCTTTGCTAGAAAATATCCTCGACACCGAATCTCCAGAATCACACAGAAGTCAGCGTGCTAACCTTCCTTCCAGGAAGTTTCGATGCCTAGTAGACAGCAACAGATAGCAACACCCGCATCTCCATTCCTAAGAGAACCCTCGACACCAAGAGAGCCATCTACTAGGGTCCGAGCCGAGAGATCTCGAAATCATCATAGGGAACGCTATTACTACTATAGCCCATCGTGGTCCAGATCACCATCTCCTCGCAGGTACCAACGATATTATAGATCACATTCCTCGGATTCCCATCAGTACTGTGAGGACTTTCAGTTCCATGAGGTGCTTTATCATCCTACACATCGGGAGCACGCATACCGTGAGGATCGTCCTTGGTACCGTGAGGATGTGTCTTATCGATGCTCTAAGCATTACACTATGGTATCAAAACCATTGTCTCCAGCTAGATCAACTTCGGTGTGCTCGGTCTCTCCTAAGCAACACGTGGAACAGCCTCCGCTGCTGACCAAACAGATATCAATGCCTACCAAGCCCTTTGATACACCCATTGAAACTCAGGAAGAATCTGAAGCGGAACATTCGGATTCCTCCCATTCTACAGCCTCAGCTGCTCCTTCACCAGCCTCCGACATCATCAAACCTGCTGACCTCTCACCCTCAGAGGTTTCTAAATCTTACCTAGATTTACTATCCAACATGGCAAATTCACTCAATATTAAACTGACTACTGACACACCTAGAGTTTCGGATGTAGTCCATGATTTGGTATATGCAGACCTGCCGGCAGGCTCTTTTCTCCCGATACTTCCAGTTCACTTGGAAACCTTGAAAGAGGCATGGGACAAACCCTCTTCAGCGCCACCAACATCTAAACAAGTTGAATCCCTCTACAAAATTCATGCTCCTGAATCAAAATTTCTCTTCAATCATCCGGCATCAAATTCCATGATCGTGCATTCGTCCTCAAAATCCAAACAAACACGACACCCGGTCCCACCTGAAAAGGAAGGGAAGAAATTGGACACTTTAGGAAGAAAGATCTATTCACTTAACACTGCTACTTCCAAAATTCACAATTATTTGGCCTATTTTTCGGCATATGCTTTCAATCTGACCTCCCAACTTAATACCTTGGTCCCCTCCCTACCGGATGCAGCACAGAAGCAGGCTTCACACATCCTTCACGAGCTCTCTCATGTCAGCAAGCAACAAATTAATACAGTGCGTCATGCTGTGGTGTAGTAATGACCACACGACTCAGGGTTGAGGTTCATCGCACCAGTCTGTCCATGCTGCTTGTGTCTCTCCGACAGTGGTCACGTTGCTTTATTTTATACATTCCTCTGTACACAATCATTGACTAACAACATGCAGAATGAAACGACCAATGTTTACATAAGCTTGTAACCCCAAATGTGGATTCCAGGAGGGACCCTCAGCATTCTTGCATAGGTACATGAAAGTTTAATGCTGCCTTCTGAGTCTTAAGATGGAGGCCGGACAAGGTTGGCCAGGCCATTGTCCTTCCTTCACTGTGGCATGCTCACCTAGGACTATGGCTTCATCAGTTGCTCTACGCCGTCATGCCTGGCTCAGGTCCTCAGGGCTTAACTTTCGACGGACAGGGTCTCTTTAATGCCACCAGAGATGATATTTTAACCACTGTTGGTGACTGTAGGAAAAGGGCAAAAAGATTGGGAGTTACTCAACAGCAATCCCAACCTAATTGGCAGAGAACCTGGAAACCGTCATACTACAAACGTTCCCGATCTCCCCGACAAGCTGAATTCTGGCCATGTAAGGCTCCTTCGGCAAAACAACCATTTCAGCAAAGAGCACGTCCACAAACCTCAAAGAAGACAACACCGGCTCCAAAGCAGTCTCTTTGACTCCTCTCTTCTACCTCTCAATCAGTTACAACACCATTCAGACACCACCAGACTACGACCATTCTACCCCATGTGGGAATCCATAACATCGGATTCATGGGTCCTGGCGATCATCCACAGGGGCTACATTATAGAGTTCGATTCGACTCCAAAACTCCACAGGTTCATACCTACACCTCCATCTGTTCCACTTCAAACGGAAATCACCGCCTTGCTGGACAAGGGAGCTATAGAACCAGTTCCACCGCAGTTCCATCACATGGGATTTTACTCCTGTTATTTTCTGGTTCCAAAGAGGGACAGGGGGCAGCGTCCTATACTGGATCTTCGAAAACTCAACCTCCATATTCGCTACAAAAAATTCCGCATGACTACTCTGCAATCTATCCTACCACTGATTCCAGAGCAGGCCTGGATGACGTCGATAGACCTACAAGATGCCTACTTCCATCTCACCATCAATCACCATCACAGAAGATTCCTCAGGTTTGCTATCGGAGATCAACACTATCAATTCTGCGCTCTCCCCTTCGGTCTTTCGACAGCACCGAGAGTTTTCACGAAATGTATGGCAGTGGTGGCAGCCATACTCCGGCAACAACAGATCTCCATTTACCCTTATATAGACAATTGGCTGGTAGTATCTCAAACAAAAGAACAACTTCAGAAGGACATTTCGTCTACTCTGTCCCTCCTGTCTGCACTAGGTCTTCAGGTCAATCATGCAAAATCCAACCTGAGTCCCACTCAGAACATACACTTTATAGGGGCACATCTGTCGACGATATCACACAACGCCTACCTTCCAGCAGACAGAGTGCATCATATCCAATCCCTGGCCAATACAATAATAGCACACCGTACACAAACAGCCTTCATCTTCCAACGGATGTTAGGTCTCATGGGGGCCACCACCACCGTCCTCTGTTTTGCAAGACTTCATATGTGACCTCTTCAACTGTGGTTTGTCCGGACATTTCATCCACACCGGCAACACCAAATGACTTTACTTACAGTCCCATCTCTCATTATCCCATCTCTGAAATGGTGGACGGTGGATTGTCATCTCCTGGCAGGAATGCCATTCGTACGAACACCGCCCTCTGTGATTGTCATGACCAACACCTCCAAGTGGGGATGGGGAGCCCACTTGGGAATGTTGACAGTTCAAGGACAGTGGACCGATTACGAGAGTTCCCTTCACATCAATTGCCTAGAGCTCCTGGCAGTCCACAGAGCTCTGAGATCCTTTCTACCATCTCCTCACAATCGCCACATTCAGGTCACCTCTGACAATGTAGCCACTATTTTCTACATCAATCTGCAGGGAGGCACAGCCTCTGTTCGTCTGTGCAAACGAGCCCTATCCTTATGGCATTGGAGTATCGTTCATGGCATTTTCCTGACAGCGGTGCATCTACCAGGAGTCCAAAACGTCCAAGCATACATGCTGAGTCGTCATCTAGTCAACGACCACGAATGGGCCCTCAACCGTCGTTACCTGCACACAGTGTTTGAGACCTTCGGAGTTCCAAAAATAGATGTATTTGCATCTCCAGACAACACCCAGTGTCCGCACTTTTACACTAGGGGTCCTCCATCCCCACTGTCTGCGGGGGACGCCTTCCTACAACAATGGACCGGGACACTACATTATCTATTTCCACCAATTTCTCTCATCACGAGAGGCCGCTAAGAAGGATTTCTATGCTGCCTCCATTGCATCTGCGAAATTGCGCCCAGCCCAATTATTTAGAACAATTTGATCACTCACTGTATTGCCAGCCAGCAACCAAAATGGTAAGGAATTGGATATTAGCTGTGAAACTTTTGCATCTTATTTCGCAGATAAAGGCCTGACTCTCCACCAAGGTCTGTCAGCCACAATTGATACAGTACAGGAACTGGAAGCCTGTTGTCCATTCTCTGACCCTATTCTGGACCACTTCAATCAACTTTCTCAGGAAGAGGTTGACAGGATCTTGGCTGCAGTGAAGCCTACCATTTGCCCTCTTGACCCCTGTCCATCCTGGCTAGTAAAAGCATGTGGGGATGGTATTCGGAGTCCCTTGGCAGATACTGTCAACTTCTCCCTGGCTACAGGGGTATTTCCAGCCAAGCTAAAAGAGGCAATGATTTGCAAGCTTTTAAAAAAAAAATCTTTGGATCCACCGATCCTAGCCAATTACTGCCCAGTCTCAAACCTTCTGTTTCTGGGCAAGGTAATTGAGAAAGTGATGGCAGAGCAGTTTCAAACCTTCCTGGAGGAGACATTAGTCCTTGATCCCTTCCAGTTTGGCTTCTGCCCTTGTCATGGGACGGAGACGGTCTTGGTTGCCCTCACAGATGACCTCAGAAGGCATCTGGACCAAGGTGGGTCAGCGCTACTGTTGTTTTTAGACCTATCAGCATTTGACATGGTTGATTACGATCTAATGACCCACTGCCTTGCCGATATTGGAGTTCAGGGGGTTACCTTACTGTGGTTTTCCTCCTTTTTCTGTAGTCGGGGACAGCAGGTGGTGCTTGGCGAGCAGATCTCTGTGCGAGCCCGCTGGAATGTGGTGTACGTCAAGGAGCTATTCTCTCACCAATGATGTTTAATATCTATATGCACCTCCTTGCCCAGGTTGCCCAAGGTTTTGGGCTGGGTTGTCATCAATATGCGGATGGCACTCAGCTCTTTCTGTTGATGGATGGCCACCTGGACTCTGCTCTGGGTCATCAGACCTTGGCCTTAGAAGCTGTGGCGGGTTGGTTGAGGCAAAGTTGATTGAAGCTTAATCCAGCTAAGGTGGAGGTCCTGTACCTTGGCCGGGGGTGGAATTGGGATTAGGGACAGGTATCCAGCTCCCAACCCTGGACAAGGTGCATCTCTTGTGCCGGCCGAGAAGGTGACGAGTCTGGGAGTGACACTGGATGCCTCACTATTGATAGAGGCACAAGTCACAGCGGTTGCTCAGTCTGCCTTTTATCATCTTCGGCAGGCCAGGCAGCTAGCGCCCTACCTATCCTCCCAGGACCTGGCTACAGTGATCCATGCAACAGTCACTTCCAGGCTGGATTACTGTAACACACTCTTCTTAGGCTTACCCTTGAGACTGATCCGCAAACTTCACCTGGTGCAGAATGCAGCGGTTCAGCTGTTGATAACGGTGCCTTTCTGGGCTAACATCCGGCTGGTGCTGCATCAACTGCATTGGCTTCCAGTTGAGTACTGAATCCGTTTCAAGGTTTTAGTTCTGACTTTTGAAGTCTTACATGGCCTGGGACAGACACATCTACAGGACCGCCCCGGAAATCACTATGATGCAGCTCACAACATCTGCTGACCATCCCTGGCCCGAAGGACGTCCATCTTGCCTCAACCAGGGCCAGAGCTTTTTCAGCCTTGGCCCCAGCCTGGTGGAATCAGCTCCCTCTAGAGATTCGGGCCCTCACAGAATTGTTATCTTTTCACAAGGCCTGTAAAACAGAGCCTTGTGTGCCCCAGAAATCACTATGATGCAGCTCACAACATCTGCTGACCATCCCTGGCCCGAAGGACGTCCATCTTGCCTCAGCCAGGGCCAGAGGTTTTTCAGCCTTGGCCCCAGCCTGGTAGAATCAGCTCCCTCTAGAGATTTGGGCCCTCACAGAATTGTTATCTTTTCACAAGGCCTGTAAAACAGAGCTATTCCACCAGGCCTTAGGTTGAGGCAGCAGGTGTCCTATTCCACTGACTGGCCGTATGTGGCGATCCACATCTGCTGTTATATAAATTTATTTTATTTACTATCTTCAATTCATATACTGTGTGACCAACTGAGCTGCCATTTGAAACTCTGTTATGATTTGTCAAATTGTTTACATCGCTCTGGTTTTAACTGTTGTTTTATACTGTTTTTAGAATATTGTGATCCGCCCTGAGCCCTTCCCTGGGATAGGGTGGACTATAAATTGCCTAAAAAGTAAAATAAAATTAAGTCCAGGGCCAGAGCAACTGCTTGTGAGGAATCGGTATCTGGCTCTCTATAGTTTGCGTCTGAAGTCTGAGGCTAAGAGACAGTGCAAAGTCCTTCACTTCCAACACACTTCATATCCACTGTGATAAGTAACACTGAGCGCAAAACTAGAGTGAGAATTACACTGTCTTAGGTTTGCCTCCTCTGTTTGCAATGGGAGCTTTGCCTCAGACGTAGGGTAGGGCTATGAGTGGAGGAGAAGCAAAAATGAATGTCCAGTTTCATGTAGCCTGGAATCTAGGTTTAATCATCGATTGCAAACTATCTTGCTGTGCTTTCCCTATATCTGAGCATGTGCAGAGAGCCTTTTACTCACCAATTAATAACTGCTGTCAAGCTCCTGTCCTCAAACCCTGTCCAGCCACATACACACCCCAAGTCTGGAATTAGGACTAAAGGACTGAAGAGGCATAACATTCAGGCTGGTTTAAACTTCAGAACCTGTTACAACAGACAAAGGATTGAGAGTATATAATATTCAGGCAATTTCCTGCTACAGCAAAATTTGTCCTTTGGCAGGCCCTTAATAAATCTGTGCCTACAACAATCAATTTTCTGAAAGCTGAGAATTGACACATTCTGCATATTTGCAGAGTAATTTTCCTTAGAGTAAGCACACACATCTGTATATCCAGTATTACGGGATGAAAGCCCAGTTTCTAGGTTGGAGAAAATTATATGCGTGCAGGTGTAAAAACATAAGAGACTGTTGGATCAGATCAGTGTTCCATCTTGTCCAGCAGTCTGTTTCACACATCAGCCAACCACTTACCCTGGAGGACCATTAAACAAGGCATAAAGGCCAAAGCTTTACCCTGATATTGGAATAGCTCTGTTTTACAGGCCTTGTGAAAAGATAACAATTCTGTGAGGGCCTGGATCTCTAGAGGGAGCTGATTCCACCAGGCTGGGGCCAAGACTGAAAAAAAGTATTAAGAGGCTGGTTCCTTTAGTCACCATAACTGGTAGTTATTGATAGACCTATCCTGCATGAATCCATCTAACTCACTTTTAAAACTGTCTATGCTTGTGGCTATCAGCACATGCACAGGCTGTGAATTCCACAATTTAATTACTCTTTGAGTCAAGATTCTGTCTGTCCTGAATCTGTTGCACATAAACTTCATTGTGTACTCCAGAGTTCTGACTACACAGAAGTATGAGGCATTACATACCTAGGCTAGTGGTATGTGACGGTACTGTAATTAACATTACTATTCAATGTGACTTCACCAGGCCCCATGCCATGGCATTGCTGAACCTCCACTGATGATAACACAAGGTCCCTGCCCAATTAGTTCCATGGGTTAGGATGAAGAGGACTTGGCAACCACCCCCCAGTCTACAAATGTATCTTCTCCAAAAAATATTTGTTCTAGAGGAAGTGCTCCATACTCCATAAGTCAATTACTCTTCATAGAATCATAGAATTGGAAGGGTCCACCATGGTCCAACCCTCTGCACAATGCAGGAAATTCACAAATACCTCCCCCACACAAATACATCCCTAGTGACCCCAGCTCCAAGCCTAAAATTGTGGTGCCCAAAACTGAACACAGTACTCCAGGTGACATCTAACCAAAGCAGAGCAGAGTGATATCACCACTTCATGTGATCTGGACATTAAACATCTGTTGTGATACAGCCCAAAATTGCATTGGTCTTTTTAGCTACCACAGTGTATGGTCCACTAAGACCCCTAAATCCTTTTTGCACATACTACTGCTGAGGCAAGTCTTCCCCATCCTATAATGATGCATTGTTTTTTTTCCTACCTAAATGCAGAACTGTACATTTATCCCCATTAAAATTAATTTTATTTGTTTTAGCCTGTCAAGTTTTCCAGCCTATCAAGATCATCTTGCATCCTGATTCTTTCTACTGTATTTGCTACCCCTCCCAATTTAGTATCATCTGCAAATTTAATACGCTTTTTCTCTATTCAGCCAAATCATTTATAAAGATATTAAGCAAAACAGGCCCCAGGACAGATCCTTGAAGCACTCTGCTTGTCACTCCTCTCCAAGAGGATGAGGAATCATTAGCCAGCACTCTTTGGATGTGATCTGTCAACCAGTTATAAATCCACTTACCATTAATAGTATACAAACCACATTTTGCTAATTTGTCAACAAGAATATTATGTGAAACCTTATCAAAAGCCTTCCTGAAATTAAGATAAATGATGTCTACAGCACCCCCCCTGAACCAGCAAGGTAGTAGCTATCTCAAAATACAGATCAGGTTAGTCTGACATGACTTCTTGTTGAAAAACCCATGCTGGCTCTTAGTAATCATAGTTGTCCTCTCTAAATGGTCAAGGACTGACTATTTGTCCTAAAACTTTTCCAGGTATAGACATCAAGCCAACAGGTTGGTAGTTACCCAGAGCCTCCTTTTCCCCCTTCTTGAAGATGGAGACATTTGCCCACTTCCAATCTTCTGGCATCTCATCTGCTCTCCCATGAATTCTCAAAAATAGTGGTCAGGGGCTCAGAAATTATGTCTACAAATTTTTTTAGTACCACTGGATGCAGTTCATCCGACCCTGAGGAGTTAGTTTCATTTAAAGAAACTAGATGTTTATGTACTAACCCTATGGCTATCCTAGGCTGCAACTCCTTTCCCTCATCATGTGTTCTGTTTTTGCCATGTTGATCACCTTATCCCTCACAAGAGAAGACTGAAGAAAAGTAGGAATTGAGCAGTTCTTCATCTTCATGAACATGGAGAATTTTTTTCATATTGTCAAGAGCAGGAAACTCCAAACAAGTACCATTTTTAATTATCCACCAGTATGTTCTCTTTTCATTTCCTTAGCAAAGGAAATTAAATTGCTTCAAGCTGAGATGATCTAATATTAGAAGCAACCAAGGTCAGGAATTCTTACAATCATGTTTCTACCCATAGCACATTCATGCCCCAATATTTAACAGAGTATCATGATTAGAAAAATTCTTCCTCGTAGCCTATTGATTCCCTGGGATTTCATCTTTTTCAGAAATATTTCAAATATCTTTTCAGTGACACTGCTGTTAACCTAATACATTGTACACCAAAACACTAAGAGGAAGTGCAAGATATCTACCAGTCCCCCCCCCAAAAAAAATTAAAATACTCTCATGCTGGTAATGATAGGAGGTTATTAGAACTCTGCCTCAAAGAAATATAGAAAAAGATGCTGCTTTAATTTGTTAGAGAATTTTGTGCTGGGTCACATGGCAAATACATATAGCTGCCTAGATCTTTAATAGAGGTTAAGAACATAAATCTAATAAGAACCCTGAAAGTGGTTAAGATAGTTCTCTTAAACTCTATTTAACCATGGTGTTTCTTGACCATGAGGGCAGAATCAGATTGAATTGCGTGTCATAGTAATAGCAATCAAAGAGCCAGATTGGAAAAGATGCTGAGGACAGGTTGGACAAGATGCAGAGGGGGGGAAATACATGAATGGTCCCTTAAATTGTTTTTATTGGCAAGGGTAGCAGTGAGGGACCTCTTTTAGATTGAATTTGATAGTGGGAGGAGTGGGGTTACAGTTCTTCCTGGAGCCATTTTCCTATATGAAATGTCTCCTCAATGGGAGAAATTTACAGGTTAACTGTATGTTTGCCCACTGGGGCAAATACCAGCTCTAAGTAACACCCCTTTTCTGTGACTCATTTGAATTTGGGTTCCTTGTAATTGCTACAGTACCTATCAGTAAAAATGCTCAGGAGAGCCATCATGACTCCCCAGTGTCTCATATAGTTGTCTCTGGGTGTCTGTGATCTATGGGCACTGTAAACTCTGATTAGTTCTAGAGGCCTCACATTTGTTTTTTTCACTTTATTTCTAAGTAAGGGGATTATATTGTGAGCCAGTGGGTCATGAATGAATTCATATTTTCATATGATTTTTCTGTCTTGTTTCCTTGTATATAAAAATGTGACCAATTAGTTTATTTAAATTCAGTAGTAATTACACATACCAATAAAATGCAGTTGCAATATTTAATATAATTACATATTGTGCAATATTTAATATACTTACAGGTTTGCATTATTTTTTAATTTACTATATTTATTGTTTGCCTTTCTCACTGAGACTCAGAATGGATTACACAGAGGAAGCTGATACGATCAATATGAGGAGGCAGCCAATAATAATAAGTGTACTAGGAAGTGGAGCACAGATATTTCAATAAGCACAGTATATTAGGCATGATACAGGGATCAAGTATCAGTAGAAAGCAATGCAGCAATACCATGCAGTCTTTGCGGCAAACAGGTAATATGACCTATACACAATGGTATACTCCGCAGTCCCTTTCCGCCTATAAAGCATATTCCTGGACCATTCTGTTATTGTCCTATTACCTTTATAGAAAAGTTCTCCTGAACAATTCTGCCTTACAAAGTTTGTGAAATGAGAGAAGCATGGGAGCCATCCTAACTTGGGGTGTCACAAAAAAAGAAGGTATTTTTCAGGTTTGGGTTTATTGAACCCCCCAAAATCAGTATTTCCTAATATTTCTGAATCCCAATATTGCTAGGATTTGGAAAATATTCAGGATTGCCTTTTTTTGGTGCTCCATTATAACCTATGGGAACTTTTATAGTCAGTGGTCCCCATCGGTTATAACGGAGAATCAATCTGGTGGTATCTGGGGCTCTGGGGGAGCTGTTTTTGAGGTAGAGACACCAAATTTGCAACATAGCTGCTGGTGCCTCTTCTCAACCCCCTCCCCACCCCAAGTTTCAAAAAGATTGGACCAGGGGGTCCAATTCCATGGGCCCCAAAAGAAGGTGCTCCCATTCTCCATTGTTTCCAGTGGAGGGAAAAGGGATTTAAAGGGACATGATCCCTTTAAATGCCTTCCCCAAGCTGTGGCACAGAGAGTTAACGCCAACAGCATTTAAACTTTAAATGCCTTACTGAGAATTCACTCCAAAGGCATTTAAAGGGACTGAGAGTTCTTTAAATGTCCTGTAACTGTGGCTATCTGGTAGCCCTGAAAAATCCCAAATATTTTTGGGATTTTTTGGAGTAGCCATTTCAGATAGCTGAACCACTAGCCTGGTGATCAGCTGAGACAATACCTTCGTTTATCAAGTATGTTTTGGCTCAGTTTATACCAAGCGCACATCCCTACTCCTGACCACATCAGGCAGACCATTCCACAAGGTGGGACCACATTAGAAAAAGCATGTATGGTAATTTTGCCTGTTTGCAGGCTGGCAACCTTAGAAGACCCTGCTTGGGTGATTGAAGCTGTATCTCAGAACATAGGAGGAGAGGCCATCCTGCAGATATGAGGGATCAAGGCTATTAAGGGCTTTTTGTGTAATAGTATCTTGAATGGAATCTTGTAGCTGAAGAACAGCCAGTGGAATGACTTCAGAATAAGTATAATGTGCATGTCCATGTAGCTCCTGATAATAACTGAGGTGCGACATTCTGTACCAACTGAAGTTAGGATTGCCAGGCATGGCCTCTGAGTTAACTTCAAAGGCAGACTCATGTAGAATGTGTTAGTGAAATATCACAGTTGCAAATGGCAATTTCATCAGAATTAGGCTTTCTCTAATAAAATATTGATCTGATCTTCATGTTGGTCTTGCCATAAAGTTGCTCTTTTCTTAGCACTATCCTAGTATTCAGCATTAATAATGGACAGTGGGTAAAAAATCTGCTTCAAAGAACATCTTGTTCAAAGATTTAATTTGGTTGATTTTCTAGCCACAATACTCTTGTCTTTTTTCCAGTTGATGTCTTATTGTGCTGAGAAGATTACATGGAAACGTTTGAATCAGTGTCTCTGTACAGTGCTGTGGTTACCCCTTGGTCTGCTCCCTGTAGTCTTCTGCTTATTACATAGTACTTGACTAGAGATAACTACAGTGCTAGATTTTTTTCCTTACTATTCCACATTGTATGCAGTTTCCAGTCTACTTGGAACCAGGAATGAGCAGTTTTCCCTAGTTCTGCTGTCCTGTTACTCACTTGTTTTCTGAAAAGAAAAAAGAAGTGTGGATGTGGAACACTGATAATGGATTCAGCATATATGCAAACAACAACAACAAAACCTTCCCCATATGTTTCTGTGGAAAAAGAGAAATATATTACTTTGTGTATATTTTTTTAAATGTTGCTTTTCTGAAAGTAAAATTTCTAGGAAAAAACAGATTTCAATAATGTCAGTGTTGCATTGAGGGATGGGGGGAAATCCCTTGATTTGGGAATCCCAAAACTCCCAAATATGATAGGGGAGAATTCTGTAAGCTACCTGGAATTGGGTTGTCTGAAAAGTCCAAATAGGCTGAATTTCATATTTATCCATTTTCAATATTTCAGGCCAGCCAAAAAGAATTTTCAAAGTGATGTGCTTTAAAAAAAAAAAAGATTGCTCTGCTCCACAGTCTCCACCATACATTTTTAGGTATGATGAAAGCATAATAGCCAAGCAAGGCTGATGATCGCCTGTTCAAATTGAATAATGGATTGTTTCAGGCAACCCATTTCCATGTATGATTGCTTGGGAATAGTGAAAATTGGCACAAAAACAGAAAAGTAGATTCTATCCATTGTCTCCTCCGTTATATAGAGGAAAATATTTCACAGAAACTTAGGGAGGTGGAAGAGTTCAGTGTTAAATGTACATATTTGCACATCTGAAGCCATAATGCCTGTAGTTTCCCATTCTTATAAGAACACTTGTTTGTTTAGAACATCTAACCTATTGTGAGAAAATGAGTTCAGTTAAGATTTAGTTCACAGAACTTCAGGGAAGGTCACTGTGATTCTAGCCAAAGCACCAAAAGCTCCTGGGCGGTTGATCCTCTCCATCTGAACAAGAACACTGAAAGGAAAATTATTCTGTTTCCTTCACCTGTGTTCTTGCATTAGCACACAAATCTTCCTCTCTAGTTTTTCTCTAGCCTAAATTGTTCCAAGCTTTTTCAGGGATCAGTTTTGCTCCTCGCCCGTCAATTAGAAGGGGGAGGGGGAGGAGCAAAACTGGCCACGAAATGTCTGACAGCCATTTGAGTGGTCCATTTTTCATCCCGCTAGATACCACTCTAATGGCTGCCAGCCATTTCCTGTTTTGGGCTACTTCCAGTTTTACTGGAAGTGGTCCAAAACATCATTTACATCCTCGCCCACCTCCTGGAACGACCCCAAAGGTCCCCACCAGGAAGGTAAGGGGACCTGGCAACCCTAGAGGTTTTTTTTATTATAGTACCTAGTTTAGACCTAGTATTATAGTACCTAGTTTACTAGGGGTGGCCAAACTGCGGCTCCTTCACACATATTGCTTGGCTCTTGAAGCCCCCACCACCCCATTGGCTGGCTTGGAGAAGGCATTTCTCTCTTTAAATCAGTTCTCCAAGCCAAGCCAGCAGCTTGGAAAATGCATTTAAAGTTAAAGTTGCTTTCTTTCCACCCCTCTCTCTCCCCCTCAATCTATTTTCCTCCCTCCCTCCCTCCCTCCCTCCCTCCTTCCTTCCTTCCTTCCTTCCTTCCTTCCTTCCTTCCTTCCTTCCTTCCTTCCTTCCTTCCTTCCTTCCTCCCTCCCTCCCTCCCTCCCTCCCTCCCTCCCTCCCTCCCATCCGTCTTGTGGCTCTCAATCATCTGATGTTCATGTCTTATGGCTCTCAAACATCTGATGTTTATTCTATGTGGTTCTTATGTTATGCAAGTTTGGCCACCCCTGTTATAGACATAAATTATTAATAAAGATCAAGTACTAATACTACCAATACAATGTTGAACCAAAGAGAATTATAAAGATGTTGTTGTTGTTCTTTATTATAAAATGGTTTTGCTACTTTGCATTCTAGAAAAAAGATCTCTGGAATTACTTTGACATCCAGTAATTTTGCTAAAAGGCACATGATTTGCATGCTAGTATTTCTTATTTGTTGTGACAAATCCCTATAGATGACTTTCAACAGAGCATTGTGGGTGTATTGAAAACTGATTCATTGCTTTATATTGTAGTGTAAACCCAGTGTGTGTTGTCTGGCTTCTGGCTTTATGTCCAGGGGCAGCCTATGCACTAGGCATCCTTAGGAGTCTGCCTGGGGCATAGCCCCGGGGGAGGCGCTGCTTAGGGGCCTCCCACCCACCCACGCCTCTGCAGTGAGGGAAATAGCCAGGCTCAGCCACAGCACAGCAGGGCGGCTTCACCTCAGAGCGCATCACCAGGCTCCCATTGCTCCTCCTCATGTTTCAGATGCGGGAGGCAGAGCTACAGCAGCCTGGCAGCGTGTGCTCTAAGGTGCAGCCATTGTGCCACACAGCCGCTGTGCTCACCCTTGCCAGGGACAGGGGCGGGGAGCCTTGCCTAGAGCTGCCACTGTTTATGTCATTGGTTGTAATTGGCGGGAGTAGAGATTCAACATGATGATGTCAGCACATGGGGTAAGATTTATTACATGTTACTATAGGATAATAATTAGACCAAGGAATGTAGTTTTTAAAAGGTTGCATTGTGGTTTTTTTAATACAGTCCTCCCCAGGAAGACAACATCAGCATTGTTCCTTTATTTACACACACAACATTGGTCTGGACTACCAATCTGCATAGGATATTTTGGGATATAATCCACGTGGCATACATGGAAGGCAGATTGATTCTTGTTTTCTGGATTTAGTCTATATTAGATGCATATGCTGAACAGCTGTTCTGCACATGCACAATATTTCTTTAACATATGTAACGGATTATTAGTTCAAGGTAGAAATCAGAGTTTCTTTTGTAGCATAAATCTAAAGGGGAGTGGAAAAGTAATTGTACTGCCTAAATACGTAGGCTTCATAGCAGATAATATATTGGAAAACAATTATCTAGGAACAGAAATAAATATCCCATGGTACTTCAGCAGGAATATGATGCCCAAAATGTAAGAATACAAGGAACAGCAAAAACATGTAAATAAATGTACAAAATTAGCTAGGAGGAAGACATCTTGTCAGATTGTGATTGTTTTTAATTGGGTGTCTTGTATATTTTATGCCAGGGATGTCACAGTGGATAACTGCAAAATATAGACAAGTAATTCATAATTTATTTAAAAATTGCAAAGGCATTGGCTGGGTTATGCCAACTAGACAAAACATTCTGAACTAATTAGAAGTAGCTGTACAATGATACATGCTTTTTTCACAGGAAAAAAATTTCTGGGTTCTGCAGATATTGAAGACAAATCAACCTAGTCTGATTTTTTTTAAAAAAAATTAAATTAAGAATCTAAAATATTAGAAGTTTAAATCCTATTTTAAAAATTACGTAAACTCCAATTTTAAAAACTGTTGAACTGGCACATAAGCACCCATCATGATCAGTGTTCCCTCTAAGCTGAGTTAGCGTGAGCTAGTTCACAGATTTTTAGCTTCCAGCTCACACATTTTTGTCTTAGCTCAGGAAGGATGACTCCAGAGCACAATAATTTATCCAGTAGCTCACAACTTTAATGCCAGTAACTCACAAAGTAGAATTTTTGCTGACAAGGCTCTGCTTTTAGAGGGAACATTGATTGTCATATGTACCAATAGCAGTATGTAGTTAACATCATGAAACATTACAAGCACTGAACCAATATTCTTCTTGGCTTTAATTGCCATCTTCCTAATATTTTTGAAATACCTGATATTGGTTGCTCTGTTCCACACTCACTTGATACCAGAACAACACTATCTACAAAAGAAAGCAATCAAAGCAAAAAATACAATCACTAGAATAGTGAAGTTGTTTGAATAATTAGATTTGGTCTTTTTATTTAAACAAGAAGATTCATTAATATTGGTAGATGTACTAGGAAATTAATCTGATAGTTGTTTCCATCGGTTTTAATAGCAAGTTCCCACTCCAACTGGGATGAAATTGTCAGAAACTATTATTCTCTTTCAAGGAAACTTACATGCAAAATTGCAGACAGTGAAAAAATCTCTCATGCAGCATGAACATAGGCAGGTGGAAAATACTGCCTGTGAATTAAGTATTTTTTCCTCCTTTCCTGGGATGCTCAACCAGTGGGTGGAAAGTCTTTTTTCCTCCTTGCATTTCTGTACTTTCATTATTTTCCACCAAGTTTAGTCATCTTGTTCTTTTGGGGTATAGCCAGGAAATGTGCGTCGAACAGTCACATCCAGTGAGATAAGTGTGGGGAGAGGAGGGGTTTAGCTCCCCTTGCCTGTGGAGTCTGGTTTTGTTTACCCGCCTTAATATAAATCCATGGATTACTAAATATTAGCTACTCTTGCAGCTTCTTTGAAATACAGTAAAGACATTCTAAAGAGGTCATATTGGGAATCAATTGTGATGGTCTCTCATCACAGTGATGATCTCTCATCACAGTGATGGTCTCTCATCACAGTGATGGTCTCTCATACCTCCTAGTTGTGTGTGCGTGTTCTAGGGTTGCCAATCCCTAGGTGGGGGCAGGGGATCCCCTGGTTTGGAGACCCTCCCCCCGCTTCAGGGTCATCAGAAAGCGAGGGGAGGGGAGGGAAATGTCTGCTGGGAACTCTATTATTCCCTATGTTGATTTATTCCCATAGAAAATCATGGAGAATTGATCTGCGGGTATCTGGGGCTCGGGGGGGGGGTGTGTTTTTTGGGGTAGAGGCACCAAATTTTCAGTATAGCATCTAGTGCCTCTTCCCCAAATACCCCCCAAGTTTCAAAAAGATTGGACCAGGGAGTCCAATTCTATGAGCCCCAAAAGAAGGTGACCCTATCCTTCATTATTTCCTATGGAAGGAAGGAATTCAAAAGGTGTGCCGTCCCTTTAAATCTGATGGCCAGAACTTCCTTTGGAGTTCAATCATGCTTGTCACAGCCTTGATCTTGGCTCCACCCCTAATGTATCCTGGCTCCACCCCCAAAGTCCCCAGATATTTCTTGAATTGGATTTGGCAACCCTCGTGTGTTCTGTACAATCACAGAGAGGGAGCCTCTGCTTCTTTCCCTCCCAATCAGTAGGGTGGGTGAGCTGCCTATGGCCTGACGGTGCACAGCCTGAGCCTAAATTCTGTTCCCCCTTCTCTTCAGCCCTGCCTTCCTCCCAGCATGTACAACCAAAGCTTTCATCTCTTGCAGAGCAACCTGGCTGTCTAGCTGTTTCAATGCAAGGAGCTTTGGCCTCCACCTCTGCATCTGCAGTCTATGGGGTAGCTGCCTTTCATAGGGGCAGGGAAGCTATACCCTCTGCCTTCCCTATTGACCCTATTGGGTACAAGCAAAATCTTTGTCCCCTCTCCAACAAGCATAGATGCAGAGAAAGAACCAGCACACACAAACACAAAACATTCCTAAAGCCCTTGAGATCGTGGATTTATTAGTAGAAAGAGGAAAACCGTGTGCATTAAAACACAATCAGAATATCCTGTTTGGTGAGAAGATGGACTGCTTTGATAGGATATCTACAAAGTCAGTATCTCCCCTTGTTGTCAGTGCTGGTTCCCTTACCTGAAGAAATGTCACTAGACAAGAGTCAGAATAACTGCCAGACTGGAAGTTTTTCAACCATTCACAAGTGTAAAAAATAATCTCGTTTTGATTTCAGTCATAAGTGGGTGTTCTACACGTCAGACTTTGATTAACAGAGTTCTGATTGCACATCCCTAGAAAGTGTGTGGTCTGCAAACCCCGCTTGGAAAGATGTTGCAGTTGTAGAATGCAATTAGTAGCAATTTTTGTACTGCCAGATCAAGGTGTTCATTTGTAGAAGTTTCAGAGGGTAGCTGTGTTGGTTTGCAGTAGAACAAGATTCCAGTCCAGTAGCACCTTAGAGGTCAGGAGGATTTTTTGGGGTATGAACTTTTGGAAATAAATAATTTTTAAAAATGAAGGGAGCTTTGACTCCTGGGAGCTTATATTCCAAAAATCTTGTTGGTCTCTAAGTTACTACTAGACTGGAATCTAGCAATTTTAGTATGATAGCAAACAGATTCTAAAGTTCAGAGAACACAGACTGTAAATGTATTGCTCAAAAGTAGGCTTTCTAAAAATGGATGGTTTTCTACTATTGGTGGTCATAGTATATGTATGGGAAGACACATGTCTTCCTTATGTCCAATGTGAGTGCACCTGAACTATTTATTTGTTCTTTTATATATCAAATTGTATAGCTATAAGCCTGATTATAACTGCATTAAAGGTTTTTCTGTTCATAATGTCTGTGCATTAGGAGATAAATATCAGTAAATATGTACAAGCAAAGAAGACAAATAAGTCATCTGGAGTTTTTTTGCTCAGTGTGTAATTAAGGTGTTCTTCTACTTCATTTTTCTGTGATATGGAGAGTATTATTAACTGCAAATTTTAAAAATCTAACTGGATGTTCAAAAAACAACCCTGAATATGTTGGATATGATAGTTTCAGCAGTTAGCTCTTATGGGCCAGGACTGGCCGCAGGGCCCACAGTCAACAAACACTGAGTACCGTTATCCTTGTTAGACCTAAGTGCATGTCTGGTGCTCAGACCTATGGGATTGTAGACCTCCATTGTTGCTGTATTGTGCCAGTAACCATTAGGCTGACTGTAGCAAAGGTGATGCAATAACCATCCGTCTCTTCAAATATTGTAAACCTATAACTGTATCTTGAACAGTCATAAGCCTTACTCTGTTGTGCTGATTCCTCTGTAAATTCCTTAAAGTTCTTTGTGAAGTCTGTCTGTTGTTTGGGGGTTTCTCCCCTGTCTCAGTACCAAATTAATGAGATATTTTCTGATTCTTGGGGGGAATAAATTGATGGGATTTTATATTTCACTCAAGGCTGGCCTGCCCATTCTGTATACATAAGACTGTGATATCAGACTAAATGATGGGAGAGTCAGCCAGTGTGTACAGGGAATAGAGCAAATTTTAAAAATATGAATCTGGGAGACTGGTGTTGGAATTCCCCACTCAGCCAGACCTGGGCCCACTTTTACTTCCTCTTATATCTAACACCACTATGAATCCAGCCAAGACAGGCTGCATAGAAAAGCACTTCCTTTGCATCCCTCTTTGGATCCTTTGTATAGGGGAAATATGGCTTTAGAGCATCTGGAGTAGCTCTCTAGCTTGAGCCAGCCTTGGATTATGTCCTCATCCAACTCTTATTTTGCAACTATTATGTTGGCTGCCATTTTGCTTCCAAGTTCAGTTTAGACATTGGATCTTTGCTGGATCTTCTCAGCCTTAGACCCACATACATGAAGGGTTGTCTGTCCCCTAATAAGCTCAAGCACTGATTAAGCTGTAGATGATAGGCCTTAATGGCAGCACTATTATTGCTCCAGGTTTACAGTGACAATAAGTAGTCTCTGTCTCTCTTGCTTTACAATGGTCTGCCACAAGAGATTTATAAAATCCCCTCTTGGATGTCCAAGATGTCCAAGGATTACAACCCCCTCCTTTTTTTGAAAAGCATTTGACTAGTGATAATTTATTGATGTTGACTTTTTATTGCTTTACTGATAAACTTTTTATTGCTTTACTAACTTTTTCCTAACATATTGTTTGATTTTATTTTTCTTATAAACTGCCTTGAAACTTTCAGAAGGTAGTACATAAATACCTGAACAAATAAATGAACAAGTAAAACAGTTATGCATAGCTGCATGATTTCATAATTGTGGTTTGAACCAGAATGTCTAAATGTTTAAATAAATACTCGTGGAATGCAATAGGAAAGAATTGTGATTAAATCTTACCTGCTAGTAATGAACAGGATTTCATTGGAAGACCAAGCACCAGAGAAAACCTGTCTGCCTGAAAGGATCTGTTCTCTGTGTCAGCACTGTGTTAGACTTGGGACAGAATCCTCTTTTTGAATGTGACATTCTTTTCAGTTAATTTAAGAGAAAGAGCAATGGCTGGTCATCTCTCTGTTCAGTCTGATCCTGCCATAACTTTAAAGATACTATTTTCTTCAAAATGAAACTTTCCCTTTTTGGCAACATCAGTTATATGATAAAAATGTTTTGAAAAGTCAGACAAATTCAAATACACCATCCTCAAAACCTATTTTTATCGCTTTGTCATTCTTCTTCATGTATTCAAGTCTAGATGTCTTATTGTTCACTTTATATGGTTTGCACATGTTGATGCTGCAAAAGGGTATGATCTTTGGTGGCCATTCTTTTACCTTTTCTGTAAGAGCTGCCATTTCCTTTATATATATTTTCAATTCCATCTGAACTTTTTTTTTCTGTGATGCAGTTTTCTCTTTTATGATCTGTCTTCAGTAGAGAACATTTTATTGGATACTTTTCTTCATTATTTAATTCCCCTTATCTCTGATCATTTTTCTACAATGTTTTGTACATTTCTCCATTGTCTGCATTAAGTTTTTTTTAAAAAAACCTCTCTGTTATGTAATCAAATTTTAAATCATCTTAAAATTCTTGTAGTTCCTTTAACATGGAGCTTTATTGTAAGCCAAAATGCCCTCAATAGAGGTTGGGAAATTGACAGGTGGGCAACTTTGGCTCAAAAAGGACCTAGAATCTATGTATAAAGGATCCCACTTCCAGAAATTATTGCTAAACTTACCAAGGACACTAATTAAGTAAAACAATTATGATTTTATTACAGAAAAATATAGATCACACATATAAGATAATAGATACATATAACATACATACAGACCTAATAAAATAGAGAGAAATATACAGAGGTAACATAAGGTTGGACAAACAGGGTGATAACTACCCATCGTAGTCTTCGAGGAAGGCTCCAATGGCAACAAACTAGGGAGATGGGGGAAGGGACCCTCAACTGATCAGGAATCAGGGATGTATCTAAACAGCAGGAATGGGGTACTGCTAGATGCACACTGTAGGGAGCTGGGTCAGAGGTTATAAGGACTACCTTGAGCCCTTAGGGGATGAGAGGTGTAGGGGCAGATGACAGGTGGTGACCTCAGAAAAGGGGAGATTCTGCAATGACCATAAGGTCTGGATTGTTGCGGTTTCCAATGGCCAGTTTATTGGGGCACCTGATTGGGTACCCATACCTGGCACTGGTTACCTGATTGGGCCTTCAGGTAACAATGGGAAAAAGGTGGAGGCTCCAGGATGACCATTAGGGAAAAGAATGAGTAAAATTATTGGGATGTATAGGATTCCACTTCCAGAAATTATTGCTAAATTTACTAAGGACACTAATTAAGTAAAACAATTATGATTTTATTACAGAAAAATATAGAACACACATACAAGATAATAGATACATATAACATACATACAGACCTAATAAAAATATAGAGAAATATATAGAGGTAACATAAGGATGGACAAACAGGGTGATAATTACTGATCGTTGTCTTTGAGGAAGGCTCCAATGGCAACAAACTAGGGAGATGGGGGAAGGGACCCTCAACTGATCAGAAATCAGGGATGTATCTAAACAGCAGGAATGGGGTACTGCTAGATGCACACCTGAAGGGAGCTGGGTCAGAGGTTATAAGGACTACCTTGGGCCCTTAGGGGGTGGGAAGTGCAGGGGCGGATGACAGGTAGTGACCTCAGAAAAGGGGAGGTTCCACAATGACCATAAGGGCTGGACCTTTGCGGTGTCCAATGGCCAGTTTATTGGGGGCACCTGATTGGGTACCCATACCTGGCCAATGAGCATACCTGGCCCTGTTTACTGATTGGGCCTTGTTTACTGATTGGGTAACAATGGGGAAAAGGGAGAGGCTCCAGGGTGAACATCAGGGAAAAGAATGAGTAAAATTATTGGGGTGGAAGTGATTAGCAAGCTATCAAAACTTATCTAAAAGGTGACAATAGATGGCCAGATTGCTACCTAAGATAACACCCGATCTATACAAAGAAGCTTGGCTCTAGATGAAGATGTTCTTCTTCTTCATCATTCCTCTACTGGCACCATCCTTTGTCTTGGGTTCCACTGGACAAAAGCATAGGCAGTCTGGCAGGATCCACTCCTAAGATAAGCTTGATTGCCTTATGCATAAGTGACAGCTGTTGAGTACATGAGCTTCTCGCTTTGCTGTTATGGAGTCTGGCACTGCAGGAAGATAGTTGCTGATGATGTTAGCCTACCAACATGGATTTCATGGTCAAGGCTGGAAGCCGCTTGCCCTGGTGGTGCAACTTCTTCCACTGCAATGGCTGAGATGGTGCGCACACGGAGCGGCTGAAGACCCATCTGTCCTACTGGTTAGCACTCCTCCAGAGATACAGAGTGCTGCTGTAATGCTGTAGCTGTTAGTACTCACATAAGTCTCTCACATTCGGGTAGACAAACCCACATTTCCCTGGCAGATGTGTGTGAGTTGAGTCTCCAGGTACCCTGGCAACCAAATGGGTGATTACGATGTCTGTATATCAGTGAAATTAGGGGTCTTTTCTCACATTATGCACTATTCTGACAAAGATTTTGAGCAATGTACATAGATGCTGATGCTACCATCACTATTATACAACAGATTAAAGGCTGTTTATCACTTTGTGCTAGCCACTGTACAGAACACAGAAGTAATGTGGCCACAGCCTAGGAGATTCCAATGTTAAGAAAAATGGGGCAATCCATAAGAGAATGGTGGAGTTGGAGGAACACAAACAGTGGGCTGGATTCAACTACCCTCTAAAACAAACTCATTTGTTATGAGGGCCGGATCTGACATAAATGAGACCTTGAGGGGCCGGGCCATGTCTGGCTTGGCTGAGCCATGTCAGGCTGGGCCATGTGTGTACCTATTTAAGTTTAGGTAGCAGAGATATAACTTTTATAAAGAACACAGACAAACACAAATATATTTTTTAAAAACCTTAAAACTTGCTTAAAACATTAGCACTCATTGATCTTAAGAATGGGGACTGTGGGGGAAGAGCCTCAGCCAATGGCGAAAATATAGATTTTGCTCTGTAGCTCCTGAGTAATTGAGCAAGCCTTGCAAAGCAAGCTGTTATGCAGAAGGAAGCAAGATATAGGGAGAAGGAAGCAGATGACTGCCAGTTGCTCGGGGGCCTGATAGGAGTCCTTTGGGGGCCTGATTTGGCCCCTGACCTGCATGTTTGACATCCCTGTTCTAAGAAACCATCCTCCATCTTAAGAAGCCTTTCTCCCACTTAAATGGCTCTTCCTCCAATGGAAGAGATACTTATGTTGGAGGAAGGCTTCTTAAGCAAGAGCAAGGCTTCAGACTTTGCTTAGTGGAGTGGTAGCACACAAGTAGGACCCACCCCACTATGTAAAGTCAAAATAGTGGGTGCCTTTAGATTTCACAGTTCAGAGGTAGGGAGGAGAATATTCTCAATAAGATTTAAATATCCACTCTTGGATATATTGTAAAAATTCGGCATACCTTAAAATAATCTACTCTATTTTTTATTTGCTCTTGCCATAAAGTCACAGTCAACTGATGGTGACCCCATAGGAAATTGCCAGTTAAGTCATTTTCTATCTCTGCTTTTTTTCCTCTTATGCTTATGTTACACTTCCACATCCCCATTAATACTCCTTTTATTTTTAATGGTTTTTTTTAAAATCCATATTTAGATAAACCAGTTTTGCACTGTCCTTACCATCATTTTCCTATGTAAGAATGGTCTGCTATGATTTTGTTTTTTTTAAAGCCAGGTTTCTATCTCAATATGGCTACACAAATATAATCTCTAGGGGATGAATCCAATGGTCACTTTTGACCAGTGGAAGATGTTTATGTATGATTCTTCTTCAGGTGGAAGTGTCTTCTCCAGCTGGAAATGACCTTTGGATTCAGCCGTATGAGTTTATTGGATCTAAAATCTGGACCACCCTTACTTACAGCCCTCTCACTAATTGAGACTGACATTGAACAACTATTGCTATAAATAACTAAATAGGCCTCCTAATAGATAAACGTGCCAAAAGGCAAACATTTTGGTGTTTAAAAAGAAGGGTGACTGTTTAATCTTGTCTGACAGCCATGCAATACTTTTATGAGACATAAAAAGTTAAAATAGAGTAAAATAAAAAGCGCTGAACTGGATAGCCCAGGATAGCCAGATCTCAGAAGCTAAGAAGGGTTAGCTCTAGTAAGTACTTGGAAGCAGACCACCAAAGAAGCTTAGGACTGCTATACAGAGGCTGACAGTGGCAAACCACCTCTGCTCATCTCTTGTTATGCCAGAGTAACTGATAACAGGCTAGCACCAAAGATTCCATTCCACTAATGATGGAACATTCCTTTGACACTAGTAACCTCTATCAGTGTAAGGCTGGGAACCCTGCATAATACAGGTTTATAAAATTACTAGGAATAAGTTCTGTTGAGAAAAATACAACAGGCTCTTGAAATCTTCACTCTGATGGAAGAATGAAGTATCTGCTACTGTATTTTCCAAATACAGTGTATAGTTAATTGAAATGACATACTTTAAAAAGAACAATGCCTGGCAGTCTACAACAAAGTATATGAATACACCATATAAGAGAATCTAGTTAGTAGAGCTTTCAATATTGTGTCATAGTGGAGGAATGGTGCACACAAAATGGCGCTTTCTTAAGAACATAAGTAGAGCCTGCTGGATCAGACCACTGGTCCCTCTTTCAGCATACTGTTTCATACAGTTGGCCAACCAGTTACCCCAGAGGGCCAAACAAGGTATAGAGGCTGGGGCACTCCCCTGCTGCTCCCTCCCAGTTCTGGTATTCAAAGGTTTTCTGCTTTTATATATGGAAGCTTACTCAGGCCACCAGGGCTAGTCAGTCATGGATATCTCCTCCATGAATCTATCTAATACACTTTTAAAGCTTGATGCCTGTAGTCATCTCATAAGAACATAAGAGAAGCCATGTTGGATCAGGCCAATGGCCCATCCAGTCCAACACTCTGTGTCACACAGTGGCCCCCAAAAATATTTATATATATATATACACACACACACACACACACACTGTGGCTAATAGCCACTGATGGACCTCTGCTCCATATTTTTATCTAAACCCCTCTTGAAGGTGGCCATGCCATCTCTATTTCCACTGGCAGTAAATTACATAATTTAATTATTGACTGAGTAAAGAAGTATTTCCTTTGTCCTACAACTTCATTCATTGTCCCCAAGCTTTAATACTGTGGGAGGAGAACAAGAGCTCCCACTAGCTACTGTCTCCACCCCATCTTCCTTCCTGTGGTGGCAAAATCGAGCACCCTTATCGTTTGGGGCTAGGAGGGACTGTGGGGCATCAAGCGTTGGCATGTCATACTATCAGTCAACAGTACTTGTGTGCCAATGGCTGAGTCTGCTCCTCTCTCCCAAATGAGTGGCTGTTGCTAGCCAACAAAGCAGATTATCTCAGTGAAACTCAATGGAGGGAGACAGAGATAAATTTCCAGCCTAACCTGCCTCGCAGGGTTGTGAGAGAAGAATGATGTAAGCTGCTTTGGTTCCCTCCCCCCCCCTCCGCCGCTGTTGAGAAACACTGTCCTTTTCCTACGTAGAGGCTGTAGGGAAAGAAAGGTGATGGTCAGCTGCAGTCGGGGGGGGGGGGCAGATAAATGGAAAGAAATAGGGTCGTCAACTCCAGGATAGGAAATTCCTAGAGATTTAAGGGGTGGAACCTGGAGAGGATGGGGTTTAGGGAGGGGTGGGACCTCACACAGGTACAATGCCATTTCCTCCTGGGGTACCACTGTTGCCAATCTCTAGGTGAGGGCTGGAGATTACTCAGAATTACAACTGCTCTCCAGATGGCAGAGATCAGCTCCCCTTGAGATGGGGGGGGGGGTGGAATAAATGCCTTCACTTGGCTGGGTGGGAAGAATTGGGGGAGGCACACCCAGAGCCTCTTTCAAGAGCCTGTTGTATTTTTCTTCACAACAGGACTTATTCCTAGTAATTTTATAAACCTCTATTGTGTAGGGTTCCCAGCCTCCCACTGGGGGCAGGGGTTCCCAGCCCACTGGCACGGAGCTGTCTGGTGGGGGGATCTCCACCCTTAAAGAGCTCTGTTGCACACAACATGCCAGGTGTGGTGATGTTACATTTAGGTGATGTCATTGCACCAGGCACGTTGCTCGGGGATGCTCTAGCAATTTGGGTAAAAACTCTGGCAGTTTTTACCCAGATTGCTAGAGCGCATTGCATGGGGGCCACTCTAGAGTTTTTACCAGAATTTGCTAGAGCATCTCTATGCGATGTGTTCAGTGTGATGATGTCACTTTTTGGTGATGTCATTGTGCCGTGCACACAAAGCACATGCGAGAGGATTTCCCCCACCCAGAGCCAGGTAAGACCTGGCAATCCTACTATTATGTTTCTTCTTAGTTGTCATTTTTTCTAGACTGAAAAATTCTAGATGCTCCAGCCTTTCCTCATAAGAAAAGTACTTCAACCTCCTAATCATCTTTGTTGCACTCCTTTGTAAATTTTCCAGCTCTGCAATATTTGTTGTTGTTGATGATATAGCAACCAGAATTACACACAGTTTTCCAAATAAGGCTGCACCATAGCTTTATACAAGGGCATTATAATGCTGGCCATGTTCAGTCTCTTTCCTAATAATTTCTAACACAAAGGTTGCCTTTTTACCACTATTGCTGCACACTGGGTTGACATTTTCATCAAGGTTTCTGCTAATACCCGAAGATCTCTTTCAATTTTAGTCTTGGTCAGTTCAAGCTCCATGAATGTATATTTAAAATTAGGATTTGCTGTATGCATCACCTTACACTTACCCATGTTGAACTTCCATTTGCCACATGGTTGCCCATTTCTTAGAGTTGTGACAAGTGGGTCCTGTTTTCACCATGAGATTTTGCATGGTGTGGCAGTGTGTGTTTCCCTATTTGTTTCTCATTGCAACCTGTGAGATTAAAATGTCATTTTAAGAATTTGGTTGCATTAGAATCCAGAAGTGACTCATTCAAATGGCAGTTTAGTAGGGGTCCCCCCTTTTAAGAATTTGTGGGTTTTTTTG
Source organism: Heteronotia binoei (assembly GCF_032191835.1). Classification (NCBI taxonomy): domain Eukaryota; kingdom Metazoa; phylum Chordata; class Lepidosauria; order Squamata; family Gekkonidae; genus Heteronotia; species Heteronotia binoei. The sequence continues at coordinate 133,681,200 of NC_083223.1, forward strand.
TGTTGCTCTTCTTCTATTTATTTTTTCTTGTTTGATATCAGAAACTCATAAAATGTGATTAAAAGAAAAAAAATTAAAAACATTTACATTTTTTCAAGAGAAAAGCACTCTCACTCCTTTTTAGTTCAAGAGAGTTAATAATGATCTTTTCTTTTCCTTCTATGGGATTAATGAAGCAATAGAACAAAAATTCCTATAAATCTTATGAGCCATATTGCATGTATGGCTTTTAAAATCTTAGTTGCAGAGTGTCAGAACATTTTCAGCTGCTGATGCAAGTAAAAGAGAATGGATAGACTGTTTTTCTCTGATGTTGCCATTTAAAAAGCTGTCTGTAAGAATTTTCTACCAAATTTGTAAGTATTTGAAATTTGTTTTGAAAAGTGTGCAAAAGATGTATTTAAACAAGGTTCTGACAGGAAGCATCTTTCTTTAGAGCAAATGAGGAAATGATCAGATCAAATTATTTGAACCATTAAAAGACAGTCAGTTTTCAAAGGCCAGGAAGAAGGCAGTGGCTCCAAATGTGTTGGGAGATGCATGCATGGCATCCAGGTGTAATTCCCATAATGTACTTCCCTGAGACACTGTTACAAATAGCTTTGGAGAAGACTGTTTATGTAACCTTGGTTTAAATGTTTGCTTTAACGTGAATTGGTCTTAGTTGAAGAAGCAGGTAGAATCATTTTAGGGGAAAGATTTCCCAGTGGAGATTACAGCTGTAATGTACTGTCTTCTGTGATTTCACTTAAAGGACCAGGAGCAGGAAATTTGTTTTAATTACTATTTAAAACAAATCTAATTTTCTCTCTTTACTTATTTCACTTCACTTCAAAACATTAAAACAATAAAGTATATATTAAAAGAAAAGGTGTATATATAATGTATTTAAACAGTTAAATTAAAACATTTAGATATATAGACACAATGCAACCAGGGAAGAGGGTCAGTAAGAGTTACTGGTGGTGTATCGGGAAACAAAAAAGTCTTCCTCCACTGCTGGAGGGAAACAGATAGAGATAAACATATTTTAAAAGTGGAAAGTATTATTTATTTGTTAATGATCCCTTTTTGCTAGGAAGGAATTTAAATGCTAACTTGCATTAGGTTATAGCAACTAAAACACCAATGCAAGATGTTAACTGATGGAGTCTGTCACAAGGAAGGGAACCAGCGAGGGCCTCTGCAGGCTGCCACCACTCTGGTACAGATCTGTCTGGGAGGGCCCAGAACACCCACCCAACCCCTGTGTCTTCTTTCTGAGCAAGTACCTTTTATCCATGACCAAAAAGGTGCAAGGACCGAGGCAGTATAACCCAGGCTCAAGAACGAATAAGTGGGTTTTAATTATTAGTGCAACAGTGAAAAATGGAAAAACAGTAAATGTGATAAAAAGAAAATAAAAGCCCCAACATGACTGACTACATGTTCTCTCCTTTTGCTCCGTTTGCTCACCCTCTTTGGATGAGGGAACTCTCTTGCTGCAGCCTCTCTCCAGCTCAGCCTTTCCAGAGAGAACACACCTCCCTCTCTGGCTAGTCTTTTTGCTCTTTTCTCCCAGGTCCCACCCCTTCGATCTCCATTGGGCAAGTTTTCAGTCCAGAATTTCTGCCCACCCAGTCAGAGGGATAGAAGGGATTCAGGAAGATGTAGGCCTGGTTGCTATTCCAATACAGGCTTCCCTGTAGGCCACACTAGGCCTAGGATCAAGTCTTTGCTGACTTCCCATAGTCTCCCAAATCTCCAAAAAAGATAATAACTGAAGGCTGTGAGACCCGCATGGAAAAAAAAGCTACAATTCTTGGTGAATTACCTTGAGGAGCAGGAGACAGGTTCCTCATGTGCCACTTAGGCTAAGAACTTACACACAGAGCACAGATTTCTCTCACACTGTTCACCCACTCATCTCTCTTCCCTCATACACTTCTCCAACAAACTGGTCAACTCAACCCCCTAGGGTACAGCTATCATCTAATCACAACACACTTCAATCACCCATCCAGCCTCCTTCTTTCTTACTCAAGAGGCGTACATATAAAATAGGCTTCCCAATCCCCAGATCCCAGCAGGGGATTCCCTGATTTTACAGGCTTCGCCCACCCCCGGCCAGCTGGCCGGCAGGGGAAGCCCCACCCCCACAGCCACCATGCAGCTCTAGATCTCTGGCGGGTTTAGAAACCTGTAAACAGGTCCGTTTCAAAATGTGTGTGTGTCTGTGTGCCTTTAAAGTTGAGCAGGAAGTATTTCATGGGAAGGGTCAGCAACACAGTCACTTGGTTTGTTTTACTTTCGTTTCAGAGGAACTAAGAGTGTGTATGTGTGTGTGTGAGAGAGAAAGAGAGTGCAGCGTAGCCCCTGTTCTTTTCAGATATCGTTGTGGAGGAACCAGACCCAGTAAGTGTGTGTGTATGTGTGTGTGTGAGAGAGAGAGGGTTGCCAATCCCCAGGTTTGGAGGCTCCCCCGCCTTAAGGTCATCAGAAAGCGGTGTGTGTGGGGGGTAGGAAATGTCTACTGGGCAATTATTCCTTATGGAGAATGATTCCCATAAGGAATAATGGGGAATTGATCCGTGGGTATCGGGGGCTCTGGGGGGGGGGCTGTGTTTTGAGGTAGAGGCACCAAATTTTCAGTATAGCATCTAGTGCCTCTCCCCAAAATACCCCCCCAAGTTTCACAACGATTGGACCAGGGGGTCCAATTCTATGAGCCCCAAAAGAAGGTGCTCCAATCCTTCATTATTTCCTTTAGAAGGAAGGAATTTAAAAAGGCGTACTGTCCCTTTAAATGTGATGGCCAGAACTCCCTTGGAGTTCAATTATGCTTGTCACACCCTTGCTCCTGGCTCTGCCCCCAATGTCTCCTGGCTCCACCCCCAAAGTCCCCAGATATTTCTTGAATTGGACTTCGCAATCCTAATATAAAACCTGCAGCAACATATATCGCAATCCTAATATAAAACTCACATTTTAATCACAGAAATAAAACACACACACACACAGTATTTACAAAATAAAACACCATCTCCATTAGTAACCATGAGAACATAGGGCACTTTGCTGACAGTAGAGTTTCTTATTTACTGTTGAGAATTGACTGATTTACAAAGTTTTTTTTAAAAAAAAAACAAGGAAGGAGTTAAGAAAAGAAGAGGAAGAGAGAGAGAGAGAGAGAGAAAGGTTCAGAGATGGGAGGGGCAGTGCTTGGTTTGGCAAAGATCAGTGAATCTGCACCCCAGCTGAGTTTATATAGAGCTAGCCAATTAAAGCCCTGGTCCGGCAGACTTCCTTCCCCTGCTGTTGTGCTCACCTGCTGCATGGTGGGAGATGGTCCTGAAAGTGATGCACCCCCACTCCTCCTGGGCCCATTAGGTTGGTGCTGCCTTCTTGCAAGCTGCCATGTACTAGAACAGCTGCTGCCTCTCACCCAGTAGGTGAAGCTTCCTCTGGCATCCACAGCTGCCTCTGTGCCACAGGAATATATTACAAATTCCAGACTCACAACCTGGGACCAACATGCTACAGAAAGAACCCATTTGACACTTCAGAATGCGTTCTTTCTTGCTGCCTTTTGGGCATATTTTGGTATAATAGTGCTTTATCAGTTTCTATGAAAGCACCACCTAGATCAGAGGTGTTGAACTCATTTGTTATGAGGGATGGATTTGACATACCGTATATACTCGAGTATAAGTCGACCCGAATATAAGCCGAGGCTTCTAATTTTACCCCAAAAATCTGGGAAAACTTATTGACTCGAGTATAAGCCGAGGGTGGGAAACGCAGCAGTTACTATTCCTGTGGCAGGTAAGGCCACAATGCTGCTTGCAATGAAAGATGAGGAGAATGGTGGTGCAGAACACAAATCAACAATACCAAGGCAGAAGTCATTTCTGGTCAGACTGAAAACACCAGTTCCAGCACGACCCCTCCCCCTTCACTGAGGAGAGGAGAGCAGGGGGCAGCTTTAGCTGTCCTTGGAATTCCGGGGATGCGGGCGGAATAGTGACTCGAGTATAAGCCGAGGAGGGGTTTTTTCTGCCCAAAATTTGGGCAGAAAAACTAGGCTTATACTCGAGTATATAGGGTAAGTGTCACTTTGTTGGACCAGGCCATGAATGCCATAAAATGTAAGAAGAAGTACCGGAGATATAAACTATATTTCAAAGGGAAATTAGAGAGACTGCTAAATTGCAATTGATAATGAAACTCAAGGCAATGCATTCTCCTAGACTGAAATGAGAGCTAGTTTTCCTGTCTTATTACCAGTGTGCTATTATCATTTGGTATCTGAAATCACTTAACTCTCCAAAATATAGGGACAAATCTGTGTTCCAATGCCTAATTCCTCATAAATCCAGATAGGAATAGAAAAATCCAATTTTTTTTTTAAAAAAATAACTTTTCTGAAGAAGCCAACATAATTTTCTCAGTGTACATTGTGCTTGTCAGAAGAATCCATCCACTAACCCGGAGGACGAGGAAGAGGAAGAAGAAGAAATAATGTGCTTGCACACAAAATCTCATGCTTGGAATAAAATGTTGTTGGCCTTTAATCTGCCATGGGACTCACTCTAACATTGTTTTCTCTCTCTCTTTCCTTCTGCTCTCTTCCTCCCCAAAAGAGGAGGAACATCCAGGGAGAAAGAAACAGAAACTGTATGTGTCTGTGTCTCTGAGTGAGAGTGAGAGGAGGGCTTGTCTTTGTATCTCTCCTGCATTAAGCAGGAAGCAGCCACGGAGCTGTGTGTGTGTATGTTTGTGTGTTTGTGTCAGAGAGAGAGAGAGCCAGGGAGGGAGGCAAGAGGTAGGAAGCAAAAAGCCACTGAGGGTGCTGGGGAAAAACCAAGCTACAGTGTGGCTGAAGCAGCAGTCCTAGAAAAGGAAGCAGGAGAAGGTTGTTCAGGGGATGGATTTGAGCCCTGCCCGGACTGGGTGTGGCCTGTGGGCTGCACACCCTGGACTAGGTTATGCTAGATATTCTGTAGAATCTCCTATGACTATGTTTGATAGATAGAAGGGCAGAATATATATAAGGTTGTCACCATATGAACATTCTGATAGGAGTAAAGCCTGCTAAATAAAGTGGAAGTTGATGCTAAGTATAAATGGGCTCATGGTTTAAAAGTTAAAAGTTTAGAGGAAGGAATGGTGGCTCAGTGGTAGAGTATCTGCTTGGTAAGCAGAAGGTCCCAGGTTCAATTCCCAGCATCTCCAACTAAAAAGGGTCCAGGCAAGTAGGCATGAAAATCCTAAGCTTGAGACCCTGGAAAGCCGCTGCCAGTCTGAGTAGACAATACTGACTTTGATGGGCCAAGGGTCTGATTCAGTATAAGGCAGCTTCATATGTTCATATGTTATAAAGTTAGTCTCATCCAAGTCACCAACATCATAATGCTTACTATTGTTGTCTTTAATTAACTGAGTTATATATCCTGAATTTAAATCCTCTGTTCTCTGTCAGACTATAATGACTCTCTAAGCAATTTTTGATGGATTGTTGGAATGAACAGGTGACTGTATGAGAGTTCAGAAGCCTGGCATCAATTTCTGGCTTAATCTTCTTCAGAGACAGATGTCAAGCCATTGACATGGCAATCCTCAGAGCAGTAAATCCTGAGCAATCCCACTAACTTAATTTGGACCATTCCAGAGCTAACAGTTAGAGAACTGCATCTTAAATGCTTTTAGAATTGCAGCATTGTTGTAAACCATGGGTTTTCTAGTAGAGAAGCAAAAGTATATGAACAGTAGAAGGAAGAATTTCATTTACTGGTTATAAGATTCTCTTTTGTCAGCAATGCAGCACTGTCCGCTAAAGGTGATCCTGGTGATGAATTTATCTGATTGAGCCACTTTAAAGGATATGCAGCTTAACTTAATAGTCAAAATCATTGTTTAATTTGATACTCTGAACTTTCCTTCTAATTTAATTTGTTTCACTCTGTCTTATCAGTTGGTGGAAATTAGATAATTAATTCTATGAGGCTGGCTTCTTGTAAGTCAGTCTGTGATATACTTACTGGTGGGAACCTGGTTCTTTTGTGGACTTGAATTAATGCATCATTTAGGGAGTTGTATGATAGAGGTGGTAGGCATCAAATCTGTACTTGCTGCTTAAAAAGTAGCCCATATACTTCCCCATCTGTAAATTATGGCCCAGCTTGTCCAATAAAAGTGGCATGAGTCTTTTTTGATTGTGAGGCACAGAAAAGAAAACTAATATACTCAATATTTGCAATCAAAAACAAAGGAACCACTTTTAGACACGTGTACAAAAAGAAGGCTGGATCACACAATATTTGCAAGAAAGATGCAAATACAGCACAATACAAGAGATGCACCATGATCCCTTGTGATGTTACAATGGATGTTACATAATAATTCTCAGATTGCAAAACACCTATGCAGTCATGCCAGCTGTGACTCTTTTATTTTTATTATCTGCTTGTAGCTCATTATTATCTAGGAGCTGATTATTCTGTAAAAGTTTATTATTCTGTAAAAGTTTATTACATGCATTGCTTGTAATTAAATGTTTGGCTGGTACTTCCTTTGGGTAGAGTGCTGGATAAGATAAACCTGGTGCCCTTTCCATACTTATCCTTTGACAATATTATGGTATTAAAAGATTATGAAATTAAGATGCCTTTTTCTTCTTCCAGGGATTCGGAAAGATCGCAGGGGTAGCCGAATGCTGAAACACAAGCGACAAAGGGATGAGCATGATGGCAAGACTGGAGGAGCTACATTTGAATCAAGAAGCTCAACAGTCTGGCCAGGCCCCCTGGTGATTAAACATACCAAGAAAAATAGTCCAGCCCTGTCTCTGACTGCAGACCAGATGGTCAGTGCCTTGCTTGATGCCGAACCACCTGTTGTCTATTCAGAATATGATCCTGGCAGGCCTTTCAATGAAGCTTCTATGATGTCATTGTTGACAAACCTTGCTGATAGAGAGCTGGTACACATGATCAACTGGGCCAAAAGGGTACCAGGTAAGAATGTTAGCAAAGTAGGTTTGAATGGATATTCTCAGACTTACAGACCTCAAGGCATACTGTATTGACTAAAATCTATATAAAATGTAAGTGAAAATCACCTCTAGGGAATATTTGTTTTTGTCTCCCTGCACCCACACTATTCAACTACAGAAATTAAATCCAAACTTCTTTATCTGCATCAGCACATAAGGTCCTACTTAGGGTAAAAATTATCCTGTTCCCATACATTTGTGAAAAATGTGGTTCAGTTAACAGAAGAAAAACCAAGAGCCTTAACAGAGGCAGCCAACAAGAGTCATTCATCTAAATAGTTTGGGTGTCCATATGTTGGTAAAATAAAATAGAAATCCATGTGTTACATTAACAGGAAGCAGGTCATAAATGAAAGAAATACAAAATATCAACAATTAATGGGAACCATCATTTTAAAAAGTGATAATAGAAGCATATCAGAATCTGCACCTATTATGCCATCCCAGCGAGTGGGTGGACAATAAAGTTCAACAGATCAGGTAATACAGGAGTGTCAAACACATTTGTTATGAGGGCTGGTTCTGACATAAATGTGATCTTGTCACGCCAGACCATGTTGGACTGGGCCATATGTATACCTATTTAAGATTAGGTAGCAGAGATATAAACTTTATAAAGGAAACAGACAAACACCATTAGATTTTTAAGAACTTAAAACATGCTTAAAACATTAGCACTTGTTGGTCTTAAAGGTGATTTCTTTGTATTTCTCTCATAGGATCCAGGGAACTGGACAAAAGAAGCTCTGGCTCTTTCCTTGCTTCCCCAGGGGACCAGGAGGGGAAAGAGCCTCAACTAATAGTAGGAAGAGAGGCTTGGCTCAGTAACTCTGCAGTGAGATTGAGAGAGCCTGGCAAAACAAGCTCTGCCTCCCCCAAGGAGGAATCTCAGCCAATGGAGAAAAGGGGTTTTGCTCTGTAGTGCTTATGTGCAATTGAGCACACCTTGCAAAGCAAGCTGTTACCCAGAAGGAAGCAAGAGAAAGGGAGAAGGAAGCAGAAGACAGCTAGTTGCCCAGGGGCCTGATAGGTTTGACACCTGTGAGTTAATATATCACACAGTGAGATGGGTAGATTATAAATGAAACTACCAGCTACCCAAGATGAAAGGCATGTTACTTCCTGCTAGTGTTTACTATTAAATTTGTAAAGACCAAGCTATATTATTTTCTAGCTTGAAATAAATAAGAACATAAGAGAAGGCATGTTGGATCAGGCCAATGGCCCATCCAGTCCAACCCTCTGTGTCACACAGTGGCCAATATATGTGTGTGTGTGTATATATATATATATATACGCACACACACACATATACGTACATACACACACACATATATATACGTGCAGCCACACACACACACATATATATATACCGTATTTGCCGGCGTATAAGACGACTGGGCGTATAAGACGACCCCCCAACATTTCCACTCAAAATATAGAGTTTGTTATATACTCGCCGTTTAAGACTACCCCCTCTTCCGCACACCTTCCACACACTTTCTCCTCTTTGTTCCTGCCTCATCTAGCGCTGGGTGGCAGAGCTTGCAGAGTAGTCTATCTCTAGACCAAATAAGCGTGGCCCTTTTAAGAGGGATGATTTCTCGCCCCCTGAGCTCCCACCCTTAGCCTTCACTGGAGAGGAAGAGTGGCAGAATATGGCAGCTGAGTAGGGACAAAGTGTTTTGGGAGTTGTACTAGTGCATAATATAAACACAGAAAGCAAGTCCCCACCTGAAGCAATCTTATAGTTAGAACTTCAGTAGTACAGAAACAACAGAAGAAGAGGAGGGAGAGTTTAACAAGGAGGAAAGGAAGTTCAAACACAGGCATATTCAGGTAAAATAAACTAAAGTCTCCTGGCCAGTGTGGTATAGTGGTTGCTGGACTAGAATCTGGAAGACTTGAGTTCAAATCCCCAATCTTTCAGGAATTTAATTTGGTGGTGTTGGGCCACTTTTTCTGTCTCTCCCTCTCTCATTGTTACCCGGCCGGGTCAGAGAAGGATGCCTGCACATGCACGCAAGAGCACCCACAGGCTCGCGCGCTTCAAAGACAGCCCCCCCCCCCGCCCCCAACCCCAGAAAGCAGCATGTGCGGAGAGGAGCCACTGGTTTTCGTGAGGCTTTTTTCCCTTTTTAAAAATGCCAGCTGGGAGGCCGCTCATCGCTTTAGATGCGTCAGCTTCTCTCCCCACCAGCCAGCAGGCCAAAGGATGCAGGGAGTCAAGGTGCAAATAAAAAGGGGGGGGGAGGAGCCATCTTTGCAATATTTTTTTAAAGTAGAAATCCTCCCTGCCCTGGATAATATCTTTTTACTGCGTTTTCCCATCCTCCATCTCTGGGGCAAAATTGGAAGCTGGAGAAATGGGAGACCATCTGCAATAAGGGCATTTACAGCCGAAGCGATACAGGGGAGGGAAGGGGGGAATGATCGTTGGTGGAAACTGGGGGTGGGGGGAGCACATCTCTGCCTGCGTGCAGCTACAGTCACAGACAAACACACCCGGCCAGCAGATCTCTTGCCTCTCCCCCTCCCCGTACAAACAGAGAACAACAGAGGGAGCCTGTAAGCAAATGCAAGTCTGGTTTGCCCACCAGCAAGAAAAGGGAGAAAGGCTCGAAGAGCATCCACGGCCCCTTTCTCCTGCTGAATGAAAACTGCCCCCTTATTCTCCCCCGAAGCGAGAGCTGCAAAGCAGCGAATCCCTAGGAACAGGAGACAGAAGGTCGCTAAATACCGTAATGTATAGGTGGTTGCTTTGGGTTTTCGTTTCAAGGCTGCAAAGACAGCAGCCAGAGAGCGAGCAACCACAGAACTCAGAAAGGGCTTACTTCCAAGTAAGCATGCAAAGGATCGGGCTTGCACAGCACCTTTTCCCTCCACAGCAAAAGACAGCCTCTCGCCCCGTGACCCGTCCCTTGTGCTTTGGATCTACCGTATTTCCCCGAAAATAAGACCTACCCAAAAAATAAGCCCATCACAAATGCATAGAAATCCTGCTAGGGCTTATTTTTTGGGAAGGTCTTATTTTTGGGGAAATACGGTATCCCAACTGAAGTGCACCCGGCGTACAAGACGACCCCCCCACTTGGAGGCATGTTTTTCTTGGCAAAAAAGTCGTCTTATACGCCAGCAAATACGGTATACTGTGGCTAATAGCCACTGATGGACCTCTGCTCCATATTTTTATCCAATCCCCTCTTAAAGCTGGCTATGCTTGTAGCCGCCGCCATCTCCTGTGGCAGTGAATTCCACATGTTAATCACCCTTTGGGTGAAGAAGTACTTCCTTTTATCTGTTTTAACCTGACTGCTCAGCAATTTCCATAGCTAATTTAATTTCCATACATTCTGATTACATTGGTATCTAGTAAGCTTCCTGTTTAAAACAATTTTTATTACAGTAACATATGGTAACAATCAATTCTTGCATTATTAATTACTTCTTTTTATCTATCCCATATATTACTTTTCTAACCCCTCCTCCCCCCGTTACTTGACCCCCGCCGATGTTGTATACTTAAAATTCTAATATTTAAAGGTACCCTTAACTAATAAAACAAAAAATTCTATTTTTCTTTCTTTTAAGACTTAATCATTATCAAAAATTGTCCAATGTCCTTTTATTTTCCATTCTTTTTCTATATAACTTCTAAACTTCTTCCACTCCAACTTAAAAGTTTCTAGATCATAGTCTCTTAAAATTCTTGTCAATTTGTCCATTTCACTCCATGTTATAACTTTTATAATGCAATCCCATTTCTCTGGTATTCTTTCTTGCTTCCACAACTGCACATACAATGTCCTAGCAGCTGAGAGCAAGTACCAAATTATAGTTCTGTCTTCTTTTGGAAATTTGGTATCCCGTAAGCTTGATCGAGAGATAACGTTATTTTACTTTGACAGATCATTGCAGTAAAGTAGGAAGGAGACTTCTCTGATTTTCAGCATCTTGTGTGAGCAAGCCTTGCCATCGGTAATTAAGTTCTAGTTTGGTGTGGTGGTTAAGTTCTTGGACTTTTATCTGGGAGAAGTGGGTTTGATTCCCCACTCCTCCATATGCAACTCTGGAGTGACCTTAGGTCCATCATAACTCTCTCTGAGCTGTTCTGCTGAAGAGCAATTCTTGGAAAGCTCACTCAGTCCCACCTACCTCACAGGGTGTCTGTTGTGGGGAGGGAAGGGAAAGGAGATTTTAAGCCACTCTGAGACTCCGTGTGAAGGGTGGGGTATAAAGCCAGTCTCCTCCTCCTCCTATTTTAAAGGAATTATTGTATTATTCATTATTCCTGGATATGTAAAATGCTTTGACACAAACCATTGAGTCCCTGGGATCCTGACAACCACTTATTTTCCTAGAGAGCAGAACTATAAAATACACCAAGCGGTCACAGAGATTGGAGATACTTTCCACAGGGAGATTAACATTTGCTACACTTGCCAGGGGATAGCTGTTGTAAAACATTGTCTGGGTATTGAGATGTATGGGATATGCATCCTGGGTTGACTGGGAGATCAGGTTTCACCTTCTCAAATGGGGGAGAGTTCCCTAAATCTGGATGGGATGAGAGGCTTCTTGCCAGCAAAGGAAAGAAGTATGAAAAGATGGGTAACATCACTCTTTGTTCAAATAGAAGTGAAGAATTGGTTTTTATACCCTGCTTTTCACAACCCGAAGGAGTCTCAGAGTGGCTTATAATCGCCTTCCCTTCCTCTCCTGCAACAGACATCCTCTGAGGTAGATGGGGCTGAGAGAGCTCTGAGAGAACTGTGACTGACCCAAGGTCACCCATCTGGCTTCATGTGGAGGAATGGGGAATCAAACTCAGTTCTCCATATTAGAGTCTGCCTCTCTTGACTACTATACCACACTGGAAGTTGTATTCCTCTGTATGGAGCAAGTGGAGGGGTGTCAGGATTTGCATTTGTTCTACAGACATCTGGGATGACTTTGGAGTTAAAGTTTCTGTATTGTTAAGTTAAGCTTAGTATTATGTTTTTACTGTTCTTTCCCTTAGATCTGTAACAGGCAATTTTGATAGTATTTTCCTTGTCATGCTCTAGCATACTTCGTACCAATAAAGTTTTCATGTTTAAGAGAGCAGATTGTGATTCAAAGACCTCCATGTGCACCTAAATCGCTCGCTCATGCTTAAATGTGCACGCACAGGAGAAGAGCTGATGTAATTGGGAAACTTTGTCCTTTGTATATGCTCAAATGCAGTGTTTACTAGTGTTCCCCGGGTCACTGCTAATGTGGATGCTTTACATGCACATGAACACGCAATTGCATGGAAGTACCCATAGACCCAGGGTGGGTTTATGACGTGGTGGCTATGCACATGGATAGATTTAAGGATTTGACACTCTGGAATTTATTCAGAGCACAAAGTGATGGGAAAATATATCATAGCACCGGTGAGCAGAATTTTTTGTTTTGTTTTGAAGGACGTTTGAATAGTTCTATATTAGTGGCCTGATGTACCTGGGTAAAAGCAGGCTACAAAGGTCCATCAAGAAAAGGCAGAGGGAGCTAGGGAAGCCCTGCAAATTTCCCTTGGAGTGCTGAGTGGGCCAGAAGGAGCACTCAGTTTGTGAGAGGAGCCTCACCAGTGCCAAGAGGGAGCCAGCAGAGGTGAGTGCTATGAGTTTGCAGACAGCAGCTGGAGCAGCATATTGGGTAGCTGAGATAGATTGCCAGAAGGATGAGGAAGATTCTTTTTGCTACTCCATGTATTGGAGAGAAGGGAAGGCTTCTGTTGTGCATTGCAGTAAGACCTTAAGACATTGGGAAATGAAGCTATTCCACGCTGGACAATGCAGAATCACATTGGACAATGCAATAAGGGCCTGTTATGCTTAAGATCCAGTTTACAGACCAGATTATTTTGTTAATTTTTTGGAGAATTCTGCAAAATTACATTGGTTCTTGAATTATTTCCAGAGCTGACTTGTTGGCAGAGTATGTCATCATTATTTAAATATAAAACACATGTGCATTCAAATATACTGGCATAGCTAGGATATCCACTTGATTTTAAAAATTAATTATAAATATGTAAGTGGTATATTCTAATTAGAAAATGATCTTAGCAACACTTGTCAAAACAATTTCCCATCCTTCCCTGATCCACAGTTTATTGAGATTCTATGACCCCTCTTTCCCTATCTTGAAGGAAATTTTTAAATTAAAATCATCACCATTATTATCACTCATTAATTCTTGTTTTGGAGTACAGGGTTAAGTAGGTAAGAGACAATGACTTGTGGTGACTGCTGGCATTAGGTGTTTCATTCTTGTCTGCAAATATCCTGAATAAGATAGTGTGAACATGTTTTCTGTGACAGATCATTTTTTCACCCTACATTGCCTGCTTTCAGATGTTAATGAACCCATGCAAGGGCCATAAAGTGCTCCAGAGTTGAAGTTGTTGTCATATAAAATTATGGGAGATTAAAAGTAAAGTTCCTAGGAAGGAGGCAATTTATAGATACTTTATTAAATAACGCCTGCCTAAGCAAAAATGGAATTTTTTTCCAAGCAGAAATGGAAGCTTTTAAAGTATCATGACTTCTATTATGAGATAAAATAGCAGTAAAGTAAAATAGCAGAGAGCCAGTTTGGTGTAGTGGTTAAGTGTGTGGACTCTTATCTGGAAGAACCGGGTTTGATTCCCCACTCCTCCACTTGCACCTGCTGGCATGGCCTTGAGCCAGCCATAGCTCTGGCAGAGGTTGTCCTTGAAAGGGCAGTTGCTGTGAGAGCCCTCTCCAGCCCCACCCACCTCACAGGGTGTCTGTTGTGCGGAGGAAGGTAAAGGAGATTGTGAGCCGCTTGAGACTCTTCGGAGTGGAGGGCGGGATATAAATCCAATATCATCTTCTTCTTCTTCTTCTTCTTCTTCTTCTTCTTCTTCTTCTTCTTCTTCTTCTTCTTCTTCAGATATATATATATATTTACAAAATTCCCCCATGAAGTGTTTTTCATAGGACTGACATTTAGCAATTTCAACTAATTACCTTGGTTTAGACCACATGCCAGATTTTTTTTCTTGACTTCAACTTGTGACGATGTTGGTGTGCTACCAAACTAAAGGTGAGAAATATGACAGTTGTTCTTGACCAGACATGCTAGGAGCAACCAAGCCCCAGTGGCTCTCGTAGGACCTCAGATCTGGCTGGCAGCTGTACAGATCTGGGAGGCAGTGATAGGTGATGCCTGTCACCTGCTCCCATGCTATCTGCTTTGCACGCAAAGGTCTCATGTTCAGTCTCCAGCATTGGTAGTAGGTACTGTGAAATTTCTCTACCTTGGAGTCTTGAAAAGCCACTGCCAGTCTGAGTAGACAGTACTCAGTACTGAATAGACAGGCCTTGATAGACCAGTGATCTGATTCAGCGTAAGAAAGCTTCATGCATGTGTTCATGTGTGTACTAGTCCCAGTACAGCTGACAATACCACAAAACCTGTGTGCTAAGTAGGCTTCCCAAATCCCCCGCCTGGGCGGGGGACCCCCGATTTGGAGCCTCCTCCCCCGCTCACCAAAAATCCAGAAAGTGGGGGTGAGGGGGAATGGCGGCCCTTCCCACCCAGCCCCGATCCCAGCAGCTTCTCCTCACCCCTTCCCTTCCCACCAATCCCCGATGCTTCTCCTCGTCCCTTCCCTTCCCACCCCGGATCGCAGCAGCTTCTCCTTGCCCTTCCCTTCCCACTCAGCCCCGATCACAGCAGCCGTTCTTCTGTTTTCTCAGGCTGCTTCTGTTTCCCAGGCTGCGTTTTTCAGCTGGCTGGTGGGGGGGGGGGGGAAGCCCCACCCGCAAAGGACCATGTGCCTTTGCACGTCCGGAGGCTTGATTGAAAGGCTTCAATTTGGGATGGTGTGTCTGTGTTGCTGTGAAGAAGCTGGCAGCAACTCGTGAGTAGAGAGGCCAACCCCTGCATCAGATTTGCCAGAAACAGGGGGAGGAGAGGGAAACGTCTTCATTATTCCCTATGTGGAGATCGATTCTCATAGGGTATAATGGGGAATTGATCTGGAGGTTTCGGGGGCTCTGGGGGAGCTGTTTTTTGAGGTAAAGGCACCAAATTTTCAATATAGTATCTAGTGCCTCTCCCCAAAGTACCCCCCAAGTTTCAAAACGATTGGACCAAGGGGTCCAATTCTATGAGCCCCAAAAGAAGGTGCCCGTATCCATTATTTCCTATGGAAGGAAGACATTTTAAAAGGTGTGCTGTCCCTTTAAATGTGATGGCTAGAACTCTCTTGGAGTTCAGTTATGCTTGCCATACCCTTGTTCCTGGCTCCACCCCCAATGTCTCCTGGCTCCACCACCAAAGTCTCCTGGCTCCACCCCCAAAGTCCCCAGATATTTCTTGAATTAGACTTGGCAACCCTAGTGCTAAGCAAAATAGCTTGGCATATCACTGTTCAGCATATGTAGGAGTGGTCACTGGTTTACCAAATCCAAAATTTTGTATTTGTAGGAAGCAACTTTTCTCTAATTCACATGCAGTAATTTTAGTAAATTACTTTTAGTAAGCTCAGAAAGATCTCCTGTTTCCCACTAGGAGGGGGAAAAAACGTTATGGACAAGGGAAAGTAAAATGTTTTACAAAATGTCTAAAAATTCATACGCCTGGAAAGTCGGATGATTTTTCAAATTTTCCATCTTCAAAAATGTAGTTGTGTTTGTCACTCTGAAGTGCATTTTGTGTGCTTGAATACCCAGATCAACAGAAGTTTTGAAAATATACTGATATAGAACTAAAATATTAGACATATGCTGTGAACTTCTACGTTTAAGAACTTAGTAATAGAGGTTTTAGTCCAGAGGTCTCCAACCCCTGATCCATAGATTGGTATTGGTCCGTGGCCTGTTAGCAACCTGGTTCTGGAGTGAGGCAGAGGCACTGCACTGCGCCTTTTACCTGCTGGGGACCTGGGTGGATGAAAAAGGCAGTGTGACCTTGCTCCGAGGCTGCTTCCCCTTGCGGGAAAGAGGCAGTGTGGCCTCTCTCCGAGGCTGCTTCCCCTTGCAGGAAAAAGGCAGCGTGGCCTCGCTCTGAGGCCATGCAGGAGTGGCAGCCTCGGAGTAGGAGTGGCAGCCTCGGAGCAAGGCCACACTGCCTCTTTTGTCTGCCTGGGTCCTGTGCAGGCAGAAGGGGCAGCGCTGCTGCTACCTTCACCTACCTCTCATTTATAGACCCCTGCCAATCAAATGATCAGCAGGGGTCTTTAAATGGGAGGGGGAGGCAGATGAGATCGGCAGCTTCTGCCGCCTGGCCATCTAGCAGGGAGGCAGCAGAAACAGTCCCAGTCTCACCTCCCTGTTTAAAGGCCCCCATGAGGGGCCGGGGTGGGACATGGTTGGGGGGGCAGCCTGGGGGGCAGCAAAAACCACAGAGCCGCTCCCCCCCTCCCAGTCCATGGAAAAAATGTCTTCCACTTTCCTGAGGGTAAGTGCTATTGAATAAAATGGGACTTAGTTAATGATAGTTGGCTATCTTTAATCTTTCTTGAGCCATCTACAGACTGTATAATGGAATAGTCTTGAAGGATAAATCCAAAGTCCAAGACGTACTAAATAGTTAACTGTACAGTTGTATCATCTTTCACTTATTATGGAAGGGAGGCATGCATGTTTAATGTGCCGATGAGTTAGCTGGTGGTTGTGGTTAGATGTTCAGGTTGTCTAACTTGTACCTAATAATATGAGCATGGGGAAGGGCAGTGTTGAGAATGTTTTTAATTAAGAAGTTAAGCATTTGGCATTGCTTTTGCATAGCTTGGCTAATTATTTACTTCCAGTACAGTAGCTGTGTAGTTTAATGATCCTAAAAATGGTACACTGGGCATTGCAGGCTTTGAAGTTTCAAGATGATTCACAGTGCTACAGTTATTTAATGGTTTTCTGAACCGAAAAGATAAAAACTTGGCAAAGATTTTTTTTTATCTTAATGCTGCTGTTGCTAGTTTTTTTAAGGCATTGTTTTGTCATTTGACCCTGAAAACCAGCTTGTTTGTTAAATTAGGAACATAGTGTGAAGGACCAACAATAGTTATGGTTTTTGTTTTCTAGACATCAACATTCTTGAGTTAAAAAAAAACTTGGATACTTTAAATGCCTATTAAGATACTGAAGTGTTGTTCTAGATGCTAATAATGGGGACATCATGCAGGCAAACCTCCCATTGGGAGGGCATTAAAAAATGTGATACTACCACAGAAAAGGCCATTTCCCTGTTTACTACCCACCTTACTTTGTTTAGTAGGAGGATTAAGAGAAAGTACTCTGAAGCAGTAAGTGGCCATATTTGTAAGGAAACGGGCAGCCCTAGGTTATTTTGGGCCCAAACCATTTTGGGCTTTGAATGTCACTATGCTGGGAAATAGGGAATCTATGGTATTGAGGGTAGGGAGGGAGGATTTTAAAACCCTTTTAGTTTTACATATCCCAGCCTTCAACCATAATACCATGAT
Source organism: Heteronotia binoei (assembly GCF_032191835.1). Taxonomy (NCBI): domain Eukaryota; kingdom Metazoa; phylum Chordata; class Lepidosauria; order Squamata; family Gekkonidae; genus Heteronotia; species Heteronotia binoei. The sequence continues at coordinate 133,698,716 of NC_083223.1, forward strand.
TAGGCGAATGGGGTCTTCTATATATCACCTAGTTTCTGCTGCCACCATTTTTTTTCAAGGTAAAACACACAGTATCTTCATTTATGCTTGGTGCAGGATAGCCATACACTGATACAAAGGAATAAAAAGAACAAAATTGAAAATACTTGTTACAGAATTAAATATTTAAAGATTGATGTGAGAATTAAGCCAGCATTTTAATATGGGTGTACCTTCTTGTTTTCTTTAATATTACTTGTAATGAATGAACGTGGAAATATATTAGTTCTGCTATATAATGGAATTCAAATAGCCAATTTCCCTTTCTTTGCTTCATCTTCGCACAGCATTGGTTGAACTTTACACTGACCAGACCAGGCGCAGCAAATCCCAAGTGCCAGGCCACCATTACACCTAGAAATGTTACTGTGAAGTTTAGTATTTTCAGTCATGGTTTTATTGTAGTGCTTCTCAGTAATTCTCAGTGGGAGTACAAAAGTTTGGACCCAACCAGTTTCCCCCTCGAAAAGGGTCCCTTTTAACTAACAGAAGACTATGATTGGGGTCATGGGACCTGCATGGACAAAAGTCATACGGAATGAATTCTGTAATAATGTCAAGCATTTTCTAAAATTGAGAAAAAAGCTGGCTGGATCCAACCCAAAGCTTATTTATCATTTCACATTAGAATGTTCAACAACAACAAAAATGTGCATAAAGTTCTTGTCAGTTCTTCTTTATATGTAAACTTTTCTTTACTTCATTCAGTGGTAGTGGATGACTGGCTGCAATATTCAATTAAATTGAGCTTTCTAAAGTAATAATGTAATTATGAGAAATATAGGAGATTAGGCTAAGAACAGAGGTTCACTTTCGGTTGTGGTGATATGCTTGCCTATCCCCAAGTCCCAGTGAGGGATCCCCCAGTTCGCAGACTCCTCTCCTCCCTGCCATCAGCCAGCTGGCCGGTGGGGGAAAGCCCCATTCCAACAGCCACCATGTGCCTTTAAATCTCAGCAGCAGGGAAGCAGAGGGTGGGGTGAGCAAGCAGAGCCACCAGTATGTGAAGATATGAGAAAGGCAGAGAGCGGAGTCCCTCTGTTTTTCATTCACTTCAGAAGTCATTTCTATAGTAAAATGTATAGGAAAGTGTTAGCTGGAATCTGATTATGGGATGGAGGAAAATTCCACCCCCTAAGCTGCTCTCCTTTTGTGTTCTTGTCTGAAGAAGCTCGTTGAAATACAGCAGATCGTTACATCCAGCATCTCCCATGAACAAATTGCCCCAGTGAGATCACAAAAATGTGGGCTTGTAAAACTCTGCGTATTTTGGCTGCTTTGAGAGTGTGTGTGCATGTCCCTTAAAAAAAGCTATGCTTGGAAATTCTTCCAAGCCTGACAAGTGGACAAGTATGACAAATTTCACTTTCATTTAGTGGAAGTGCAGCTGCCAGGGTAGGCAAAAAAAAGAGGACAAGTAAAAGAAGACTGTATTCAGGAGAACTGTACTGCTGTAATTTTATTTATCTATTTAGGGAATGGAAAAGTCTCCTGGCTCCACCCCCACAAGTCCCCAGATATTTCCTGAGTCAGGCCTGGCAACCTTATGGAGTGATGACAACCAAGGTTACTGATATGGTTATTTTTTTTTTACAACTTTTTAGTTTTAATATAACTTTGAAGGAAATGTGAAGATGTTAGGATTAATAACATTTGGTTATAAAAATATAGAACTCTGAAGGCTGAAAAAAAATGTCTGGTTTCTAGAGGCAAAAACATTTTCTTAAGGCCTAGACTAGGCTGAGACTTGCTTTATATTCTAACTGATCTTCAACCAATTAATGTCCATTATTTCTCAGACCATAATCTTATTGGTTCCAAGCCAAAGGCCAATTAAAATGATTACATCATCAACTAACTGACCAGTCATAAAACTGACCTGCAAGAAGTGATGGATTTTGAATCCTTTTGCTCCAAGTGATTCTGTTTTAAGACCTCAGAGAGAGAACCACTCCCAGCACATGACAGAAGGACTCTGGTGCCTTTGTCTTTGTTACATTAAGATACTACATTCCCAGACAGTTAAGATTTACATGAGTTGTTTAAATGCAGCTGTGTGCCCTACAATATTCATATAAAATGGTCTAAAGTCTTACTGTCCTGATTTCTAAACATACCATAATACTTGGCTCCTACTTCATTCAAATAAATAGGATTTCCTGTGATGCATCTTGGATTAGGATGCTATGGAGGTGAGGTGAGGTGGGGAGTCTTTGAATATACTCAAAGTTAGCAGGGCAAAACAGTCAAGGTAATTTCTGTTTGTTGAAAAAGCTATCAGTAGTAAAGTAGTAGTAAAATTTATGGTAAGGTATAAGCTTTCATGAGTTACTGCCCGCTTCTTCAGATACAGCTAGAATGTGAACCCATCTGTACTATATATTGGAAAGTGGAGGGATTTCAGATGCCAAATGACATTAGCAGTAAAATGACAGTAGCAGGATAAGATAAGTAGAGGCACTAGAAACCTGTTGAGGTGTAAGCAAGCCATTTAGCATTGGAGATGTGGGAGAGGGCTACAATTATGTGCTTACTTGGTTCAAGGCTTGGTTCAAGGAGTTTAATACCACTTAAAAAGACTAACAAAATTTGTGGTAGGGTATGAACTTTCCTAAGTAACTGCGCACTTCTTTAGACTCAAGAAAGCTCATACCTTACCTAGGGCTGGTGTCAGGCTTTTTGGTGTCCTAGCCAAGGTACCCTTACCTGGTCAAAAGATGGGGCTGAGGATGGGGTGGAGCTGGTGGAAGAGTGGGTTGGGTTCCGCATGCTGGTGGCTGCAGCTGGGCTTGGCCACTGGGCTCCTCTTGCCACCCTTGCTGGGGGATGTGCAGTTGGGGAGCTTAAGGAACTTTCAGATGGCCCTTTGGCTGATGCCTAAGCCACCCAAGTCTGCCCCCACCATCCCCACCTCTCCAGCTAGCCCTGCCCTCTGGCAACCAGTCCTGACAGGCTGGGCTGTGAGGGTTGCTGCTGCCAGGCCAAGTAGGAGGAGCTGCTGCCAGGCCAAGTTCTCCCGCTGCTGCTACCCAGCAGAGCTCTATGTGGTGCTGCCTGTCTGGGGTGTTGCCCTTCCCTGCTGTCTTCCACACTTTTGCCTGGCTGGCACGTGTCTCCTCAAGGGCTGCTGCTGAGTGGGAGGAGAGTGCCTTGCTGCTTCTGCTGCTGCTGCCCTGCTGGGCCCATCTGGAAATCCAGGGCAAGAAGAAACACATGCTGCCGCGAGTTACGTGGGAGGTGCCCAATTCAGTTTACCCCCCCCCCCAGGGGCTTCTGCCCTAGGTGACCACCTAAGGATGCCTAGCAGGTGTGTAGGCCCTGGCCCTACCACAAATTTTAAAGTCTTTAAAGTGCTACTGGCCTCTTACTCTATTCTGTTGCTACAGACAAACTAACATGGCTACCCATTGTCAAGGGGCCTTGCTTTTTTCTATTTCTGTATGCTGGATGTCTAAAAAATGGGGATGCACTGTGCCCACTATGCCTTGGCTTTTCTTTGTCTATTGTAACAATCATACATATTCATTTCTATCATGCAAAAGAGAGTGAAGTCTGTGTCTCGAGGCTGCTTTATCTCTTCTCAAAGGCAGCTCGGCTGCCAAATGTTTCGTGAAGTAAAGGTGTTGGTGTGAACCAATTTGTGTTGCTTTTTGCACTGTAATTTTGGCGGGCTGCATAACAAACACAGAAAAGGTATACAGGACTGGTCACCCCAAAGGTGAACCAGTTCTGATACAGACTTGTATTGCTACTGTTCCTATCTATGAATAAAGCCAGATTTTTTATTACACTGGAAGCCTTCTTTAATTGAGGATAGTCCCAGAGCTGACATAGTGTCAGAACTGCATAACAAGATGTACCTGATCTCAGGCCGCTATCAGCGCCATGAGTAGCCAGGCAACTGATGTTGGGACTGACCTGGAAAACTCTAGAGAAGAAGACCAAGCCCCTCCTTGATCTGGAAGCCATCCCAAGAGCATCTTGTCCTAAACTCGCGGTGATGCTACAGGAGGGGAATCCCCCCGAGAGAAGGCTGGCTATTCATTACCCCAAGGGCCTGGCAGTCGAGGAAATCTACCGAGATAGCTGAAGCCAGGCAAGCCCATTGTTAGGCACTACTAGGTGAGGGTACCGAGCAGCTGCCACAAGGAGACACTGGAGGAAACGCAGGTGTGACTGAGGAGGAGGAAGAAGAACCCTAACCCTGAGAGGACTACGAGGGGGCTATGGGCAAAGAAGTCCCCGAGGAGCCAGACCTCATGGAAATGGAAATGGGGTTACTGTGAATAGAGATGCATAATCTGGCTTTCCATCTATGGGACGAGACCAGCTATGGGGGACCACATGTTCCAGGAGGTACAGTGGCAGATGGCAATGTTGGTGAACCCCCCCACATCGGGTGGGACAACCTGATGGACAATGACCGCCATCCTTCTCCTCCACCACTCGGGCTGTTCCCTGCACCTTTTCCTCCAAGGCCATGCGAACCCCCGGGGTAGTTGTGGGTTGGAGGCCAAATTCAGTGGTGACCCAGAGAAGCTGGAATACTATGTGATCCAGGCTGGCTATATACAGGAGTGGGGCTACCTTTTCCCTTTGGAAGCAAACCAAGTGAACTTCCTGGGATCAAGTTTTGAAGGGGCAGCAGCCAGTTGGTATGTCACCCTTCATGAAGCCAGAGCCCTGGAGCTGAACTCCGTGAGGGATTTTTTTACATGTGCTGCTGGTCCAATTTGAAGACCCCTTGAAAGAAGTGTGCACCTGCACTGCTCTCCAAAACATGCAGCAGGGTTCCATATCTGTAAGGGGCATGTGGCTGAATTTCCTGCCAACACCACTAAGGTCCGGGTTTGGGACAAGTGCATGAAGGTAGATCAGTTCAAGAAAGGTCTAAATGCTACTTTATTTGACCAAGCCCTCATGAAAGCAGATTCAGACATCCTGGTGGGGTGGATCCAGCTAGCTTACGAAATAGAGACCCAAATGCAATGGGTTGTGCTCCAACAGTGGCAGTAAGGGAGTAAGGGGAGGTTATGATACTTAGCCCAGAGAAAGAATGGGGCAAAGAAACCGCCTCAGCTGGCAGACAAAGATTAGGACTCTTGCAATATTTTGTTTATTTAACAGTTTCTGAAAACTGAAAGTAAGAGGGGTCATTTCATAGAAAAAGAGATACCAAAGCTCATTAGCACAACTGATTTGTATATGCCACATACCCCTCCTCCTCCACCACCCAGATTGATCCCTGCACCCTTTCCTCCAAGGCGGTGCAAACCCCCAGATAGTCATGGGTTGGAGGCCAGATCCAATGGTGACATAGAGAAGCTGGAATACTTCATGATCCAGGTTAATAGCTATCTAAAGGAGTGGGGCTACCTATTCCCTTCGGAATAGGGGTAAGCACTCTTCCTTCAGTTCTCTTCTTGCCACTGAAAGAAGAGAACATACCTCAGCGAGCTTTGGTAAAATGACATCCTTTAAAGTTTCTGACAGGATTGCTTTCATAAGCTATTAGAATTGCACTCTTTAAGAAGTGTGAAGAGTGTGTAGCCAAAATGGCTCAAAATGATGAGCATAAGTCTGTTGGAAGGAATCTCCAGAGTCATCTAATCCAACCACCTGCACAGTCCAGGAAATTCAAAGTATCTCCTCCCACATACTGTCTGATCATTGCCTGTGCACTCATACTCAACAAGGACTCAAGCTTCTTCAGCAGCCTTTTCATCCAGATTACCTCTCAAAGATGCATACAAGACAGCCATCTGATCAACGCAACACCCTCAATGTTTGTACAACATCATTCCATGGATGTTGACTCCAGGAGTCAAGCAGCTGTGGGAAAAGCAGTACTATCGATCTTCTGCTGATTCAGACCACACCCTCCTCCTTGGTAAGTGAACTTGTTCTCCCATTTGAGACTGCACAGAAGCCATGATAGATGAAAATGGAGTTGCAGTTACCTGTGACTTCTGTTCATTGAGTGTGTTTTTATGCAGACACACATCTCTCCCTCCTTTCACTGCTGAGGGCTTCTGTATTGATTCTCTCTACATATGGCAGCAAAGGGAGAACTGAGGGAAGAGTGTTGTCTCTCCTACATCATGTGACCTTTAGGCAGGAAAGGCTACACTGAGAATAGAAGGGAGGGGAAGCACTCTTGGAATTGAAAATCTTTATAAAGCTTGCTAGCTCCTTTCGGCGGCTGGCCTGCGAAAGTGACCCATGTGTGCCTGCACAGAACACCACTCAATGAACTATGGTTATAGGTAAGTGCAACCCCGTTTTAATTTTCCCCAGTGGTTTCCTTACAACTTTTTCACTTTCATTTCAGACATTTTGTAATTGAACTTTTACCAGTGAATATTTATGTTTTGATCTGTTATGCAGATTGCACAGTGCAATCTCCTGTAGGTCATTTTAAGGTCTGTTATTGGACACAGATGAACTCCAACCAGTTTGCGTTGTGTCTGGAATTAAGACGTGGAGGAGACTTAAAGCCATTCAGGAGAGCTGGGAAAGGAGGAAGTGAGGTGAACAAGAAATGCTGTTATAGACAGAGTCCATTCACAGTAAAATGTAAGAGAAGTCAGGCCTGCTGATGCAGTTAATGAGATCATAGTGAGTGGAACGTTCAAGAACAGTGAGAGCCTATGTACCTGAGAAGTACAAACACAAGGAATTTATATCTGACTGAAATAAATGAGGAGAGTGTAAGCAGAATTGCGACTTTCTGTCAACAGTTCCCAGTTGTACAGGCTGGCATTGTAAAACATTTGAGTTAATAACTAACTTGCTGAATTATTTGAGCTCACAGCAACATAAATTATCTGTCTGTTTTAACTTAAGGTAGCATTCTCTCTAGCTTTCCCACTGTCTAGGAAGTAGCATTCAACACACCTTTTTCAAGGCCCTGTCTTTAGGTGTTTCTTTCTAACATGCTGTTGTTTTAGAAAATACAAACCAGATGGGGAGATAATACTTCTTGATCGATGCCTGTGGATATATGCATGTATGGTATTTTGTATGATATACTGCAGCGGTGGCCAACGGTAGCTCTCCAGATGTATTTTGTCCACAACTCCCATCATCCCCAGCCAGCATGGCCAATGGCTGGGGCTGATGGGAGTTGTAGGCAAAAAACATCTGGAGAGCTAGCATTGGCCACCCCTGATATACCGAATGTCTTTGCTTAATGAGCAATTCCATGTAACTTGAAAGCTTGCATCCTCCTGTATAAAATACCAGTGATCATCACTGGTGTGACTTCAGTGAAAGTGGTACCCCAGGTACTCATAATGCTGTTAGACAGGGCTTTTTTTGAGCAGGAACACAATTCTGGCTGGCTTGGCATCAGGGGTGTGGCCTAATATGCAAATAAGTCCCTGTTGCGCTTTTTCTACAAAATAAGCCCTGCTGCTAGAATTGTGTTTTGGATGGTTCTAGTAAGTTGTGATCACCAATTAGATTATTAGAAAGGGTGGAGAGCTGAACCAAGAATCATTTGGGTTAGAACTCAAGGCAGACTAGACATAGAATGTGTTCGTGTTTTGAATTAGAATTACATTTCAATATAGAAATCCCATGAATCAGTTGTAGAACCATTTCTCTTAGTGGACATTCTACATACTCTCAAGTCGGTTTCCTTTAAACATGTTAGATCACTTTTGCTTAGGTGGGGAAAACTGCAAATTGAGGTTAGAGCTGGCTGACTGAATGAGAGGGTGCTTCTCTGAATCAATAACTGCAGAAAGGCAGTCTTCAAAAATATCAATCAAGATCTTCATGCAAAAATGGATATGAAGTTTTATGCTGTGTAGATTTCAGTGTTTGCTTGGAAGGGGATCCTCCTGTTAAATGGGTGGAGGGGAGAGGAATCATCTACTGTTCTGCATGTTAGCTGTTAGGGTTGCCAAACTTCAGGTGAGGCCTGGAGATTTCCCAGAATTACATCTGCATTCCAGACTGTAGACATCAATTATCCTGCAGAAAATTGTTGCTTCAGGGGGTGGACTGTTTGTCATTTAGCCCCTCTAAGGTCCTCCCCTTACCCAAGCCTTACTCTCTTTAGGCTCTTATCTCCAATCTCTAGAAATGTCCCAACTCAGAGTTGGTGACTCTAGCTGTTGTCCTGTTAAAATAGCTTCCTACCATAATTTAGGCATATAAATGTGTACCACAATGGCTTGGCAGCAGGACATTAGGAAAGCACATAATCAGCATCTCAAACATGGCCATGTTAAAGCTCAGCCTACCAATTTGCTTGAGGGGTCACACTCAGGTGTTATAGGAACTGCTCTACAACAGAAATAAGGAGTCCTCGTCTGCACAGGAACATTTTGTTTATGCTGCCTGCCTTCTTGTCAATTCCAATGCTGTCTTTAATCTTGCAACCCAGATTCTGTGTGCTTTCTGCCTGTAGTTTTCCATGATATTTTCTAGAGTGCCTGATCTAGCCCTGGTTATGCACTTCCCCTCCCCCATTCCTCTGCTGCTTTGAGTGGACTCTTGAACCCTGAACATTGCTTGCTTGCTGATTAACTTGTTTATATGTCTACATTCCTTTGATTTTGCCAAGCTGACTTACAACTCAGCCTTTATTAGTACACTGAAAAGATGTTCCTAGCCCATTCTCTCTTATGGCCTATTGGCTTCTTTCTCTGCCCACTACTTTCATGAGATTGTTGTTCCACAGTTGATGAAGCTTTGTGTAATGGAATGGACTCATTCCACTTTGCCAGGATTGTCTAGGATAGCTGTGTAGCACTTAGGTATTCTCTTAGATGTGGCAGGAAACATTGATTTCTATTTTAAACAACTATTTCCAGGCACAGTGACTCATGTGCCCATGCTGTTCTTCCTTTTCATCCCAGATCTCAGATAATTCAGAACATCTCCTTAGTCTTGTTTTTGCTTTATTCTGTAAAACTTTCCCTAGGAGATTAATCTTTTTCTGCTATTTAGTCACTTACATTATCTAAATTGAAGGACACTCACTGGGGTTTTTTTGTTTTGTTTTTTGCTTAGTGACATCTGTCATACTCTGTGGCAGAACATTCTATTACTTTTTTCTCAGAATTCATCCTTCTGCCCTCACATATCAGCAATAGATTAAACCAGTTGTTTGTTTTACTTCTTTTGGGATTTGTCCATAAATGAACTTCGAAGCCTCCTGTAAATCACTAGCAGTCCATTTGAGCTGGAATTTGTACTCTCTGGGCAGCTGGCTCCCTGAATCAATGTAGGCATCTCATAGAAACAGACAAAAGCTGAGCAGGGGTTTTCCTGCAACTTCCTGATCTAGCAGTCCATCCAGTTTTACCTTCAAAGGCCCCAAACGTGTCATAATTAGCTGCAACTTCTCTGATTGTCCCAAATGTCCAACAACAAGGTCTTTGACAACCTGGTGAACAATTTGGGGCAAATATAATGAATTTCAAAACTGGATTCCCCCCATCCCTTCAGTCAGAGGAAATATTTCATGTGCACAATTCAGTGATCGTTTACTCAATTAGAAATTCCTTGAGAAATCTGGCTCCTTGAGATTTGACTGGTCCATGTCCTTTTGGTGTGTTTGTTTTTACAAAGAAGTAATTCTCAATAGGGAAAAGCTTAGGCTTTTTAAAGGTGAATGATCTGTTTTCCATGAATTTAAGGATTTCCCCACAATATATTTATTAAATTGTGACACTCCTATGCAACAGTCAAAGTGTTTATGTAATTGCAGTTGTTGAGAGAACTGCTACAAGTAATGTTGCAGCACCCCCCCCCCAGTCTGTTTGATGTTGCAGTGGGTTTTGTTGCACCCTAAGGAGATTCTGCCATTGGTATGGAAATCATGGGGGGGGGGGGGATTGATTGTTGCTAAAAGAGGATAGAAAAGATTCAGTATTTTAATGACGATTACAGTGAAAACACTTGAGACTTCAATTTTAAGGTGAATATTTAAATATTATTCTTAAATACTAGAATTTTTATAGCCCAAACTGATCCTTCTTTTGTTGTTGTTGTTGTTTTCAATTTATAGCCCACCCTTTCCCAAATGGGCTCTGAATGGGTAACAGTCAATAATATAAGGTTAAAATCAGATACATATAATAAAACAATATACTAAAAGTAATTATCTAAAAGTAATATAAAAATCTAAAAACAAACTCCGATTCTGCAGTTGGTGGTATTTGTTGCCTCCACTCCTTCCATACATCCCCCAGCTGGTATAAGTGGTAAACACACACAAATGAAATGCAGAATGTACAAATGGAAGGAAATACATCTACGTCTGTGCTGGGGTTTACATTTAGCTATCCATATTTCTGAGAACTTGCCAGTGGTTTTTTTTCTAACTTGGACAATATGAAGACTACAAAATGGTTGCAGGTGTCTCTCTGCAAAGACTAATTCTGTTTTCTAATGATTTAAAAGAATGAGCAGACCATGAACTCTGAAGATATGTTTCATGTTTTTGGTACAGCACAACATGTTCTCAACAGCCTTAATTTGTAGATGAAGAAGTTTGGTATTTAAGTTGATTTTATATTTGGCAGATCTTTTTTCCCTTAGCCTTTATTGAAAGAATCCACTTCTGTGTTTGTTTAATACATTGCCATTCCTGATATGATTGCTGATAATTGCAGAGATAAGCATTATTTTTAAAAGTTCAATAAAATGTCCTCAGTTTAGGAATAGCCAGTTTCACTCGTTTATATTAGGAAACCATATGTTCAGTGCATTAATGTTTTAAAATAAAGTGTGCATGGTTTTAAAAGTTTCATCAGGGGCTGACCTGCTTTTAACTACTGAGCCACCCAGCATTGAAAGCAGAAACAGTCAGATGTATATGGAGGAGGTAATCTGTGATCACTTTCTTAGCAAGAAGGGCTGTGTGTTTACTTTGTATAAATACAGCAGTATCTTTTTTTTAAACCTGCAGCTTTATTTAATTAATGCATTACAACAATGCCAGAAACAAGAATGCAAAAATATAACCGAACAAGAACCAATAAATAAATATATGTAAAACCACAACAAAAATAATTGAGCAATCATAGAAGTATAGCTATCTTAAATGAGTAGAGGAAGAACATTAACAACATTTATATAAAACCCAATAGCAAAATAATTATATAAACAAACAAATAGAAATTAAAAATAGTAGTAATACTAATAATAATGGAAGAAAAAAGAAAAAGAAGGGAGGAGAATATAAATAAATATATACACATATACATACACATATATATTCATATACATACATACATATACATGAGAAATCAAATAAAAATAAAAATAGAATTAGTAATAATTAAAAACAAATAAATAAGAGACCCTGCGCCCGGTAGTGGAGATCCCTAAGCCCAGGAAGGGGAAAGGATAAAAAGAAGGGAGAAAAGAACAAATAAATAGATAATATATTAATTAAAGAGATAACCAAGTGTGATAAGCCCGATTTGATGGGAGATCATGTCTAGACATAAAATCTAGCAGGATTATCTGACAACAGCCTGTTGTCAGACGAGTTTTGGAGCCCAGTTCAGGACCAAACTAAAAACACCAGGCAATATCTGCACTTAGAATAAGGTTTGATGCCAAATCCCAATAAAGAACTGAGCATGGATAAGTGGGGGAAGCTAAATCATCTTCTGAGCTTTCCGTCTAAAGCTACTTTTAAAATATACAAAAACTAAATATACTTCCATTTTAAAGCAATGTATGAAAGCAATATGGTACATATGATGAGTATGTTAAAAAAGGAAATGTATTAAAGCATAAAAAGAAGTTAATTAAGAGAACTATACTAGAAAAATAATTTTAAGGAAACATAAACACAAATACCTGAAACATATTAATTTTAAAAATAGACAAATTCAATTAATAATAATATTACTTCACAGCCCTATCCTAAGATTCCCATGCTGGGACATTCCTGGTGGTGACATAGTATTGTCACTGTTAGTATCATATTCTTGCCTGACATAGGAAGAAAAACCCCTTGCCAAGGCACATGGAGCATTGTAATTGTGCACTGGATTTCATAGTATCCCTGCTACAGCTCACCAGTCATTGAGGAACATGCTTATGATGTCTCTGAGACATGCAGACAGAAACAGCCTATCAGGATATGCTGATATGGCCATATTCTGCCAGCTTGCTGCTGCCTTCCTGCAGAACACAACAAGGGAGAGAACAAAGGGCAAGCAGCACCCTCCACTGGAAGGAACACTGTAGCATAACCTGGAAGAGTCTTGAAGTGATTATATTCCAGGGAGGTCTGCAGATGTCAGCTCTGTTTTGTCCCATTGAATATGTTTACTTTGAATGGGCCATTCATAATGATTAGACCCACAGTTCGGTCATTTCAGCTAGCACTCTTCAGGTCGCTTATTACTACCACCTGTTCTCATTGATCAACAGGTCTCTCTATATTTATTTCCCCTAGTCATGCAGATTTATAGCTTATCAGATGTCAAAACTGATCTGGAAGAGAGTAGACGAAGAAGATATTGGATTTATATCCCGCCCTATACTCTGAATCTCAGAGTTTCAGAGCTGTCCCAGTCTCCTTTACCTTCCCCTCTCCCTCCACAACAGACACCCTGTGAGGTAGGTGGGGTTGAGAGAGTTCTTACAGCAGCTGCCCTTTCAAGGATAATTCCTACAAGAGCTATAGCTGACCCAAGGCCATTCCAGCAGCTGCAAGTGGAGGAGTTGTGTAATGAACTGAAGTCAGAGACGTTCAGATGGCAGCATACTTTATTAGCGAGTACATCACAAAGACAACATGGCGGGGCCGGGTCCCCTGTTATATACATTTCCTAGAACAACCTTCTTCCTGGTCAGGTCCAATCCTGGCCAGTAAAACTTCCCGCCACTGATCGTCATAGGCGAGCTGTTTTCGTCCCGGGCACCGCCCACAGGTGCACTGTGCTGTACTTTCCGGGACAAACACCTGACACAACAAATGGGGAATCAAAGCCGGTTCTCCCAGAGTCTGTGCACTTAACCACTACACCAAACTGGCTCTCTGGTACAACTTAACGATCTTTCCCTTTTCCTTTACAAGAGCATACTGGTACAAACTTTGGGCCACCCTCTCCCCCTGTTCCCTGTATAAATTTCAGCTAAGGTTGATAGCAAGCAGGTTGGACAGCTAAGGGTGATACCAAGCAGAGAGTGGAAATCAATCCCTATCTACCTCACAGTGTCTTGTGTGGGTTCGGTTTCAATCTGTTTGCTTTCAGCTATTTGACCACAGCAGTCAGACCTTTACTACATTACCAGGAACAGAGAGATTATGGAGTTGGGTATCATCAGCATATTGATGACATCCAGTTCCAGAGCTATAAATGATTTCTCTTAAAGTATTTACATAGAAGTAGAATAACATGGGGGATGAGAATAGTACCTTATAGAATTCCATAAGATGGCTCCCACACAGCGCCACCCCCATGGGTGCCTGGCGCCCTAGGAAGGCTGTCCCCCCTGCCGCCGCGCTCCATCCCACCCCACCCCGGTGCCCTGCCAAGGTGCAGCAGCCACCCTCCTCCTCCTCCCCCTTCCCTCCCTTTCCTGTTTACCTCCCTCCCCCAACACCGCTAGCACCCTCCAACCTGACTCTGCACCCTTTGGCCTGCTGACACCCCCGCACCTCCGCCAACATCATTCTGCTCGCTCGCCGCCCCTCCCCTCCGCCACGCGGCGCAACTAAAACTAAGGCCTGCCAGCTCCTGGCAGCCCACGCCTACCTGTTTTTAACAAAATGTGCAGGTGTGGGGCTGCCAGGAGCTGGCAGGCCTTAGTTTTAGTCGCGCCAAGTGGTGGAGGGGAGGCGCAGCTAGCGAGTGAGCAGAGCGGTGGAGGTGCAGGGGCTGTCGGCGGACCGGAGGGGGTGGGGGCAGACTGGAGGGCGCTAGCAGCGGCAGCGCAGTGGGGGGAGGGAGGGAGGAAGGCAAACTAGGCTGTTGTCTGGTTGGGGCACCAGAGTGGGGGGAGAGCCCAATTTGCTGCCCCCACCTCCCGGCGCCCTAGGCAACTGCCTAGTTTGCCTAGTGGGCGAGCCGGCCCTTCTCCTATGCTGAAGATAACTGGTCTTCAGTGGCAACCTTTTCAGTCCAATTCCCAGGGAACTATTTAAAGCAGTCCAAGACATACACCCTGATACCTAGCTCTGTCTCCAAATGCTTCAACAGGATTGCATTATCTACTGTATCAAGGCTGTAGATAGAGCCATTTGGAGCAACAAAGCAGAATGGCCTTTGTCTACATTCAGAAAGCGGTCATCAACTAAAGCCACCAGAGCCATCTCTATCTAATAGCTGAACTTGAATCCAGACTGAAAAGGGTGCAGAGAGAGCCAGTTTGGTGTAGTGGTTAAGTGCATGGACTCTAATCTGGGAGAACTGGGTTTGATTCCTCACTCCTCCACAAGTACTTGCTGGATGACCTTGGGTCAGCCATTGTTCTTGCAGAGCTGTTCTCTCAAGAGCAGTTTCCTCAAGAACTCTTTCAGCCTCACCTACCTCATAGGGCAGTGGTCCTCGACCTTTTCGCAGTGGGGACACCCAGTTTGGCCCCTGCTGCCCCCCCAAGGCACTTCCTCCTCCCTCCTTTGCTCCCCGTGCAGACACGCAGCCCCGCCCGCACCGCCTTGCTACCTCATACTCCCGTTTTTCTCCCCCAGTTTCCTCCTCCTTTGCTCCCCCATACAGCCTCACCGCCTCATCCTCCCCGTTTCCTCCTCCCTCCTTCACCACTCCTGTGCAGCCTCACTGCCTCCTCCCCCCATCTTCCTCCCCCATTTCCTCCTCTTTCTTTGCCACAGTCCCCTGCAGAGCCTCGCCACCACCTCCTCCCCCCATTTTCATAATTTTAAGGTCTGGGAAGGGGCTATGGAGCACCTCCCAGGCTGACCCCTCCCCCAATCAGCTGATTGGAAGGAAAACCAGCGCAGCAGCAGCTAGCATCTTGCCTCCTTCCCTTCCCGGCCTTAAAATGGTGAGAACAGGGGGAAAGAGGAGGCGCTCCGGAGGGGGGCAGCGGTGAGGCTGCGTGGGGGGGTAGGGCAGTGAGGCTGCACGGCCCATTTCAAACAGGCCGCAGCTCAGTACCGGTCCCTGGCCCGGAGGTTGGGGACCCCTGTCATAGTGTATCTGTTGCGGGGGAAAGAAGGGAGGGAGATTGTAAGCCACTCTGAGTGAAGGGTGGGGTATAAATCCAACTCCTCCTCCTCCTCCTTCTCTTCAGGGAAGGTGTCCTGAGTTAGTACCTTTTCTGTGGGATTTTCATCATCAGAGTCTCCTGGCGTATGATTTGAGTGTGCATGATGAGAAGATGGAGAGATATAGCCCCACATCACATACCTTATCATCCAGGCTATGAAGGTCCTAACTGGGGCTTATATTGTGTTTTGGAGGCTTGGGATTGACTAAATACTTAATGCCATTAGATGTGGTGAGGCTTGGGGACACAGAGGGAGGCTGTTAAAGGGATGATACTTGTATTTTCACTCTGCATGTAAATTAGTGGTTATATTAAAAGCTATGCCACGGTTCTTGTAGGTGTAACATTACCCTCGCGTTGTGCACATGATGGGTCCTGGAGTGAGTTAGGATTCAGACTAAGTCCAGCCTCTTCCTCATCATGTCCCTTATGTGTCCCATTTGTATGCCAGCATGGAGTTACATTTGACTGACATACCTTACACTATGGTGTCTTTGATATGCTAGCTGCCCTGAGCCTGCTTCGGTGCAGAGGGTGGAATATAAATGGAATTCAACAAATAAAATAGCGTAGTGTTTAAAAATCATAATCCTAAACCAATCAGAGAGTTTAAGATTGTGCTGCAAATCACTTTAATACAACATGCATTCCATCCAGGGGTGGCCAATGGTAGCTCTCTAGATGTTTTTTGCCTACAACTCCCATCAGCCCCAGCCATTGGCCATGCTGGCTGGGGCTGATGGGAGTTGTAGGCAAAAAAATCTCTGGAGAGCTATCGTTGGCCACCCCTGTAATAGTCCATTAATTCTACTTCTGTTCCAGACCTGAAAAAAATCTCAATACTCTGTCTTCCTGAAGTATCTGTTTAACCCTTTGCTAACTCTAAGTTAATTTCAGATAACTTCAGTATATGTCTTAGTATGTTCTTACTGTTTAAAAAGCTGGGCCCAGAATTAGTTAAGTAAAGGATCCTTAAGATTTGAAATTAAGAACAGTAATGGTCTTGAAATCTATAATAAAAAGCAGATAAAGCCTTTTTAAAAAGCATATCTAAGCAATCAAGTGTTGTGTACTAAACTCATGATTGACTTTAACACCTAACAGTTATTTCTAATAGTCAGAATGGTCTGACTTTCTTGATTCCTACTCCACAGGGATAGAGTAAAATTTTTAAAAATCACTTGTACCAACTGTCTAGTGAGTTTTACAGCAGGTGCTATGTGTAATATAAATCAGCCTCATGACCATGACACATGATGCACAGAGTTCAGCTTGGCACTTTTTTGGAAAAGGCACTACCATATATTGGTGATAGCTTTTACAATGCCTTTTGGATGATTACACAAGAGAATATCCCTGCTGATTACCAGAATTTGGTTGGGTTTTGTTCATTGATGACTGTATTTGTAAACTTCCGAATAAGGTTGTAATATTTCACTGACGTAGTTAATAAAGGCTCCGCATCATGAGTAACACTTGTCCCAATGAAACTGTGGATAAAATGATTCAGAAATGTTACTTCTCAGAAGATCTAGGTCAAATACTGAAATTTATTTGGATCAGATGTGATTCCCGCCCCCCCATGATGGTAGACTGCCAAGCTCTAATTTCTAATTTTGTCTTAGTTTATATAGCTAAAGAAGTAACAACAACAACAACAACAACAAATCATGATTTCATGAGTGATTCATTCATTTTCATTTTCTTCGGTTATAAGAAAAATGGGGAACAGACTGATCATATCTCCCCTGTAATGAGCCTGAGAAGTTTTATTGAAGAAAAAACAGGTATCCATATTGTACATGTTTGTTCTCTCAAGACAGTTAATAGGAGCTCCCAGGAGGGGACTGTTTCTGGTGAGGACTATGTGAGGCTGGCCTGCTAACAGAAACCAGAAATGATGGGTAGAGTGTCAAGTTATCTGTACTGCTCTTAAAAAGGCAGAGGAGAGTGAAGAGATAAGAATGGTCTCATTCATCTCCCAGTGGCCTGAATCATTGTCCCTCGGTGGAGCACTGTTTTTTAAGTTGATATTTTTTTATGGCCCGCGAATGATGTTATAAATATCCCTATGGCCTTTGGCAGAAAAAAGGTTCCCCACCCCTGCTCTAGAGTCCCCCCTGAACTCTATGATTTTACCGTTGTGTTTAGGGAGATACTAGTGCACTGACACAGTAGCATCACTTGTGAGTTTGCACTGGAAGTGACGTTGTGACACTGGCACAACTCTTCCTCTCATTTTTCTCCAGCTGCCCTGCCAAGTGGTGGGAAGGACACTATGGATGTAGTAAGCCTAGACACAAAGAGAGACCTGGTAAGTGTAGACATAGTCCTCAGATTGCATCTGGGTTTGCCACAGAGACTTTCAGTTAGACACGTGCTGCAGACTCTCGCCTGGAGTGCACATTCCAAAGTGCACATGTACAGTTCAGGTCACAAGTGTGAGACAAGGTGCATAAACTTTTCTCCTTGGTCATTTTCCCAATCCGAAATGCCTTAGGGAACTGCCCTATTGGGAAAATGAATGTGTACCCTGTCAATAATAGTGGAACACCCAGTGGTGTAAATAGGATCCCATAGGGCTATTTGAGCTCAGGAAAATGGCACAGTCTTAACTACCCTCTGCCAGTATTACATGGTCCTGGTCCAGATTGGTCTTGCATGGGCATGGGAATTGAAGCTCTCAGCAGAGATCTCAAAGTGCATGTCTAGCTAAGTCATTATGGTGGATCCAGATCAGGCCCAACCAGGAACCTGCTTGTTTCATTGTTTTTCCTATGTTGTATTTCAATAGTTTTGTGAGCCACTTTGGGTCCCTTATAAATGCCACAAACAAAGGCTTGTATAGCACCAGTTTTGCTGGTGCGGACCTCTGTTTGTTTAATGACATTTGAGGCTAAACGAATCATATAGTAGTAATGCTCCTGTTGCAGTAGCAAATCTGACCATCCTGATTCGTACTTGCATGCCATTGGGTGAATCCACTCCTCTCTCCCGCCCGAGTGGCTGTTGCTAGCCACCAAGCTGATTCTGTTGGTAAAATGCAGCCAACCTTAGATCTGACAGTTACTGTGGGAACACAGTATCGGCCCATCAAACATCGGTCACCATTTCTGGCCCTCCCATTGGCTGACTCCCCTGCCCCCACCTACTGCAGGCCCAGGAATGTTGAACACACTGCTAAAAGCAGTCTTACCTCAGAGGCAACTACATCTCCAACTCTTCTCTGTCAACTGGCCTCAGAAAGGGCTGCAGAGCTACTCACGAAAGGCCCTGTCAACGGCCCACACAGACAACTTCCCAGGACACGCAACTGCCAAAGGCCACTGCAATAACCAAGGAGCCTGGTGCTGCCTCAGAGGGCATGACTGTCTCACTTTTACTGTCTTTCACTTTGTCTCTCCCTCCTCCCCTCAGCTTTGCTCCAGGATGGTTGGCTGAGAAGGAGATTGGGAAGTCTCACAGGGTTGTTGTTCAGATCAAAGGGGTGAGAGCAATGAGGAGAATGATGTAAGCTACTTTGGTCACCTCCTCCATGAAGAAAGACTGTCCTTTTCCTATGTAGAGGCTGCAGGGTTACCAACTCCAGGTTAGGCGTTCCTGGAGATTTAAAGGGTGGGTCCTGGTGCAGAGTGTTAAAGTTGCAGTACTACAGTCCTAAGTTCTGCTCATGACCTGAGTTCGATCCCTGGCAGAAGCTGGGTTTTCAGGTAGCCGACTTGAGGTTGACTCAGCCTTCCATCCTTCCGAGGTTGGTAAAATGAGTACCCAGCTTGCTGGGGGGAAAGCATAGATGACTGGGGAAGGCAATGGCAAACCACCCCATAAAAAGTCTGCCGTGAAAACATTGTGAGAGCAACGTCACCCCAGAGTCAGAAACGACTGGTGTTTGCACAGGGGGACCTTCCCTTCCCTTCCTGGAGAGCAATCAGAATTACAGCTGCTCTTCAAGTGGCAGAGATCAGCTTCCGTTGAGGGGGAGGAGTGAATGCCTTCACTTGGGTGGGTTGGGTGGGAAGACAGCAAGGGTCAAGGGGCACTCACCCAGAAACCTTTAGTGATACCTTTCCAGGTTGGTGGAAGATTCCTAAGATATCACTCCGGGCCTCTGAGGGACAGGCCTTTCCTCCTGGGGAGCCATGTTGAGGGCTGGAGATCACTCAGAATTACAGCTGCTCTCCAGATGGCAGAGATCAGCTCCCCCTGAGGTGGTGGTGGGAGTGAATGTCTTCACCTTGATGTGTGGGAAGACAGCAAGGGGAGGGGGCACTTGCCTGGAACCTTTACTGATACCTTTCCAGGTTGGTGGGAGATTCCTGGAGTTTGAGTAGGGCATACGAGTTCTGGCTTCAGAGTGGGGTCTGCCAGATCCAGGTTCTTGCTGTGGAAGTTGACTGGGTGATTTTGGACCAGTCATAGACTTCCAGCCTAACCTGCCTCATAGGGTTGTTGTTCAGATCAAAGGGGGAGAGGAGAATGTTGTAAGCTGCTTTGGTTCCCCTTCAACTGTGAAGAAAGACTGTCCTTTTCTTATGTAGGGGCTGCAGGGAGGGGGAAGGTAGAGGAGCAGATAAAATTATGGCTCCACCTGGGGGATGGCTACTCTACACCTGGCTGCTTACTGCTGTTCAGCAGCAGCTCACCTACGGCAGCTACTGTGGCAAAGGAGTTAGAACTTCAGAGTAGGATCTGCCAGACTCAAGTTCTTGCTATGGAAGCTGACTGGGTGATTTCGGGCCAGTCGTACACCTCCAGCTTAACCTGCCTCACAGGGTTGTTGTTCAGAACAAGGGGGAGGAAAGCAGAATGATGTAAATTGCTTTGGTTTCCACCCCCACCCCCACTGTGACGAAAGATGGCCATTATACTATATACAGGCTGCAGGGAGAGGGAAGGCAATGGAAACCTGAACTCAGAGGGGCAGAAAAAGGGGAGGAGATAGGGTTGCCAACTCCAGGTTAGGAAATTCCTGGAGATTTAAGGGGTGGGGCCTGGAGAGGATGGAGCTTGAGGAGGGATGTTGTGGAGTCTTGTAAGCAAAAATTCTATTTTGTGAGCTACTGCATTAATTAGTGTGCTCAGGGGCCATCCTTCCTGAGCAGGCTGAACTAAGTCAAAAGTATGTGAGTCAGAGGCTAAAAAACTGTAAGCTAGCTCACATGAACTCAGCTTAAAGGGAACACTGGACAGGACCTCAGACAGGTACAATGTTATTTGACACCCCTGGTCTATGTGGTACAGAGAACCACTAGCATCATCAAAAATTATAAAGTATTTATTAAAAAGAAAACATTCACAAGTATAATTTTAGCACAGCACTAGACTGAGCAAGGGATTAAAAGATGGGGAAAACACAGTTCCCCTGTCTCTGTACAGATGTTAACATGTAGGCCAGGCTCCATAGTTTAGTAAGTTACAGATCTCTACAGAGTTACCATACCTTGAAGTTGGAGCATTACATTGAAGCTTCCTCCAAGTCTTCAGGCTGGCACATGGTTAATGGCTGCATCCTCCAGACCTCAGTTAAGTGTTATGTCCATTCTGATGCACTCAGCACAAAAGAGATCTTCCTCCTTGCCTCTAGGAGTTTTATCACCTCTCTTTCACCCACTCACTGACCAGGCCAGGTCAAAGAAGCTTTTCCTGGAGATTCTTCAGCAATTTCTTCCTGAAGTCTCTCTAGTATTTAACACCTCCAAGTCTCTGTTCCCTGCTTGAAGGGTGGGGGAGCTTGACCATCCCATTGTCTAGACCTATTAACATTTGTATGAAGGTGGGCTAAGGCTAGACTGGAAAGCAGTTGCACTGACTTCTCTCCTCCCTGTCTGTTCTCTGCCCACAGAGGGGAAAAAAATTACAACTCAAAGTGAAGGTTTTGCCCATTTCAAACCTCCAAAGGGAAACAAATGCATTTCTTCACAGTGCAAATGGCAGGAACTTCTTTTCAAGCAAAGGTGGGGGAGGGGGTCTGTAATTTTTTCAGATTATCCACGGAAGCTGTATCCTGCTTTTAGTTCATCCTACACTGCTCCTAGGAGTCACTAGGTTCTCAGAAGTAATTTATCTGGTGTTGCAGACAACTGCAGAAGGAGGAGAGAGGAATCATTTAGTGAGCAGAGCACCACTCGTTTTTTTAGATCTAACTCTGTCATTACAAGATAATGGTGAGCTGAGTTTCGGGATTTGTGTACAAACGTACATAGTGTGGACTTTGAATTGTGGACAAGTTTGCAGGAAATCCTTCTAGCTGCTGCAGAATCTTACCCTTTCAGTCTGAGTCATGAATCACTGGAAATGTGAAAAGTACTGGTCTGTGCTATCCTTAGATGTGGAAACAACCAAGTAGATAAGCAACCAAGTGAGAAACACAGATATGATGAAAGTGAATGCCTCCATGTGAACAAAACCCCAACTCCAGCCCAAACTTTCTATATTGTGCACATTATTCCTCAAAACTGAAGAACAAATTCAAAACCAACACCCTTCTATTATAATTATGCAAAAAGAGACACAGAAAATCCAAATAAGACCAGAACAGATAACCCAATAATGTACATTCAGTCCAATATAAAGTTAACAGAGCCCTCTCAGCCCCACCCACCTCACAGGATATCTGTTGTAGGGGGAAAAGATATAGGAGATTGTAAGCCACTCTGACTCTCTGATTCAGAGAGAAGGGCGGGGTATAAATCTGCAGTCTTCTTCTTCCAGAAATTGTAGAAAAATATTCCAATTCAATATTCCTATACAACTTGGATAAAGCTTCAGCAAAGCATGGTGTGAAATATCACCAGTCTACCTGTTGCTGGAAATGAGTTGCTGGAACCAAGTTGCTGCTGGAACTGAGTTGCTGGAAATAAGTTGCTGAACCAAGTTATATATGCTTTTTTACTTTTTTCAGATATGGAAACTGCAGGCAGTGGGAATGGAAGGAATAAATACAAGTTCCCTCTCTATGCTGTGTCTCTTGGGAGTGTGCTGGTTGTACTGTTCTTCTGATATTTAAGTCATTTCAGAAACAAAAAGCATCCGGCTTAAATTTGCCGTGGTGTTCTCATTATTGATAATAATGTTCAGGAAGGGCAATTGATCTCTGTTACTAGTTTTCATTTCCGAAATGTTCTTGATTCAAAGTACTTGCTTGAAAGTGAATAGAAACACTATAAATCTCTAATCTGCATGAACCACATGGTAGCAGACTCTGTTCTTTGCATATCATCTGTCAGAGTGGGATTTCAGTAGCTACTGTCTTTTATTGCTGGTATACAGAACGATAAGATAATAGTAATATGATGAAAACTTTTGTTCAAATATTGTTTTATTACTGGCTACAAAAATAAATGGTTCATCATTCCTGTAACATTTTTCTGTCAGTGAACTGCATAAAGCTTTGCCTTCTAGTAATTCTATCACTTAATTATGGCATAAAAACATTGCGTTCTTTGAAGAAGCACCTGAATACTCTTGTAGTCTTATTGAACACCCACTCAAGAAAGAAGACAGTGAGACTGACTGAAACGTGGAGTTCAAGCTGATTAACACAGAAAGCTAGAAAGCAATGGAGTGCTTAAAGGCCTTAATATATGCATAACAGAGAGGCACCAGAGTAGGAAATGATACCTATATACTTTCAAGTTGCTCTAAATTGCCTGAAAAATAGGAGGTTTTGGAGAAATACAGGCATATCTACAAAATATATGACAATAGGTTTATGCACTAATCCATATTATTTAGCAGCAGTTATCTTTTCAATATTACTATCCCAAAATATCGGATAGCTTTTTCAAAAGCACGGCTCAACGCACTTTTTTCATCGGTGCTTTTGGGTCGTTACGCCGGGCGCCCATATCTGGAAAGATTGTGCCCCTGCAATTGCAATGAGGTTGAAACAACTTCCCACATTTCAATGAGGTTGAAACAACTTCCCACGTTGTTTTGCAGTGCCCAAACTACAAGGACTTGAGGGCAAGACTAATCTCTCCGATTCTTGGACCCTTGGCGGGCTGGAAGGAGGATGAGCAAATTGCCTTCCTCCTGTCTGACACTCATTCTGATGTTTCTTCTAAGATTGCCCGTTTCTGTTATGCTGCTCAGTTGGAAAGGAGGGAAATTGAGAACGTAAATCTTGGTTATGGGTTTTAACAATATATGTAACAGCAGGAGTTAGGAATTTTGTGTAAGAGGTGATGGGTTTGTTTCTGTTTTTTATGTTTTGTTTCTGTTTTGTTTGTATTTTTAAGCTGGCCGGATGACCGTGAATAAAGAACTACTACTGATTAACACAGAAAGCTAGAAAGTAATGGCGTGCTTAAAGGCCTTAATATATGCATAACAGAGAGGCACCAGAGTAGGAAATGATACCTATGTACTTTCAAGTTGCTCTAAATTGCCTGAAAAATAGGAGGTTTTGGAGAAATACAGGCATATCTACAAAATATATGACAATAGGTTTATGCACTAATCCATATTATTTAGCAGCAGCCATTGTTTTGTTTCATCTTGTTGACAGTGTACATGCACATCTATACACAAGTTCATGCAACAGATGCCTGCCCACAGTCATTTTAGGAATATAAATGATAATAAACAACCGGTACCGGTGTATGTAGCAATACTGTGTGCAATAATAATCACCAGTAAGCAATAACACCTTCACACATAAAGTGTGTAAACACATTCTTATTTAGTGCAATATAAAATAGACATCAAAGTAAAGGAACACCGGATACTTTTCTCTCCTCCAAACAATCACTACAACAATTTCTTAAGGCAACAGCCTTTCCAGAATAAATAGTTAACAACTGTGAGATCTTCGTCGTGGTCTCTGTGCTTCACACTGTTGGGAGAATCAGCACTTGTGTTGACCCCAATGGTGATCTAAAGCTCCAGAACTTTCTGCATCCTCCTACTGACCATGCTCAGGGACTCCACTGCACATGTCCAGGGGAGGGCGTCATATTCCTGCCAGTTTCTTTCTGACCCCGCATGCGTCTTTTCCTGGGCTCCGGTTGGTGATTTATCTTCTTTCCCTCCACTCCTAAACAAACAAAAAAAACCCCAAGTTCTTTCCCTCCCCATTTGTTTTTTTCCTCCCAGTTTCTCCCCTCCCCCCCCCCACATTTCCCCCAGGGCCCTTGGCCTATGTGGGTATGCTTCAAGCACTGCTTCCATTGCGGGAGCAAGCTAACCCCGGCAGACAAACACTCCCTGTGCCTGATCTGCCTAGGAGAGCCCCATTGGACAGATATCTGCCAGCACTGCCTAAAATTCAGCAAGCAGACATGGAAAAATTGTGTGGTACACTTGCAGGCATCTCTCCTCGCCTCCGCTCTTGACCCTCAGAAGGTGAGCCAAAACCAGCCAACTATGGAGGCTGAATTGACGTTGGTGGTTGCATCTTCCTGCCTAAGTATGCCATCAAAATTTGACACTGATGACACCCATACTGAAGGCTATTGGTATGGGAATGGCGGTGTTGAAGTGGACAAGATCTCGTCCTCACAATCATCCTCAGCCTCGCTGGCTAAAAAAAGGAAGAAGGACAAGCGCAGATCAAGGGAGGAAAGATCGGCTCAATCCTCCTCCAAGAAGTACAAAAGCCCCATAGTGGGCTTGTCGCATCAAAGGCTATCCACGCCCATTCTGGACCTGTCTTTGTCAACATCAATGCCATCATGTATACTACAGTCACCAAACAGACAGGAGGACTCCTCGGAAGATGGGCACCGGGACCTTGCCGACTTGGGTGTGGTCGACACCGACCAATTAGACCTCACCCAACCAAGCAATCCTGACTCTGACTCAGTACAGGACAGCAGACCATCCACCCCAAGGAAAGAGCCATCAGGACCAATTCCTCCAAACCATCTGGAAGGTCAGCCCGTTCAGTACCCGACCGACCCACCTAGACCATTGGATCTGTACAGACCAGTGGATCCGTATCAACCATACCCTCCACCAGACTATCGCTGGCCGCCAATGTCACCAGCACATTTTTGGGATCAGAGACCTTGGGGGTATCCATACGGCATGTACCCTCCATCCTTCCCATGGATTCTACCCCGAGACTGGGATACCCAGTCCTCGGTATCGACTAGACAATGCCCAACCAAGCCTAAAAAAGATCGGTGTAAGATGGAAGAGACCCCACAGAAACCCTCTTTACCTTCCGGATCAGAAAAGTCGGCATCGGAAGACAATCACTCATCAGATAGGGAGTCTGACAACATGGAAGACTCCCTGAAGGAACCAGCACCAGTCACACCGATAACTGAAGACGCTCTGATTTCACCATCAGAGGAGCTCAAATCCTACAGTGAGATGGTGAAGAGAAAGGCTAATACCCTTGGACTTACTGTCATACAGCCACAACCAGAGGTCACTGACCTCGTTTACTATATTGTGCAGAAGGACACATCTACTGCAGTAGCCCTTCTGTTAACATCAGTTCTCCTACAAACAGCAAAATCAACATGGGACAAACCAGCGTCTATGCTAGTATCGTCCAGAAGGCTTGATCACATGTACAAGGTACAAGAGCCTGGAGCCAATTTCTTATTTGCTGCCCCAAGCCAAATTCTCTTGCAGCGACCTCTTCATCTAAGGAAAAGCACGCTTCCTCCGCACTGACTGATAAAGAGGGGAAGAAGCTTGATGCGTTTGGGAGAAAACTACTCAACTGCTGTGCTGGGTATCAAGAATGCAAATTATCTTGCATGCTTTAGCAGGTATCAATATGCCCTCTGGGACCATCAGACATTTTACCATCCCTCCCTATCAGACATTTTACCATCCCTCCCTACAGAGGCTCAGTCTAAAATTAAAAAGAATCAGAAGGAAAGCATGGGGGTCACAAGTGAACTCAGTTAAACACAACTTGGACACTTTTGCTAAAACCCTAACATCTGTAGTCGCCCTCCGCAGATACTCATGACTAAGATCCACTTAATTCTCGCTGGACATGGTCTACCATAGAAGACTTACCTTTTGATGGGACAGTATTATTCCACTCCACCATGGATACAGTCCTTCAGGAAATAGACAAGAGTATTAAGGTATCCAGAAACCTCAGCACATCATCTAACGCTAAGCAATTTTAACAGAGAACATGGTCCAGGAAGGGTTCCACTACCAGTTCCCCTGAGGGATCCTGGAGGTTGCGTTTTTACTCCTCCTCTCAACGATAACAATACCAACACAGATCAAAATTCACCACAGCGACACAACAGCAAAACGGAAAAATCCTCTAAACAACCCAAACAGGTGCTTTGACTACACAACTACAGCCCCACCTACACAGGACCAGTCATATTCTCTCTGCCTCTACCCTTTCCTTACACCATGGCAACGCATTACTTCCAAAACCTGGGTGCTATCTATTATACAACATGGCTATGCAATAGAATTCATTAAACTACCACCCTGCTCGGGGACAACCTTCACTCCACCCAACCCAGCTTTCAATCAGGAGGTCTCATAAGAACATAAGAGAAGCCATGATGGATCAGGCCAATGGCCCATCCAGTCCAACACTCTGTGTCACACAGTGGTCAAAAATGTATATATATGTGTGTGTGTGTATACATACACACACACATACTGTGGCTAATAGCCACTGATGGACCTCTGCTCCATATTTTTATCTAACCCCCCCCCCTTGAAGCTGGCTATGCTTGTAGCCGCCAACACCTCCTGTGGCAGTGAATTCCACATGTTAATCACCCTTTGGGTGAAGAAGTGCCTCCTTCTATCCGTTTTAACCTGACTGCTCAACAATTTCATTGAATGCCCACGAGTTCTTGTATTGTGAGAAAGGGAGAAAAGTACTTCTTTCTCAACTTTCTCCATCCCATGCATACTCTTGTAAACCTTTATCATGTCACCCTGCAGTCGACGTTTCTCCAAGCTAAAGAGTCTCAAGCGTTTTAACCTTTTTTCATAGGGAAAGTGTTCCAAACCTTTAATCATTCTAGTTGCCCTTTTCTGGACTTTATCTAATGCTATAATATCCTTTTTGAGGTGTGGTGATCAGAATTGTAAACAGTATTCCAAATGAGACCGCACCATCGATTTATACAGGGGCATTATGATACTGACTGATTCGTTTTCAGTTCCCTTCCTAATAATTCCCAGCATGGCATTGGTTTTTTTATTGCAATCGCACACTGTCTTGACATTTTCAGTGAGTTATCTACCATGACCCCAAGATCTCTCTCTTGGTCAGTCTCTGCCAGTTCACACCGCATCAACTTGTATTTGTAGCTGGGATTCTTGGCCCCAATGTGCATTACTTTGCACTTGGCCGCATTGAACCTCATCTGCCACGTTGACACCCACTCACCCAGCCTCAACAGATCCCTTTGGAGTGCCTCACAATCCTCTCTGGTTCTCACCACTCTGAACAATTTAGTGTCATCTGCAAACTTAGCCACTTCACTGTTTACTCCAAGTTCATTCCACCTGGTGTGAATGTCTGAAGTTTATGAATCCAATAGCACTCTTGCTGCAAAAATATTTTTTCTGTTTTCTTTGATGTAAGGTGATATTTTAAAAAGGCAAAAAATCTTAAATCTTTAATCAGATGTCCACTGTCTTTAATATACTGAAACACTGGAGTTTCTGGCATTTCCCGTTCTAAATGTGCCTTGTGTTCCAAAATGCATACTTTAAACTCACAGCTAGTCTTACCGATGTACTACATTCCACATTTGCATAAAGCCGCATAGACTAATTGTTTTGAGTTGCAATTTACAAAATGCTTTAATGTTATTCTTTCACCATCTATAGGGTTAACAAAATCTTTTATAGATAGCATCATGCAGCAAGCTGAACAATTTCCACAGGGAAAATTCCCTGTTATTTTCTCTTGGTAGTGCCTTAGTATTTTAGTATTACCTTAGTCCAGGGGGGCGGAACCTCCATCCCAAGGGCCATATGCGGCCCTCGAGTTCACTTGGTGTGGTTCTTGCGGGATTCCTGGATCAAACCGAGCCATGTGGCAGCCTCCCTGGGGCCTGGCTGGCCAGTGAGGATTGTGGGGCCCAGCTGCACTGTGCATCAGCCTCCCCAGTGCCAAGCAGAGATCCCAGGGCCCAGATGTACTGTACAGCAGCCTCCCTGGGGCCTGGCTGGCCAGCCAGAATTGCTGCAGGGCCTGGAAAAGTTACTGTCACAGTTCAGTTTGCACTTGATTATCCCAGATGGTGTGGCCTAATATGCTAATGAGTGTGTGACCTAATATTAGGGGGAGTGGTCTAATATGCTACTGTGTTCCTGCTGGGCTTTTTCTACAAAAAAGCCCTGGACCTATGCATTTGCCTAGGGTAGCAGGCCATGTGTGTGTGTCAGATTAGGCTCTCCCCGCATGACTTCAAATAGAAAAACAATTATTTGCATTAATTTTGCTGGCCTGAATCATTGTCCCTCTGTGGAGCACTGTTTTTTAAATTGATATTTTTTTATGGCCCGCGAATGATGTTATAAATATCAATATGGCCCTTGGCAGAAAAAAGATTCCCCACCCCTGTCTTAAGCATATAAGCTGATGTTTCCAACTTCATCACTAGTTTCATATGGATATGCACCACCTTTTGAGATGCCATCTTGGTAATCAGGATGGCTATATATACGCTGCCATTGTGGTGGTGGCTGATAATGTACTTCACACATTTTAAGGTGAGCTTGACCTGGCCACAAACTGCTGGTTGCACTTGTTCCTGCGTCTGTTCCTATGTCGCATGCAGATTGTCCCTTAATTTTATATAACCTAAAAGTTTACATCACATACTTTCTTGCATACAGTGTAGTTTTTGTATGTTGTAAAGGGGACAAATGTAACCCAGAAAAGAATACCAGTTAATGAAGTTACGGACATTATAAAATTTAGAAACTACCTGTCATGCACAAGCAAACTAAATAATGGTATTGCTCATAATGAAGCATAACAGGAGGCTTCATGCTAACTAGGGTTGCCTACTTCCAGGTGAAGCCTGGAGATATCCAAGAATTATAATTTGTCTCCACACTACCATAATCAGTTCTCTATAGAAAATGGCGGCTTTGGAGGGTTAAGTCCGTAGCATTATACCTCCGTGAGTAGTATAACCCCACCCTCCCCAGACTTCACCCCAAAATCTTCAGGAATTTTCTTACTCAGAGCTGAAAACTCAAATGCTAACACAGTATATACAGCTGGGTAAATTGGGATAATTATAGAATCAAGCCAAGAGTCTGGGATGGAGTCATGCAGATCAATGAAAGAGAACAATTTTGCAAGTGGCAAGAGCCACCAGTTGGCAAACTTTGTGAATATCTCAGCGGGAAGGCCATCAGGGCCTGGTGCTTTACCCGCTTTTAAATCATTCAATAAATCACTGGTTTCCTCTAGAGTTACTGGAGGCCAGACCGGCATATCAATAACTATGGGGTTTGCTAAGATAGGGATACACATGGAGCAGCAAAAATGTTAGAGAAGTAATCAACCCATGTTTGCGCAGAAATATTAGCGTCAGTAACAGAATTGTTTTTTAGATTACCCGAAATGATTTGAATGCCTTCTATTACTACTTTAATTGTAATTCACTATCAATTATGCCAAATCTAAAATAGTTGTCTTTTCAAATTGCTGGCGCCCACAGAGATGGTTTATTGGTGACTCAACAACTGAGCAAACAAAAAAAATTAAATACTTGGGGATCACTTTTAATCACAAGTTAAGCTGGGTTTCACATCGTAACAACACCGTCAACTTGGCTAAATGTTCGGTTGCTCAAATTAAACAGTTTTTCTTTGCAAGGGGCAACCAATTAGTTCCGGCAGGAATTAAGGTGTTCAAAGCTAAAACGCTAGCCCAACTTCTTTTTGGTATCCCTATATGTATCTCAGCATTTACCAGGAAAGTGGAGGGCATTCAAGCCTCATTCTTTAGACAAATTCTTGGTATGCCAAAATGTGTGTCCTCCTTTGCTCTCTGCTCTGAAGTGGGTCAGTCTTTGGTGGAGACAAAAGCCTGGATTGTAGTGTTTAAATTCTGGCTCAAAAATCACTTTAGAACAGATCCTAACAGCCTTCTTGATTGTATGAAAAGAGACCCATATATTTCATCCTGGTCAGCAGTTCTTATGTCCAAACTTAACCAGTTGGGGATAGAGGTTGCTGATTTTTTTACTTCTGACGAGTCATATATCTTCAGATGTATTAAATTGAGACTGTTGGAGTTGGAGGAAACAAAACTACATCCAACAGACCCTTATATTTGCTCCCCAGCTTCCTTAGGTCTTTATGCTTTCTGTGGCAAAATGCCCCATTATCTATCAGACTTAACCATTCCAAGTCATCGCAGGGCATTTATGTTGGCTAGACTAAATGCGTTTCCCTCCAAAGTTTTACAAGGGAAATATCATCAAGTCCCTTTAGGTGACAGACTCTGTTCCTGTGAAGCGAATATTCCCGACTCAATTCAGCATATATTGTTTGATTGTTCTTTTTATCATAATCTCCATAAAGATTTATTTTGCAAGCTTTCTTTCTCCCCAGATTTGTCTATTCTGCCACCCTGTTATTATTTATTGAACGATACTGAGGGGGAGGTTAGCGAGGCTGTGGCAAAAATTTTGGCTGACATCCTTAAATTTAAATCAGACCATTTATGAATGCATCTGTAAGTTCGGTTTTATTTTATCTCCCAAGTTTAAATTTTTACATTCTGTGTATTTTTATTTGCAACTGTCATGCTGTTAAAGGTTTGGTATGATATGCAGCTGGGATTGGGGGCTATGATGGGGTTAATATTATTCTAACTCTCATTCAGCATGCAAGCAGGACTAGATTTCTGGATGAACATTATGTTTTGGATAACTGGCTGGTAAGAAACTTGTCAGAGATACACAGATGTGAATACAAAGTGTATAAAAATTAGTACTTTAATCCATGTTACCTAATACTAGGTGCTGCTTCATTTCCATTTGTGGCTCAGTGTGGTTGTCCTTGGCATATTACATTAGCACTCTCCTCCCCCAGCTCACCTTCTGTCGTTAACTGATGCTCTTTACCTATGAGTAACTGGTCTCCACCATCTCATCTGTTTTTTCCCCAACTTTGATTCTGGTATCTCTGCTTGTTGCCTGGGTGCTCTGAACATATTGGTGAGACACTTTCCACACAGGCCTTAAGATATAAAAGAACACAAGAGTCCTTGATGTTAAGAACTACTTTCTTAATTGATCTTGTATCCAAGATCTCTCCAGTATTTAGTGTGTTCAGCTAACCTTAAACCGGAAGGAATGCTGTAATAAAACAATCCTATTTGCTTGTTGGCTGGCTCTGAATTCACAGCAACTTTATAAGATAGCCTGCTGATTTCCTCTGCTTTGCAAAAGATATTTCACTCCTGATTCTGTATCATATTTCCTGAACTATGTTACTGCTTTCCTTACTCTTAACACGTTTCCAGGTTTTAAAATTATTTGTAATTTTCACTCTGCACAAGAGTTCTGGCGCACTGGTACAGAAATACAAAATGGAAACAAAGAAAATGTAAGGAGTAATGATCAGTAGTTGCAACAGATGCCAGTAGGTGTTTTTATGCAAGCAACTAGCTGTGCCATCCTAAGTAGAGTTAAAAAGCTTTCTAAATCCATTGAAGTCACCTATCACCTAGGAGTTCGTCTAATTTCCTTGCTTCATTCCCTTTCCAGCATCCAAGTTTCAATATGTGATTTGTTCAGAAAGAAACTGTAGCTATTAACTACAGTCTAGAGAGCTTTTACCTAATAAGACTACTTACCTAATCTCTATAAGGAACAACAGTGGAATTGTATTTGCAGTGATGGTTTATACTGCTCCAGGTGGCTAGGTCATAATCCTGCAAAGCAAAAGATGTTATCAGCATTTAGCCTGCAGAAATGGGGTGCTTGGAGTTCCCCGGCAATGAGGCTGTGTTCTCTGTTATCTTCACTAGGATATTTGTGGAAGCTTACCAGGATATAGGATTCATGGCTCCTAAGCACCTCCTTGATTACTTTTTGTTGATGGGGGAGCAAACTTGTACTGATTGGGGGATGGGGGGAGGAAGAACTTGCAAAGCCACAATTTTAGTCATGGACCACCTCGTCCCTTGCTTATCTGTGAAGAGTGTGTTAGCCTTGAGCCTCCATTTGGAGGAATGACATTGAAGTTCCTTGTATCAAATTCATCCATAGAGTCCTAAGATCAGGTACCTATCAGGATTTTGAGAAGATGTACTAGCAACATGGCTTTCTATATTTTCTTTGGGGTTACACCAAAGTAATGTTATACTGGTATAATATAATTCTAATGCAGCATAGTTCCCTAATGCCAGCATATCTTCAGGACCTGTTGATACAAAGGAACATATAGTGTACTCCTAAACAGAGCTATTCACTTTAGAAGTGTGTAACTCTGTTTAGGATTGCACTTCAACCTGTTTAGAGGCTAACAAATATAGCAATATACAGACAGAGCAGAAGGGAAATGACAGTTTGCTATAGGGATTTTACTGTCCCCCAAACATGGGTGTATGGAGTCTCTCCCCTCCCTGTTTAAGAAATATGTATACACCTCAATATAGGGTTTCCATTTTCTTTTCATATAAGCTATATGTACATGAAAAGGGTCAGGGATCTCGGTCATAACAGGGCAGGGGAAGTATGGTGGTGGGACTAGGTCTCAGAGTTTTGGAAGAGGCCAGAGATATGGAAATGCTCGGACCTCTTCCCACCTGCGTCCCATCCCTCGGCAAGTTGGTTGTGGGGCTAGGAATATTTACCCGGCTCCGACATTGGTTTAATGCCAGATCTATTAATAAGTAGATCTATACTTTATGTGATTATATCATAGAGCAACAGGTAGATCTGGCATGTGTAACCGAGACCTGGGTGCAAGAGGGCAAAACTGTTGCCTTGAACCAGCTTACCTCACCCGAGGTCTCGGTTCTTCACCAATCTCGGATGACAGGGGAGGGGAGGGTTGCAGTGCTTATTCGTGACTCTTTTTCTTTCTGGGCACTTTCTGCCCCAAACATACCCGACATTGAGTGCATTGCCCTAATGTGGGAGGCTGAGGAGAGTTTGGCTATTTGGGCAGTGTACCGAATGCCTAACGCACCCCCAGATAGCCTGCCTGCCCTGCTGGATGCTGTATCGACCTGGCTTTGAACTTCCCCAGGTTGTTGGTCCTGGGGGATTTCAATGTCCATGTGATGATGCAGCATCTGTTAAGGCTCAGGACCTAGTGTCATCTATAGAGACACTAGGACTCATTCAGATTATATCCGTTCCCACTCACCGGACTGGTCACATGCTGGATTTGGGTTTTGGGACTGGGATAACATTGGATCTGATAGCTGAAGATACAGTTCTATGGTCAGGTCACGCCCTGAAAGTCCGACTGGACCTGCAGCCCTCCTCCTGCTCAGGCAGTGAGCGAATTTATGCTCACCTGTGGAGCCAACTGGACCCTGAGCAGCTTCGGGAAGCTCTGCGGGACCCAATGCCCCTGGCGGGTTGTTGGATGAGCAAGTGGAGGACTAGTACTCCCGGCTCACTACAGCCATCAACAACATCCCCCCCCGCCCGCAGTGCCCTTTGCACTGCCGTACCAAAGCGGCTCCATGGTATACCCTGGAGCTGCAGAGGATGAAACGGCAACTTAGACGGCTAGAGTGAGTGTGGCGGTGCCCTTATGACGAGGAGTCAAGAACTTCTTCCAGAATGTTTATGAAGCTCTATGAGAAGGCACTGAAGTTCACTAAGGAGGAATTCTATGCGGCCTCCATTGCGTCAGCGAAGTCGTGCCCAACCCAATTGTTTAGGAGAATATGATCATTAACTACAGTGCCGATAGGCAACCAAAAGGTTAGGGAATTGGATATTGGCTGTGAGGCTTTTGCGAATGATTTCGCAGACAAAGTCTAGGCTCTCCGCTGAGATCTTCCAGCCACAGTTGATACAGTATGTGAACTGGAAGCCTGTTGTCCGTCCTTGGGCCCTTCTTTGGACCACTTCAGCCAGCTTTCTCTGGAAGACATGGACAGGATCTTGGCTGCAGTGAAGCCTACCACTTGTTCTCTAGACCCATGCCCATCCTGGCTTGTTAAAGCAGGTGGTGCTGAAGTCTGGAGCCCTCTGGTTGATATTATTAATCTGTCTCTGTCATCAGGGACTCTCCCAGTTGGGCTCAAAGAGGCAGTGGTACATCTGCTTTTGAAGAAGCCATCTTTGGACCCTATGGTCCCAGCCAATTACTGCACAGTCTCAAATCTTCCATTTCTGGGTAAGGTAGTTGAAAAGCAGTGGTGGAGCAGTTTCAAGCTTTCCTGGAGGACACCTCTATCCTAGACCCTTTCCAGTCTGGCTTCCGCCCTGGGCAAGGCATGGAGACGGTCTCGGTTGCCCTCACAGATGACCTCAGAAGGCTGCTGGATCAAGGTGGGTCAGCGCTGCTGCTGTTGCTAGATCTTTCAGCAGCGTTCGACACGCTTGACTGCGATCTAATGACCTACCGCCTTGCCGACATAGAAGTCCAGGGGATTGCCTTACAGTAGTTTTCCTCCTTTCTCCGTGGTCAGGGACAAAGGGTGGCCCTTGGTGAGCAGATCTCTTTGCAACACCCACTTGAGTGTGGTGTACCGCAAAGAGCTATTCTCTCACCAATGATGTTTAACATCTATATGCGCCCTCTTGCCCAGATTGCTCAAGGTTTTGGACTGGGCTGTCATCAATACGCGGATGACAGCACATAGGAGTGGTGCAAGCATCACAGCACTTTAGATCGGGTAGTTATTACTCCCTTGAGGCTTCTTTCTCCAGCACCAGCAAAGCATTATGTTGGCTACTTTGTCTAAGATCCAAGTTCGTTGTATTTAAACCTTATCTTTTTCGGGAATACTTTTGGTCTTTCCACATCTTTCAAGCTAGGCTGTTGTTTATGACTAAAATGAAGAACAAAGAATAAACATAGGTCATAAAAATCAAAATTGTCTAAATAAAATCTTGAGAAAACTTTTGTTCAGTTTATATCCCTGTAGCAAACTATGTTGCTTTTGTTGCTTGACCTCCAGTGCACTGATTAAACAGCCAAGCATTTAATTATTTTAAGTGATTCCATAACTGAAAAGAGTTCTTTTTTAAAAATGCTTGTTAGACATGTATGCATTGCAGATGGCATATTGCAAGTTTCAGATGAAAGCATAATTTTCACTAGTTTAGATAAAATGCTAGACACAGCCTTTAAAATAGAAGGCATAATGCAACATTGACAGTTTTTATGGCCATCTCTATAATTATGATTGTAAATATTATCTGCAATTTCCTTTTAAAAGGTTTTTTTCCTTCTGGTTCTGACTTGTATACAGTAGAGTTCATAGCAGCAAATGCAGACTGACCTTTTACAATAATTAACATCAGATGCTAGTTTCTCTGATTGCATCTTCCCTAATGCACAAGCTTGAAGGCGTAAATTCACAAATGATGGCTCTGTTTCACCAGGGCACTGTGTAGATAGACAGGAACGGTTCAAAGTGAAGGACTAAAAGAGTGAAGACCTTTATTTCAATTAACTACATAACATACAGACTGTGCCTCAGAATATAGGTATACTTTAAATATATAGTTTTATCAACGAGTTTTACAAAAGGAACTAGCTGTGGGTATCTTTTTGGCCTGTTTTCCTTCTTAGAAAAATAAAATAAGAGATCCTGGTTGTATTTAAATAATGGGGTGTTTTTCCACTTGGGACATGATTGAATCCATAGGCACAATGATTTGGAAATCTATTGAATCCATAGGCACAATGATTTGTCCCCTTGATTTGGGAGGGAGATAACGCGAATGCCTTAACATTCTATAGATTTATGTCTGGCAAAGTTGAACAATACATTTGGGCAGGATAACCTCCTAGTGACCAACTTGCAGGATGCTTTGTGTTTGTCTCTAGGATACCAACTTCTTCACATGTTTCAGTAGACATAAATACTGCAAGAGCAGCCATCTTATAGAAGTCATTCACAAGGAGTGGAGGAAGAAGTGAATTCTCTCAGGTATTAGTGGCTGTTGCCTTTTAAATATCACTAGCTCCTCTAAAGCACTTGGCAATGATATTGACTACTTGCTGCTACCTGCTGCAGATGAAAAATTATTGACAGAATATTTCCACTTGACTATGAATAGACTTTTTCTTTCACAACTTTTAAGAAAATAACTGAAGACCCCCCCCCCCCTTTCAGCTTGGGGTGCTCTCATGTGTATTGCTTTTCTGTCATACACATTGTGCAGTACATTTATTTCCTGCAGTACATTTATTTTCACAGTGCAACAAAATGAAAACTACTGCAAATTCTAGAACAGAACTTTGTTTCACAAAGCTCATGGGGGCAAAGTCTTCAGTTGTCTTGAATATGTGTTCAGGATTCCTTCTGCTGCTACAGAGTGAATAGGAAAGCCATAGATACTGCCTGCTTCCCTAGCTTCTCACAGGGTATGTTAAACTTCTGCATTTACAATTCGTTAGTGTTTCTAGCCTATCCCAGTAAAGACTTAGGGTCCCATCACTGCCTCTTCTCACATTTCATTTCAGCGGCTGAAACCAGACGGCTGGTTTGTGGCAGCTTGCAGCCGACCCAAAGAAAGCCAGCTGGAAGGAGAGCACTCTGGAGCTTCCGGACGGTGCTGGAAGAAGGGGTGGGCCTTGGGTGGCTGGGGAGCATCTGGAATGCTCATGCATCCCACTCGCGTCTCCCCGGGTGCTCGTAAGGCGCCCTCCAGTCTTCCAGATGGCTGGGTGCCACCTTGGAGCCGCCCCAGCAAAAAGGGACCACTTTCCAAGTGGTGCCTTTTTGAGGCAATTGGAGTGTCCTCGAGGACAGGGTAAGTGCAGGATAGGGGTGGGCGGCAGATGTTGCTGTGTAGACGGTTTTTGGGGGTTGACTTCAGAGGTGTCTCTGAGTCAATCCAAAGTGCCAGTCTGTAATCAGCCAGCCTGTCCCTAATACTCTTGGTTCTAATCTTTACCAACTTGCTCCCTGCTAAGCTTTCCTTCCTCTCTAGATCGTAGGTGTGTGTTTTTTAACATAATTCTGGCTGACACTCATTTACCTTCAAATGAGTTAATGCAATATCTCCCCACCACCACTCAAATAGTGGGAGATTGAGATTCCTCCTTGGAACTGTAAAGTATCTGGGGATGTGTATGATCAGAAACAATCCCTTCTTCCTGCAAAAAAATAAAATTAGAGGAAAATTTCTTTAGTGAATATGCTAAAATTCAGGTTCAGAAAGCCTATGAGGTTCAGATAATGAAGGGAAAGGGGCAGGATAATGGCTACGCTATGAAACACTGAACATGATTTGCTCCAACATAGATTCTGTTTAGGCATCAAGGCATACCATGGTTAAGAAATTTTGGCATGCTGTCCAGATTGACAAACCATAGCTTGTTTGGCGACTGATCTTAATTAGAAACTGTTGTGTGCCAAAATGTGGCTTATGGTAGTTGTAATGTGGTATAATGTTTAAATGGACAAAGTTGAGTCCCAGGGGAAAAGTAGTCAAGGAGTTTTACTGGGATAAAAATATTCCACTCTTTGGTTGCTGTAGAATCTTCTAAGTTAATACCTATACTGATCCTTTTGTTTACCACACTGGTTGAGACACCACTAGTGTACATTGCACCACATGATTCCGTAACCTTGCTGAAGCTAAGTACATCAGGGTCTTGTCAGAGAACTCCTGGATATTTTTATATATAATACCACCTTGAGTTCCTTGTAGAGGAAAGGTGGAATATAAATGAAGTAAATATATTTGCTAAGTAGTAACTTAATGCAGCACCTGATGAAGGGAGCTTTGGTTCTCAAGCGGACACCCTGGAAATCTTGTTGGTCTTTAAGGTGATACTGGACTTGAAATCTCCTTTACAACAATGGGCATACAGTCATGATGGGAGGTGGTTGTCCATACTTTGTATCTTCATGAGAAAGTACTTTTTTGCTCCTCTGCTTTAGAAGGTTATTGGATGGGTGTGGTTATTCAGTAAACTTCTTATTTACTGTTTGGACAGGTGCCACAGACCCACAGGAGTGTTTACTTTTCTTACAAGATAAAAACAGCAGACTCATAAAGCTGTATGCTCTTTTTCTTCCTGTAAAGTGAGAATAAAATACTAGGAGATGAAAAGCTTTGCATATGCTGATAAAATCAAACTATTTATCCCTTTTTTCTCTGTGTAACTCACAAAATAATATACAGTTCTAAAACTGTCAGCGGTGCCTTATCTCTTGAAACAACCAACAGCTGGCCTCAGCACAATCCATGCAAAAACTGCACTGGTGTTTCTTGGAAGGAGGAAAATTTAGTCAGGGCAGTTGTTTGTGCTCCCTTTCTAAGTATGATATTTTTTTCAGAAATATTATCTGAGTCTCCAGGATGTCTTTCTGATTGACAAAGCACCTTTCTTCCCTCAAGTAGTTGCAAAACCTTTCTCTAATTTCCCCAAATTCATAACAAGTGTAATCCTTGCATTTCTCATCCCTGGATAGGGTTGATGCAAATTAGTCTCTCAAACCTACTATCTTACCAGCACAGAGACTTATGAAGAAGTGATACATACGCTTGAATGGGGGTGCATGGGAGGTTAGATGCTGCACATGTGGAAGTGATGTTATTTGCTGTTTTAGGTAAGGTGATTCCTGCTGCCAGGGAGCCAATCTTTCTCCTCTACATTGAACAGTGGCATGTCGCTTGGCAGCAGGGACCACTGCTCCAGAAAGAACAAATGAAATGTTGCGTGTTCATGTCTTCCACCATTCTGGATGCATCACAGTTCCTCTGTGACAGAAGTAAAATAAGAATACAAATTGCAATCATACCCATGCTGAGCCAAGCAGAAAGGCAGGATATAACTATTTTAATAAATGTATAGTAATATACCTACAGGTTTAGTTTTATCTCTATAAGCCAAGAAATCAAAACTATGAACACTTCATCTGCAAATGTTAAAGGACAAAATATAGAATCCCAGCATGTTTTAATTTTGGACAGATATACACTCCAATACACCATTCAGCTGTATTGCACTGCAGTGGTGCACTGCAAGGAATTTCTTGTTTCTTTGCTGCCTGCATCCTGCCAATCACATTTGAATAGTGGCAATGAACTGAGGGTAACCATGCCCTCCCATTGTCCTCACTTTGAGGATGGGGCAAGGGGAAGATGCAACTCTTTCTCCAGGCAAGTTGGCAATAATTCCTGCTTTTCTGCACAGTAGTACTTATTTCGTTACCTACTACAGCTGAAGGACAAGACATCTGCCTCAGTCTGCCCCAATTGCAGGTATTACTAGTTGGGGCAGAATATGAATATGTATCTCCATTTACCCTTAACTAGCCATAAAGCATGGCTGAGTCAGAGATTGGCGCTTTGGCTTTCCTTGCTTGATGGGACTGATACACTTCCAGATGAAGTTCAAAGAAATGCGCAGAAAATTAATAGTTATCTTTTAATTATTGTCCTTGTCCTTGAGGTTGTCCTTGAAAGGGCAGCTGCTGTGAGAGCCCTCTCAGCCCCACCCACCTCATAGGGTGTCTGTTGTGGGGGGGAGAAGATAAAGGAGATTGTAAGCCGCTCTGAGTCAATGATTCAGAGAGAAGTGCGGGGTATAATTCTTTTTCTTCTGTAAGAGTTCTGATTTTGTCAGATTGTTTAATACAATAATGATATTTTAAATACATAACACACACACACACATATATTACATACCAGAATACCCGAGACTGGCATTAAGTGGGTGTATGCACATATTGCCAAAATTATTTTTTGTCTTCCTTGTTTGTCTTCCTTTTTTGAAATCGAGACATGTCTGTTAATCTAGGCACTGTAGCAACATGTTATATATTTGTGATAGTTTTATCACTGTGAGATTTTTATTAGTATTCCAGTTCTAGAATTATAAGGTTGACTGATGTCTCAAGTTGGCAAATTAATAACTAACGTTTATATCCCTTGACTTGTAGCAGAAGATGGATTGTCTGTTGATTCTACTGGACATCTCAGCGGTTTTGATACCATTAATCATAGTATTCTTCTGAATGTCTTGTCTGGGCTGGGATTGGGAGGCACTGTAGTGCAGTGGTTCTGGTCCTTACCTGGAGGGTAGGTTTCACAAAGTGGTGCAGGACACTGCTGCTTATTCCCTAGGTATTTGGTCTGTGGGGGCATGCAAGGTTCTATCTTGTCCCCTATGCTCTTTAACATCTACATGAAACCTATAGGTGAGGTCATCTGGAGACCTGGGTTGGCCTGTCACTAGTATGAAGATGACATTCATTTCTATCTCAGTTGATCCCAGGAAGTTGTAGAAACCCTGAATTGGTACTTGGAGGTAGTTTTTGAGTGGATGTGGGCAAATGAACTGAAGCTTAATCCCAACAAGATGGAAGTGCTACTAGGGGGTGAAAGGTCTGACCTGAGATTTAAGATGCCACCATTTTGGATGGGGTTGCAGTCCCCTTGAAGGAACAAGTCTGGAGTTGTTCTTGGCTGCAGACCTACTGCTGCATCAAAAGATGGCAGCTGTGGTCAGGATTGCATTTTACCCATTTCAACTAGTTACCAGCTATGGCTTTTTCTGGGTATAAAAGATCTGGCCATGATAACATCAGATCGCTGCAATGTGCTGTAGATCAGACTTGTCTGTCCCCCTTTTGTTACCATCTTCCACCAGTGGGTGAAGATTTCTTTGTTTGGTTTGGAGCTAGAGCCATACTGAAAGGGTTGCAGACGTCTTATATATGTTGTAGACCTGCTTCAAAATATCCACAGTATATCAATATATTAAATTAATTCTGCAATCCTTAACAAGAATTACACTTTTTAAAATCCATTTGCTAAATCTATAGGCTTAGAAAGACATAACTTTGTTTAGGATCACATTGTAAGATACTGAAAAAATGAAACAGATTAGAGCAGGGATGTCAAATGTCCATCCTGTGGGCTGCAACTGGCCCACCAAGGGCTTTAATCAGGCTCATGGCTCTTTTCTCCTTCCTCATCCCCCTCCTGTCCTCACCCATTGAAGCTCCAAGGCTGCTGAAGTTCCGAGCTCCTTCTGCCTTGACTTTGCTGGCTGCAGCAGGAAGCTCTTCTAATAATAATAATAATAATAATAATATATTTTATTTATATCCTACCCTCCCCGCCGAAGCAGGCTCATGGCAGCTCACAACATGTGAAACTTACAAATTATAATATAAAACATTGTCAAAACGATATTTATAATTTACTAATTAAAACCATTATAATTAAAAACATAAAAGTACAATAAAAGTTAACATTTACAGTGCTATACTCTAGATGTTCTCCTTGGTAGTTTATGATGGCCGAATATCGTGGATCGATCCACATTTATGTGAAGGCGATTTGAAAATTTTCAGTCTTCTAGTAAAGCATTGAAAATGTTTTTGGACAATTTTCTTTATCTTCTTCAAATTCAAATTATTTTTCAGTCTGCTTTTTAATCTTTCATACTCAAATAATATACCTTTTATTTGAAGATAGCTTGCTTGAAATTAAAAAAAAAAGATAGCTTGTTTGGACTTTCTTTCTAAAATTTGATTTATATCTTTTATTACTATTTGGATAGTCTCTGTGTCTCCTGACTTTTTTTTTTCATGGTAATTCCACTACTAATTTACTCACAAATGTCCAGATAGCTATATTGCATTGAGAAATCCTATAAAAGAGAGAAATGAATACAACTATCAAAACTGATTTTCAATGCAATCCTAAGGACACTTTCCTGGGAGTAAGACTCATTGAAAAGACTGTAGTCAAATTCAGAGTAGACTTGCAACATACATTATTTTGTATTGCTTATGTTTGTACCCTGTTGTTCATTGGAGGATGTCAGGGCAGCATACCTGGGGTCATCTCACTTTAGTGAAACAAGGACTGTGTGAAGGAAGTTAAGCTGCAGGTAGTGATTTTCTCTTTCATGCCCACACTGGTTTCCCCTATCCAGGCTCCAGTGCACTTTTCCACATTAGATAATGGTCAGTTCCACTAAAATGGACTGAATATCTATTTGACCTAGCACTTACTGTTGTTCTTTCCTTCCTCAGGTTTTGTGGATTTAGTACTCCATGATCAGGTGCATCTACTGGAATGTGC
This sequence comes from Heteronotia binoei, assembly GCF_032191835.1. Taxonomy (NCBI): domain Eukaryota; kingdom Metazoa; phylum Chordata; class Lepidosauria; order Squamata; family Gekkonidae; genus Heteronotia; species Heteronotia binoei. The sequence continues at coordinate 133,741,147 of NC_083223.1, forward strand.
TTGGCTAGAGATACTGATGATTGGCTTATGCTGGCGTTCAATGGAACACCCTGGAAAGCTGCTGTTTGCTCCTAACCTATTATTGGACAGGTCAGTCAATATTTGTAAAGTTTCTGTTATTGTTTTAAATTAATTCACTACCATGTAACATTTTGAGGATCATCCTAGACTGCTACCACAGCTTTCATGAAATACCATACTGCAGAAACAGAGAAAAACTATTCTCACTGGATTATTAACAGTATTTTATATGTACTTGAGGAAAACTGGGTCCAGATCACCACCAACAACCCTAACCCGATAATTAATTTCTATGTATGCAGTTTCTAACAAACTAATGTTATAGTAAGATGATGAGAAGCAGAAAGATAATTTTCCAGATGATTTTTCTTTACCAGTTACCTAACCATCACCTTAATATATCCTGTTTTAATGCATGAAAATGCTCCAGAATAAGTCCAGTAGTGGACATGGTTTTTTGGGAGAGAATGAGATAGTGATTGCAAAGAGGACTAATACTGTACTATTATATGATAGTGTGTGATACACTTAAAAGGTGTATGATACTCTTGAACATATGAACATATGAACATATGAAGCTGCCTTATACTGAATCAGACCTTTGGTCCATCAAAGTCAGTATTGTCTTCTCAGACTGGCAGCGGCTCTCCAGGGTCTCAAGCTGAGGTTTTTCACACCTATTTGCCTGGACCCTTTTTTGGAGATGCCAGGGATTGAACCTGGGACCTTCTGCTTCCCAAGCAGATGCTCTACCACTGAGCCACCGTCCCTCCCCCTCTTAAAAGTGTGTATGATACACTTAAAAGACAGCTATTGATATTTGAAGAAGTGTCAGTGAATCAACAGATGACGTTTCTTGAGTATAGAAGAGCCATGGAAAAATGTGTTGTTTGCTATGTGTCTTTAGAAATCTAGGTCAGAATAAGTTTATTGATTTGGAGGTGCAGGCAAGGATACATTAGTTACATAGTATATATTACTTTTTCTGACTCTGTAAGAAGCTAGTGATTTTTTCTCTCAGCCCTTTCACATTTCCACTGAGGAACCGCTCCAACTGTCAGGAAGTCCTTCCTAGAGGAGAACTCTTCTCATTTAATTTCAACCTGTTGGTTCTGGTCTGACCTTCTGGGGCCACAGAAAATAACTCTGCATCATCCTCTGTATGGCTGGGTCCAGATGAGCAGTTTAAGCCAACACAAGGACATGTCATAGACAGGTTAAAAAATCAAGTTCAAGCACACACATCTGCTGCCCGTCTGGCTCCTGTACTCACCCTGTCCTCCAGAGTCTCTGAGGTGTCTCAGAGAGAAGTGGTAGTAACTTTGTGTGCCACATGCCATCTGCCTTTCTGAACGTCTGAATGCGGGAACACACAAGCAAGGTGGATTGGTGGTTTGAACCCGCCAATCCACTTTAGGCACTCACCAGTATTCTTTTTTTTTAAAAATTGCTCAGAGCACATGTGCATATGAGTGCATGTGTGCATGACCACTAAAATGTATGAAAAAAAGAAAACCAAACTGCACCAAGGGGATAGCTATCTGACAGTGCCAAAGCGCCTCCTGTGCAGGAAACGGGCAACTCACACGAGAGTGTCTGATAGAATTCAGCCTCCCCATTTTGTAGCAGCCCAATCTGAGACACTTCCAGAGTGCCCAAAGCTGCTGGTCTCAACCCAGCCTATGGTAGCCCTTCAAGTACTCGAAGATGGTTATCACATCATCTCTCTGTCATCTCTCCAGGCTAAATATATCCGACTCCTTCAGCCTTTCTTTACTAATCATAAAAGCCAGGCTAATGTAAAGGTCTGTTAAATCTCATATGCAGCATTTCAAAATAACATGGACATACTGGGATTCTCATCTAAAATTTAATTTCAGCTAGCTTGTGAAAATGCTTCTGTATGAAAACAAGCATCGCTCATTTGCAAAGACCTTTATAAGAACTTTAAAAGTGCTGGGGGAAAGTACCATCATTACTCAAACATTCAAAACAATATTTTCAGTTCAATATCTTTATTGTCCACATGCTAATTGAAGGTGGTACATGATGATGGGTACCGCTCCGCTTCAAGTATATTCAGTATGACCTCCCCGTGCAATTTATGTTTCAGGTGTATGATACACTTTTCCAGTCAGAATGTCTAAGGGAGATCATAAGTAATACTGTTTCATCACAATATTGTACAACAACTTGAATTCCAGGGTTTTTTTGTAGAAAACCCCCCAGCAAAAACTCATTTGCCTATTAGACCACACCCCTATTGTCACCATTGTTTCACACGGGGTTGTTTCACACACAGCGCAGCAGTAACTCACTTGCATATTAGGGAAAAATATCAACATAATATCCATCCAGTGTCTGCTCCCTTAGGTGAATGCCTGTGTGGTTCTCATTTTCCTCAAAGGTGGAGGCAAGGGACTTGAGCACTGATTGAGAACCCAAACACCCCCAGGGCCTTGGGGATCCTGTGTCACTGTGGGTTAGGCAGCACCTCCCTAATGTGTGTGGTGAGCACCCCCCACCCCAAAAAAGACCATGGTTCCACTTGCCCTCTCCTACAGAGAGATGGGGTGGTGGTGGTGAGATCACCCCAATCAGTGGAGGAGAAGAAGCCCATTCTTTGTTTTGCTGGAGTTCAAATAGATATCAAGCACTTTGAAACTGCCCATAGGAAAATATCTTTTACAGAAACCATAGTCTGTAGCATTCATATTGAAGGTGTATGCCCTAACCACTTTGGCTTGAAAGGTTCACTGCACAGGTCAGTCAGAATATCTGCTGTAACTCTGAAAAATGGGCTCATATAATCTTCCAAGAGCTGAAGATGAAAGGAATTGCCTTCAGATCAAGTGTATCATGAAGGAATAACAGTTCAGATAGTCAGTGACAGCCACACATCTCCTTCATCTGTGGGTCACTCAGGACTAGACAACCACTGCACAAGACATGCAGTGACCGTGCTTCATTGTTCAGAAGTCCTTCCAGATTTCCTGTTATTTCCAAGTGTTTTTAGACAGAGATCAGAGATCCCTTGTGTATTGAGTATTGTGTAGTGGCTGTGTTAATCCTTCCACAGCTTTCTTCAGGTGCTTCCTCAGACTATTCAGATATTACATCTATAGGCATAGCCCATCTCTCCCTATATCAACAGACAGAGTTGTGGAAGTCTTTACCAATGCTAGAAAGTCTTCTATTGATGGACTCAGGAAGGTCCCAGTGGGGGAGGGAACAGGCCCCAGGCCATTGGCCCACCATGAGTTTTCCTAGTGATCATAATGACCAGTCTGCACATGTGGACATAGCAGCTATTGTGGCATACACTTGTACATGAACATAGATTTTTTTTTAACCACCATGGTGCAGAGGCTCCGTGCCTGTCTTCTGGTTTAGTCTTGGATCATTTCAACCCACTCAGCCTGGAGGAAGTCGACGGAATTCTCTCCTCTGCACGCCCAACAACTTGTGATTTGGACCCGTGCCCCTCTCGGCTGATTAAACCTTGCCTGAGGGAGCTTGGATGTCTTTATGGGACATCATAAATAGATCCCTCTTGGAGGGGCACTTTCCAACGCCCCTAAAAGAGACCCTGGCCCGTCCCTTCCTGAAAAAGAGTACAGCAGACCCGGCCGAATTGGCGAAATACCGACCGGTCTCGAATTTACCGTTTTTAGGTAAAATTATAGAGAGGGCAGTGGCGCTGCAGTTGCACGGCTTTCTGGATGACGCTTCCGTCCTGGACCCTTGCCAGTCCGGCTTTTGCCCAGGCCATGGGACGGAGACAGTGCTGGTCGCCTTAGCGGATGACCTCCAGCAGCATCTGGATCGAGGCTGTGTGGCGGTGCTGATGCTGTTAGATCTGTCGACTGCGTTCGACATGGTCGACCACCGGTTACTGACCCGCCGCCTCGCCGATGTCGGGGTTGGGGGGTTGGCCTTACAATGGCTTTCCTCCTTCCTCAAGGATCGAGGACAAAGGGTGGCAATCAGGGGAGAACTCTCCCAGAGACGCATACTGCATTGTGGGGTGCCTCAGGGAGCAGTTCTATCGCCGATGCTATTTAATATCTATATGCGCCCCCTTGCCCAGATTGCCAGGAGGTATGGGCTTGGGTGTCACCAATATGCAGATGACACCCAGCTCTATTTGCTAATGGACGGCCGGCCTGGATGCGTCCCAGGGAATTTGGACCTGGCACTGAAGGCTGTGGCAACTTGGTTAAGACTGAGTGGGCTGAAATTGAATCCAGCGAAGACAGAGGTCCTTTGCTTGGGTCGGGGCACTCTGGGAGGAGAAATATCTCTCTCGGTTTTTGATGGGGCGCCGCTGAAGGCGGCGCACCGGGTCAAGAGCCTGGGAGTTCTACTGGAGCCTTCATTATCAATGGAGGCCCAGATAGCAGCCACAGCCAAGTCAGCCTTTTTTCACCTGAGGCGGGCGAGGCAGCTGGCTCCCTTCCTAGAGCGTCGGGACCTGGCAACAGTGATCCATGCAACGGTCACCTCGAGATTAGATTACTGTAATGCCCTCTACATGGGGCTGCCTCTGTACCGAACCCGGAAGCTGCAGCTAGTGCAGAACGTGGCTGCTAGATTACTGCTAGGGCTCCCAAAGTGGGAGTACATACGGCCGGGACTGTGTGAACTGCACTGGCTGCCAGTTACTTACCGGATTCGTTACAAAGTGCTGGTCATTACCTTTAAAGCCCTATATGGCCGAGGACCTGCCTACCTTAGGGACCGTCTCTCCCCACATGAACCCCAGAGAGCACTGAGGTCAGCAGGGAAGAACCTGCTGACTATCCCCGGGCCAAAAGAGGTAAAACTTCAAAGTACCCATAAACAGGCTTTCTCTGTTATGGCCCCACAGTTATGGAACCAACTTCCAGAAGAAATGCGGACCCTGCGGGACTTTGAGCAATTCTGCAGGGCCTGCAAGACCATTTTGTTTCGAATGGCCTTCACAGACTAGAACTGCTAAGTAAGTTCGCCATCTAGGTAAAATAGCACAATAATTTTACTGTTTTAGAATTTTAATAGCTTTTAATTAATTGTGGTTTAAAATGTTGTTTTGTACTATGTATATTGAACTCTGTTGTTAGCCGTCCTGAGCCTGCTTCGGCGGGGAGAGCGGGATATAAATAAAAGGTATTATTGTTGTTGTTGTTGTTGTTGTTGTTATTATTATTATTATTATAGTAGTAAAGCTGCAGTATTGCAGTCTGAACTCTCTGCTCACGACCTGAGTTTGATCCCAGCAGAAGCTGGTTTCAGGTAGCCAGCTCAAGTTGACTCAGCCTTCCATCCTTCCGAGGTCAGTAAAATGAGTACCCAGCTTGCTGGGAGGAAAGTGTAGATAACTGGGGAAGGCAATGGCAAACCACCCCGTAAAAAGTCTGCTGTGAAAACTTTGTGAAAGCAACGTCACCCCAGAGTCGGAAATGACTGGTGCTTGCACAGGGGACTGCCTTTACCTTTTTAAATATTTTCTCAGATATGTGGGTAATACCCATCCTTAATCCCCAACTAGAGCGCCTCAGTAAAGTTTACCTCTTTCCAATAATGAATAACCATTTGAATCACTGGTAATTTTTTGTCAGGCTGCTTTGCTGTGGTACAGTTACCTTGGTGGTCTTAATTTCAGGTATGCATATTAGTAAACAGTACTGAAGACTGGTCCATGGTACTTACAAATAATTTCTGGAGTTAAAAACAAACTGTTCTTTCTGTGTCTTTTTCTCACATTTAACTCTATCAACAAGAAGACATTTGTTATTTTTCACTATTTTAAAGTTTTCTACATAGACAATATTATGTTGTTAAAAGTTAGATACCCATCTAAAGAGTGTCGTCTTTCCTCAGTGGAGTAGGTGTCAAAAAGAAAAACCACTGCCTCTCAGCATGATTATTCATTCCCCAGATGTGGGGTCCCATCTCCAACATTCTTTTAGAACTCAAGAGGATATAATTAACACCAGAGAGATCACTTTCTGCAGTACATAAACCAATGTATAAGACAAATTCATGAAAGATATATTGTATAATAGTTACATTGCCAAGTTCTGTTGCAGATGAGTTGTTGAAGCACTTCCTGTGAATTAAGTTTGATTGCTGAGAATGTTAAGGGGGTGGGAAAATTTACATCTTATATATTTACAGAAAAGTAAGCTTGTTCTAGAATAACTTTTTCATGTGAATTCATCATGTACTGCAGTTGGGGGTCAATACTTTTTATGACAAAGAAGAGATATCTATGTAAGAAAATAATTATGTATGAAGCTCCTCCTTCTTTTAATAATAGTCCATAATGCCTTTCTTGGTGTACCACATACAGAGGTGTGTTTGTAGATCACAAAAGAGCCCTTTGATTCATACAAGAGAGATAATGAAAAAATTTCATAAATACTATCCGATTTTGATCCTTATTTGTTTTCCAGCCATCTGAATTGAATATTAACCCCTATGAAATATGAAAACTCCTGCAGTGCAGCAGAATGAAAACCCAGCTATGGGACATTTATTTATACCTTTGTAAATTGTTCAAAATGTTTTAAGAGACTTGTAGTAATTCAGTTTCTTGTTGAAAAGAACAAAGCAAACCCTTGAATATGCTATTCTATTTTACCAAGTACTTATTAGGAAAATGAAAGCAGTGTGGGTCTTTGGTCTGAACCATTTAATTTGCGATGAATTGCTTGTATGCATTGCCAAGGAAACAAACATGCAACACCAACAGAACAAAAAAGTATACTTTAAAACACTTGGGGGGAACCCTGGTAATATTCTGTTTTCAGTGTAGCATGCACACTCCATCAAAGCATCATGTCAACAAACCATTTATACAGCAGAGCTGAGACTGTACTTTTGAAGACCTAATACTGCCCTCAAAATAATTAGCTTCATTTCCTATGTCTGTCATTCCATCATATCCAAACTTCTCTTCAAATGTATTCTTTTAATTCACAGCCCTGATAGATGAAAGAATAACTACTGTTCATTAGGGTTGTAGAATCTTTCGGGCTCAAGTGCCGTGTTCTACTGGAGAAAGTTTTTCTTCCAGATGTTTTGTTCTCAGCTGCGGAGAACATCCTCAGTGGCATTGCAGCCAGAGCAGGCATTCTGACCTTCTTGGCTGCTGTGTATTGAGTGAGGCCAGGGCTGCTGGAGAGCTGCTATTTCTAGGCTGGAGGGGGTGTGGTGAGAGGGCAATTGGTTTGTGAATGTACCCATTGTTTGGTGGAGCTTCCAGGAAGGGTGGTGATAAGGAAACTGGCTGTGGAATATGACCATTGTTCTGTGTTGATTGCTGGGAGGATTGGAAGAGGTGTGAAGATAAGGAAGATGGTTGTTGATTGTGCTGATTGTTCTCTGGAATGTGCTGGTTGTTCTGTGACCTTCTGCAATTTGTAGTCTGTAGGGTGTTTTGCAGAGCTGGATACCAAGAATGGTGGATGGAAATGCCTTCTTCCTTTCTGTTAAAGTTGTGCTGGTGTTTGTAAATCTCAATAGCTTCTCTGTTCAGGCGGGTGTGATAATGTGAGATCGTAGAAAGGACTTCAGTTCTTTCAAAGTGGATGACGTGGTCTCCTTCTTGAAGTGCATGTTCAGCGACAGCTGATTTTTCTGGCTGAAACAAGCGACAGTGTCTCTTGTGTTCGGTGAGGCGGGTGTTGATACTGCGTTGGGTAGTGCCAACATAGACTGCACCACAGGAGCAGGGTATTTTGTAGACTCCAGGGGTTAAAAGTGGATCTCTCATATATGAGAGACACTGTTGCTTGTTTCAGCCAGAAAAATCAGCTGTCGCTGAACATGCACTTCAAGAAGGAGACCACGTCATCCACTTTGAAAGAACTGAAGTCCTTTCTACGGTCTCCCTGGCCTCACTCAATACACAGCAGCCAAGAAGGTCAGAACGCCTGCTCCGGCTGCAACGCCACTGAGGATGTTCTCCGCAGCTGAGAACGAAACGTCTGGAAGAAAAACTTTCTCCAGTAGAACACGGCACTTGAGCCCGAAAGATTCTACAAACCCTAATGATGATGCCAGCCGTGAAAACCTGAAATCTTTGATAACTACTGTTTACTATGCTACATTCTTACACTGAAATGTAGCAGAACCTTTCACGTATGTTCATGATGATGAATATATACTTATATTAATTTATTCAAAATATATGTAAGCATTCCTGATGAAGGAACCTTTAACTCTCAAACTTTGCCCCCAAATAGCGATGTCCCCATGTGACATCCCTGACAGGGTCATACAGGGACGCTCTGATTTGAGGGCAAAACTCTATGGTTTGAGGGCAGTTTTACCATAGAATTTGCCCTCAAACCAGAGTGTTCCCACATGACATCCCTGACGTGATGACATAACTTCTGTATGATATCATTGCATTGACAACATTGCTGTTTGGGGTGAAGCCCTGCCACCATCCCAGAAGGATCCCTCCCTCCCCCTGCTAGTGAGAGGAAACAACCTGACAACCCTAGGGAGAACTGATCTCTGTAGTCTAGAGGTGAGGTATAATTCCGGGGGGTCCCCCAGGCCCACCTGGAGGCTGGCATCCCTATTTCCCCAGTTACTCCCTCAAAGCTCCACCAATTTTTCAGGCTGGAGTTTGCAATCCTAAACTGAACATGTTATATAACAGAATATGCCAAAGCCTCCAGGGAGAGGTTTCTTCAGGACTTTTGTTTGCTTTGTTTATTAATCACTGCTAGCATGTTTAGAGCCTAATGAAGAGCCAGTTTGGTGTAGTGGTTAAGTGCGTGGACTCTTTTCTGGGAGAACTGGGTTTGATTCTCCACTCCATATACACCTTCTGATGTGACTTCGGGCCAGCCACAAGTTCTCTCAAAGCTGTTCTGCTCAAGAGCAGTTCTGGGAGAGCTCTGTCAGCCCCACCTACCTCACAGGGTGTCTGTTGTGGGGAAAGGAAGGGAAAGAAGATTTGTAAACCGCTCTGAGACTCCTTTGGGTAGAGAAGGGTGAGGTATAAATCCAATCTCCACCTCCTTCTCCTCCTCCTCTCCAAAGGAATATTTCTTCTAATATTCGGTTACAATTTTGACAGAGGATGACTGGGTTCCAGTCCCCTGCTTGACCTTGGAAGCCTGCAGTGTGACCTTGGGCATGTGGCAGTCTCTCAGCCTGACCTACCCTCATAGGGTTATTGTCACAGGGATTAAGTGGAGGAATGAGAAACTATGTGAAAAGCTGAGTTCCTGATCAAGGAGAAAAGCAGGATATAAGTTTGTTATTGTTCAGTCACACAGTCGAGTCTGACTTTTTGCGACTCCATGGACCAAGTCGCGCTAGGCCCTTCTGTCTTCCACCATCCGCCGAAGTCCGTTCAAATTCATGTTATAAATACAAAATAAATAATAGGAGATCAGTATTTCAAATACTAGTTTAGCTGCTAAATCATCATGTAGCTTGTTTCCCTGTTATAATAATGAAAATGACATTATTTTCACAGCATTCTTTGTCAGGAAGCTAGGAATAAGATTAATAAAGCACTCTGTTTAGCTGGTATTTTGTTGGTGTGATATAGATGATCTAGAATAATTATTTTATTATTTTATTTAAAATATTTATATGCTACTTTTCTACCCAAATAGGTTCCCCAAGGTGGTGAATTTCAAGGCATTAAAACATTTAAAACAGCATTCAAAATGTATATATATTTAACAATACAATAAAAGCTTATATATAAAAACACACCAAAAGGGAGGAAGGCCAATTGAAATTTACTGAGGCACACCAAATAAAACAAAAAAAGTCTTTATCCACTGGCTGAAGACAATGACAGAGGGAGGCAGAGAATAAACCTTTAAAATGAACTAGTAAAAAATATTTATACCCCACTTTTTGAACACAGTCCCCAAGGGACATCATAATAGGTTAAAACAATACCTGAAAGAAAACTTCTGGTGGAACATTACTCCTTCTCATCTCTTGGATTGCATTCTCATGTCATAAACAAATCACAATTTGTTTGTGAGGTGAATGAACCTCAAATCACATGCTTTCCCTCCCTCCAGTTTGGTGTAGTGGTTAAGTGTGCGGACTCTTATCTGGGAGAACCAGGTTTGATTCCCCACTCCTCCACTTGCACCTGCTGGAATAGCCTTGGGTCAGCCATAGGTCTGGCACAGGTCCTTGAAAAGGCAGCTGCTGTGAGAGTTCTCTCAGCCCCACCCACCTCACAGGGTGCCTTTTGTGGGGGAGGAAGATAAAGGAGATTGGGAGCCGCTCTGAGACTCTGAGTGAAGGGCAGAATATAAATCCAATGTCATCGTCGTCTTCTTCCTCTCTTCACATGGCAAGCATCACTGGTTTTAACTTTAACTTCCAAATAATATTTTGTTTTGTTGTTCAGTCACACAGTCGAGTCCAACTCTTTGCGACCTCATGGACAAAGTCATGCCAGGTCCTCCTGTCTTCCACCATCCTCTGAAGTCTACTCAAATTTGTGTTAGTTACATCAGTAATGTTGTCCAGCTATCTCATCTTTTGCCGTCCCCTTCTTCTTTTGCGTTCTGTCTTTCCCAGCATCAGGATCTTCTTCAGTGAGTGCTTCCTTCTCATTTGGTGGCCAAAGTATTTGAGCTTCATCTTCAGCATCTGACCTTCCAGGGAACACTCTGGGTTGATTTCCCTTAGGACTGACTGATTTGATCTTCTTGCAGTCCAAGGGACTCTCAAGATTCTTCTCCGGCACCACAGCTCAAAAGCATCTATTCTTCTGCACTCGGCCTTCCTTATGGTCCAACTCTCACAGCCATACATTACTCCTGGGAATACCATCGCTTTGACTATATGGACTTTTGTTGGCAGGGTGATGTCTCTACTTTTATTATACTGCCCAGGTTTGCCATAGCTGTCCTCCCAAGGAGCAAATGTCTTTTAATTTCATGACTACAGTCACCATCTGTAGTGATCTTGGATCCCAGAAATGTGAAGTCTGTCACTACTTCCATGTCTTCTGCTTCTATTTGCCAAGGTTTTTTTGATGCTGAGTTTCAAGCCAACTTTTCTGCTCTCCTCTTTCACCCTCAACAAGAGGTTCTTTAGGTCCTCCTCACTTTCTGACGTTAGAGTGGTGCCATCTGCATATCTGAGGTTGTTGATGTTTTTCCCGGCAATTTTAATTCCGGTTTGTGCTTCATCCAGGCCAGCATTCCACATGATGTACACTACATATAAATTAAATAAGCAGGGTGACAATATGCATCCTTGTCAAACTCTTTTTCCAATTCTAAACCAATCAGTTGCTCCATATCCCGTTCTGACAGTTGCTTCTTGACCCTTATATAGATTTCTCAGGAGGCATGTGAGGTGGGTTGGTACTCCCATCTCTTTAAGGACTTGCCACAGCTTGTTGTGATCCACATAATCAAAGGCTTTAGCGTAGTAATGAAGCAGGAATAGACGTTTTTTTGGTACTCCTGTGCTTTCTCCATAATCCAGTGAATGTTGGCAATTTGATCTCTAGTTCCACTACCTCTTCAAAACCCAACTTGAACTTGTGGTAGTTCCGGATCTATGTACTGCAGAAGCCTAGCTTGTAGGATCTTTAACATGACCTTGCTGGCATGTGAAATGAGTGCAATGGTGTGATAGTTTGAACATTCCTTGGCATTACCCTTTTTGGGGATTGGAATATAAACCGATCTTTTCCAATCCTGTGGCCACTGTTGCCTTTTCCAAATTTACTGACATAATGTGTGTATCACTTTAACAGCATCATCTTAGGACTTTGAACAGCTCAACTGGGATACCATCATCTCCGCTCACTTTGTTGTTAGTAATGCTTTCTAAGGCCCATTTGACTTCACACTCCAGGATGTCTGGCTCAAGATCAGCGATTTCACTGTCCTGGTTGTCAAGGACATTGAGATCCTTTTTGTATAATTCCTCTGTGTATTCTTGCCACCTCTTCCTAATCTTTTCTGCTTCTCTTAGGTCTCTACCATTTTTGTCCTTTATCATGGCCATATTTGCATGAAACGTTCCCTTGATTTCTCCAATTTTCATGAAAAGATCTCTTGTACTTCCCATTCTGTTATTTTCCTCTATTGCTTTGCATTGTTCCTTCAGGAAGGCCTCCTTATCTCTCCTTGCTGTTCTCTGGAAATCTACGTTCAGTTGGGTGAATCTTTCCTTTTCACCTTTGCCTTTTGCTTTCCTTCTTTCCTCAGCTATTTGTAAAGAAAGCCTTATCAGATAGCCACTTTGCTTTCTTGCATTTCTTTTTCTTTGGGATGGTGCTGATTGCTGCCTTCTGTACAATGTCATAAACCTCCATCCATAGTTCTTCAGGCACTCTGTCTATCAGCTAAGCCAGTTTTCTTCAGTTTAAGCCTGAATTTTGCAATGAGTAGCTCATTTTGTACTAAACTCCAAAAGTGTTTGAATTACCTTTATTTTTCTCCTTATTTTTCTCTTCTACTGCACCTTTTGCTATTTCAATGAGAAGCTGTAGCCAGAGGCCTCAAATAGCAACTTTCCCCATTGCCTTAATACAAGAATCCACCTTCCAAAAATATGATTTACTCTACAGGCTGGTTTCATTTGTTAAAAAATGTTCTTTACTCAAGTGCTGCCTGCATATTTGGATAAGCCATAGTCATAAATAATTGCTCTTAATCATCCATTTTGGAAACAGACTAACTGCAATAGTTCTTCAACCACAGACTTAAAATATTTCTACTTTCTTTTGTATAATTTTTGCAGTCTTAACACTTTCCTGGGAGTAAGCCATATTGCGTAAAATTGGACTTACATTGAGTATACTAACAGAGGTGGGATTTTCATCCTATGACCTGATGCCTGTTTCAGGAAGCAATCCTAAACCGGTGTTGCTTAGTCTTGCTCCCTTGAAGCAAGGGTCAGAACATAGGATGATATCCCACCTCAGTTAGTGTAATGGATATTGTCTTTTCATATTATATATGATAGCTCACTTTCTTTGACAAATTTATATACATAAAGCATATAAATATTCAGAAGACACAGATAACATAATTTTCTTGGTCATAATTGTACTAAAGGCCTCATGTAGGAGTCTAAATGACATTAATGAGGAGGAACAGCTTCAATAGTTTGTATATTGCAACAAGTAGTAACAAGAGGTAATACCACGTGTGGAATATGTTGGACTTACTGGACAGATGAGGCTGAGGGAAGGGCTGTAGTTCAGTGGAATAGAATCTGCTTGATACGCAGAAGGTCCCAGGTCCAATCCCCAGCACCTCCAATTAAAAGGATCTGTTAGCAAGTGATGTGAAAGACCTCTTCCTGAGACCCTGGTGAGCTGCTGCCAGTCTGAGTAGACAGTACTAACTTTGATGGACCCATGGTCTGATTCAGTATAAGGCAGCTGCAGGTGTTCATGTCATGCATTGCTCAAGTATATATACTAATGTGCAGAAGAGGTAGAATCTCCAATTCAACTTAAAATGGCAATTCCTGTTGTTTCTATGGGTTTCAAATGTGAAATCATTTCAGTGCCTTTTGTGATGGCACATCTGCAGACAAATTGCACTATATATGTAGAATTATAGTTAGCAAACTTTGCATCATTATGTAGCTATAGGGAAGCTTGAGCATGGCAGTTGAGGTTACTCAGTGTGGGGGGGTACTATATGTGGCAGAGGAAAACAAGAGTCCAGTGCTTATGTGTGGAAAATGTTTCAAAACTGATCACCAGGTGATGGGAGTACAAAGAAAAAATTTACATGGATGGCTGCAGATCTAAGGAACTTGGCTCAGTGGGCTAGCTTGCTTTTAGCCTTTGCACGCTAGCTGACATTCTCAGCAGGGCAAACAGATAAAACTGCACTGTAGGTATACCAGAAGTTTCTTTTTAAAAACAGCTCATGTTGAAACTGAAGATACAGAATTTGTTTCGCAATCTCCATTCTTATATAGCTTTTTCACAAAATGTCTCAGATGAGCGTGACTGGAAGAAAGGTAAAAATTGACTGTAAATCAGAAGCTACATCATTCATGTGTTGCTGGTGTCACATAAATTCATGCATGTACACACACACATGATCTGTAATATATAGATCTGTTCTTACAGGAATCAAGGGAAATGTGTCGAAGGCTTTGTAGAAATATTCGACATGCTGCTGACCACTGCTACTCGGTTTCGAATGATGAATCTTCAGGGGGAAGAATTTGTGTGCCTTAAATCCATCATTCTACTCAATTCTGGTAAGTGATCCCTGATTTTATACTGTGTAACTTCAATTCAAAATGTATATTCCCTACTGCTTCTGCTGAAAATGTAGAAAATGTAGTTCTGGGTGCCTCATTATTATGGATCAGAAAACCCACCCACTGTATGTGTGCATGCATGTCAAGTCCCTCCTCCCCAGCGTGTTCTGAAATACAAGACTAGCAGGCAGGTCTAAATGCTATTCATAGGGCAAATGCCTGGACAGTCTCATGGGCTGCTTGAGCTGAAGGTCCAGCTTCCTGTCTCTTCTCCTCTGGCCAGGCCATGCCAGGGTTTAGCCAGACCAGGGATCTTCCAACAGGTCCATGAAATGGCATTAGCAAGCAAGTTTCAGTACTGTCCTAAGGGCACTTCTTGATTATGTTTATAGCATCAGAGGATAAAATTAATGGGGAAATGATGGGAAATAAAAGGTGAGTGATTTAGGGGAGTGGATTCATTTATGGAAGGAGATGGCAAAGAGAAGAAGGCTAGTCCTTCCTCATCTCCTCCACCACCTGTGTGCTTATGTGTGTATGATGGTGAGGAATTAGGTTGTTGTGGAGAGTAAAGAAGGGGGAATCCATCTGCTTCATTCCTTCCACATCTCATGTGGTGCATATTGCCTGTGTGTGTATGTGTGTGTGCGCACGTGCACATTTGTGTGAATAGAGAGGCAGGTCAAGGGAGAGTATTTCTACTGCTGTAATTTGCAAGATCTTCTTCGTGGTCTCTGTGCTTCACACTCTTGGGATAGAGCGCCTGCGCCGATCCCCGAATCGGTACCTGAAAAGCCCAGGATTTTTCTGCGCTCGACACCAATGGGCATACGCAGGCGTCCCAGTACGCATACTCACCGGCGCCAGCATGGGGAACCCTCCAGTTCCTTTCTGACCGCTGTGCGGAGAGGTTTACCTTTCATGTTCCCGGTCGGTGAGAATCCGGGTTTTGCCTTTATTCGTTGTATATAGCCTGTTTGTTGTTTTCTTAGAGTAGATAGTTAGTTAGATAGTTAGTTAGTTAGTAAAAAAAAAAAAGTTTGTGTGTGTGTTTGTTGGACTGCCCTTTGGAGCCCTTCCCCCCACCCCGTTTGTTTTCCCCCAAAAGTTCTTTTCCCCCTCAGAGGACTCTGAGTGGGCTTTTTGGCGATTGGCATCTATGGAAAGATGTTGGAGGTTTTTCAAACGCTGCCGCTCTTGTGGGAAGAAGATTGCCCCCCCCAGACGGCCATTCTCTGTGTCTTCTCTGCTTGGGTGAAGCGCACTGCGTGGAGTCCTGCCCACACTATCTCCGCTTCTCCAAGCAAACGGGGAAGAACCGGGCGGCGCGGCTTTCGGCGGCTTTAACTGAGTCGGCACTCCGCCCTCAGAAATCGGCATCGGGCCCATCGGCAACGACCATGGCAGACACCCCGGCCCCGACAGTCACATCGGCTGATGTGACCCCGATCGTGACCGAAATGCCGATCGAGCGAGGCTCTTCCACAAAACGATCCCATGAGGGATCAGTGGACACGCCCACCAAGAAGTGTCGGGATGACTTGGGGACCCGAGCATCCACTCCAAAGAAGGCCAAGTCCAAGGAGAAGCAGAAGAGGCCCCGCACTCCATCGCCTTCTCGCGACGTTTCGGCACCGATGACCTCTGCTCCGCCGAGGAAGATCCTGTCGTCCCCGTGCCACAGACCATCGGCATCGAGAGGCAGTACTCAACAGCCCCATCTCTCGATGTCTGAGCAGGAGATCAACCTCACCCAGCGATCCTCATCATCCGGGTTGCGGCATCGCAGTGGGAGCGGTTCGATCTCAGAAGTGGAGGCTTCGGCGCCGATGGACCTGTCTACCCCGATGGAGCCCAGAAGCAGACGGGAGCTAGAGCCCTCCATGGCACCATGCCGTTTCCCACTGCTACCATCGTGGAAGCAGTGTCAGTGGCCGCCCACCTATCCGTATCCCTACCCTCCTTACCAGTGGTATCCACTGAGGGAGTTTGCGGAGTGGGATCAACAGTCAGAGGCAATCTGCATGTTGAGGCTGTCGCACCATTCCCGAAGGCCATCGGTATCGATCCCTCCGGAAAGGCACACCACCCATCCGAAACCGAACTCAGTGGTCATCTCATCTTCCTCCAAGGCACGAAAGGTCCACTCATCCCCACCTGACAAGGAGGGAAAAAAGCTGGACAATATGGGAAGAAAGGTCTACTCCGCAGGGGCCCTAGGAGTAAAGGTATCTAACTATGCGGCTTGCATGGCTAGATACCAGTACTCCATATGGGAACAACTCACCCCTCTCCTTTCTTCCCTGAGCGAGGACAAAAAGGCTGCTGCTAGGAAGCTGCAGAAAGAAGGCTTTGCTGTGGCCAAGCAACAATTGGCTGCAGCAAAGCACATAGTGGACGTGTCGGCAAAGGCCATCACATCCGCTGTGTGCATTCGTCGGCACTCCTGGCTACGGTCAACAGCCCTGCAGCAGGACACTAGGGCTTTTGTTGAGGACTTGCCCTTAGAGGGGGATGGCCTTTTTAGCACTACCACAGACAGTGCACTGCAGGAAATAGACAAGAGCCTGAAGACTTCCAGGAACCTGGGCGTGCAGGCCACTTCCAGGTCTCCCAAGGCGAAGCAGTGGCACAAACCATGGGCCAAGAAGCCTTACCAAAAGTTCTCGCCTGAACGGAAATGGTGACCTCGCTCCACCCAGCCTGATAGACCATCATACTCAGGCAGCAACAGGAACCGCTATGGCTCTCAGGCCACTGGCAAATCCAAGGGTGCCCGCCCTCAGAAGCAGGGCCTTTGACTTTCCTGTGGCACACGTCATCGCCCCTACTGGCTCAACAGCTATCCGCCTCCACCCTTTCCTGCCTGCCTGGGAGTTGATCTCTACAGACAGGTGGGCTTTGTCCATCAAACAAGAGGGCTACAAAATAGAGTTTGCTCAGATTCCGAACCAATCCATGGTGATCACCACTCCCCCTTCCCCACCTCTGCTGGCGGAGGTGAACAACCTCCTACAGAAACAAGCCATAGAGAGAGTTCCAATGGAGGCCAGGACGGGAGGTTTTTACTCTCGTTACTTCCTGGTCCCCAAGAGGGACGGGGGCTTAAGACAAATTATGGATCTTCGGAATCTGAACAAATTTATTCTGTACCAGAAGTTCAGAATGTCCACGCTGCAAACAATCCTGCCCCTCATCAATCAAGGGGACTGGATGGCGACCCTGGACCTCAAGGATGCCTACTTCCACGTCAGCATCCATCCGGCGTTCAGGTGTTTCCTCTGGTTTGCAGTGGGTTCCCAACACTTCCAGTTCAAAGCCCTTCTGTTCGGCCTGCCCACTGCACCTTGGGTGTTTACGAGGATGATGAGCCTTGTGGCTGCCCATCTCCGCCTCCAGGAAGTTGTCGTTTTTCCATACATCGAGGACTGGCTCCTTGTGGCGAAGTCGAGGGAAAGTTTGTCAACGCACATTGCTATCACTCTACGTCTTCTCGACACCTTGGGGTTGCAGGTCAATTTGGAGAAATCTCACTTTACTCCGTCAAGGACAGTGCAGTTCATAGGGGCTTTGCTGGATACGAACCAGCATCATGCATACCTGCCTCCGTAGAGAGCAAAGGACATTGTCGGTCTGGTACGACTGCTACAGAGGTGAAAACGGGGCACAGCACAGCAGCTTCAATGGATGCTGGAGCTGATGGCAGCGACGACAAGTGTGCTACTTTTCGCGAAACTGAGGACGAGAGGCCTACAGTTGTGGTTTCTTCACCAGTTTCGCCCACTCAGAGACACACCTCGAAAGAGGTTCATCATCCCATCTGGGACTCTCCGGACACTACAATGGTGGGGGTCAGAGAACAACATCTGCCAGGGAGCTCCCTTCCATCTCCCACCTTCTACTGTGACTATCACCACAGATGCTTCCTTGTGGGGTTGGGGGGCCCACATGGAAGGCCTGTGTGTGGGGGGGCGAGTGGCCGCCAAAACTGACTCAGTTCCATATAAACTATCTAGAACTGCTGGCGGTTCACTTTGTCCTACGCTCTTTCTGCCCCCTAGTGGCGGGGAAGACTGTAGCACTACTTACAGACAATACCACTGCCCTGTGCTACATCAACAGGCAGGGTGGGACAGTGTCTCGTCGGCTCTGCGCATTGGCGATGGATCTCTGGTTGGAGTGTCTCCAATATGACATCTTTGTGAAGGCAGCACACCTTCCGGGGGTCCTCAACATTCAGGCAGACTCCCTCAGCAGGGGTGGGGCTTCCCCGCATGAGTGGGAACTGCAGTGGCATTTTCTAAAGCCTGTGTTCCAGCTTTGGGGGTACCCGCAGCTGGATGTCTTCGCCATGGCCAAGAACAAGAAATGCCCCATGTTCTGTTCCAGAGGGGGAGCGGATCCAGCCTCTCTGGGAGATGGGCTCCTGCTTCCTTGGGAGGGCCGGTTCCTCTACATGTTCCTGCCTCTGCCGTTGTTGACGAAGGTGGTCAACAAAAGAGCAAGGGAAAGACCATGCTGCATCCTGGTGACTCCCTGGTGGCCTCGCCAGAACTGGTTCTCGATCCTGCTCCAACTGTCGAGGGGGGTCTTCTACCAGTTCCCAGCAGAACTGGACCTTCTATCAGCTCAGGGCGGGCATGTATTCCATCACAATGTGCCCCATCTGAAGCTGACAGCGTGGTTCATCGACCAGTAGGGTTCTCTTACAGGGTCCAGCACGTTCTTATGAGCAGCAGAAAACTGTCCACCCGCACTTCCTATGACAGGAAGTGGCGGAGATTCACTAAGTTCTTAGTTGACCCTTCAGTCTCACCTAGCTGGGTGGGATTGTCAGCAGTTTTTGATTTTTTGTTATCCCTAGTGGATGCGGGCCTGGTTTTCTCCTCCATCGAGGTGTATTTGGCAGCAATATCTGCCTTCCATGATCAGGTGGAGGGGTACTCTTGTTTTTGCACACCCTCAGTCCAAGAAGTTTTTGAAGGGGTTGTTTAGGCTGCATCCACCATCAAGATCGCCCCCGCAGTTGTGGGACTTGACGTTAGTGCTGGACAAACTAACTTGTCGCCCTTTTGAGCCGATGGCCACATGCTCTTTGCAGCTCCTGTCATGGAAGACTGCATTTTTGGTTGCTATCACATCAGCGCGTCGTGTTGGGGAGCTCACGGCGATGCATTGTGATTATCCTTATCTTGTTTTTCGAGAGGCTGGGGTTTCCCTGGCTCCGGACATTAGTTTTCTTCCGAAGGTGGTCTCTCAGTTCCACCTAAATTTAGAAGTTTGGTTGCCCACTTTTTACCCTAGCCCTTCCTCGGAGAAGGAACGTAGGTTGCATGCTTTGGACGTTAAGCGTGCTTTGCTGTTTTATTTGAACCGTTCAAAGAATTTTCACAAGGACAAGCAGCTTTTTGTTTTGTATGCTGCTCCCAAGCTAGGTTCCAGGATTTCGTCTCAGAGGCTCTCAAAATGGCTCACTGAGACGATTAAACTCTGTTATTTGTTGGCAAAGAAGCCGTTACCTGGACCTGTTTGTGGACACTCCACAAGAGTGATGGCCACGTCGGTGGCGTTCCTGAGAGGCGTGTCCCTTACTGATGTCTGCAAGGCTGCCACCTGGTCTTCTCCGCATGCCTTCATGAAGAACTACGCGCTGGACGTGCATGCTCAGCAGAGGACTTGGTTGGAAACTGCGGTGTTGCAAGCTGTTTCTTCCGGTTGACCATCTTCCCGCTTCCAGGTATGTCTTGCTTGCTAGTCTCCCATGAGTGTGCAGCACAGAGACCACGAAGAAGATAGACAGGTTGCTTACCTGTAACTGTAGATCTTCGAGTGGTCATCTGTGCATTCACACTACCCGCCCTCCTTCCCCACTGCTGACGGTCTCCCTCCAGTAGGAGCTTCCAGCAGTCAGGAAGGAACTGGCGGGATCTGCGCACTGGCGCCGGTGAGCATGCGTACTGGGGCGCCTGCGCATGCACATTGACGCCGAGCACGGAAAAATCCCGGGCTTTTCAGGTACCGATTCGGGGATCGGCGCAGGCGCTCTATCCCATGAGTGTGAATGCACAGATGACCACTCGAAGATCTACAGTTACAGGTAAGCAACCTGTCTTTCCAACTTCTCCAACCATTCTTCTATTGTAGGTATAGTTGAACTCTTCCATTTTTGTGCATACAGTAGTCTCGCTGCTGTAGTCTCCAGCTCCTTGTCCATTAATCCCAAAAGAAAATACTCTGGTTTCGATTGTAGATTCAGGTTGGGTAGTCATGTTGGTCTGAAGCAACAGAACAAAGTTTAGACTCAAACTCTGTTTCAGTTGTACATTATTCTTTAAAATCTTCTGTATCAATAGGTGTATTTGTAGGCAGAATGTTTTGGCTTTCTTATAAGTCCACCACATATGGTAAAATGTCGCTTCACGTTGTTCACCTTTCCAACATAGGCTAGAAGTACTTTTATGCATTCTGGCCAGTTTCTCTGAAGACATATACCAATGGTACATCATCTTATTAAAAATCTCTTTAAAGCTAGAGCTTGTAAATTTTAGTCCTTTAGCCACATATTTTCTCATTGCTCCATTTATATATCATATCCAAAAATTTTAGCCCATTTTACCATACATTCTTTCACTTGTTCTTCCTCAGTTTTTATACAAGAATTTATACATTTTAGCAATAAGAAGTTCATGTTTGTACATAATTCTTTTTCAAATTCAGACTTGACTTGTTCAAAATTAAAATACTTTTTGTCTATTTAAAACCTTTCTAAGATTTGTAAATACAAAAACCAATGACAGGTATAACCTTCTATTAATAAATCTTTTCTAGATTTTAGTTTATATTCACCTTGTATTTCTAGCATATCATGGTATGTTAATAACATGTAAACTTGTCATTTCTCTTCTAAAATGAGTTTCTTGTGGTAGCTGCAAGGGTATTTTTGGACAGATCCTAGGTTTATATTTATTCCATATTATCACAATGGCATATCTAACACAGTAGTTATTAAATTCTGCATTAACTTTAGCTTTAACATACATGAAGTATCCATGCCACCCAAATGTCAAGTAATCCCTCCAATAATCTTTCATTTTTAACAAGATCCAGTCTTTCATCCACACTAAACAACAAGCAGCAAAATACAATTTCAAATCCAACAGACCCTAACCACCTCTTTCCTTTGCATCTTGTAATGTCTTGTATTTAACTCATATTTCCCCCCTTGTCATACAAATCAAGATAGCTCTTTCTGCCATTGTTTAAATGGTACATCTGTTGTCAAAACCAGAATTGTCTGAAATAAAAGTAACATTCTAGGTAAAACATTAATCTTAATCACAGATATTCTCCCCAAAAGTGACAGCTTGAATTTATCCCATCTCAACCTATCTTTTTAAATTTTCATTCCAAATTTAACATAATTATTTTGAAATAACATACAATTCATATTTGCCAAGGTGATAACAAAATATTTTACCTTCTTTTCAATTTTAAAACCGGTTTTGTCAATTTCATTTGGTAGGGCTCATCTCTGAGGATGATGAGTCTGCGTATAGGAGGGAAGTTCAACAGCTGTCCCTTTGGTGTAAAGTAAATAATCTTATTTTTAATATAAATAAGACGAAGGAAATTATAGTGGATTACAGGAAGAATAGTTTGGACATCCAGCCGTTGTTTATTGATGGTGTTATGGTAGAACAGGTGACAGAATGGAAGTTTCTGGGAATTACCATGAAACAGGATCTAACATGGGGGGCAAATACTTTAGCTCTAGAGAAAAAGGCCCAGCAACGACTATACTACTTAAGACTCTTAAGATCACTACAACTGTCAGGGAGTCTGCTGGTTGCCTTTTATCGTAGTTCCATTGAGAGCATTTTATCTTATTGCCTCTGCGCGTGGTTTGGGAGCTGCACGGAAGCAGAGAGAAGGGTGCTCCAAAGAGTGACGAGAAGAGCACAAAAGATTTGTGGATGTTCTCTCCCCTCATTGGTGGATCTGTATAATATGGGATGTTAAAGGAAGATACAAATGATCCTAAGGGACCCTTCACATCTGGGCCAGTTGCTATTTGAGATCTTACCGTCAGGTAGACGATATAGAGTGTTGAAGGCTAGGACAAACAGATTTAAGGACAGTTTCTATCCAAGTGCTGTGTTTAGGCTAAATGCAGGGTTATGAAGGATTATCTGTTTTAGATATATTTAAATGGTTTAAATGGTTTTAATGGTTTTATGAATGTTTATCTGTTTTAGATGTATTTAAATGGTTTTAATGGTTTAAATGGTTTTAGATGTATTTAAATGGTATGAATATGAAAATGTGTGTTTGATGTGTTGGTATGTTTTGTAGAAGAGCACCTCATTTCGTTGCTCTCTTTTTGTTGAGAACAATGACAATAAATTTATCTATATCTATAAATCTATAATTTTAAAACCGGTTTTGTCAATTTCATTTGACCTTGTCATTTCATATTTTTGTTATCATCTTAGTCTTCTGTTTACTAACTTTGAAACTGGAACCACATAAATTCTTTCAACATGATCATTAAAGTTTTGATTCCCTATAAAGGATTTTCAAAACCAACACCAGATCATCCATGAAGGCTCTCAACTTAAGATTCTTCCTTAATCTTTGCACTTAACACAGTTCTTGTCTTCTATCTCTATTCACTATTTCAAGGACCAAAATGAACAAAAAGGGTGACAAGAGACAACATTGTCTTGTTCCTCTTTGTATCTAATGCCCCTTTCCTGAGGTTTTCCCAGCATGCAGAGGTGGATCACAAATCACAAGTGAGCAGTGCACTTTGACTGGGGGAAGAACTGGTCTGTTGCCAGGGCAAGGGGCTGTAGGTTTCATTCCTAGGAGCACACATTCTGGAACCATGATAATTCACAAAGTTCCCCTAGTGACATGTATACAACATATGCATCTTAGGCAACCATTTCATGTTATAAAACCAAGACTTGCTGCTTTATGGATGTACCAGAAGAGTGAGAATAAGATGCCTGAGTGCTTCACACACACACACCACTTCAAGCGCTTTCTGTAACATGTGCCCTAACTTGCCTTAGAGATACATTTCTGTAAATACAGCCTTGGCATTTATCTCTTGCTCCACAGTGTCACATCCCTGACTCATGTTCAGTTTGTTATTTGCTCTAATCCCCAAGTCCTTCTTGACTAGGACAACTAACTGGCCCTTTTATGCTTGTCAGTTTGATTCTCCTTTCTCATGCATAGCATGTTAGACAGTTTAATTGAATTAACCCTCTATTTTTATTAGCCTATTTTCTGTGAATTAAATCAAAGAACAGGCTGGTGTAGTCAAAGCAACAGGCACCAAAATTATTGTTAGATCAACATTCTGTACAGAATCTGCAGGAGGCCCCTCTTTGTATAAAAAGACCACAGTTAATATGCATGTAATGACACAGGTAACTTTAGTTCAGGACAACACAGGTTGAAGTTTGTGAATCTTGTATTTTGAAAAACCTTACTAGACAAAAAGCAGTCATGGAAAACAAAGTAAGCATATGAATACTAAGGGCAGGGCTTTTTTTGTAGCAGAAACTCCTTTGCATATTAGGCCACATATCCCTGATGTAGCCAATCCTCCAAGAGCTTAAAGGGCTCTTAGTACAGGACCTACTGTATGCTCCATGAGGACTGGCTACATCAGGGAGGTGTGGCCTAATATGCAAAGGAGTTGCTGCTACAAAAAAGCCCTGGTTTCCTTCATATTCTCTTCTTTCTCTGCCTTTTACATCTGATTTTCCTTCTTCACATCACCCTTAGTCAGGGCTTTTTTTGTAGCAGGAACTCCTTTGCATATTACGCCACACCTCCCTGATGTAGCCAGTCCTCCTGGAGCATATGGTAGGCCATGTACTAAGAGCCCTGTAAGCTCTTGGAAGATTGGCTACATCAGGGGTGTGTGGCTTATTATACAAAGGAGTTCCTGCTACAAAAAAAGCCCTGAAGGGAATTTTAAATGCTTCAGTACTTTGTGTCTGAGGACCAGGTTAACTGCTATATTATTCTTGCAGTAATAGCCTCTCCCTGGGAATTTACCACAGTTTTACTGTAATATAAGAGAGCACCATGGCGCAGAGTGTTAAAGCTGCAGTACGGCAGTCCTAAGCTCTGCTCACGACCTGAGGTCAATCCCTGGCAGAAGCTGGGTTCAGGTAGCCGGCTCGAGGTTGGCTCAGCCTTCCATCCTTCCGAGGTTGGTAAAATGAGTACCCAGCTTGCTGGGGGGAAAGTGTAGATGACTGGGGAAGGCAATGGCAAACCACCCCATAAAAAGTCTGCTGTAAAAACATTGTGAAAGCAACGTCACCCCAGAGTCGGAAATGACTGGTGCTTGCACTGGGGACCTTTTCTTTCCTTACTGTAATATAACTTTGAGCTGATAACCCTCTCTCACTCAGGGAAGGATGGGCCCAGGGAAACAGCACCACCCACAACTCTGCAGGTGGCTTCCGGTCATGGGCAGGGCAGGAAGATTGGCCCTGCCCAGTTATCACATTGCCCGTATGGTGAGGGAGGGTGGCTCCTAGGCCCAGGCAGGGTAGGCAGGCTTATCCTGCCTAGTGATCACAATCTTCAGTTGGACAGAGGGTGGTTTGATCCATGCATTCCTGAACCCACACCTGACATCTCTCCAAAAAACACTTTCCTGGGACCACCTTGTTTGGGAGTCTGTAACTCTGACCTCCAAGTCCAACCTGCACATAACTTGTGGGGCATGTGGAGGGGCATCATTGGAAGGTACACTGTGAGTATGATGCCTCTAGCTTTCCCAGGGTCCATTCTATACACTCCTGAACCTTCCTGAAAAGCGCTTTCCTGGAGTGCCTTGTTTGGCGTTCTGTAACTCAGACTCCCAAAATCTAGTCTTTGCCAAGCCTGATGGGTAGGTAGAAGAGAGTCAGCTGGAGATACCTGGTGGTTTTGGAGCCATCTCCTGTGTGAGCCAGTTCATGAACCAGGCCAGATTGGGTTTGTGAACTGGTTCAGGACATGCTCCGGTTCAGTTCATGAACCAAACCAGGGTTTCCTGGTTCATGTCCATCCCTAGTACCCCTCAAGCTGAATTCAGTCAGTGTGTGTTTGTGTGACCAATATTAGCACTAATCTCTGTGCTAGCAGAATACTGGGCTTAAGTAAAGGATTTTCATTCTTCCTCTTTTCCACTGGAGTGGGTATAAGCTTTATTTGCACTTGGAAAATATAGGATATTGAGCCCATTTGTGTTTGTGTGTGTGGGGGGGTGTTATCCAGACATTTGGGCAGCAACTTGTTGCTTGCTGCAAGGACAGCACCAGTATTTCATAAGCTGCGTTAAGAAAAACAGTGTGTGCTTAATGCTGCAGAGAATGAAATGAACACATTGATTTCCATAATTAAATGCAATTAGTTTTGTTTGGCTTCTGAGACCAGCTACCAGACACACAACTCAATAATACTGAAGATCCTGGTTTTAAGTGTGTTAAATCTTGTTCATTGCAGTATGTGTGTGTGCAGGGAAGACGGCTGAACTGCATTGTGAATTTGGCTACAAAACTGCATCACACATATATTATAAAGTACTGCAATATGACTTTTATGGGAATTCCCAGGAGTTAATGTGCTATGGTTTGCAGGCCAAGCACCACAGCTGTAACACTTGAAACAGGATGCCAGAATGTCGATGATTTGATAAAGGATCAAGGAGGAGCATGTGGCAAAAGTGTGAGAGGAATCAAAGTTTACATTGGCCCCAATTTCTTTCCAAATGTGTGTATGTTTGCCAGAGTAAAAGGTTTATTTCCCAATTATAACCTCAGAGGAAAGGCAAAGATAGAAGGTTGACTCCAGCCGTAAGTTTTTCTGTGAGAGTGTAAGACCATGGGACACTATTTCACATGAGGCTATTTCAAACACCAAACTGTCCACAGAACTTATTAGGGATTGTAGAATCTTTCGGGCTCAAGTGCCATGTTCTACTGGAGAAAGTTTTTCTTCCAGACGTTTCGTTCTCAGCTACAGAGAACATCCTCAGTGGCGTTGCAGCCGGACTCAATGCACAGCAGCCAAGAAGGTCAGAGCGCCTGCTCCGGCTGCAACGCCACTGAGGATGTTCTCCGTTGCCGAGAACGAAATGTCTGGAAGAAAAACTTTCTCCAGTAGAACACGGCACTTGAGCCCAAAAGATTCTACAAACCCTAATGATGTTACCAGCCGTGAAAACCTGAAATCTTTGTCCACAGAACATTTAGATCAGGGGTGTCAAACATGCAGTTTGGGGGCCGAATCAGGCCCCCAGAGGTCTCCTATCAGGCCCCTGAACAACTGTCATCTGCTTTCTTCTCCCTATATCTTGCTTCCTTCTGCATAACAGATTGCTTTGCAAGGCTTGCTCAATTGCACAACAGAGCTACTGAGCCAAACCTTTCTTCCTCCTATTGGCTGAGGCTCCCCCCCCAGTCCCCTGCGGAAGGAAGGAAAGAGCCAGAGTTTCCTTTGCCCAGTTCCCTTGATCCCATGGGAGAAATACAAAGAAAACATCTTTAAGACCAATGAGTGCTACCATTTTAAGCATGTTTTAAGTTTTTAAAAATATATATTTGTGTTTGTGTCCTTTATAAAATTTATATCTCTGCTACCTAATCTTAAATAAGTACACACATGGCCCGGCCCAACATGGCTTGTCCCAACTGTAAGCCAAAATGCCCTCAAAACGAGGTTGGGGAATTGTCAGGTGGGCACCTGGCTTAATCAGGATCTTTTACCTGTGTATACAGGATTCCACGTCCAGAAATTAATGCTTAAAAATATTAGGGACTCTTAATTAAGTAAAACAATTAAAATTTATTCCAGAAAATATAGGCTTCCATTCAAGATAAAATACTCATAAAATCATATATACAGTCCTAAGAAAAATAGAGAGGTATATAGAGAAACACATGGGTAGACGAACAGGGTGATATTTACCGATCGTAGTCTTCAAGAAGGCTCCAATGGCGACGATAGAGGAAATGGGAGAGGGGACCCGAAACTTGGCCTTAGAATCGGGGATGGATCTAGACAGCGGAATTTGGATACTGCTAGAAGCACACCTGTAGGTAGCTAGTCCACAGATTATAAGGACTACCTTGAGCCCTTAGTGGATGGGAGGTACGAGGGAGGAGGAAGGTGGTCAGCTGATGCATGACCTCCTAAAAAGGGGAGGCTTCGCAGTGACCATAAGGGCTGGACTACTGCGGGAGCCAATAGAAAGTTCATTGGTGGCACCTAATTGGGCGCTCATTCCTGACCAATGAACAGACTTGGATCCTGGATACCTGAATGAACTTTTAAGTTGAAATGGAGCAGGGTGGGGATGCTCCAAGATGACAGTCTATAGAAGAATGAGGGAAATCACTGGGTGGAGGTGTGCTTGAGTTTATCACACTTATCTAAAAAGGTGACAATAGAGGGCCAAATTGTTATCTAAGGTAACACCCAGATTACACAAAGGAACTTGGCTCTGGCTGAAGATGGTCTTCCTCTTCTGTCTTTTTCTTGGTGCCAGTCTTTGTCTTGAGTTCTGCTGGACAAAGACAGTGGCGGTTGGGCAATTAGCCACGCCTGGGGTGGGTCAATTGCCTACAATCACTGGTGACATCTGATATGTACGTGATCTGTTCGCTTCGCTGGAATGGAGTTTGGCCTGGTTGGAAGATGGCTGCGTGTGGTGTTAGCCTTCCACAGTGGATTCCATGGTCAGTGCTTCAAAACCGTTCGCCTGGATAGCTCCTGGCAGCGCAGTCTCCTCCGCTCCACAACCGAGATGGATGTCATACAGAACGGCAGAAAGCCCTCTGTTCTCCTGGTGGGCACTCTTGTACCGGTCTTGAGTGCCTTTATAGCGTTATGGCTGCTAGTCCCTTTCGCCCCTGGATAGGTTTGCTCACACTCTCTGGCCAGACGTGTGTGAGCTACTTCTCCAGGTGCTCTGGCAACCAAGTTGGTGATTACGATGTTCTGTAAGGGGTTTTTCCTCACACAACCTGACGTGGCCCAGCCTGACAAGATTTCATTTATGTCAGATATGGCCCTCATAACAAATGAGTTCGACACCCCTGACTTAGATGGTGCAGTTATCAGTGAGAACTATACTACTTCAGCCACAAAATGTCTGAATGCAAGCTAGACTTTCCAGTATCCTGCTGGGGGGCAGAGGATATCCTACCCAATTCCCATTGTCTCCACTGCTCAGATGGGCAATGGGAGGGAAATGCTTGGGTGAAATGGGTGTGTGTGTGTGAGATGACATTGCTTCCAGCATGACTTGGAAGTGACAGCATCACTCCAGGAGCAATGCTCTAGCATTCACCCCAAATCTCTATGGTTTAAGCCATATGAATCCAAGCCTTTTGCTCCAGTATGGAAGTAACTCAGTCATCTTTTCTCTGTGCACTGACTGGTACCCCCAGATGTGTAGCTGTATCAGTTCTCTACCTTGAACTTGGTATAAAATGTGGTTTCAGAAACAGTTCCAATTACTTGACTGGGAATATCTTATATCAAACAAATACTGGAAACATCTTATACCAAATTAATCTGCTTCCCAGTGCATTTGGGCTTTATGCCCTCCTCACCTTTTGTTATGAGTAAGTATTGACGTTCCTTCACAGTCTCCTTGTATCATGGCCTTTTTTTCTTTGGCATGTTTTAATACACTACCAATTGCAGATCTATACGATAGATTTACAAGTATTCCATGCAGATAAAGGATGTGCCCATGTGGGTCTCAGGTGCTTCAAACCCTGGTATTTTTTTTTTCTTTCAATGCAAGCTCTATGGTAGATTTTTTAAAAAAAAATAACCCAATTTCTTGCAATATTGCTCAACCATCAAGGGTGTCAAACTCATTTGTTATGAGGGCCAGATCTGACATAAATGAGATCATGTTGGGCTGGGCCATGCATGTCATAAAACATAATGCCATGCTTAAAAGATTAGGACTCTTGCAATATTTTGTTTATTTAACAGTTTCTAATAATGGACACTTTTTGCTCTGAATTATTGCATCAAAATCTGGAGACAGTGTCTGTGCTGTAGCAATCTTGAGTAGGCTGTTCAAGTGTTGTTCAGGTATGTATCTGTATGTAGAAAACCTACTTTTGATTTATTGACATTCATTACTGAAATCTCATGGTCAATGCTTTGAGCCTAAGACCCAGGGGAAAAACATGAAGTGGCTGGGCATTGCAAGCCTTTGTACATAAGTTGCTTTGTGTACTGGTCAGCCAATGGAGAAAATAAAGGCTTTGCTCTGTAGCTCAAGTGCAACTGAGCAAGCCTGGCAAAGCAAGCTGTGATCCAGAAAGAAGCAAAAGAGAGAGAAGGAAGCAGATGACCGTGAGTTGCTCATGGGTCGCACATTTGACACCCCTGCGTTAGATGATTAATCTCCTGTCTGAAAACTGTAATATACTCACAGTTGCATATCGGTAACTCTAAAAATCAGCCTTGGAATAACCAGGAAGTAAGCTTGATGACTGGCTTATAGTCCTTATATGTTTGAATCTATGCTACTTTTTAAAATTTATATATTTATCTTTTCTTTTGTTTTTTCAAATGTTTTCTCTTGTTTTTAAGACTTTTAACCTAATCTTTCTTATACTATCTAAAAGTTAGTGTCTTTTATAAACTCTTGGAATAAATAGAATGGACTGTGACCATTACACTACACTAATTCCAGTTCACTTGTATTTTCTCTTTTCTTACAGGCATCTATACATTTCTTTCCAGCAGCTTAAGATCATTGGAAGAAAAAGACCATATTCATCGTGTGCTAGATAAAATCACAGACACCTTGACCCATTTGATGGCCAAATCAGGTCTATCTCTGCAGCAGCAGCATAGACGGTTGGCTCAGCTTCTCCTCATTCTTTCCCACTTTAGGCACATGAGGTAAGGAAATACACAGGAAATGTTCAGGAATTGCTTTGCATGTTACAATGAACTTCAAATCTTGACATTCACCACTTTTTATGTGTGTGAATCACTGATGAATATCTGAAAGGCACTGGTGAATCCTGACAGTTAACTTTAACTGTGAATGTTAGTTCAGAAGAAGACCTATGGCCAAGCAGAAGTTGTTAGGAAGAACCTTGATATGCTTTAGACCTTGGAAAGCTGCTGCCATTTGTAGTGGATAATTTAGAGGTGGCCTGAGGAGTAAGGCAACAGCATCTGTCAGGAGGAAGTGCATATTCTGAGGAACATTTACAACATTCACCTGGGATTTTCAGCATTCACAGATACATTCATCAGATTTTTATATAGAGGGACAGATCTAGTCCATGTCTTCCTGAGTAGCTGATGAATATGAAAATTCAGAGAGATTCACTAACAGGCAGTGTCATCTGGTCTGTTTTTGCAATTTCTGCTCTTCCTGGTTCTGCTTCTTTATGTTTCATGTTTCATTATGGTTTTTAGGAGACTGAGGAAAGAATCCAACATGGTTATCTATTTGTTTATTCATTCTTTATTTTAATGTTTCTGTACAGTGCCCAAAAGTATTTAAAATGCCTTTTAAAAAATGGAATGGCACTATAATGCTGGGGAATTCTAATTATACTGGCACTGATAGAAAAAATAGGGCAACTGAATATTAGGATTCCAGGGCTCCTTCCAGGGTTGTGATCGGGGTCCAATTTACTGCCCCCAGAAGGAGGAGACAGTGACACATGATGCCAATATCATGACATCATTACTGAGGCGGAGATTTAAGATTGGCTCCGCCCCTGCATGTGGCCCCTTCGATCACATGCTCGGCGCACCCTCCCACCTTGTATGCAGTGCAGGCTTCAGCTAGTTGCCCTTTGGAGGCTGGGGAGGAATTTTTCACCCTCCCTCAACTGGCAGGTGTGGGGGAGGCGTGTTCCAGTTTCATGTAGTGGTTAATTGCGCGGACTCTTATCTGGGAGAACCGGGTTTGATTCCCCACTCCTCCACTTGCACCTGCTGGAATGGCCTTGGGTCAGTCATAGCTCTGGCAGAGGTTGTCCTTGAAAGGGCAGCTGCTGTGAGAGCCCTCTCAGCCCCACCCACCTCACAGGGTGTCTGTTGTGGGGGAGGAAGGTAAAGGAGATTTTAAGCCACTCTTGAGTCTCTGAGATTCAGAGTGCAGGGTGGAATATAAATCCAATATCTTCTTCTTGCCTACCTTACACTGTTGGCATTCCAACCATGGTGGTTTCAATAAGTAAGTTAAGTCACTTGGCAGGTTAGTGTGGGAAAAGCAGATCCAGTGAGCACTGAATGGCATCTCTGTGGGGATCTAAAGGTCCATCAGGCTCAGCCTTCAGGTTATGCAGCTCAGGGAAGGGCATGAGGACTGCCCTGACTAGGTGCCACCCCTGCAAGTTTTATGGCTGTACCATTTTTGGTATGCCAGTGGGTTGTGAGCCAGAGGGATGGCTTGCATCCAGGGCAAAGGTGGCTCATCTAATGTATGGCAAGGAAGTGGTCTGGGGCAACCCCTGATCTTGGCCTTTTTCTGCACTCAGGGTGTGCCCATGCTGCAAAAAGGTGCAAATAGTTAATAAAGTGACCCTTAGTTAAACCCAACCTAGTGTCTGTCTGTCTCTTCCAACTGAAAGAAGATGTGGTGTAGTGGATAACTGTGTGGACTCTTATCTGGGAGAACTGGGTTTGATTCCCTGCTCCTCCACATGCACCTGCTGATGTGATCTAGAGTCAGTCACAAGCTGTTACTCTCAAGAGCAGTTTCTGTTAGAGGTCTCTCAGCTCCACCTACCTCCCTGAGTTTCTGTTGAGGGGAAGGGAAGGGAAAGGAGATTGTAAACCACTCTGGGACTCCTTCAGGTAGTGAAGGGCAGGGTATAAATCCAATCTCTCTTCCTCCTCCTCTTCTTTCTCCTCCTCCTCCTCCTCCTTCTTCTTGCAGGGGGGCAACAGGTAATCCAGACAAGATGATCTGCAAGCAAAATTAGTTTATCTACCACATACACAAATAGCTGTCGTGGGTGAAAAAGATTTCTCTACAGAGCAGGTCTTTAGCAGCAATTGTTGTGAGCTCTGCAAGCATATTCAGTTGAATCCAAGGACCCAGTTTGATGTTTCTGTACAAATACATGCACACAATTGACTTGTCCTTTTTGTTACTACATGGCAGCTTCTGCTTGCAGGCCACAGTGTGGAGCAGATGGACTGTGTTGGATTTAATAGCCCTGCTTGAAACTGGACACTCAGCATAATCGTGTTGTTCAGTAATACTAACATTTATACAACTGTCTCCTTTATTCCTCCATGTTTATTTTTATTCCTTTTTTTATCTTGCCCTTAATCCTAGGAGTTCAGGATGACACATGTTGTCTTCCCTTCCTCCATTTTACTGTCACAGTAATCCTGTGAGGTATGTCAGACTGAGAGAATGATTAGCCCAGTGTCACCCAGTGAGTTTCCTGGCCAAGGAGGGATTGAAGCCTTTGGTTTCTCCAGGCTGATTCCAGTGTTCTAACTCCTGCACCCCAGTAGCTCTTCCCTATTTAGTGCTTTCCTTTGTTGCCTTTAATTATTTATTCTAGGTGTTGATATTTTGGTCTCAGGAGCTATTCTCTGGCGTGTACAAGTTACTATATGTCTTTACTCTCTCAGCACAATTCAGTTTTCTTCTGGGTATGTCAACAGCACATTCAGAACAAAAGTTTTGAAATTGTGCTAGTATTTTAAAATAGAGGCAGGGAAGGAGAAGGCAAAGGAAAATTGGGACTTAAAAATCTAATTTGGACTTTCCAAGCCATGAAGAACTCTATACGGTTCTAAATATTAAGAAGTGTTGTGCAGAAATGGCACACACACACACACCAGTAAATCATAATGACAGACTATTTGGGGCCATGGCTCAGTGGCAGAGCATCTGCCTGGCATGCAGAAAGTGTCAGGTTCCATTCTTGGCATCTTCAGTTAGAAGGATCAGGTTAGTAGGTGATATGAAAGCCCCACTGCTAGTCCGAGTGGACAATACTGACCTTGACAGACCAGTGGTCAGATTCCGTATGAGACAGCTTCATGTGGTCATATGTGCTGCCTTCTTCATGGCATCCCAAAGTGAGTCCCTGAGGCAGACTGCTTCACTGTGCTTAGTGACAGGGTCAGTCCTAGGAGTAGGATTTCTCTGTGCGATGATATCTAATTTTTGTTTGGTTGGTTTTTTTTATGTGACTCTAACAGCAATAAGGGAATGGAGCACCTGTACAACATGAAGTGCAAGAATGTGGTCCCACTTTATGATTTATTGCTGGAGATGCTAGATGCCCACCGTCTGCATGCCCGTGCCACAAGGAGCACACCCCAGGGAGAAGAAGAGCCTATGAACCAACTGGCAACCACATCGACTTCAACACATTCCTTGCAGCCCTGCTATGTGAACAAAATGGAAGATGAGAATGAGCAACAAGCAATATGAGAGTCCCCATTTCAAACAGCCTATAGGTTTCTGAGAATCCCATCAGAAAGCTACCTACTTCAGGCTTAGCTGAACTGGTACCATGCATGTAAGCACTCCAATGCTCACCAATCACCAGTGCTCCCCAATACATTGCTTACTGAGATCCTTAGTGGGAGAACATTTATCTTTCTGGATATACTATAAGGATTCAAAGGTAATCCTCAGTGCCAGTTGTATGGTGACACTTGGTAAACCCACTCAAGAGGATTCCTGTAGCTGAATGAGAATTTGGGTGCTGATGACCATTTCCTTTCACTCATTTGGGCAAAGATCCCAGCTGAGTTTTGAGTAGGTGATGTTTACATGTAAAGTTTATTGGCTGATGGTGAACCTCAAGAATTCTACATCAAATTAACTAAAGACAATGCCATTGAAAATATTCATCTGTCAGGACCTCATCCTGTACCCAAATATTTAGCATTTACTTCTGGGATTTTTTCATTACAAATTGACTCAAAATACAGTTAGATGAATTTTATCTTGACAGAGAAACTGTTTATGACAGCTAGAAGTTCTGGTTTCAGCCAGAAATCTCTCAACTTCACAGAATCACAGTGGTATTAAGTTGCAATGGTACCCCCAATACTTTGTCTTAGCATTAAAGAGCTTATCCTAGTCACGATGGAGGTGGTAGTTTTATGCTTATATGAAGAATTCTCTGTTAGAGCAGATCTGGCTCTTTACATCATCTGAACCAAACAATTGGATAGATTAACTATTGCAGTCTGGTCCAAATTAAAAGGATTTAAATATAAAACTACTGTTTCTATAAGTTGGGGGAGTGACCTCTGCACTGACAAATTAAAGGAGATAATAGCCAGTGACTGGGATTTTAGTGACTGGGTGACTGCCAGTGACTGAGATTTTTATATATATATATACACACAAACATACTAATAGATAGACGTAGTCCAGTTCATACACTACCTGAGACATATGCGGTGTTTTCCTGTGGTGACATCCTAAAACCAACGGCATAAACGTGTGTGAGTGTGTGGGGGAGATCATGTAAGAAGTTACCATATTAGGGCTACTGGCCCTCAGGGAGATATTTTCTCCTGTGACTCACCCCTTCACTTGGTTTTGCCATTTAGATTGACACTAGAGCAGCATGGGGTGCAGCCATAGGAAAGGTATACAGCTCGTCTTTGGGTGTGGTATGAATTGGACTTTTAAAAAAGAAAGATGACATCCTAACTATTCTGTTTCAAACATTGTAGATACGTTTAATTCAGTCAATGCTGCAGAGGTGGAAAGTAGTTTGGACCTTTTCGATAATGCAAGTGATGCCTCCTGTCCGTATTGTATGCTCCCTGTGTACAAAAACACAACTGAACTCTGTTGAGAAACCACTTGCAGATAGGAGCAGCGAAGAGAGTAAAGGACACTTAGTGTTGCGCTGCACCAGAAGTCACAGCCTGCCGTTTGCTCACACACAAACTGTCCCTAACCAGAGCGGCAAGCACACATGGAGGGGGCAGAAAGGAAACGTGCAGGTGACCTCTTGCTGTTTTCCTTATACATTGTCCATCCCTTTCGCCCCAAACTTACAAAAAGCAGTAAAGCACTAATGTTGTGAATAGTTTTCATCTCGTCTTAATTTAACTATGCTCTCACCAATGCCTCTATCTCAAGCTTTGTTTCCAGTGGCCTTGCTTTTTATTAATGCAGCAAAGTATTTGTCTTTCTGTGCACTTGCCATGTAAAAAAAAAGTTCTGCTCTGAAATTACCCAAAAACTGTTGGGGGCTATTAAGTGCCTTGTCTAAAATTGCCACATATTTATTTACAAGAGCTCATGTTGTAGTTTAATTCTATGTTACTGATACACCTGTGTGTATTTCATTGCATAAGCAACAAGAAAGCATTTATAAGTGGCCCGCAATTAAGATAAGAACCCAGTACTGTCCATTTGTATTGTAGTGCTTATAACACCAGGTACAATTCAATGCCCTGATTTTACAGTGGGATCCTTGTAACTATTTCCCTATATCCTCCCCTTATGAACAGAACTATGCTGCAAGAGCTTCCCCGTTCACTGTAATGGAACTGGTAACCCTGCTGAAGGGAATCAAAGGGTTAAATTCCTTTTAGCAGTTCCTCCATTAAAGGGACAGGGGAAGCATTTTCAGTCACAAGAGCCCTCTGCTTTCCTTGTATACCCACAAAGTTCTGGTTTGGGGGAGCAATGTGTACAACAAAAATAAGTTGCCATTGATCAGCACACCTAGCAACTGCCATAGTTCTCCCAAACAATAGCTCAAATTATTTAAACAGATCTGATTTGAGTAATTTGCAAAGCATTAATTTTGACAGACCCACTAAAATCATTGGTATACGAAATAACACAGCCAGGTATGCTGGGGGGGTGGGGTATGGGGTGGGGAAACAGCTTTAACAAAAATCCTGTGGTTCTCCATCTTTAGCTTTAATACTTAAATATATATATCTTTGACAAGTCCAGTTTGGGACTCCAAAGGAGAAATGTGTTGCTTTTTGTTAATTTTTTTAAAAGAAATATGCTAGATGTCAATATACTGTTCATTTGTTGAAAGCATCATTTTATCATTATTATTGAAAGCACCTTAAATAATGTATATGTTTGTATGCATATAAATACATACATGCCAAGCTCACCTGTCAGACAACTGAATGTATCTGTTCTATTTACCCAGTCAACAGTCTAGATAATAGTCACATTTCATCTTTATACTTTTTAGCTACTTCTCTTGTATGCAATCATTTGTGCCTAAGGCTTAGTGATTGTTAGGAACTCCTATTTCATATAGATTTTTATATTGATGATAGTAAATCCAGTACTAATTTAGAAAGCCAAGTACCAAATACAAGGAAGCTATCCTTTAACAAAGGAAGGATATTTGAGGCAGCTAATTGTGCTTTTAACCAAAATATTAGTATTATTGTCCATGAATGGTATCTAAGGGGACAAGGATTGTTCTTTTTAGATGTTTATATTTAAATTTTAGACAAGAAAAACACCCTAGAAGTATAGGAAATTCATCACAACTACATGCCAAATCAGAATAGATCTGATGAACTTGCCTTATCTAATATCAGTAAACAGACTTACTGTAGAGAACAAGAAGGGATGCAATGGAAGTCATTTCCCCTCTTTGGGGGATAGCTCTTATGATCCTTACTGGATAACAAAGCCATTCTTGTAGTTAGTGTGACATTGTGCATCCTGGTGGACAGCTGCCATCAGTCAGTCATCCTCTACTGTGTGGCAGGGAAATGCTTTTCTGTAGGCCCAGCCCACTACCATATGCTACTAGACACATAAAAGAAGTGCAGGCCTGCTGCTCTGCCTTCTGCATGGTAATGGACTAAGTGCAGGGATCTGTGTGGGGCAGAACAGGCACCATTCAGTGCAGTGCAAACAACCAACTGGCTCTTCTGGACTGGCAAGCCACATTTTAATGCATTTGTAGTTTATTGCAGGGATGACTGCTTGTCCACATCAATGTATTGTGTAGTACTTTTGCACAGCTCTCTCTCTCTCTGTAGGCATCTCTGGAATGAGCCTGTTATGGAAAAGCAACAATTACAGTTGCAGCTCCCTGACACTTCTGGGCATGATGGCTTTTGCCATTGCAAAGTTGATTAAAGGATTAGTTTAATCTCAAAACATTTGAGATGAAGATAGCTTCATTTATGCATAATGAAGGTAATGTTATTACCTTCCCCCCTCCCCTTAACATATTGTTAACATTCCAGGCCAAGAAACAGTGCTTTTTGCTTGATTTTTCTAGACGATTTCCATTAACCAGTAAAAAGTTCTCTTCCTGCATGTAATTATAGACCCAGTCTTGCTCCACTGAAAATCAGATGGCCCTGACCTAACTATAGTCATATACAGCTAGTCTGAATAATTCCAGAAGTAGAGCCCTGTTAGACTGCTGCAGCCGGCTTGACAAATGTATTGTGGCATAAACTCTGGTGAGGAAGAACCAACTTCATCAGATGCATGCAGAACAAACAGCTTTTAATGGGATGCAAATTCCTATCCTCATCCAAAGGTGCATATTGCCAGTGTAGTGGGGCCAAGACAAGCATCAGAAGATAGATGTCTTCATTCGTGTTGTTTGCACAAACAGACAACTGCCTCTGATCTCCCTTGATGGATCTGGATTGTAGTGTCTGTCATAGCTTTTTGTAAGCTTCATTTTACACATACGTTTTCAAAGCTACTACTATTTCTGCTAAGAGAGGAGCCATCTTAAACCAAGTGGAGTTTTGGACACTCAAAATCTCTTGCAGGATATGTCAAATTAATCAATTATAGTACAAGCTGGCTATTCTGAAAGCTTTTTTCAAATGTATCATGGCTTTGTGAAGTGAGTCTTCATATCTGAAGTGAGTGCTAAGTGAAGACCTGATCTAAATGCAGTGTTTTTTTTAAGCTACCAGTCCAACCATGTACAACATAGTTGAAGTGGAATTGTGACAAAAAAAAAGGTGGGGTATCAAAAAAGTTAATTTTACTTTAAAAATTGGATGTATTTATGTCCTAAATGTTTCGTATGTAATCATTGCCTTTGGAGGGATATTTCAATTTTGCACTATCCTAAAATAATTTTTTTTGAAGTCTAATCTTTCTTTGCATTCAAATGTGCCTAAACTTATATGCTGCCATGCCACAAGCCTGTCTTTCGTGGTAATGCTGCCCTGCTGTGCACTTTTTAAAAAAATGCAATGTACTCCACAGATAATCTTGAAGTAACCATCTAAACATGATAAAAGGATGCTAGTCAGAGAATAAACCTAAAAAGCCACTTTATGCCACTTCATTGTACATATATATTTTTTTAAAAAATGAAGCTTTTTTGTGCACTACATTACCCTTTTATTGTGAAACATTTCCTTTGTTATGAGACTCATGTGCCATAATGCATTTGGTGAATTGTTCTGCTCTTTTGCTTGTGCATATAATAGTGTAATTGACATCTCTATTTTGTTAGATATTGCTTTGTTTAATGAAAAGAAAGGTAAAAATCCTTTTTCTCTTTTTTGCACCTTTGAAAGAATGTTACATACAGCTTCACAAAAAATCAGTAGGATATCTGATCTGTGCAACAGTTTTTCAGCTTTGATGTGAAAATAAAACAGTGAACCACAACATGTCCTGCTTGTTCTATGTTAAGATATTAGTAAAATACATTACCTTAAGCACAATTATGATTTGATAATCAGATATGTTTTTTTCTTTATTTAAGTGTAGCAAAACACTTCATTTTCCTTGGAGTGCAGAGTAATAGGCATGCATGAGATCCCAAAAGAAAGAAAGAAAAAATTTCACAGGTTATTGTGCAGTTGAGACTGAAAAGCACTTGAAGATGACTCCTTCATTTCTGTGGAAAGTGGTCTGACATTTTGTCACAAAAGCGCCCGAACCCCAGTCATGATCAGAAAAGTCAGTATTCAAGTCAGCGGCATACAAGAAAAACTTCCCAGCTGCAGAGTTCATATGGTTTGGTCAAACAGAGATACCACAAAGAGATGTGTAGAATCTAATTGTTTACAACTTTTAAAAGCAATTTTGCATTCCTTGCGAATGAAACTGAGGTTTTTAAATCACCATACTTAAAAGTTGCAAAGACTTTTAGGAGATCAGATAAAAGTGCTGCAGAATCTACATCTATCCATAGGCCACTTAATTAACTGTTTTGCCTTTAGAGGAAGAGGCTGGATGATTGAGATTTATCCTGATATCTGTGAGAATTTTATGCTCATAAAGGTCTACTTTAGAAAACAAATCATTAACTGCTATGTGGCCTGCAACCTTCAGCTAGGGATGTACAACTAAAAAAAATAATTAAAAAATCACTGTATTCCTGGGTTCCAATACTGGTTTTTGGAACTGGGGAATCTTTCCAGGGGGCTGGAGAGGCTAATTTTAAAGCTACTGTCACCAAAATTACAGTGGAACTGCTAGTGCCTGTCTTTTAAATAACCCCCAAGCTTCAAGTGAATTTGACCAAGAAGTGCAATTTTGTGGGGCCCTGAACAAGATGCCCTCCAACCACTGATTCCTATAAGGAAAAAATGCACATCCCAAGAATCCACACCAATGTACAATCTGAGAATTGCCCAAGCCAAACTGAATAGGAATACTGTTGCAAGCCATGAAGTCACTTTCTATGATTTAATGACCTCCAAAACATCCTATCATTAACAGTCTTTCTCAGATTTTGCAAACTGAGAGCCATGGCTTCCTTGAGTCAATCCATCTCATGTTGGATCTTCCTCTTTTCCTGCTGCCTTCAATTTTCCTAGCATTATTGTCTTTTCCAGTTACTCTTGTCTTCCCATAATGTGACCAAAAATGATCGCCTCTGTTTAGTCATTTTAGCTTCTAGGGAGAACTCAGGCTTGATTTGATTTAGAACCCATTCATTTGTCTTTTTTGGCAGTCCAAAGTATCCATAAAACCCCTCCAATAGCACATTTAAGATGAATATATTTTCTCCCTTTCTGCTTTCGTCATTGTTCAGCTTTCACACCTGATCTTGGTCACCAGCAACACATCCTTACACTTTTAAGAACCTCTTCTAGCTCCTTCACTGCTGCCCTCCCCACTTTCAATAATCTTCTGATTTCTTGGTTGCAGTCTCCCTGTTGGTTGATGCTGGAGCCACTTGATGCTGGGCACTTTCTCCTTTAACTTTCAGCAGCAGTCGTTTTGAGTCTTCACTATTTTCTGCCAGTAATGTTGTGTCATTGGCTTACCTCAAATTGTTAACGTTCCTTCCACCAATTTTCACTCCTTCATAATGTGTTCAGCATGGAAACTGAGGAGTTAGGGAGATAAAATACATCATTGTCTGACACCATTGCCAGTTGAAAACCAGTTTGCAAGCCTAGCAAATGTAAAATTGGATAATCCAGCCAATGTACAACCTGAGAATATACAGCAATGTCAAAGCCAAGAATCCACACAAATGTACAAACTCGAGAAACACCCAAGCCAACCTGAGTAGCAATGCTGTTGGCAAGACTAGTAAATGTAAAATCAGGAAATCCAGCTGATGTATATCCTGTGAATCTACAGTTCTGTCAAACCTGAGAATCCACCACAAAAAGCAAATATGATGCGCAGTAACCTGAGCAAAGAACACAATTTTGTAAAGTCAACAAAAACAATTTAAAGGGGCATAGTCTAAGACAAATCAACCTGATGAGATGATACCAAGTCCTGGAAGACATAGTCTGGGGAACATCACAGTCCTGGGAGCCTTCCACTGTCATCTCCTAATACGCCTGGATTTTTCAGGACATATATACTGGTATCCTGGAAAATCCCAAATACCATCCAGAGACACAAATATATTCAAAAAATACCAATGGCACTGCCATTCATGAAAAAGAAATGAAACTCTTAATACTCAAATTCCAGATGAATGTAAACAGGAATGAGGACTATACAAATATAAAATGGAAACTGAAGTATTGTTTCCATGGCAACAAGTAACCGTTAAATATAACCTAGCTGCCTGAGTAGTTCATCTTCATTGTCATCACCTGTATCTTCATGATGTACATCGGCATCTCATCCTTTTGGATACTTTGGCAATTTGTTGACTCAAACACATTGCCCCCCCCCCCCCGCTCAATTACAAATACATTACTTTCAAAATTAACCCATTGGCAACAAAAGTCATAAAGGTTTCAGCCTGTCTGGAAGTCTAGGAACAGTTTTGCTGAAGGTGTTAAATTACTTGCTGATTACAGCCCACTCATGGTGTTTTACACTTTAGTCACCATTCTTTACTGTGACATCCTGGTGACACATCTACAGATGATTGTGCAGCAGTTAGGCATAGGGGGTTTGACAAATTAACAGGTGGAACTGTATTACTCATTTTGTCTCATGGACAGCTTCCCTCAGCTGTAAAAACTCACCCTTCAATGAACCCACTTTTCCATTTTAGAACCATTCTCATCTTTTAGAGGGGTATTTTTATTTGCAATTCACTCCTTTCAGTGTATCAGATAGCCCTCTATCAGACATTTCACAAAGCTGAATTCAAAACCAAAATTCATTGCATTTCAGTGTTTTGGAACTGTGGCTTTAGTGACATTTTACCCAGGTTCTCTGCCATCTGTCCCACATCACATTCCAGATAGACTGCACTTACTTAGCACTGTCAATAGTAGTAAAAGAGGAGACTGGATTTATACTGTGCCCTTCACTACCTGAAGGAGTCTCAGAGTGACTTACAATCTCCTTTCCTTTTCCCTCCTCACAACAGACACCCTGTGAGGCAGGTGGAACTGAGAGGGTTCTGACAGAAACTGCTCTTGAGAGGAACAACTCTGCAAGAACTTGTGACTGACTCAAGGTCACATCAGCAGGTGCATGTGGAGGAGTGCGGAATCAAACCTGTTTTTCCCAGATTAGGGTCCACGCACTTAACCACTACACCAAACAGGCTTAAAGCTTCCATGAAAAAAGCCAAAACAACAGTAGCCTAACAGCTATTTATTGGGATCAATAGAAACATCACAATCCTAGCTTTCAAATTAATCAGAACTCTTCATCAGGCAGCATTATGTCAAGAGAAAACAAACCCAGAAATAAATGGGGCCATACTTGCTAGGTAATGAGAATAATAGAAAAGCCCCAGTGTGCAATTTGCAAGAGCTTCCTGATATATACATGGGTTCCTAAATGGGCCAAATAATGACACCTCAGGGCCATTTTAGGTAAGTAAAATGGTGCAGAGAGAAGGCTAATACCTATCCTTCCCATGTGTTGTGATCCAGTTTGGTGTAGTGGATGACCCTCATCTAGGAGAACTGGGTTTGATCCCTCACTCCTCCACATAAGCCAGCTGGGAGAGGAAATGAAGGAGATCGTAAGCAATTCTGAGACTCACAAGTGAAGGGTGGAGTATAAATTCAGTCTCTTCCAGTCTCCTCCTCCTCAGGCAACACACACCATGGTTATGAAGATGAATTCATAACTCACATCAGACATGCTATTAGTGCAAGGACATTGGACATAACCTTTGTGTACTGTATAATGTGTACATTTGGCTAAGACTAACAAAATTTTATTCCAGCATAAATTTCTGCAGACTAGAGCCAGCTTCTTCAGATCTAATGAGTTGGCTGTCACTATGTGGTCATGTATATAAGAAATACAATTAAAATGCACTCACAGGTTTAGGAAAGGAAAGGTCCCCTGTGCAAGCACCAGTCATTTCCGCTCGCAGGTTTAAGGAGCCATGAAATTTAGGAACCACAGGATACAATGTATAACAAACAAAATCAGATCTAATCCTGAAAAATACAGAGACCATTCACTAGTTACACTAGACTAATTATAATGAAAGGGAAGTCCCAGGTTTTACTAAAACACACGTGAATCAAAGCATTGGTCCATCAAGGTCAGTTTTGTCTACGCAAACTGGCAGCAGCTCTCCAGGGTCTCAAACTGAGGTCTTTACAACTCCTACTGCCCTGTCTTGTTAGCTGGAGATGCTAGTGATTGAACCTGGGATCTTCTACATGCAAAGCAGAGGCCCTTCCAATGAATCCTAGCCCCTCACCAAATAGTTAACACTTATACTTTAATAGGCTTGCCGGGTCTCCTTGCTTAGCAGACCTCCTGCTGCCATTCAGCAGTGAAGTGACAAGAGCCCCCCCTCCCTCTGGTAAATCTCTCCTGCCAGTTGTGGGCTAGCAATACCATAGTGTGTAAGAATTCCCCAACCTCAGTTCAACCTCAGGGAGGGGGAAAATACTGTAAAAAAAGCCATGGTAAGTAGGATTACTAACTCTGGTTTGAGAAATGCCTGAAGATTTGGGGGCAGTGCCTGAGGAAGGCAGGGAGTTTAGCAGGGAGGTAGTTAGGGCTACCAACCTCCCACAATGGAAGAAAATATTTTAAAAGGGTGTTGTTAGCTATTGCAGCTACTTTACACTTGGAGGAAAACCAAAAGTGAACTACGGTAGTTCTAGGAATTGCTGGAAATCCTATGGTTTTCCCATAGAGTTTCTGGTCAGCTCTAGAGCTACTCTATGTCACATCTGGATTTTACCCAGAAGTGATGTAGCAACATAGCCAGCATCATGCTCAGGACTGGCTCGCCCACTAGGCAAACTAGGCGGTTGCCTAAGGCGCTGGGAGGGTGGGAGCGCCAAATTGGGCTCCCCCCCTCCCGGTGCCCCAGGCAAGTGCCTAGTTTGCCTGCCACCTCCACCTGCCAGCTGCCGCCACCACCTGCCACCACTGCTGCCATTGCCCGCCCCTCTTTTCCCTTCCCTTCCCTTCACCTCCCTCCCGGCGGCACCCCCTTCCCTTCCCTTTGACCCCCCCCCCCCACACACGTTCACAGCCCACCACACCTGGGCTCTGGCAGGCCTGATGCGGCGTGAATCTTATCTTTAGAATGATGGGGCTGAAGTGAAGACTTGGCTCCCCTTCCCTTCCAGAAGATAAGATTCACGCCACGTTGGGCCCGGTAGAGCCCAGGTGCGGCAGGCTGTGAATGTGCAGGGGGGGAGCAAAGGGAAGGGGGGTACCGTCGCTGCCTTGCAGCACGGGGTGGGGGATGGGGTGCAATGGAGTGCAGCACTGTGTTGCAGTGCCATGGGGGGCACAGGGCAGGGGTGGCAGCAAGGCAGGGCAGC
Source organism: Heteronotia binoei (assembly GCF_032191835.1). NCBI lineage: Eukaryota > Metazoa > Chordata > Lepidosauria > Squamata > Gekkonidae > Heteronotia > Heteronotia binoei. The sequence continues at coordinate 133,785,574 of NC_083223.1, forward strand.
AAGGGGGCACCTGCCTGGGACGCCACACACCCATGGGCCCGCGCTGATCATGCTCCCCCCCATGTCCTTACTCCCAACTATTCTGCCAGGTATTATATGTAGGGTTGTAATGTAACAATGGGATGTAATACTGTGCAGTCTGCTAGACCCCCCATCTTATGACTAGTAACTCTAATAGAAACAGTAAGTAATTCAATGTATTTTCATAGGATTGTAATGAAATTATGAGGGATTACTGTGATGCACAGGAAGCTGTCCTGCCCTGAAGAGGGGGCACTCAGCTGTTTCACCTCTGGGCCTATGGGAATGCTGCTCCAGCTTTCAGAGGAGGAATGGAATGTTGGCAGGAAGTACAATGGTTTCCAACCATCTTTCACATGCACTCAATGATGCAATTTCAGCCCATATTCAGTGGACTTTAGCAATCATTTGCTAGTGGGTTTTGCTGTTTTACACTGTAAAATCCATGTGCATAATGCATTGAAAATGAATTGAAAGTGCATTATTCAGTGTGTGAGAAAGTGCCAGGAGCAAACTGCCTGGACAGTATGACAGGGTGGTTTGTGAGACCTGTCTCTGGTGATGCGCAGACCTCACACAGTTTAGTCTGACTCCTGGGAAAAGGCAGGCTGCTGTGGGTGGACTCCTGTGTAAGTGAGAGAGGATCCAGACAAGTGGCTAATCAGTGAAAGCCACGTTCTGAAGTCATAACTAGCTTAAATGTATGTGCCTCAGCCAGGTTCTCCTTTGACTATTCAGAAACCCATGTAGCTGATCTGTTTTTTAAAACCAACCTGTAACTAAATCAAGCTTCTTTGTTATTTACATACAACTCCTGCCCCAATGACCTTTGTGTTCTTGCTCACCACAAAACTTACCTCAAAGTAATGAACCCAAAGCCTTTACACCTGCTATCCTAAGAACATTTTGTAATTGAGGGGAAAGTTTACAGTTTAAAACAAAGCCAGTTCCCCAAAATCATAAGAGGTTTTGGGGGTCCCCTCAGTTGGTAGAAAAGACCTCACTCAGCAGCCCATGACTCCAATCTTACCAACAGTCGCTTTTTTTCCTGGGGGGACGAGGGAGGGGAGGGAGAAAGAGAGGTCTGAGAACCAGGAAGTGGCCTGTGGGAGCTGAAAGGACTAGGGTTGCCAAGTCCAATTCAAGAAATATCTGGGGACTTTGGGGGCAGAGCCAGGAGACTTTGGGGGTGGAGCCAGGAACAAGGGTGTGACAAGCATAATTAAACTCCAAGGGAGTTCTGGCCAGCACATTTAAAGGGACAGCACACCTTTTCAAATGCCTTTCTTCCATAGGAAATAATGAAGGATAGGGGCACCATATTTTGGGGCTCATAGAATTGGACCCTCGGGTCCAATCGTTTTGAAACTTGGGGAGTATTTTGTGGAGAGGAACTAGATGCTATACAAAAAATTTGGTGCCTCTACCTCAAAAAATACCCCCCCCCAGAGCCCCCAATACCCGCGGATCAATTTCCCATTATTCCCTATGGGAATCGTTCTTCATAGGGAATAAAAGAGTGTCCAGTAGATATTTCCCTCCCCCTCATGCTTTCTAAAGCGAGGGGAGGGCCTCCAAACCTTGGAATCCCCTGCCCCCTCCCTTTCTCTCACACACAAACACTTACTAGATCTTGTTCCTGCAGAATAGTCCTGCTTGCTCTGAAAACGAAAGCAAAAGAAAGGGAGGGGCCGTTCTCTGAGGAAACTTACTGATCCTTTCCCATGAAGCCCTTCCTGTTTCCTGCTCAGCCTTAAAGGCACACATTTTAAAAACTGTTTGCAGGTTTCTAAACCTGCAGGAGCTCTAAAACTACAGGATGACTGTGGGGGCGGGGCTTCCCCCGTAGGCCAGCTGGCTGGGGGCGGGGAGAAGCCTGTCAAAACGGGGGATCCCCCGCTGGGACCTGGGGATTGGGAAGCCTAGAAAGGACACTGGTGAGGAGGAGGAGAAGAGGAAGAAGAAGATTTATACTCCACCCTTTCTGAATCAGAGACTCAGAGCGGCTTACAATCTCCTATATCTTCTCCCCCCACAACAGACATCCTGTGAGGTGGGTGGAGCTGAGAGGGCACTCACAGTAGCTGCCCTTTCAAGGACAACTTCTGTGATAGCTATGGCTAACCCAAGGCCATTCCAGCAGGTGCAAGTGGAGGGCGGGGGAATCAAACCCGGTTCTCCCAGATAAGAGTCCGCGCACTTAACCACTACACCAAACTGGCTCTCAGTTGTAAGCTTCAGCTTGGGAAATTCCTGGAGATTTGTGGCTGGAGTCTAGGAAAGGTGGAGTTTGGGGAGGGGATAAAGCCCAGTGAAAATTCATAGGGTCCACCCTCTGGCACTCCCATTTTTTCCAAGGAAACTGATTTCTGTAGCCTGTAAATCAATTCCAGGAGAACTCCAGACCCCACCTGAAGGATGGCAACTCTACCAGTATGGACTGTAGAACTTCAAGTACTATTTTCAGTGCGAAGCTTCAGGTAGAGACTTTGCTTAAATATTTACTATGTCAGAAGATCCCTGGGAACAGAGTCAGGGACCAAAGTAGCAAGCTCAAAAGGCCTGGTGAAAACAATCACCCTTGAAACCAAATTAGTTTTTCTCAGCCCTGTTTACTTACTTCATTAAAGTTCTTGCTGTAGTAACTACATGTCAGTGCAGGTGTTGAAGCCCTCGAAGCCTATGGCAGAAGTCAGTCACCCTGACCAAAAGACTTAGTCAGTGGAATTAAGTGTGAGAGTCAGCATGGTGTCATTATTAAGAATGGTGAACCATGTTTGATTCCCCACTCCCCCACATGAAGTCTGCTGGGTAACCTTGGGCCAGTCTTGGTTCTTTCAGAACTCTTTCAGCCCCACCTGCCTCAAAAGGTGCCTGTTGTGGGGAGAGGAAGGGAAAGTGATTGTAAGCCACTTTGAGACTCCTTAAAAGGTAGATAAAAGCGAGGTATAATAACCTGTTTCCCCCCTTTTTTCACTACTGAATAACATTGTTTTAACATCTCAACTATCATGTTTTCTATACTTTGTTGTTTGCACACACACACACACAGAAACTCTACATCCCTTTAGTCAAATGAACAGTGGGGGGGAAGCCAACAACACTGGACACAATTCAGTGTAGGCTTCATTTGTGCACAGTTACAGCAGCTCAATGCAGTCCTTTCCACAGCAGCCCATAGTATTCAGCTGGATGCACTGAGACTTTGGAGTAATTGCACACACCCCTTGCCACCCTAGCCAGAGGTCTGAACTGTCAAGGCAGCACTCCTCTTCCTTCTTGCCAGCACTGTCTGGGAGCAAGGTGAGCCCCAGCAATATATTTGTCTCAGCTTGGATCCCAAAGACAACAGTGAGCACAAGCCACAGCTATTGCTTCCTCCGGTGTTACCGTTAAACTGTGCCTCAGCTCCATTGCTGATCACACCTGATTGTGGCACACCAAATGGCCACTTGGACAATATCATTCTCTTTGGCAGGGCCAAAAGCCGTGGACATCAACACACACACAATCACAGACTTCAATTCTGAAATATGTGGGTGCAACATCACTCTTTAAAATAGTAGCAGGAGCAGGCCTTAGATTCAGTGGGAGCTCACAGGAGCACAGCTCCTGAACCTTTCTGAGAGTTTCACCTCCTCTTTCTGAGAGTTCCACTTCCTTGTCCATTTAATAGTATGTGCAACTGCATAACAATCCCTGGATGAACTCCACCACCTGTTTTTCTACAAAATGACCCCCGAGCAGGAGTACCACTCAGACATATTCTAGTGCTACGTAGTCCATATATTGGTTTCCAGCCATTCTTACTAACAAAGAGAGCAATGTGACATATGCTTCCATTTCCTTCTAGGTATCCTAACAGCTGAGAAATATCCACAAGTCCAGAATAATGTTGGCCCACAGTATCTGCATCTCACTATTTAAAACAAAACATATTATAGAATGTATAGACTTCTGTAATCTAGGAAAAGTCTTCTTTTAAACAATATGAATGTGCATGAATTATCATTCTTAAGCTTAATAAGCCGTTTGTCCAATAGAGACTTGATGCCACCTGGGTACATATAGAGGTCTGCATGGCAGCTGCAAACACTTCCATTTTGTCTTGTAACGCATAATCAGATGGGCTGAAATGAGATGTCAGCTGAGCAAACTGCTGCTCTCAAAATTGTCCTCTCTTGTAGTATGAATAAGAGGACCATTTCTAGTTGTCACCTAACCAGACTCTTCCTTTCTTGGGTAAGGCTGGCTGCCAGCTCAACCTTGCTCCTGCAACATCCCTCCCTGTACTCCTATGCCTTGTCCTTGTTCCCTCTCACCACCCTTCTTGGTCTCTTTAAAAGCAATTGCTGTTGCAAGAGCAACCAAAATGGTGGCTGAATTCTAAGAGAAGGAAAGATACTCATAAGAATTCAGGAAACTGTACTGGGCACAGGTGGCTTTTCTGCATTAGGTGAGGGCGAGAACAAGATGGAGATGAGATGTACCTTGGGAGAGTGACATTTCTTTCCCCCCTTTTCTCCTCCTCCATTTCCTCTTTGATCTTTCCCTGCTTCTCTTTCCTTGAACACCCCCCTCCTGCCCCTGGATGGGGTGTTTGGCCGTACAGGCAGCCTGTCTGTCTCCCTACCCAACCAAAGCCAAGTGTGAAGGTCAGCTGCCAGAATGAAAGCTGTTGCCTCCTACCCAAAGCAGCCAGCAGAGTGAGTTAGTGAGAGGGTCAAGGGGAGGGAGAGAGGTCATGTGTGCTTTTGTGTGAATGCCTGAATGGGTTTTGAGTTCTCTGTGCTATGTATTTGCTCTGCTGTTTGGCTTACATTCTTCAAAGATCTGTTCTACAAGAACTCTGAGTTCTTCGCAGTGGATTTTTTTTTAACTAGAGACTCTCAGTCTTGGTATTTCCCATCTCTAAAATGGATGAATTGCTTTCCAGAATGTGATCTAAATGTTTAATCCCTTCAGAATATGCTGTACATGTTTATTACATATGTCACTTAATGGGTACTTTTATCAGCTTAAGTGCTGTTTTCTGCTTGAGTAATATGCCCTGCTTGTTCTTGTTTTATATTTGTGGCAGAATAGGAATCTTGGACTTTTAGTAGTTTTATTTCTGTTGACATTTCATGGTGGGATGTAAGAACACAGAATAGCTGCATGCCTTTACATGTCTACTGGATTAATTGTTTTAACTCTTGAGGCCTGCCCCTGGATCACACTGGTGTCTTCCCTTTGACCACTGTCTCACTACCCCATGCCAGATGTGTGCTTCCAAAAGTGAGCATCCAGAGAGCCAATACTGTTACCCAAAGCTGGCAGTCTTCACTTAAGTTGGGGGAACTAGCTAAAAGAGACAAAGCGGGTGGTGGGTAACTGGGATGTCCACCTATGTATACCAGGATGGTCCATCTGAGAACTCTTGGAAATAACCAGGCAGTTGTTCAACTGGTAGGGTTTTTATTAAGAAATGAATAAAATATTATACACAAACACATCAGAGCTAACTAAGAAAGGCAGGGAGGAAAGGGGAAAGCAGTTTTAGGGAAGGGTGATATTTATCTGTCCTGAAGAGGTCAATGGCAGTGGCAAGTCAAAGAAGGGAATAGCCAGCATTTGTGGAAGCAAGAGAGAGAAGGTCCACTTGCAAGTGGTGATGTGAGGGGTCAGTAGGGTGGCATATGTATAGAGCAAAATGTATCCTTAGGCAAGCTGACTCACCCCAAGAGGACAATGAACTGATGGTTCTACTGGAGGTAGACAAAGAAGTGGGAGAGGTTTGATAGCTCTACAAGCACTGAATGGGAAGGTTAATAGACTTAAGTGTTGATTAATCGCTGCTTAATCAAGAGTAATGGATGCAGAGGAAGTCAGACTTGGGTGCTGATGGGATTATTCTGAGTGAATCAATAGATCCTAGTTGACCTGTTGTTTAAAGTCATGCATCTCTCCATTGCAAGGAGGGAGAAGTAGCCAGCCAGCAGCTGTGACTGATTTCCCAGGCTGATGCCTGGCTGGCATCCATCTTGGTTCACTCTGGCCCAAGCAGTGCCCTGTACTTAGGATACTGAGGTGATACATGGAGAGGCGTTTCTGCCTCTATAAACTATAAACTGCCCCTCAGCAGGAGGAGGGTTCTGACTGCTAACAATACTGGTTGAAACTTCCCCACTGGAAGGGCTTCTGAATTACATCTGATTCCCCAGATGAAAAGCATTCATATCTATCCTTGGAAAAACTGATGTTCTAGGTAAGGCAGTTCCTTACCTGATAAAATTATATCCATCCCTGTGTTCTGGCTGTCTGCCACCAAGGCCCAGTTGCTAAGCCATCTGGCATTTTTCAGGTTCTTCCCTGATCTTAATAAGCCAAACATAGTGGTGTTAATAAGTCAAATAAAATAATGCATGAAAATAACACAGACCACTCTGTTTCTCTCCTTTCCCGATTTCTTTCCACTCTGAAGAAGAGCCATTTTGTATAATTCAGATTTTATCTGTTTTTAATCCACAACAGAGCTCTGCCTCTAACCCTGTTGCTATTTATTTCTTTTATCTCTTCAAAACAGTTTAATTTAGAAGATCTTTGGCATTCCAAACAGATTGAATTTCTTAGATCATTTTTAGTCCTTCATGAACACATTTAAGTACGAATTGCTAGTGAAGAGAGACTGGAGTTGTAGCTGTTTACAAACCCTGCTGCTCCTTGCTTACCTCAGTCACTAACTCTCCCCCACCGTAACAGGGTCTCAGCTTTATATGCTGAGCTGGTAAAGCCCTCAAGGAAACTATTTTTAAAATAAAACTACAAAATAAAAAAGAACTCATTTCCCATTTCCCAGTGGTATTCTTAGGTAAACGCCACCATCAGAAGACTTGGAGGGAGGCCCTTCTTCCCTTATGCTCCCTCTTTCCCTTATGGCTTCCTCTGATTGACCAAGAGATCTGTGAGTGCATGCATGGAAGCAAAAAAATTTTTTAGCTTACCCCTTGCCTGTGCTGTGGTGGAACTGCTCTTTCAGCACCAGTTCCCTCTGTAGAACATGCCCAAGTAGCCTACAACAGTGGCATTCACTGGAGCTCACAGAGAGCCACATTCACAATTATCATCAACCAAAAGTGCCATTTGACTTCTGTATGCACATTGTGCCACCCCACCAAGTACATTCATATGGCCGTATAAGATATAATTATTAATAGTAACCATGTAACTATAACCTTTTAAAGTACCAGGATTATTCCTGAGCATGTAAGATTGTCTTTCTCTACTCCTATGTCTGGAGTGAGAGGAAGGGCGATGAGAGTGCAGAGGCTACCAGGAAGGATAGGGAATGTTGGAGATGATTTATCCAAGGCATGAGGCCCATATCTGACAGAGGTTCACAGTCTACCCATCCTCTAATCCCTTTTGCAGCAGCTGTTTCAAGGTGGAAACCACCTGCTGACCACAAGCTCTATAGGGAAATGCATATGTGAAACATCAAAACAAGTCCCTTTCACCTGTCATATAACCTGGAATTATAGTCAATGTTCCCTCTAATTACTGAGTAGAGTAGCTCACATCCTGAGCAGAATATAACTGCTGTAATCTTAAAATGGGCAATTTATTTATTAGATTTGGTTTATAGTGGGCTCAATGGGCAGTGCAAGACTCTGCGTGGCTCCAGATTGCTGCTGAGTGGGGCTTCCTGTGTTAATGAGAGGCCAATCACACACACAGTTTAGAGGAAACACCAGTTATAGGCATTTGCTTCTTGGCACATGACTGCACCCCAGGCTGCCTTATTTAAGGACTTTTCTCCATATGGTAGTTTCTTTCCTGGGTCAATCAATCAATCAATCATTTATCACTGTCATGGACCAGAAGAATAAAACATAAACAGAGTGGCTATAACTATACACACACACACACACAATCTTACATTAAATATGTGCATGTGTGTATAACCAATACACATCACTGAATCAGCACTGTACCTCGGTAGACTCTCGCAGCTGCACAGAACCTGGCAATTCTCTCCAAGGTTTCAGATTCAAAGTTTGCAAGAAAAAAGGAGGTATACCATTCCTCTGATCTTCCCAGGACTTTTTGAAGAATGCTGCAATAAATATCTATCTAATGTCATTATAGAAGGAGCAATGCAGAAGCACATGCCCAACCATTTAAATTTCCCTAGTAGTGTGAGGGCATAAGCAATCTTGAGAGGTGAGCGGTCCCTTTAAATGTGATGGCCAGAACTCCCTTTGGAGTTCATTTGTACTTGTCACAACCTTGCTCCTGGGTCCACCCCCAATGTCTCCTGGCTCTACTCCCAAAGTCCCCAGATATTTCTTGAATTTGACTTGGCAATCCTAAATAAAGCAGAAGGAAGAACTTTGACAAAGGTCAGAGTGAAAGCTGTCCTGTGTTTGGGAATCAATGGATTAGCAAAATAGCTTGACAACACCAGTTTGTTGTTCCTGAAGTGTTCCAGTATCCCTGGTATTCTTCTTCTACAAGTCTGCGTTTTAAAACTCCCTAGACAAAATGTATATGTGGATCATGAACTTTTATTATTAGCTTCTACTGAAATAAGAACATTATGTATCAAGTAGTCCTCAAAACTGGCAAACTGACTGTTAGAGTTGCTTTATTTTAAGTCCTGCATGTGATATGGTATTTTCTGGGTCAATCAGAACTTGGGTACAGGATCAAACTTTCCCTCCAAAATGTCTTGAGGATTCTTCTATTTCTACCTTCCCCAACTCATCCATCACTATAAGGTGTCAGTCTCATCCTACAATCATATTTTCTTCTACCACTGTTGGTCTTGGAAACTAAACACATTGGCTAAACATTTTTAATATTTTTAAAACTTGTATTGTTATTTTATGCCCTCCAAATACACAAATTGAATTTAAAAATTATGAATAGTTGTTGCTGCTCTAATCAAGCAGTATGAGTGCTTACTTTCCACTCTACTGAGAAACCCTATTTTGCCCATTCAATACCAACCCTTTGCATAAAGGAAGTTCTAAACCAGGGGTGTCAAATATGTGGCTTGGAGGCCGAATCAGGCCCTTGGAGGGCTCCTATCAGGCCCCCAAGCAACTGGCTGTCATCTGCTTCCTTCTCCCTCTCTCTTGCTTCCTTCTGCATCACAGCTTGCTTTGCAAGGCTTGCTCAATAGCACAGGAACTACAAAACAAAACCTCTGTTTTCTCCATTGACTGAGGCTCCTCCCTTGGGGAGGGAGATCTTGATTTGCCAAGCTCTCTCAATCACACAGCAGAGCTACTGAGCCAAGTCTCTCTTCCTTCTATTGGCTGAGGCTCCTCCCTCTCCTGGTCCCCTGGATCCCATGGGAGAGATACAAAGAAGTGCTAATGTTTTAAGCATTAAGGTTGGGGTTTTTTTTAAAAAAAAATCTTTAATTGTGTTTGTTTGTGTTCTTTATAAAGTTTATATCTCTGCTACCTAATCTTAAATAGGTACACACATGGCCTGGCCTGACATGTCTCAGCCCAACAAGTTCTCATTTAATCTAGATCCGGCCCTCATAACAAATGAGTTCGACGCCCCTGTCTAAAAGTTAGAGAATGACTCTAGGCATATTTACTCACAGGATGACCTTACTGCATTAAATAGATCATTCTTCTAGGTAAATGTTTCTTGTTTCAGTGGGAAACTCACTTCTGACTATACCTTTTTGTTCTCTCTCTCTCTCTCTCAGGGAATGCACCACTCACCCAATGAATCCTTTCTACCAAATGTCAGACAGACAGAAGAAAGGGTCTTCCGGTTCTTTAGGACAGTGGCCCCCAACCTTTCTGGCACCAGGGACCAGTTTCATGGAAGACCATTTTTCCATGAACTGATGGGGGAGGGGGTGGCACTGGAGTTTTGGCTGCCCCAGGTTTCCCCCCATCTGTGCCCTGTCCCTGCCCCCCATTGGGGTTTTTAAATGGGGGGGGGGAGAGACTGGGGCTGTTTCTGCTGCCTCCTGGCAATTTAAAAACTCCCGCAGATCAGCTGATGGGGCAGACAAAAGAGGTTGTGTGGCCTCGCTCTGATACTCCAGGATCTGGGGACAGCTGAGTAGGAGAGAGGAGGGGAAGCCCCTCCAAGCGTTGGCAAAGTTGGGTCTCTGCTAGTCACTAGAAAAAGGGGGGTCCAGGCCCTTCCCCACTACTCTGGAAGGGCACAGGATGGGAGAGAGTAAGCCAGGGTGAAAGGGGGCTGCAGGGCAGAAGCTTATCTGGCTCCCCCCTTCTCACTTGGATGCTTTCCAAGAAGCAGGCTCTCCCTCCCCTCCTTCCCTTGGCAGCTTCGCTTCCCCAAGACACTCTACAAAGTGTCACTCTTTTTAGAGACTGCATATCTTGCTTTGCAGCCCCCGCCCCCCCCCAGCTGTATGCAACAGGCTCCTGGCTCACATCTTTGCCCCCTCCTGCTTTGTTCAGTAAGTAAGTAAGTTTATTTTTATATCCCGCCCTCCCCCGCCAAAGGCAGGCTCAGGGCGGCTCCCAGACATGGAAACCATGATTTAGATAAAATACAATGTAAGCAGATTTAGATAAAATACAATGTAAGCAAGAGTTTTAAAATACAATTCTCCCCTTCCTTCAAGGCTCTCCCCTTCCTTGCAAGACACACACACACACACACACAATGGAAGGACAAGCGGGGGGGGGGGGAGCTCCAGGAGAGTGCATGCATCAGCCTGAGAGCTGACTCAAGAGTAAGCTCACCACCCCCTCTGTGTCCCAATCCCTCCCTGAGCAGTGGCCCATCTCAAGCTTGTGTGTGCTTACTCACGAACAGATCTCTCCCTGACCAGGCTGTGGCCCCAATCCCACCTCAAATGCCCCCCTAAACCAGAGCCTTTTTTGTTTGCAGAATATGCAACCCGCTTTTCTGTGCTTACTCACAGGTCACTGCAATGCAACCTCATTCTCACCCTGATCCCCTTGCATGTGCAACCCCCCCCCCCCCCACAAAAAAAGTGAGCAAAAAGTTTCTTCCCAACTTTTAAACTCCTTCCACCATAGCGTTCTCCAGGAGGGATGGCACAGAATTGCAGCCTCCGCAAAAGATTTCTTGGAAGTAAAGTTCCTCCCCCCTCCCTTTCCAAAGTTTGCAAAAAGTTCAGGGCATGGGGCTGGGGAGGGGGCAGGACAATCCCTGAGGTCACTTACCTCCTGGCTGAGGAATGGCTGCTTTGCACTGAGCAGGCGGATGGATGGACCGCAGCATGCTTGCAAGACTGTGGCTGGCTGCCTGCCTCGGAGCGAGGCCGTGCTGCTTCTTTCATCTGCCTAGGTCGCAGGTGGATGAAACGGAGTGGGGCCGCTCTGCCTTGTGCCACAGCCCAGTTGCTAGCAGGCCACAGACCGGTCCCGGTCCATGGCCTGGTGGTTGGGGACCCCTGTTTTAGGAAACTTAGTTGCCATTTGCAAAGTGGACACAGGGTTGCATTTGGCAACTCCAGACAGGCACATTATATAATTAAGCTCAACAAATGCAAAGCATGCATTGGGGAGCCTTTTATCACACAGCCTCCCCTTAAGGAGGAGGCACTTAACGCCTGGCACTCCAGGCCTATGTAATCTTTGGAAATTCTCCCTGGCAGAACAGTGGACAAAAAAGAAATGTTATCAGTGCAATCCTTTTGGATGATCTGATTGTTATGTATAGGATTGAAGTATAAATTCCTGCCAGGCTCATTGGAGTCAGGAGAGCAGAGCTTGGGGACTTGGGAACAATGGACAGTAGGATCCAAATACCTGCTGCCCTACTTCAATCACAGGCCCCCTGCCTGTTTGAATGGCCAATGGCATGCTTGTGCAGGTGTGGCAGCAGGCTGAAGATAAATAATAGGGGTCGCTGGATAAAGCTATATCTATAAACTATATATCAGTATGAGGGGCTAAAAGGCAGGCAGAGACAGGCCTCTGGCCAGAAAAGCTATCTAATAATAAAATACTGAAGACGCATCAGAGGCTTTACCACGTAGGCTGCAGTAACGGGACACGTGGTTTGTGGCCGGGGGAGAGCACCCTGATTTACCAATAAGAAACTGTAATACCAACGGTTTGAACGGTTTGTTTTCCGTGTGTTTCCTGGGCCAGCCTGAAAAGTCCTGTACCCTCCTATGCTGCTGTATATACTGTGCCGGACCTGGAACCACTGATCTGTAACCAGTAACCATCAGTTCATGTTTAGTAGTTTGTGGTCACATGTAACCAGGTGACGTATGTCTGAAATGATATAAAAGGCTTGTGCTTCACTATGCCCATTGCTCAGACTCCCACCTTTGTCTGGGCCCGTACGTACGTATGTAATAAAGAAAGCTGTTTTCCTGATTTCGCCTCAGGCCTCCTCTGTCATTGCACCCGCTTTAACTGACAAGGCGGGCTCTTCCTGCTACACGGGAACTGAGAGTTGTATATAGGTTTGGCCTCTGGGCCCTTTCTTCAGTCTCGTAATGTAGCCTTATACTATGCTACTTCTATTAAAGAGCTTGTTATCACTCATTCTGCGACTCCTACATGCATAGAACCCACTATACAATACTGATTATGGATGATTATAACTCAGCAAGCCAATCTATCACTTCTGCTTTTTGCTAACTAGTGTTTCCTCCTTCCTGCCCTTCCTCCTGGAACTGAATTGCATGCCAACAGAGATTAGCAACCTTCCCTCATTATAATTGACCTGCAATGCAGCTAATTTTCTAATTCAAGATGAGTTACAAAAATCATGCAAAAGAACAGACAGTATCTTCTTTTGATTTTGATTGGTTTCTATCTAAATGCAAACTTAGATTCAGTTACCATTTGGTTTATTTACAGTCAGACCCATCAAGGTTGCTAGAGATCCAGTAGATACAAGCAGGTCTATACTTATGGCAGCAGATTCTTTAACACAGCTCTGTGAGTTCATGACTCATCCTGAACTCTAGTTCCTGAAATTCAGGCTAATCAGAAATAGACATTTAATTACTCATCCTAGACAGTGTCAACAAGACCATTAAAAACAACTCCAAAGCAGACAGTTCTGGCTCTGAACTGCAAAAAGTATATTAGGAGAGCCAGTTTGGTGTAGTGGTTAAGTGTGCCGACTCTTATCTGGGAGAACCAGGTTTGATTCCCCACTCCTCCACTTGCACCTGCTGGAATGGCCTTGAGTCAGCCATAGCTCTGGCAGAGGTTGTCCTTGAAAGGGCAGCTGCTGTGAGAGCCCTCTCAGCCCCACCCACCTCACAGGGTGTCTGTTGTGGGGGAGGAAGGTAAAGGAAATTGTGAGTCGCTCTGAGACTCTTCGGAGTGGAGGGCAGGGTATAAGTCCAATATCTTCTAGAATAAGGAAACCACAGCCAACAAAAATCTGATTTTAACAAATGTTTTACCACCATTCATGTTAAATCTGAATAAAGGGGATATAGATGCTCACATACAAAATGACAGTACTGCTGGCTGTTACCAACAGAACCTCACCTTTCTAAAAATACCCAACCATATTAACTAGCACAAATTTCTGCCATTTATACATATGAAACTCATCCTACATACAAAACATCCTATATCTACAAAACTCATTGAACCTATCATCCTACCTTTCTTTCTTAGGTCATTTTTGTTATGTTGTTATCCCAAATAGCAGTAATTTGGATCATCAAGAGGAGAGAGTGAATGAAAAATATATGCTCCAATGCCAATAGTAGTGATGTTCCCATATAAGACCTGTTTTACTTTCAGCAACCTACCAGGGTCCCCAAGACAACCTTTGCACTTTCAGCCTCTCAGACTGGCCATGATGGGATTCTGTTTTCACACAATCTTTATAGATGTGGCCGGAGTTAGGGCCACTGGGAGCTCTGAGTCATAACATCTAACAGGCAAGGATGTTGCTCAGACAAAATGAAAATGTTTCCTTCATCCTGTTTTTCTCTGCCCACACAAGCAGATCCAAGCTGAGAGAGGCAATTGATCCTTTGATTGCTCTCAGGAGCTTTAAGAGCAGTGGTGAGTGCGGAGTATTTTGTGATGCTGCTGGTTCTATAATATGGCATATAACTGCTGTCATATATTCTTTCTATTTTATTAGCTGTGGAAATAAAGTTTTCTGCAAAACACAGAATTAACAATTTACTAAAATTCAGGTTTGTTACATTTACTGCTCTTTCATTATCTATGAAATTATGTTTCAGTGGTAATCAGTGCCACAGTTGGTCTCAAATGACTGCTTTGAGTAAACCCATGAAGGAACTGGAGTGAGTATCTCCATTTTTGTTCATCTTTCAGAATAATTCAGGCTAGGTCTACAGTTTTCTTACGTGTACATGGCATGTTATTTCCTAAACTAAAACACTTTAAAAATAATTACAAATGAATTACTTCTTGTTAGAATTCTCTAGATGACAATTATCCTTTTGCATTCACAATTAAAAAGTCCTGTGAGTATTGGTTTTGAGATACTTGAGGTATTTAACTACAAAAAATGTATCTACTTACCGTATTTATTTAGGAAATTTATATACTACCTCTTGCGTCTTGCTTGAGGCAGCTTACTAGTGAAAACAATACCATAAAAGCATAGTGCATTATCAATATAAAAACAAAACATGGCATTAAAACCAGGTCAGGGACATAAGAACAGCATAAAAACAAGTTCTGTGCAGCCCACTTAATTAAACAGAACTCATAACCAGAAGCAGACCATAAAAAAGCAGCTACAAAGATTTTTTTTTTAAAAAACCCTTTTGTGAAAAACCACCAGGCACTTAGTAGACTGGCAAGCTCCAGTCAAAACTCAATTGGGAAGACATTCCACAGGTGAGATACCACCACTACTAAAAACATCCCATCTCTAGTTGCCACCTACCTCACCTCTGAAACTGGGGGCACAGAGAACCATGGAATTTAACTGCGCACTGGATAGCACAGGAGAAAACCCTAAAAAGATCCCTGCCCGCTAGTTGTTTAGGGCCTTAAGAATAAGGACCAGCACTTTGAATTGTGCCTATGCAGATCTTTCAGCACAAGGGTGATACAGTCCCTGTACCTGACCCATGACAATAGCCTGGCTGTTGTTTTTTGGACCAGCTGAAGTTTCAGGATCATTTTTCAAAACCAGGATGTAGCAGCATCCCCAAGGTACCAACCTGCTTCTGCAGTACAGCTGAAACCAGGTTATTGTTATATATTCACCAGGACCTAAAGAACCTACTTTTGTAGAAAAAGCCAATGACTGGGGCTGATGGGAGTTGTAGGCAAAAAAACATTTGGAGAGCTACCGTTGGCCACCTCTGTTATTCCTTTCAGATGGCATGCTAGTACAATTTTGCTAGTACATTATGATGCAGCTCAGTTATCTAATATCTTAATGATGCTAAAGTCCAGCACTGGCCCAAGGGCGCGTGGCACCCCAGGCAGGTGCCCCCCGCTGCAGTTGCATATTAGGCCAAGGTAATATTGAGGTCAGGAGGAAAAGCCCAGCATGAGCTCAGTTGCATATTAGGCCACACCACCTGGCCTGGGAGCACATGGCTGCCACAATGCAGGTCTGGCCAGCTGGAGTCTTGGCCAGCCCAGGTGGTGCTCTGCTCCTATGGGCTCCAGCAGCAAAATAAAAAAGCCCTGGATGTAAGAATGTCCTGATCACATCCTCCAGTGCATTCTTCAAAAGATAAGATGCATGCCATGTTGCAGCCAGCAGGGCCCAGATGCTGTGCACTTGGAGCCCTGCTGGGTGCAGGGTAGGTGAAGGGATGGGAAGGGAAAGGAGCGGCTGGTGGTGGTGGCAGTGGGCAGAGGAGGCAGGCAAACTAGGCACTTGTCTGGGGCACTGAGAGGGGAGGAGCCCAATTTGGCATCCCCACCCTCCTGGCACCCTCGGCAACCACCTAGTTTGCCTAGTGGGCGAGCCGGCCCTGCTGAAGTCAGACTCAGTGTTGGATTGGACCATGTTAGAATAAGCTTACTCATCTGATAAATATTTGAAAGAGAATGTTTGAAATACCATGACAGAAAGATCAACTATGATTAGAGATATCCCTTTTCTTCTTACTACTTTAAAGGCTTGGAATAGACATAGAAAGAAATTAGCCTCTTCTCCATCACCACTGTTGGTTTTTACAGGACATAGTTCATTTTTACACAGCAACATTTGTTCCCACTCTTGAGGGGAAAAAAGACTTCACCAGATTAATAAATATTACTAAAGATGGAGTAATTTTGGAGAAAAAAAGTTAGACCAGAATACCATTGTTAACACCACAATAAGTTGTTTCAGTATCTGCAATTAGCTCATATGATATGCCAACCCAACAGTTATGAATATAAAGATCTTTGACTGACTTCGAAGTAGTGTTAAAAAAACTCACATGAATCGTATAAATATCTTATTTCTAAATTATACTTAATACTTTCATCTCACATCTCTCAGTTGCCAACAATTACTGGCATAACAACATATTTACCATATCACAATGTCAATCCATTTGGGCCTCAATACTATTGCAATCTAAAAGAATAACCATCAGGATACAATTATTTAAACTTTTATCTAGGTGGTATCTATCTTCACAAAAACTACATTGACATCCTCTTCAGTTTGTTGGAAAGCTTGTGGAGAGATTAGATTGGATTGGCATTGCAGGTGGAGTTGAAAGTTTGTACAGTTGTTTTGGTTGTTAGTCATACAACAAATCCACATTGAAGCAACATTCAAATTACCATTGGAGAATGAAATATTGCTCTTAAACTAATGGTATAATAGTACACCCTATCTGAATAATAAGGAACTAATTGAGATTTTATGTGTGGCAGGTTCACTGTAGCCAATTCCTGGAAAAACAATATGCAGTTGTTAGTTTCTGATTGGATAAACAAGGCATTTTGCATAATGGATAAAATTACTGACTATAAGAACATAAGAGAAGCCATGTTGGATCAGGCCAATGGCCCATCCAGTCCAACACTCTGTGTCACACAGTGGCAAAACATTTTGTATATACACACACACTGTGGCTAATAGCCACTGATGGACCTCTGCTCCATATTTTTATCTAAACCCCTCTTGAAGGTGGCTATGCTTGTGGCCGCCACCACCTCCTGTGGCAGTGAATTCCACACGTTAATCACCCTATGGGTGAAGAAGTACTTCCTTTTATCCGTTTTAACCTGTCTGCTCAGCAATTTCATCAAATGCTCACGAGTTCTTGTATTGTGAGAAAGGGAGAAAAGTACTTCTTTCTCTACTTTCTCCATCCCATGCATTATCTTGTAAACCTCTATCATGTCACCCCGCAGTCGACGTTTCTCCAAGCTAAAGAGTCCCAAGCGTTTCAACCTTTCTTCATAGGGAAAGTGTTCCAGCCCTTTAATCATTCTAGTTGCCCTTTTCTGGACTTTCTCCAATGCTATAATATCCTTTTTGAGGTGCGGCGACCAGAACTGCACACAGTACTCCAAATGAGACCGCACCATCGATTTATACAGGGGCATTATGATACTGGCTGATTTGTTTTCAATTCCCTTCCTAATAATTCCCAGCATGGCGTTGGCCTTTTTTATTGCAAACGCACACTGTCTTGACATTTTCAGTGACTATATATTTTAAAAGACTCCATTTCGTATACTTCAAGCCATGCGTGTGCCCATGGCTGTACCATTGATCTGTAGGGTCAATGGGTGACCTCAAAGTTGCTGTTTTGCTGCAAAGGAACTTCAAGAACAGAATGGAGAGGGAAATTGCTGAATTACAAATTATTATGAAACTTGGAACATACACCTCCCCAGGACAGAACAGGGATATTGGATTTTTATCTCATTACACATACTAAACCCACTTTCACCAAGTATAGCTATGTATCCACAGTATACCAATGTATTTCTCTTTCAGAACAGTGTATCAGAAAAATGTTTTTTTGTATTGACATACTCAAATAAGGGATATTGGCTGTTCATCTCATATATTAACCCATCTTCCACTATTTTAATGTATTTTTTTATAATGGCAAACTAAAATGATGTTTTTTTTATGTATGTTACATGTTTTAATTAAGCCTCTGAGAACCTTATGCCTCCTTTTAACCCAGAGCAGACTCTTATTTATTGCAGGATACTTAATAGACATCAATCTGCTATTCTGACGTTTATTACTGCTTTTATTGTTTTAGCCCAGTGGACACAGGCTGGCAGTCACTAGGCCCAGCTTGTGATTCTTTTTATCTGCTAAGGGACATTCCCATGATTTTGCATGCTGATTCACTGCTGACTTTCTCTATATTTAGGACTGCTTGCCATTCCAGCCTACAGTCTGATGAAGTGTGCTTAGAGTACATGAAAGCTTACATTCTGATTAAAACTTTGTTGGTCTTAAAGGTGCTGCTTGACTCTGCTTTGTTATATTGAAGTAATGTAGGATAATATCAAGGGTAGTACGTAATCAGCTAAGATTTGAGTTGTATTAAGTGCCAGTATGTGGATATGTATTTCATCTGTAAGGGTTACTGTTCTTTGTTATTGTTGCAGGAGGTTTGTAATTGTTTGACAATTAAATAAATCTCTCTATATAAAGACAAGTCTCCTGACCCACAAATCAAGCCCCAGCCAAAACCCCTAGATCTAGAAACTTGAAATTTGGGGAGAACATTCCTTTCATGATGTAGACAGCCACTAAGAAAGGATTTTAAGAGATTCACCCCCTAAGGGGGTAAAAAGGAGTAAAATGTGTTCTCCATAAGGATATAGGGTGGCTTGGAGGCTGCTGCCTCTTCCTCCTCTCACAAAGACAGTTAGAACAAAAGGTCATTGCATAATCTGCCTGATTAGATGTCACCCCCAACATTCTAAAGCTCACTAGGCTTGCCAATCTTCCTGTGGAGCCTGGCTGGTCTGAGTTACAGTTACAGGAACTGCTGACAACATTCCATATCATACCACATCCCCCCATCCCCAAAAGAGTTGGAACATAGAGGTCACTTGCATATACAGCCTCATGGGTCTTCTCCACAACATTCCAAACAGTATACATTTCCTGTTGGGAGTCATTGAACGTGCCCTGAGGTAAAATGCACCTCCCAGTTTTTCTCTAAAAATTCACTAGGGATTTTACATAAAAGACAGTATGGAAACTGAGCTTTCAAATGATCAGGGGAAAACAGTGCATTCCAAGGCCCATTGGGGAGTGAACCTCTCACATGAACATGCCAAAATGTCCATCACACCACTGCTCCCTCAGACCAACCCCCACCTCTCACAGTCATCACCTCTCACTGCCTTCAAGAAAACTCCTGGCAGATGTCATGTAAGATACAAGGAGGAAGCAACTTCAAGATACAGCAAAGAAATTCGCAAATAGCACTTACATACTGTAATGAAGCATGGGTAATCAAGCTAGTAAAATATATATTTAAAAAGATGGCATGCTATCCTGGTTAGACTATTATTTCCAAAAGGCAGGAATGACAGAAACCATAATGACTGAAAAGGGTTTAGTTCTCAAGCTCGCATTTCCAGGAAAGGGTATAGGAACAATACCACACAAAAACATTTGATGCGATAACTGAAATGGAATTTTTTGCCAACCACTTTACCCACCTGTGCACATTATTTTCTTGATGCCAACCATGGAGAAGTATGTTGTGCAAAATCTTTAAGCTACAGTAAACAGATAACACTTTGTTCTATTAATGAGTAGTGTTTAAGCACCTCTTAAGATCATCTGCAATCCAGTTTTGACCGAGTAATGTTCAAAACAGCTGCACCTTAAGGTAGGGTTGCCAGTCCTGGACTGAGAAATACATGGAAAATTTGGGGGTATGAGAAAGTATACTGCCATAGAGCCCACCTTTCAAAGTGGCCATTTTCTCCTGGTGAAATGATCTCTGTTGCCTGGAGATCAGTTGGAATCCCAGATCCCCAGCCACCACCTGGAGCTTGGCATGTGGTACACAAACAGCTGGTGTGCATCTCTAAGTGCTGGAGGTAGGGCTCCCCATTCTCATGCCATATTCAGTGCTGTGTCCCAAAGGGCCTGCCACCTGTGGAAGCCTGTTCAATTAGGGCAGTTTTTAAAACAGAAAATTTCCTTAAACCCCAAAGATTATTGCAGCAATTCTTCAAAATGTACTTTCTTTCAGATATTTCTAAACAGATCATTATCCTGTTGGTTTTTGAACTGCAATGCCTGTAAGTGTATTAATGATCTGGTCTTCATGTCAGACTTTTTAAAAAGCGCATAGACAAATTATTCCATGGCTTCTGAAAGAAAATGTTGCAAACAAATTTTGGCAAACTGTACATATATGTATAAATAGTAATATATATTAAATATGTATAAATATGTATTTTCATACTTTTCATATATTCTGTGTATTTTTAATACTTAACGTTAATGATTTGTTCATAAAGCTTTTTTGAAACTCATTTATTACATCCATTACTTTTTTTAAAACTATAAAAGGCGCCATTCAGATTTACAGCTTGTACATCCAAAGCAAAAGATGAAACATCATGCCCCACCCCAATCCCCACACAAAAAGGGGGGTGGGAATAATACAATGCCTTACAAGCTCTTTACAGTTTATGTTACAATAGTTTCTAAAAGCTCTTTAACACAGTTTGGGTTTGTGTGTGCATGTATATATATACATTTTATATTCACACACAGTATAAATATCAATTTTCAAGTTAATGAAAGGTAGGGTAATGAATGAAGTCCTCCTTCAGTCTTATATCCTTTGCAACGCATAGTGTAGGGCACTGACTCAAAATGGCTGATTAATTCAGAGTGCTGGCTGAGACTGGGAGATACCAACACTTTTTCATAGACTTTTCAGTTGCAAAGGTGCAACCGGATGTTACTCACAATGCTTGAAACAATTTCATGCAGGTCCATTTTTAGTTTAGTGCCTGGTCAAGTAGAGGTCACAGTCAATGTAATAAAGGGCTACCACATGGGATGTCCCTGCATTTCAAATGTCCACTTCCCTGTCATCTTTTCAGCTGCTTCATAAAGGTGGTGGGCCATTAGTATATCTTAGCATGGGGTGAAAAGAGCGTGCAAAATTGTTGGCCGTGGCACAGCTGTAGTCTTCCTCTGTAATTGGCACAAGGCAGGCAAGACCAATGAGGAGCAGTAAGAGAAGCTGGAGAAGGAGACCTGCTCTGAGGACTCTGAGAAGGAAGCACTGGTGCTGCCGCCGAGCTGGCTGGCCCTCAGAAAGGGAGGAATCGGAGCCACCTCTTGTGGACCTGAGGAGAGAAGTCAATAGAGAAATCAACTAACGTTTTATTGTAAAGGATGTAATTTGATAAAGTTAATGGAATACCTGTTTAAATAGAAACATAACACCCATGTTTTAAAAGATTCTCAATATATTTCAAGTTAAAGAGGACATGTCCTGGTTACTGTAACAATTTGTTTTGAAATTGGAAGCTGAATTACTTACATGCTACCTTCACAACTCTAAAGACATCACATACTTTCATCATGTTCCATGATGATTTAAAGTAACCTTATTATTTTAAGAGTATGATCAATAACAAAAAATATTACTGGCTTTCAGGGGGATGGTTTTAAGACCAGGAGGCAAGGCTTGACCTAAATTCAATTTGTCAATAATTGAAACATTTTTTTTTCTTTTTAGTAAAATAGCCCAGTTATTTCTGCATCATGTTGTGAGCATAATATGCTACTTCTAATTAGAAGGATTTTGAACATCCATATACTATAGTACAGAGAGCATAGTTTCCTTTTGCACTGAATCAGCAATTAAAATCAGTTAGTGAGCTGTAGATAGACTCTTATGTGGTATAATTTACAATTACAAAATGAGAATTCAGCAAAAAGTAACAAAGAACTTCAGACTCACTTGTCTTGAGAAGAACGTTTGATTTTATAGCCAGGAAATATTATCTAACCTTGTACTTCGTGATTAACTGAAGTAATGATCTCTCTGATTGTGGTTGGTTGGAGGGAATACCATTCTGTTGATGCTGGATGATTTATAGACACGTATCTTCCCATTTCTCAAAAGTCTCAAGAACTCCAGGAAGTTCTTTTGGCTATGTTTAGTTGACTAATGTGGACTTGAATGTTCAAAGCTATTAAATTATTAACTACTTTATAAGATAGGGCTGTCAAGAAATTAAAGATCAAAAAGGAAACCTTGCAGATTATTTACAGGCATATCATTGGAAGTAGGCTAGAAAGCTGTTTAGTCTGGTATTAAGACCTTGTACTATGAATGTATTGAAATGATATGGCACATTTAACAGCATCAGAGCATTCTATATTAAAGTTCAATTAGACCCATCCCTTCACTGTCTGACAATGCGAACACGAGGACTTAATGGGCTGAGAGACAGAAAGAACAGCCAGCACTGGCTGTTCAATTGTCATCTTAGTCCATACAACTTCTATCACTGACATAATTATTTCCTCACATGATTTACTCCTTGGGCTTGGGGAGATTATGAAAAGCAAGTGAACATGCCTGCTAAATCCCACCCTCTGCTGCAGCCAGCCTTCGCATATTGGAGGTGATGTTTGCACAAGAAATTATATGGGCATAAAGGCAAAAGTGTGTAAGGTGTGAACATGTTATTTGCACCTATGAAAAATGGAGCTGATTGCACAGGCATAGCTTATACATACTGGTGTGCATGTATCCTGTGCAGATGTTACTTCCAGTAAGTAGGGGTCAAGTGTTGTCTGGGGATGAAACCATAATGAAAATTACATAATTGTAGAATCCTCTAAAATATTTTGTTTGCTCATAAACTTCTAAAATATACATCAGGTTCCTGGAAAACAATTTTCATGCTGTCCAGTATTTGTATTATTTCTTTAGACATTTATATAACTCTTTTCTCCCTGCAGGGACCAAGAATGGTTTACCCTCCTTCACTTTATCCTTACAACAACAGCCCTATGAGGTAGGTTAGGTTGAGAATGACTGTCCCAAGGTCATTCAGCTAGCTTCCATAGCAGAGCAGAAATTTGAACATGAGTCTCCTGGATCCTACTCTGACACTTCAACCACTCTGCCACATTTGCTAAAAATATATATTCCTAGGGACTCCCAAATTCAAATCATGGTCATAACCCTCACTGGGTGACTTTGGGCCAGTCATAACTTCTTAGCCTTGCCTACCTTATTGAGTTGTTGTGAGGAGTATGCCATGTGAGCTTCTTGTAGGAAAGATGCTAAGGCTTCATGGTAGAGTATCAACTTTGAATGCAGAAGGTTGCAGGTTCAATCCCTGCTATCTTCAGTAAAAAGGACTGGGTAGTTGGTGATGTAAGGACCTCTGTATGAAACCCTGGAAAGCTTCTGTCAGTTAGAATAGACATTACTGGTTTAGATGACCTCTGGCTCACTGTTAGATTCACATGTGTGATGGAATACAGTTTATTACTATTACTGTTAATATAGACTATTGAACAGTGCTGGGAATTGCTTTTCATGATTGATGTCTCACAGATTTTTGAAGGAAGCAACTAGCATAACATCAAGGTCTGAAGAACACCAGCTGCTCCAGATTCACCTTCTTTTGAGCCTCTGTCACAGGCAGTTATGCATCAGCCACAAGGAATTGGTTTTTGCTCTTTGGCTTGTACTGCCTTACTTGACCTTGCTGAGTTCAGGATTTGTCTATATTTAGTTTTTGTTTTAGCTATTTTCTTTTCTTGTGTTTTATAAAATAGTCATTAGGTGGTTAACAAGAATACCATTCTTCATGATTTTGTAGGGTTGCCAAGTCCAATTCAAGAAATATCTGGGGACTTTGGGGGTGGAGCCAGGAGACATTGCGGGCAGAGCCAGGAGCAAGGGTGTGATAAGCATCATTGAACTCCAAGGCAGTTCTGGCCATCACATTTAAAGGGATAGCACACCTTTTAGAATGCCTTCCTTCCATAGAAAATAATGAAGGATAGGGGCACCTTTTTGGGGGGCTCATAGAATTGGACCCCCTGGTCCAATCCTTTTGAAACTTGGGAGGTATTTTTGGGAGAGGCACTAGATGCTATATGGAAAATTTGGCACCTCTACCTCAAAAAACAGCCCCCCCAGAGCCCCTGACACCCGCGGATCAATTCCCCATCATTCCCTATGGGAATCGTTCCTGGAGGTGCATAATGGCTGTGGGGGTGGAGCTTCCCCCCGCCGGCCAGCTGGCTGGGGGAGGGGGGAAGCCTGTAAGCCCGCTGGGACCTGGGGATTGGGAAGCCTATTATTTTGTCTTATTTTTCTTGTTTTGCTTTGATGGATTTTAACATCTGACTGACTTATCCAAGTGACTCTTGTCTTTATATGGATAGTACTTCTCTCATTAAAACTACTGATTGGAGAGAAACAAGCAGTAGATTTTCTGTCAATAGGCAGCAATCCTATTAGGTCCAGTGGTATTTACTTCTAAATAAACATACCTAGACTGTGATTTTTTAATCCATAATAAGTAGTTAGATGACACTGGTGTTCACTTACTTTTTAAAATTAATACCCTGTCTTTGTATTTAAATGGAATTTAAGTGCATGAATACAAATGAGCAGGGCTTTTGTTGGGCAGCAATGCACAGGCACGCAGTTCTGGCTGGCTTAATGTAAAGGGGTGTGGCTTAATATGCAAATAGGTTCTGCTGGGCTTTTTCTACAAAAAAAGCCCTGTGTGAAACAATGGTGATATCACAGGCTGTGGCCTAAAATGCGAATGAGTTCCTGATGTTTTTTTTCTACAAAAAAGCCCTGTGTGAAACAATGGTGATATCACAGGGTGTGGCCTAATATGCAAATGAGTTCCTGCTGTTTTTTTCCTACAAAAAAGCCCTGCAAATGAGTAGCAACCAGCCAAAGCTGTCAATGTCCCTCTGCTTCAGAGTGTCAAGCCACTGGAACACTTTGAACAGGGATGGGCAGCCGAATGGAAAGAGCCTTGCTGTTGCTTCCTTTCCCACAAAATAGCAGGCCATTGATGCACTACAAGAGGGATGGGCCAGGTGACTCTTGGTGAGATTTCTAACTTTTTAAAACTCCCCTGGAGTTATTCGTCTTCAGCTTCTACTCTTCCTGCTGGACAGGGATAACTTTTGGTTGTTCATCTTCTTGATTATGTTAATTCTCTCTTTCCACCTTGTATGTTTCAGTCTGATATTTGTCTACACCTAAACCCTCTGGGATTTCTTCTCAGTTACCTCCTTTAGTTTCTCTGGCTATTGTTAAATTTTTTCTTTAACAAGGAGAAAGTTAGTTTTTATTTTGGCTATTTTACATTTTAAACCTTCACTTAGTTACTTTTTTTGGCTTTGAAGTTGCTTTAAAGTTTGTAATGATTTTTTAAAATCCTTGATTGTTCCGTTTTGGCTCATTACTGTCTTTTTTCTCGACTGCATGACTGTCCTGTTTTTATTTGGCTTTTTAAAAAGTTATTCTCCTCTTTTTGATCTTTATCAATCTCATTTCCATTGTTATCATTCAACAGACTGCATTATTTTAAGTAATTTTTTCCTGTCCAAACCCAGCAGTGCCAGTGCTCTGCTCTTTGTCTTCATTTATCCCAAGATTTTTATACTATTTGATGAGTCTCTTCTTCTTTCTTCTACATATTATCTTGGTGTATCTTTATTATCTTTCTATAATCTCTTTTAGCATTTCTGTTCAATCTTCTCTAGGCTTCTATATTAAGTCCTTTGCTTTGTTCTTAATCCTTTAAGTTTTTTTTTTTAAATTTGAATGCTCTTCTGTCACACCACTTGCCTATTTGAGGGGCATGTCCAATTAATAGTTATTTTCTTTTGTGTAAAGAAAGTTTCAGTACTCATCTGTTCTTCAGTTTTAAATTATAATATAATATAATTTAATATAATATTGTTTTATTGTCTATATGAGAATATAGGCAGGTCACTTTTTACTAGTGTGTTCTGCAAAGTGCCTAGTTTTGTAGGTGCTCAACAAATAATAAATGTTATTATTTATTTAATGCTAGAGCTGCAAAGTTCTTGGCAAATTGTCTTCAGCTAATTAACATTAACCATAGGTTACAGAAGCCAACATTTCCTAGATCAATTTAAACATTTCACAAAGCTCAGATCCCTATATTGCATAAACTAGATCATGCCAGACTATAGGAAACTAAAAATAGATCACTGGAAGGAGCGAAGAATAATATGAATGTAGGACAAATATTTAAAACAGTAAGTATTTCAATTAAAAGGCAAGCCCACCCTAAAATTGTGTAAGAAAATCCACCTTGTGGCCCTGGGTGTTGTTTCATCCAAGACCATTATGGCCGTGCACACCCTACATCATTATCTACAGGAAGTGATTATTACCAGCTGTCAACAATATAATTAGGAGGGAAGTGGTCTAGATATAACTGGAATAGAGTACAGTTGTACAGGTATGGTTTTCAATGATGTAAGAGTGGTCTTCAAATTATGCTCATATATTTTGCGTTTCTAGGGAACAAATTTCAGAAGCTTCAGTTCTAATGTATAGGTTCTGTAATTTTTTGTATTAGGTCAGAAGCATTTATGGATGGCTATATCAGTAATTATTGTATTCTTGTATTGGGTTCCAAGGGTGTGAGGGTGGAGGTGATGATTTCTGATTAGGTCAAATAGTAATAAAGATACAGCCTGAGGATTTTGAGCTAAGTAACGAACTGTTGCAGAGGCCATGCTCCACTGACAAACGCATTCCTCTGATGAGAGGCACATGCTGCTTATTCCAAGATGCTAAGTATAAAGCGCCTAGTGCTGGAGATATGTAATTTGTAACAGTGCAGCACCTCCACAACAGACAACATGCTGCTGAAATGAAAGAAAGGAAAAACAACAGGGCCTATATATCTTTGAGAGAGATACAAATATGAAGGAATACTTTAGCAGTAGACTTGATAATCTGATCTGATTTTAAGTGCAGCTAGTTGTTTCAATTAAGTTTTAAAATATGTCTCTTGTAATAGAATAGTCTTGTGCACAAGGATCCTAAGCTCTGTAACAAACTTCTGTTTTATTTGCAAAAGCAGCAGCAATGTAGCAGAGAAGCAAAATTACCATGTGGCTTATCAAGGAAAACAAAAAAGTCAGTGTGTATCTTATTCTTTTTAACTTCATTTTTCCAGGCTGTAAGAACTGTATTAGTTTTGCCTATCACAGATCTCCCTTTGGTAGCAGCTTAATCTGGTATATATTAATATCCACATTTTGCACATGGCTGAATCAAGTCACAGCTAGCATTTGGTTGTACAAAGTGGTTTCCTAATCACAACTCCTTGTCTTGACCACATATCTATTGCATCTTTTTACTCTGTGGAAGCCAACACAGTCCTTCAAATCTGGTTACCATTTGAAATGAGAAGTGCCATAAAATAACATGGTACTTGATTAATAGTTTCTGAAACAACAGATTGGATCACTGGTGCCTAGACTAAAATAGAAGTCTTTAAGGAAGATGATTGTGTAAACATATCTGAGCACAACCAGTTACCCTTGCATTTTTATCACTTAAAATATCTATCCAGACTCATTCTTTGGGTGCAACCCATGTGATAACATCCAAGAAGGGTTCTACAATGGTTGGTTATGGCAACAAAAAGTTCTGTGCTCCACATGGCTCCATCCATCAACTCATTTGTACATTTTCAATGCTGATTGCTCATGACATAGGGCACAGTGCATCCTTCTATGCAAAGAAATACTTTGTTCTTATTTAATCCTTCCAAAATCCAATTGCTTGAGGTGGGTAACAGTATATTAAAGTATACAGAAAGCAACCTTACTTGCTGCCATTGTGTGGGATGCTGGGAACAGAGCTACATAAATGCATTGCATCCTATCAGTATTGTTGCTTTGGGCTGCCAACAGCAGGACTATGAGAGAAATCCAGGGTCTATAGCAAGGGCTGGACAGAAAGCTGCATGTGGTTTGGGAGTACTTGCACCTTGCTTTGAGAAAGAATCTCGCCAAAGATATATCTTCTTTAGAGAGGAACAGGATGCTTTTAAGTTCATAAAAAAAGACCCTGCTGTTCATTTAACTTGCCAGAGCAAAATTTTGTAGCTTGAACAACTTGGCTCCCTGCTATATACTCAGTTTACCATGGTTAGCTGATCCAGTACAAGATCAAACACAAGGTACTGAGATCAGAGGCCTGTCAGAGTAGTAAAGAACACTGTGATGGCTTGTACTCCTTTTACCAGTTAAAACCACATTACACATCAGCTATACCGTGTCTGGCTTGCGTGCTTGATTAACTTCCCTATTCAGTAAAAATGCATTTGTTTTCCATGCTTGTCTGAATGACAAATTTATTATTGTGTTACACAATTAAGAGATATGTTAATAAACAGTATTGGAGAAAGTGGATCTTAGAGGTGCACCACAGATGCCATAGTTCATACATGGGAAGGTCATAAAGCTGCAAAGTCCTACTAAAGTGCATGCCGGCTCACTAGATAACATTTGCAATATCAAAATCTTCCAAGAGGACATATCTGCACTTGCAAAAAGAGAAGGAAGAGGAGAGATGGTGGACACAGAAAGCCCCATGTTCCAAACTGCAGATGTCTCAATATTTCCATGTCCATTTCATTCCCTGGGTAATTCAGAAAGACCACACAGTTGGTTGTTCTTTCTTTTCTTTCTTTTAATCATGCCCAATCTAATACTGGTTGAAAGCACAATATTTATTATCACTTGCTTTTTAACAAAACAAGAGGCAACTGAAAAATGTTCCTACTACTTTCTACTTCTTAATACTTTCTGATACTGCTTTATGCTCCACCAAATTATTGGGTGAATAAAGAATTTGAGCAGACTTTGGAGGATGGTGGAAGACAGGAGGGCCTGACGTGACTTTGTCCATGGGGTCGCAAAGAGTCGGACTTTGACTGTGCGACTGAACAACAACAACAAAAAAGAATCCACAGGAGATGCATAAATGTATTCCATTGGTGTAAATGCCCAATGGATTTTCAGAGGGCGTCTTTCAGAATTTATAATCATCTTTTTGTGTGAAGGGAATAGCAGAAATAGTTGAGATTCATGAAAAATACTGGTGAGGGTGGGATAGAAGAATAGTAAAAGCGCAGACACCCATTTGTGTGTGTTTTAATCAAAGTTACCAACACATTTTTTCCTACTTTATTCTTTAGTTTTGCTTTTTATATATAACTGAAATTAATTTTGCATTAGATACCACATCCTGTGCTCCACAATGCAACAACAGCCAAGCAGTTTTTCCAAATACATTCATTTGCTACCCTTTTTTGCCTTTTAACAAATTGATTTTGACATTTCCAAGTAGATGGAACTTTTTTTGGGGGGAAGGAGGAAAGCACTTTTCCTATCCCAATCACTTGTTACTTGACAGCAAAGTGGTACAATTCTAAAGGCACACACTGTGCATGGGTGTGAAATTTCAAGGCATTCTAAACAGCACATGACAATGAGGTAGACAACTGAACTTATTGCTCCCTTCCCCTTTTTTACTTCACATGACAAAAATCTGAAGGAATGGGCATCAAGTGCAGAATGTGTGATTTATTGTCTGAATGCCTTATTTACTATATAAAATATGTCAAGCTTTTCATCTTTAAAATGTATTACATTGGGCTCAAAAGGATCAAAATAAAATAAAGCCCGATCCAGCAAATGGTAGGCATGCCCAAGTCTCATTAAATAAACAGGCCTTCAGCAGTTAACTACACATTTTAGCTCAGACTTCCACAAGACCAAAACCTTTGTAATTTTTATTTGATTGCACTGACACTAGGAAGTCTTTTGCAAAGATTATATCAACAGTATGAAAGCTGCACTTTTCAGAGTTTGTTGCTCTCTCTATTTTAGATTCCCGCTGTAAAAATCAAATGTTGACCCTGCAACAAGACCTAGGATATGAATGTGTGTCTATATTCTGGGGCTGTCTGTTACTTCTGCATAGGGCCTGGCAGGAAGGAAAAGGTCAAGGACACAATGAATTGATTGGTAAAAGAAGACATAAACACACACACATCAAATCACACTGACAGCAGAAACATTGTTAGCTGCAGGGAAGACAGGTTGCTGGACACAAGGTGGAAGTTGAAAGCCATAGCTGTTAAGTCTGCTCTTGAGTGGGGTGTGTTGATCTCCAAGTGACCAGTGTACGTAAGCACCTAGCTGAGTTAAGACTCTGGTTAGTATGTTGTAACTGCAATGGAACTGTGTCAATAGAGAAAAGGTATATTGTTGCTAAATCCTCAGTTGAAATGTTTCCGGTTTAGGGTTA
Organism: Heteronotia binoei; assembly: GCF_032191835.1. Taxonomy (NCBI): domain Eukaryota; kingdom Metazoa; phylum Chordata; class Lepidosauria; order Squamata; family Gekkonidae; genus Heteronotia; species Heteronotia binoei. The sequence continues at coordinate 133,815,854 of NC_083223.1, forward strand.
TCCCTGGAATCATGAAATTTAAAAACCCACAAACTGAACAAAGCATTGCAAAATTAAACTTCAAAGGGAAAAGGGATGTTAGTGGTTTGATCCAGATCTGTGGGTTTTGTGAATTCTGATAGACTGTATTGGTGTAACACCTGCCATAATTTAATATCTAGAAACAAAGAGGATGATAAAAGCCTTTGCCACAGACTGAAGAGCAGCTGAAAACAGGATCTTAATGGAAATACCATGAATGCACTGATAACATCCATGTGGTCAAATGCCTTTAAATGTAAATTCAGAAGCAAACAAGAATTATCAACACCTTTATTTGTACAAATATCTTTTCTTGCATAAATTAATTTTTGCAGGAAATTGTCTCTACTAACAGCTTAATGTAAATCTTTCTGGAAGGATAAATGTGGACAGTTTTATCCCCTGGCTGGGCAGTTTCCATCATCCTCTTGGAATTCTAGAACAGAGTGCAGAAACCAGGAGAATAAGGTACCTGCTATGTGGACTGCTGACAGAGGGTCCAGGCTGTGATACACTACATTTGCCTCGTGGCTGTTTGCAATGAACAGGGGTAAAGAAAGAAGAATGTTCAGTCCAGGCAAATAAAGACAAGCTACTGATGAAAATAAATTAAAAAGAGCAGCAAAGGAAACACAAAATCAAATGAAGTAGCTAATTCCCACAAATCAAGGAAACTGGCTTTTCTGATACAAGCTGAATGTGAAATTAATTGGAACATTCAAGATGAATTTTAAAATGACACTTTTAGTCAATAAAACAAAACACAGAAAGTGCAATGCATTTAACAAAACCTTATGAAAAACATCTTATGCAACTGGTAGGATAAATGCATGTTTATCTAAAAGACAAGTTTAAAAAAATTATGCTATTTTTTTTTTAAAACCCTTCTATTATTGGTATTGCACTATTTCTCAGTCTAACCTACTTAACAGGATTATTGTGAGGATAAGATGAAATGAAGTCTGAGGGCAGGATGATGATGATAATAATAATATCCTAACAGTGGCATGCTTCTCATTATTAATGTATCCTTGGATCAATCTACTAATCAAAGGAGACATGCAGAAGATGGGTAAAATAATTTCTGTGTGTGGAAGCTGGTCAGTGCTACAGGCACACATAGCACAGGTTAACAACATAACAGAGATAATGCCCGTATCACAGTCAGAACCTCCAGATGGTTACTGGAAGAACTGCGGAAATGATCCCTATGACACAGGCAGTCTGTATGATAGATCATGCTAATACTTATGTCCAAAGTAGGGGCTACAGTCACGTGGATGTAATTTAAGGTGACTCACACAAGGCTGTCATTACGGCAGCTGTTCAGATATAATGACAAAGCATGGTTTGCTTGCTATGGGAATGAGTGTGAGAATCTCCAGTGTCATACTTCTCTCCCTCCATGCTAGTCGATGAAAGACTTCCAGATTAATGGAGTAGCATAGTTTTTCATTACATCCCAATCTGGTTTGCAATCTTCTTTACACACTGGGATCCAAGATCAAGCAATGATAAAGTATGCTGTAGTCTGTCATAAGTGGCTGCATATGAGGACAAAATGGAGAGTAAAGGCATGAAGATTTCACAGGCTTGTTTATTTAAAGCTCACTCTCTGGTTTGGCTCTAATGTCTAAGTTATGAATATGTAGACCTTCCCTTAGTCTTAACTACATGACAAAATTTATCATTAGTTCATTTTATAACAGTAGTAACAAAGAACTATTGTTTTTGTTATTACTTCAGTTTTGTTTAGTGCCAATTATATGGCTGGGATTGAGAAACTAGCTGAAGAGAAATATCTGCTAAATTAAAGAGTTTAGGTTAATGTGGCCTTAAGAACCGTACATCTCATTGTTCTATCAGGATGGGAAATGATAAAAACAATAATGTATACCAACAAAAGAATATTACATTAGAGATGACAAACACAGATTTAAACATTAAGATGGAATTTATTCTACCTATAATTTAGTGACTACTTGAAGCTTTCTATAATAAATCACTTTTTTTCTTCTAAAGTTCATCAGCCATATTTATGGTGTCATGACACACATTAGTAAGCATGTCTAATGCTAAAAAGGAAAATAATAACCCAAGAAACAAAACTGTAATAATTTATGTTGATCTCTTCTCTTGAAAAGCCAGTGTTCCTTTACATTCTCAAACTAGGATCTAAAGGAAACTAGTGAATGTAGTAAAATCAATTCCAAGAGGCTGTAAAGGTCTTAAGCACAGAACTTAGATGTTTTATAAGAATGCAAATGAAAGCTGACAGTTTTCTAAAAGCTAAGGAAAGCTGAACCATAATTAAATTAAAACAAATGAAAAAGGAATGAAAACCCAGTTCTGAACAGGGCTCAAAGTGAGGAGCAGCATACTGTGTGGCATACTGACTGGCCTGTATTATATTCTAGTACAGTGGTCTCCAACTTTTTTAGTCCCAGGACATGCCTTTTTAACTTGTAGGTGGCAGCTAGGGCTCTCTGAGTGACAAGGCTGTGACATCAGAGTCACATGATAGGAAAAAGAGGAGCCAGAGTATCAGCCCCTGCTGAACAAGGATCCTCACCATTGCTAGAACTTTACCTGACCATTCTGTTCTTCCTGGCAGACAGCCGGGGGAATATTGCCCATGATCTCTATGCATGTGCCTTTTCTTTCAAAAAGCAACAGAAATGTCAGCTCTTTAGGGGTTCATATCCCACAGTAGAGTCCTGACCACTGTTATTTAGTAGTGCAACAAAGATGACACATGGCAGCAGTGCTAGACAAAAGAGAAGAAATTTGGAGGGGGTGGGGACTGGAGAACTATTGCTATCAAAAGTATAATGTATGAATATTTTGCTCTTCCTCATGAAAACTAAACTGCCTCTGTCAGCAGGTAGTGTGTTATATTTGTATACTAAGAAATTGTTCCTCTGCCAAACAACTTGTTTTCTCAGTCTAAGACACCAGCTGTCTTAGACTGTGAACTGAGAAAATAAGTTGTTTTCATTGCTGCAAAGCAGAGACATTTTACCCTGAGGAAGTTCAGTGCAACTCAAAATGTGCACTTATTGAACTTTTAGAGAAATAATGAGATTGTTTTTTCCTCCTCACCCAGGACATTTTCCCTTTCTTCTTGATATGCAGAAGCAGTGGCAGACTGGGTCTAAGAACAATGGTTGCCAGGAGACATAGGGGGACCACCCACAACTATAAGGCTATCATTTAATTTTTATAAGAAATAAATAGAATTTTCAAACAATGCATAAATGGGGAAAAGGTACAATTAAAACATTTGTGAAATAAATGCATATATATATATATTATAGTAATTGCAGTGAAGATATATTGCACATATTATTGATAGTATGTGGTAGATAAGGTAAAAAAAAAAGATAAAGGTGCAAGCACCAGTCGTTTCCGACTCTGGGGTGACGTAGCATCATGACGTTTTCATGGCAGACTTTTACGGGGTGGTTTGCCATTGCCTTCCACAGTCTTTTACACTTCCCCCCCACCAAGCTGGGTACTCATTTTACCAACCTTGGAAGGATGGAAGGCTGAGTCAACCTGAGCCGGCAACCTGAAACCAGCTTTCGCTGGGATCGAACTCAGGTCTTGAGCAGAGAGTTCAGACTGCAGTACTGCAGCTTTACCACTCTGCACTATGGGGCTCTTTGATACTAAATGTAAATACTGATTGCTATTTTCTCCAGGGGAGCTCATCTCTCTGCCAGCTGGAGATCAGTTGTAAAAGTGAGAGATATGCAGGCCCCACCTGGAGGCTGCCAACCTAAATACAATGTAAATTTTAGTTGCATTACGGTAGTAATATTGGAATGTCTATTATATTTTCAAGCTACTAAAAGGTCATTAACATTTTTAACATATTGTCTAAAGTTTAAGGGGGCTCACTTCATCAGGGGCCCACTTGCCATTGGGTAAACTGACAGCCCTGGCCAGTCCGACACTGTTCAGAAGCACATCTATCATGTGTCCAGATTAGGCAGTGTTGCTATTATGTTGCCCTGTTGCATTCAGCCTCCTTAAGCCTTCGCATGGTGCCCCTGTTGTGTGGGAGGCCCCTTCTGTTAGTGCACTGCATGACAATCAGCAGCTTACTTGCAGTTTTGGCAATTTCCATGCCATACAAACAGTACTCTCACAGGGCTCCGTTTCAAATAGCCACACAAGCAGCTGAGTGTATGTAGGAATCAGTCCTAAGAAACTGCACCCTCAAATCTTATTATCATCCAGGTTTATCCGTTACATCAATAATTTTGTTAAATGAGATGAAGCACCCTACCAAAGAGAGTAGAATGACTGGTTGTAACATTCTGGAACAAAACCAAATTTGCTATGTTTCTTTCCCTGGAATATAATACAGTACAGACAGCACATCATATCATGATATGTTTGCCACACTTTGAGACCTGTGTTTTAAGTATATATACATATATATAGCATTTTATTATTTGGATTTCATGCAGGGAAAGAGATGCAGAAGGATTTGGGAAGCAGCATTTTTGGAGGGAAAATTCTTCTGGGTTTGTGCCTTTTTCTTGCCAATGAGGACACAGTGTAGACCTCTCACCTGGCTACAACTACCTGGTGCTACAACCCAAGAGCTGGCAGAAGGTGTCTGGTATGACATTACCGTTCTCTGTCTGCTTGGAGTACTCCTTCCAGATACTGGACTGAGAGATCCTGAAGTGTCCAGCTCATCTGCTGATGACCAGGAGGACAGGTCCTAAGATTTACAATCAATGAAGTTTAGAAAGAGCACAAAACTATCTTATAAGTAACAACATGTTCATAAAAATAGGGAAGAAGACAAAAAGTGAACTTTAACTACAAAGTTTGGAATCATTTGCTACAGGTTATACAACATAGCTGGTGAAGACATGCATGCAGAAATTCTAACTTGCTTTGGTCAGGGAAGTGTTATTTCTGGCAAAATCAAGATTAAGGAAACAGTTGCTCTTTATTGGTTTTAAAAGCTAAGAGGTGTTGTGTACTGAATAAAAATATCCCACTGGAATTGCAGATATTATTTCTGCACATACAACTATACCAGACAGACTGAAAAATAATTGCATTCTTTGTAGAGTACTGCACAGTTTTTAGGAAAAACTGAAGGTCAGTGGCTGCATGCAATAGCAAGCCACAATTTTTAAACTCTACTTTCAAGAACTCATGCAGATGTGTGGTAATTTTCTTCACATGTCAGATACTGGTTAAGGATTCAATGGCTATAGGTACAAACAAAAAACATTTTGCCAAAAATATTCATGTTTAGACTGCAGCAAAATATACTTTCAAAGGATTGATCATATGGAACAGAAAACACATTTACTCCATGGGACACGACAGAATGACTTACCAGATGACTGCTCGAAATATCAAGGTTTTTCTCTAATTCCTTAATGTGATGTGTGACCTCTTTCAGGAGTAGTTTAAGTCTGTTTCCAATGACATGGACTTTCTCTTTGGCTTCTAGACAATCCTTGCCTTCAGCATTGACTAGCAGTTGGCAGGACATGTCTTGAAGAGATGCCACTTTCAGCTGCGATTCTAGCAGCTCACGTTGGATTTGCTGTTACAAAGAAAAAGGCATATTTGTAGTTTAAATAAATGCTGGAAGAACAGTACAAAAATCAACTAAGTGAAGAGCACTACTTTCTTGAGCTGCATTCTGAAGACTGGGAAAGGATTTGTCATTACAATGACAAATACTGGAACTGTAAATGCTCAAAGCAGGTGAGTACCTGACATTTTGTTGTACAAGATTTGTAGAAGGATGTTAGCAGCTCCTTTCTTATCCATCAATGTTATTAATTTACAGGATTTCAACTATACAAAAACAAACAAAACTCCAACTAAAGCACATCAGTGGTTTTTCAGGGTGGTGGGAACCAGAAAGGATCTGTCAAGGCTGGGCAAGTGGGCGTCAACATGGCAAATGAGGTTCAACATGCATAAGTGCAAAGTAATGCATATTGGGGTCAAAAATCCTAACTATAAATACAAGTTGATGGGGAGTGAACTGGCGGAGACTGACCAAGAGAGAGATCTTGGGGTAGTGGTAGATAACTGAAAATGTCAAGACAATGTGCAACTGCAATAAAAAAGGCCAATGCTATGCTGGGAATTATTAGGAAGGGAACTGAAAACAAATCAGCCAGTATCCTAATGCCCCTGTATAAATCGATGGTGCGGTCTCATTTGGAATACTGTGTACAATTCTGATCACTGCACCTCAAAAAAGATATTATAGCACTGGGAAAAGTGCAGAAAAGGGCAACCAGAATGATTATAGGGTTGGAACACTCTCCCTATGAAGAAAGGTTAAAATGCTTGGGGTTCTTTAGCTTGGAGAAATGTTGACTGAGGGGTGACATGATAGAGGTTTACAAGATTATGCATGGGATAGAGAAGGTTCTCCCTTTCTCACAATACAAGAACTCGTGGTCATTCAATGAAATTGCTGAGCAGTCGGGTTAGTATGGATAAAAGGAAGTACTTTTTCACTCAAAGGGTGATTAACACACGGAATTCACCACCGCAGGAAGTGGTGGCGGCTGCAAGCATAGACAACTTCAAGAGGGGACTGAATAAACATATGGAGCAGAGGTCCACCAGTGGCTATTGGCCACAGGGAATTGTTGGGACTCTCTGTCTGGGGCAGTGATGCTTTGTATTCTTGGTGATTGGGGGGACAGGGGGAGGGCTTCTAGTGTCCTGGCTCCACTGATGGACCTCCTGATGGCACCTGGTTTTTTTGGCCACTGTGTGACACAGAGGGTTAGACTGGATGGGCCACTGGCCTGATCCAACAGGCCTTCTCTTATGTTCTTATTTTTCATACCAAATAAAGAAGACCAAATAGCTATCATGGCAGGTGTTATTAGGATTATGCATTCCCTGAAAGTGATGGTAACAGAGATTCCAATAATTTAATAGCAAAAATTAGGCACACAGTATAAATTCTAAGAAATAGTTTTTATGATTTCCTGTATTTCTCTATTATTATTCTCCCCAGAACCTTGCTTGGATTCTTCATATGGCGCAAAGATACATGTAAAGAAGCAAGATACTGTGGCAAAGATACCATACCATTAGTAGTCTGTGATTATCATGCAGAGTATCAGAATCTAGGTTTGGATTGATAGGCAGGATCTCATTTTTCCTTCTGTCAATGTTCTCCAGCCACAGCAACAAACCATGGCTCATCTCATGGAAATCCTAGAAGTGATAGGTGAATGATTATGTTTCCTATAGCAACAGGTCAAACTCTTGATTATCTTTTTTTAATGCCCTGAGGTAGTACACCTGAGCCAGGTGTAGCTATTCACATCCAACTGTTCCAGCAATATATATACCTTGTTATGAATTAGTTTTGACTGCTGCAAAATCTTACCTCTATACTATATTAACAAAATAAAATGGAACATACAAAATGTAGATTTCAGGAAGAAATTTGGGAAATGTACAACAGATTGGGGGGGGCAGGAGGAATGGTTATGAATGAAAAAAAGGTTGCATATATGTCTCTGCCTTATGTCTTATATATTCAAGGCAGGATGTGATGATTCACACAGTCATTTAGGTTAATGAATACAATTGGCTCTGCAACAGCTCCCAAGTGTCCCACAGGAATGATTTTCTCATAGATCAAAACAGACCTGACACTGCATCAGAACATTCTGCAGTGAACAGCGCCACTCTTCTAACATAGTGCATACGTGGTCCCAGCGCATGTTCATCTGAGACAGCCGTTCCTGTAGCTTCTTATTCTCCTCACTGTCAGACTGCATAAATTCTGAGCTGCACAAGTTGATGGACAAAATGATGGCTTTGCGATTATCAACAGCTTTTTGTAGCTCCTGCGGAATGCAAGGTGGAAAGGGAAACTTTGATATAGGAAACATACTACGGAGTTTCAAGAATAAACTAGGAGTCAAGTTGCACCTTTAAGACCAACGAAGTTTTATTCAGAACGTACGCTTTCATGTGCTCTCTAAGCATACTTCATCAGACAAGGGGATCAGGGCTGAGCTGGGGTGAGCTGAAATACATGCAGTTTGTTGTTTAAGAGTGCAAACTGGCTGTGGTCACGATAAAACAGTGTGGCTTGGCCTTTTGGTCTGAATAGCCATAAAAGGCAATAAAGTTCCCTGCCAATTGGTGTTTTTGCAAATTACAGAAGGACATGTATTTCCTAGTTGTAGGCTACCTAATTTACTTATCAGCATCAATTTATAAACATCATTCTAGTTGGCCATTAGAAAACAAGAATACGTAAAATGAAAATGAGACAGCTAGGTATATGTAATGAGATGAATAGCCAATATGCCTTATTTGAGTATGTCAATATAAAACATTATTCTGATACATTATTATAAAAGAGAAATACATTGGAATACTTTGGATGCATAGCTATACTCACTGAGAGTGTGTTTAGCATATGTAATGAGATAAAAAACCAATATCCCTGTTCAGTCCTGGGCAGGTGTTTGTTCCAAGTTTCATAATAATTTGTAACTCAGCAATTTCTCTCTCCATTCTGTTCTTGAAGTTCCTTTGCAGTAAAACAGCTACCTTGAGGTCACCCATTGAATGCTTTGGAAGGTTAAAGTGTTCTCCCACAGATTTCTCAGTTCTGTAATTCCTACTGTCAGATTTGTGTCCATTTATCCTTTGGCGTAGGGTTTGTCCTGTCTGCCCTATGTTGAGAACTGAAGGGCATTGTTGGCATTAATGGCATATATAATGTTGGAAGATGAACAAGTGAGGGAGCCCGAGATGGTGTAGTTCATGCTGTTAGGCCCAGGGATTATGTTGTCTGGGTGTATGTGGCAGCAAAGTTGGCACTTGGGTTTATTGCAAGCTCTGGTACTGGTGTCCATGCTCAGATGAGATGCTGTATTGTTGTGGGTGAGGAGTTGTTTGAGATTGGGGGCTGTGTGCAAGAAAAGGTTTACCCTCCAGTACTTTTGAAAGAGAGCTGTCACTGCCCAATAGAGGTTGTAAGTTGTTGATGATATTGTCCAATAGAGGTTGTAAGTTGTTGATGATAGGATACTGGTTCTAGCACTCCCTGGGCCGTGAGGCGGTCCAGCTTCGCTTCTATTTTTGGTTTAAGAGCAAACGGAACTTGCCTGGCCTTCAGCCTTATCGATCTCACGTGGGGATCGAGGGGTAAGGTGATGGGAGGCCCCTTGTAGAACCCCAGGGACCCATCAAACACTTCCGGGAATTCCCGGCACACGTGCTTGAAATTTTGCGTTTGCATCTGCTGCACCCCCACTATTTGAAAAGCACAATGAAGATTTGTGTCTAGCAGAGCCCCGATAAACTGAACTGTCCTTGATGGTATCAGATGGGACTTTTTCATGTTGACCTGCAGACCTAAAATATGAAGAAAATGAAGAGTGGTTGCAATATGGCCGGATAGACGCTCTTCCGAATCCGCCACAAGGAGCCAGTCGTCTATATATGGAAAAATGACTATGCCCTGAAGCCGGAGATGTGCGGCTACAACACTCATCATCTTGGTAAACACCCGCGGTGCAGTACATAGGCCAAATGAAAGGGCTTTGAATTGAAAATGGTTGGAGCCTATCGCAAACCTGAGGAAATGCCTGTAAGATGGGTGGATGCTGACATGGAAGTAGGCATAGTTTAGATCCAACGCTGCCATCCAGTCCCCCTGGTTGATGAGGGGAAGAATTGTTTGCAGCATAGACATCCGGAATTTCTGGTACACGATAAATTTGCTCAGATTTTGAAGGTCCATAATTGGTCTCAATCCCCCATCCTGTTTGAGAACCAGGAAATAACGAGAATAGAACCCTCCCGTCTTGGCCGCTACAGGAACCGGTTCTATGACTTGTTTCTGCAAGAGGTTGCTCACCTCTAGCAGATGGGGGGAAGGAGGTGTGAACCTGAACAAAGTCTATCTTGTAACCTTCTGAGATGATGGAGAGGACCCATCTGTCTGTGGAGATGGACTCCCAAGCCGGTAGATGATGATGGAGGCAGATGTGAGAAGAAGGGACGGTGATGTGTGTGGCAGAGAAGTCAAAGGCCCTGCTTCTGAGGGCGGGAGCCCTTGGATTTGTTGGTGGCCGCAGAAGCCGAAGCAAACCGGGACTTGTTATTTCCCCTATAAGGAGATCTACTCTCCGTCTGTGAAGAGCGAGGTCTCCAGGATTGGTCAGGGGAAAATTTCTAATAAGGCCTCTTGGGCCAAGATTTGTGCCACTGCTTAAGCTTGCCAGCCCGAGTAGACGCAGGGACTCCAAGGTTCCTCGGGGTCTTAATACTTTTGTCCATCTCCTGTAGGACGCTATCAGTTGTGGAACTGAAAAGACCTTCACCTTTGAAAGGAAGGTCTTCAACATAGGCCCTGGTGTCAGGCTGAAGGGCTGTAGACCATAACCAAGAGTGACGGTGCAGGGAGACAGTGGAAGTGAGGGTCTTGGCAAAGACATCCACCATGTGTTTTGACGCAGCCAGCTGTTGTTTAGCCATAACAAATCCCTCTCTTTGCAACTTCTTCAGTGAAACCCGCTTATCCTCACTCATAGCTGAGATCAAAGGTGTGAGCTGTTCCCAAAGCGAGCCATACATGCAGCGTAGTTGGAGATTTTTAACTCCCAAAGCTCCCGCTGAGTAGAACTGTCTGCCAGCATTGTTGATCTTCTTGCCTTCCTTATCAGGTGGGGAAGAGTGGGTCTTACGCGCCTTCGAGGACGAAGAAACCACCACCAAATTGGGTTTGGGGTGAGAAAACAAAAACTCAGCACCAGCCTCCTGGACACGATACATGTGGTCCAGGCATCGTGAGGAAATTGGTGTGGATGCCGGCTTTGCTCAAGGCTCCTTCACTGCCTGCAGAATGACTTTGGTCACTGGAAGGGCCACAGCCGTCGATGTGTCTCTCTGCATTATATCAAATACAGTATCATCGACGACTGACTGAGGTTGGACCACCAAGAGGGAGAGAGACTGTGCCATACGCTACACCAGATCCCCATATGACTTGAGATCTTCCGAGGGGGATATGGGAAGGTCCTCCGCTATATGCGATTCTGGAGAAGGTTCCACTGTCCTGTCCAGATTGTCGGTACCGACCTCGGAATCCGATGTTGAAGAATCTCTTCTTGCAGAGTGTTCGGATAACATCGGGGTCTAAGCACGTCCGGGTGACCAGAGCGATACCGATGGATGAGCCTGCAGGTCCCCAGACCGTTCTCTGAGTCTTTCAGGAGGAATCAACACTGATGCCGAAGGCACACGACGAGTGGTGGAGTGATGAGAAACCCTCGAGAAGTGCGAAGCTTCTGAGCTTTGGTCCCATTCTGGTAACTCACGGGAAGGATACCATGGGTATGGCGATGGATACGGGTAAGGCCCAAATGAGCAAGGCCACTGACATTGGTCCCACATAGGAGGTGGCAGGAACCGTCGACTCACAGCACTCAACTCAAGTTCTCTCCGTCCTGTCATAGGCGGAAGCGGTGCTAAAGGTTCGCTCAGCGCCAAAGCCTCAACCTCCGATACAGAACCACTGTCGCTCCGATTATGCGACCCCGACCTGGACGAATGAGTCCGCTGGGTTAGGTTGATTTCCTGCTTTGATCCTGAAAAATGGGTCGGCTGAGAACCGCGCTTCCCGATACCAATGGACTTCGGGGACTGGGAGAAGCCAGAATCCTCCGAAGTGGAGCAGTTTGCGCCGACACCGACTCCATCAAAGCATCCCTAGAAGGGGAAGGAGTGTGGGAAAGTCTGTCCTTCTTCCGCTTATCCTTCAGTTTAAGCTTCTTTGGGAGGGACGATCGGGTCCCCGAATTGTCCCAACATTTCTTGGTTGGCGTGGGCTCCACTACCCTTCAGAGGGTCATTTTGTGGATCAACCCCACTCAGTCGGCATACCCATCTGTGCTGGCGACGATGGATCAATCGATGCCGAAGCCATAGACTGGGTAGCATCCCCCATCGAAGCCGACGGGCCCGTTGCCATTGCGGCAGATGGAGAACCAATTCGACTAAGGCTGCCAATAGCCTTGCTGCCCAGTTTTTCCGCATTTGTCTCGAAAACCTCAAGAAATGCGGGCACAAGTCGATGCAGTGTCTCTTGCCCAGACACAACAAACAGAGGGAGTGACTGTCAGGGGATGTGATTTTGCTACCACACTTTAGGCGGCGCTTGAAGAACCCACAACACCTTTCCATAGGCAACCAGAACCCATGAGGGAAGGGGGAAACACGGCCCCGAGGGGCAAAGTCCAACACAAAGTTCTTCCCCCCCCCCAACAATAACAACAAGAACAGGGAAAAACAAAAAATGGGCAAAAAAGGGAAGAAAATCCAAGAGGATTACCAAGTTCCAACTGGAGCAGTCAAAGAAGAATCCTTTTAACGTGGTGGTCAAGAAGGAACTGGCGGGATCCTCGTGCTGGCTCCAGTGAGCATGCATACTGGGATGCCTGCGCATGCCCACTGGTGATGAGTGCAAAAAATCCCGGGCTTTTTAAGTACTGATTCGGGGGAATGGTGCAGGCACTCTATCCCATGTGTGTGAAGCACAGAGACCACGAAGAAAATCCAGGGCTGTCAAGGGGACCTGGTGAGTGAGAGTTGTGCTTCACTTGTGGATGGTGGGGCCATTTCAAAAAGTAGGGCCACTTGATGGGGTGTGACATGGGCTGGGATACAACAATGCAGGTGTCCATAGGGCCTGCAGCTCCCTCACCTAGTGGTGGTGGTGTGGCTGCCGGGTCACCATGTTGAATAGTGGGAACTCTGCCTCCATAATATGATCACACCAGCTGGTGACTGGCTTGCTGGTAATGTTTCCACGAGCATGTGGCAAGATGCTTGGTGTTGAAGGTGTCAATTAAACACCTGGGGCTAACAGGTAAGGTTGATTAGGCCTGGGTGAAGGTGCTTCCCTATCCCATGTTGCTGGGTAGGGATGCTCGATTTCCACAACACCCTGCACAGGCTAACAGCACTGGCTCCTACAGAGGTCCTCCCAGCTCAAGATGTGGGAAAGATATTGGGACCATTAGTTGCCAAAGGAGACCCATTGGATGTGTGAAGCTTGGACCCGCAGTTCCTGGTGGTGCAGGAAAATGATGACACCTTAGCTTGCCTGAGAAAGGAAGTGGGGGTGAGTGATGGGGTGGTGGTGCGAGAAGAATGACAGAGCTGCTGACTTCATTTTGCAAGAGGGAGGGGTCAGGTATAGGTTGGCCCAAGGGCAAAAAGGGGTCCTACAGCAACTGTTGGTGCCTGCTCAGTGTCTAGTGGAATGGGACATCAAGGGGCCTACAACACTCTCCTGCAAGTGCTTATCTAGGTTTCCTGTTTGATGGTGGCCCGGGACTTCCAGGACTTTTGTTAAGTCCTGTGTGGTATGCCAAAGCATTTTGGGGTAGCCAGCTCCCTGTGCCCCCATCTCCTCTGCCCATTATCCAGGCCCCCTTTGATTGGATAGTGATGGACTTTGTGGGATCCTTGCCCTGCACCTCCAAGGGGACCCGCTTGTTTCCATGGGCTATGCTACATCCTATCCCAAGGCTATACCCATGCATAATATGAAGAGCATGGGGGTGGCCAGGGTGCTGATTCACTACTTTGATCATGTGGGCTTGCCCTGTGAAATACTTAGAGACTGTGGGATTCCCTTTACTGCAGCATTGATGTGGCAAGTATCCCAAACATTACAGACAGGCTAGATCTTCACGCTTATGCATCACCCACAGAATGATGGCCTAGTCAGGAGGCTCAATCAGATCATTAAGGCTATGCTGTGCAAGTTAGCTCATGATCAGCCCATGGCCTAGAACCTGTATGACCCCTTGATGTTTGCCATCTGGGTACTGCCTCAAGCCTTTACCAGGTTCACTAGATTTGAGCTTATATATGGGCAGATGTCAAGAGGAATCCTGGAGCTGGTTGAGAAGCAATGGCTAGCCAGTCCACAGGACCCAGGGGTACCCCCCAAATGACTATGTCTGCTGTTTGCAGGAGCAGATGGAAAAAGCTCAGGCAGAGGCCCACTGGAATTTAGAAAGGGCTCAGGTGTTAAAGAAGCAACAGCATAAAGACAGGTTGCTTACCTGTAACTGTAGATCTTCGAGTGGTCATCTGTGCATTCACACCCATGGGATAGTGCGCCTGCGCCGATCCCCGAATCGGTACCTGAAAAAGCCCGGGATTTTTCCGTGCTCGGCGCCAATGGGCATGCACAGACGTCCCAGTACGCATGCTCACCGGCGCCGGCGCGGGGATCCCGCCAGTTCCTTCCTGACCGCTGGAAGCCCCTACAGGAGGGAGACCGTCAGCAGTGGGGAAGGAGGGCGGGTAGTGTGAATGCACAGATGACCACTCGAAGATCTACAGTTACAGGTAAGCAACCTGTCTATCTTCTTCGTGGTCTCTGTGCTTCACACCCATGGGAGATTAGCAAGCAAAGCATACCTGGAGGAGGGAAGATGGTCAACCTGAAGAAACAGCTTGCAGCACCGCAGTTCCCAACCGAGTCCTCTGCTGAGCATGCACGTCCAGCGCGTAATGCTTCATGAAGGCATGCGGAGAAGACCAGGTAGCCGCCTTGCAGACATCAGAAAGGGACACACCTCTCAGGAATGCCACTGACGTGGCCATTGCCCTTGTGGAGTGCCCACAAACAGGTCCAGGTAAAGGCTTCTTCGCCAACAAATAACAAAGTTTAATCGTCTCAGTAAGCCACTTTGAAAGCCTCTGAGACGAAATCTTGGACCCTAACTTGGGGGCAGCATATGAGACAAAAAGCTGCTTGTCTTTACGAAAACCCCGTGACGATTTAAATAAAACAGTAGAGCACGCTTAACGTCCAGCGCATGCAATCTACGTTCCTCATCCGAGGAAGGGCTAGGGTAAAACGTAGGTAACCAAACTTCTAAGTTAAGGTGGAACTGAGAACCACCTTGGGAAGAAAAGTGATGTCTGGAGCTAGAGAAACCCCAGCTTCTCGAAAAGCGAGGTAAAGATAGTCACAATGCATCACCGTGAGCTTCCCGACACGACATGCAGAAGTGATGGCAACTAGAAATGCAGTCTTCCATGACAAAAGTTGTAGGGAGCACGTTGCTATGGGTTCAAATGGACGACGAGTCAACTTGTCCAGAACTAGAGTCAAGTCCCACAACTGTTGGGGGGGGGGAGCTCGAGGGTGGATGAAGCCTGAACAACCCCTTCATGAACCTTTTGGAATGAGGGTGAGCAAAAACAGAGTAACCCTCCACTGAACCATGGAAGGCAGAAAGAGCTGCCAGGTAGACCTTGATGGAGGAGAATACCAGACCCTCATCCACTAAGGCCAATAAAAATTCAAAAATTGCTGAGAGCCCGACACTGTCAGGCGGCACAGGAGAATCGGCCACAAAGTTACTAAACTTCTTCCACTTTCTTTCATAAGAAGCACGGGTGGAAGGCTTCCTACTGCTTAGGAGGACTTGCTGGACCCTGGTAGAAAAACCTAGTGGTCGATGAACCACGCTGTCAACTTCAGATGCGGCACGCTGTGGTGGAGCACGTGCCCGCCCTGAGCCGACAACAGGTCCGGTTCCGCCGGAAACTGGTAGAAGACCCCCCTCGACCGCTGGAGCAGGATCGAGAACCAGCTCTGACGGGGCCACCAAGGAGTCACTAGAATGCATCATGGCCTCTCCTGTACTAACTTGTGGACCACCCTCGTCAGCAGAGGCGGGAACATGTAAAGGAACCGCCCCCCCCAAGGAAGTAGGAGTCCGTCTCCCAACGAGGCTGGATCCGCTCCCCCTCTGGCACAGAACAAAGGGCACTTTTTGTTCTCGGCTGTTGCGAAAACATCCAGTTGTGGGTACCCCCAAAGCTGGAACACAGGCTCTAGGAAGCGCCATTGCAGTTCCCATTCGTGTGGAGAGGCCCCACCCCTGCTGAGGGAGTCCACCTGTATGTTGAGGACCCCCGGCAGATGTGTTGCCTTTACAAAAATGTCGAACTGGAGGCACTCCATCCAGAAATCCATCACCAGCGCACAGAGCCGACGAGACACTGTCCCCCCCTGCCTGTTGATATAGCACAGGGCAGTGGTATTGTCCGTAAGCAGTGCCACAGTCTTTCTCGCTACCAGTGGGCGGAAGGAACGAAGGGCAAAGTGAACCGCCAGCAGTTCTAAGTAATTGATATGGCACCGACCCAGCCTCGGTGACCACTGACCTCCCACACAGAGATCTTCTAGGTGGGCCCCCCACCCCCACAGGGAAGCATCGGTAGTGATAGTCACAGTGGGGGTCGGAAGATGGAAGGGAGCTCCCTGGCAGATGTTGCTCTCCCACTTGCAGTGATTGAAGAGCTGCAGGCGGGATGGTGAACCTCTTTCGAGGTGAGTCTCTGAGAGGACGAAAATGGTGCAGGAACCATAGTTGAAGACCTCTCATTCGTAGTCTTGCGAAACGCAGCACTCTTGTCATCACCGCCATCAACCCCAGCATCCGCTGAAGCTGTTGGGCTGTGCCCCACTGCCGCCTTTGGAGAAGCTGCACCAAACTGATAATGTCCTTTGCTCTCTGCGAAGGGAGAAATGCCCGGTGTTGGTCTGTGTCCAGCAGAGCCCCTATGAACTGCACTGTCCTTGATGGAGTGAGATGGGATTTCTCCAGATTGACCTGCAACCCCAGGGTGTCGAGGAGACGCAGAGTGATGGCAATATGCGTTGTTAAACTCTCCCTTGACTTCGCCACAAGAAGCCAGTCGTCGATGTATGGGAAGACAACTACTCCCTGAAGACAAAGGTGGGCAGCCACCACGCTCATCAGTTTCGTGAACACCCGAGGAGCAGTAGACAGGCCGAACGGAAGGGCTCTGAACTGGAAGTGCTGAGCACCCACTGCAAACCTTAAAAAGCACCTGAATGTCGGATGGATGCTGATGTGGAAGTAAGCATCCTTGAGGTCCAGAGTCGCCATCCAGTCTCCCTGATTGATGAGAGGCAGAATTGTTTGCAGCGTGGCCATTCTGAACTTCTGGTACAGAATAAATTTGTTCAGATTCCGAAGATCCGTGATAGGCCTCAAACCCCCGTCCCTTTTGGGGACCAGGAAGTAGCGAGAGTAGAAGCCTCCCGTCCTGGCTTCCAATGGAACTTCCTCTATGGCTTGTTTCTGTAGGAGGTTGCTCACCTCCGCCAGCAGAGGTGGGGAAGGGGGAGTGGTAACTACCACGGACTGATTCGGGGTCTGAACAAACTCTATTTTGTAGCCCTCTTTTACGATGGACAGAGCCCACCTGTCTGTGGAGATCAACTCCCAGGCAGGAAAGGGCATAGGCGGAGGGATGTAACACCAGTGGGGGCGATAACGCGTGCTGGAGGAAAGTCAAAGCCCCTGCTTCTGGGGGCGAGCACCCTTGGACTTGCCCGTTGGTTGGGACCCGTAACGACTCCTGTTGTTGCCGGAGTAGGAGGGTCTTTCAGCTTGCGACGGACGAGGACGCCATTGCTCAGGAGAAAATTTCTGGTAGGGCTTCTTGGCCCAAGGTTTGTGCCATTGTTTGGATCTGGGAGTCTTGGGGGTGGCCTGCACGCCCAGGTTCCGCGAAGTTTTGACACTCTTGTCAAACTCTTGCAGCGCCGTGTCTGTTGTGGTGCTGAAGAGCCCATCACCTTCAAAGGGTAAGTCCTCTATGAAGGTTTTAGTGTCCTGGTGTAGAGCCGTCGATCTAAGCCAGGAGTGGCGCCGGATGCAGACAGCAGAGGTGATGGCCCTAGCTGAGGCCTCCACCATGTGCTTTGCTGCAGCCAGTTGTTGCCTGGCCACAGCAAGGCCCTCCTTTTGTAATTTCTTAGCAGCAGCCTTTTTATCCTCACTCAAGGAAGAGAGGAAAGGGAGAGTTGTTCCCACACGGAGTACTGGTATCTAGCCATGCAAGCTGCATAGTTAGACACCTTAACTCCGAGTGCCCCTGCTGAGTAAACTTTGCGGCCCATGCCGTCAATCTTCTTCCCTTCCTTATCTGGTGGAGAGGAATGGACTTTTCGTGCCTTCGAGGAGGAGGAGACGACCACTGAGTTTGGCCTCGGATGGGTAAAGAGGAACTCAGCTCCTGCCTCCTGGACCCTATACATGTGGTCCAACTGTTTGGAGGAGACCGGTGTAGACGATGGTCTCTTCCAGGGCTCCTTAACTGCCTGGAGGATCACCTTGGTGACTGGCAAGGCAACAGCGGTGGATGTGTTCCTCTGCATTATATCGAACACATTGTCGTCGACAATGGGTTCTGGCTGAGTCACCGGCAGGTTGAGAGTGGCTGCAATTCTCCTCACAAGGTCCCCGTATGACTTCAGATCCTCCAACGGCGAAATCGGAAGATCCTCGGCCGTCTGGGAGACCGGTGAAGGCTCCACGTCCTGGGCTTCACTATCCGATTCCGATGACGAAGAATCCTGGTGGGCAGAGTGCTCCGATAGCATCGGCGTCAACTCCCTCGGAGGAGACCGGACCGGCGGCGATGGTCGTCGATGGGCTTCGAGCGGGACCATGCATCGTTCCGGGGGAATCGATACCGATGCAGACGCCTTTCAGGATCGGTGCGAGACTCTAGACATGGAGGAAAACTCCGACTCATGTTCCCACTCCGGAAACTCTTCTGGGTAGCACTGGTACGGCGGGTAGTAGGAGTACGGAGGTTGCCACCTACGCTGTTCCCACGGTGGTATTGGGAAGCGGCGAGGTACCTGAAAGGGTTCCACCTCTCGTCTCTCTCGGGGCCCGATCGGTACCGGCTGGATGATCGGTGTCGAAACCTCCACTTCCGACGCCGATTCGCTCGCGCTGCGATGCTGCGAACCCAACAATGAAGATCGCTGGGTCAAGTCGATCTCACGCTCATGCTCCGAGGTCGACTGACATGGCTGAGTCAGTGGGCTGCGGCGCGGGGAAGCCAGGATCTTCCGCGGAGGTGCTGTGGCCACCGGTGAAAAACTGGGGGAAAACAGGGGACGGAACACCCCAAAGGGCAATCCAACAAACACACACGGAAAAAACTTTTTTTTTAAACAACTAACTAACTAACTAACTAACTAACTAACTAACTAACTATCTATCTATCTATCTATCTACACTAAGAAAACAATAAACGGGCTAAGAATAAGAAAAAAAAGGCAAAGCCAAAGATTCTCACCGACCGGAGAACAGGAAAGGTAAACCTCTCAGCGCAGCGGTCAGAAAGGAACTGGCGGGATCCCTGCACCGGCGCCGGTGAGCATGCGTACTGGGATGCCTGTGCATGCCCATTGGCGCCGAGCGCGGAAAAATCCCGGGCTTTTCAGGTAGCGATTCGGGGATCGGCGCAGGCACACTATCCCATGGGTGTGAAGCACAGAGACCACGAAGAAGATCCAGGGAGCCTGATCCCATGAAAACAATGGGAAGCAGTCAAATGAGAAATAAAGAACATGCTACAACTCAGAGGTAAAACCCTCTGAAAGTGCCTGCAGGAGCTCTATTGTGCTGGTGCCGAAGCCCAGTGGTAGTGATTGGTTCTGTGTCAACTACTGCAAAATCAATAAGATTGTGCAATTTGATACATACTGCATGCTCTAGGCAGACATCCTCAATCAGCTGGAGACGGCACAGCACCTTACTTCCCTCAACCTAACATAAGGATACTGCCAGCTCCTGATGAATATGGCCAATTGTAAGAAAACTGCCTTTGCAACTCCACAAGACCTCTTCCATTCCACATGATTCCTTTAGGAACTCAAATATTTGGGTTTCTTTGTGGGTCGGGGGCAACTAAGTTGGGTGCCCTACAAAGTCGTTACCCTGGAAGAGAGTCCCAAACCCACCACAAAATGACAGATGAAGCATTTCCTAGGCTTAGTGGAGTACTACAGTAAATTTGTATCACTTTGCCACACTAGCCAGCCCTTTGGAAGGATAAAACAGTCATAATTCAGTAGATTCCCATTTGGCAAGTAGCATTCAATACCCTCTGGATGGCAAGTAGCATTCAATACCCTCTGGATGGTCCTATAGTGATATGTGGTCCTTTGCAAACATGACTTCTGGACTGGGGCACAATCCGGTTCGGATCGATGCTTTGCGCACTGGGTTAAGTACCATCCTATCTTAGGAGGTGGACAGGTGAGAGTACCCTGTCTTGTTCATCAGCTACAAGGTACAGTCAGTAGAGCGGAAGTACGCCATGGCTGAAAAGGAAGCCTTGGCCATTAAGTCGGTGATCGGTACTCTGAGGAACAGAGTAGTGACTGATCATGCGCCCTTTGTGTGGATGACCAGGATTAAAGATCATAATTAACACATGCTTAGGTGGTGCATCTTTTACCCTTCCTTTCAGCTTTATAGTACAGCACTGACCTAGCAAGGAACATCTCAGTGCTGGCTACATGTCCCAGATCTTCAAGGATACAACCCATCAAGGGAGAGTGTGTGTCTAGAGTTGGGAGTGTCAGCTGTTCTGGCTTGTCCCAGGGCAATGTCCCCCAATCAAGAAGCAAGAAGAGAACCTGCACCCCTCCCCTGTGAAGCCCTGATGCCTGGACTCAGTGGAGGGAATCTACCCAACACCATGGCAAGGGAGAAGACAGCCATGGCAGTGGGGGAGGTATCCATAATGGTGCCAAAGCTGGCAGTGATGCAACCTTCCTCCTGGGTGGGTTCAATTCACCTGGCAGCACTGGTGGGGATGGCAGAGGTATGTCCCCTGAAGGCCTTCACAGATGGTGAAGAAGTCTGCTTCCAGTCTCCCTTGTGGCACACCCCAGCCCTTGGTGGACCCAAAGGATACTGTGGGGAGGTAGTTGTGGGGGGTGGGGAGGAACACCAGGCCAGCCCCAGGAGGTGCATGGCCAATGAGGGCGGCTCAGTCAGATAGGCAAGGGCACTGGCCAGCAGAAGCCAGGAGTGTGGCCGCAAAGGGAAAAAGGGAAATCAAAGGAGGTTCCAGTTTTCAGGCTGGGGAGAAAGAGAGGCTGTTGACCCAGGCTATGGATTGGGGAGTCAACTAGCCAAAAAGGAGGAGGACCGTGGTGGATCAGACCCCCCCTCCCATTCTGA
The DNA here is from genome assembly GCF_032191835.1 of Heteronotia binoei. Classification (NCBI taxonomy): domain Eukaryota; kingdom Metazoa; phylum Chordata; class Lepidosauria; order Squamata; family Gekkonidae; genus Heteronotia; species Heteronotia binoei. The sequence continues at coordinate 133,836,979 of NC_083223.1, forward strand.
GGCCCAAGGAGCCTCCCAATAAAACAACTGGCAAGGTGGCAGCACCCCACAAGGAGTGCAGGCAGGGTGTGACACTCTGGAAACTGATTTGTAAATAAGGACCTCAACCTTCCCACCCCTAACTCTGTCTATGTAAACAGAACTGGCTGGGGGTCCCTTTTAAGCATTCTTCAGAGACTTTCCCCCATAATTCTACACATCAAAATATGGTATTGTTTAACTATGTTGCTTCAGTCAGGCTATCCAGGGTCCCTACACTGAGGCAGGCAATGGCAAACCACCTCTGAATGTATTGCCTTGGAAAACTACAGATTTGCCATATATTAGCTGTGACTTGATGGTAGTAAAAGGATGGGGGAGGGGGGAAGCAACACAAACAAGAGACAGGAATTAGAACTTACTTTCAGTTTTTTAATCCGGAGTTCAATGGTCTGTATATCTGTGCTGAGATCAAGGCAATGCAGTTGTTCCAGCTCCTCTTCAGTTTTCCCCAGCCAAATCCAGACATTGTTTAAGTCAGAACTGAACTGCTGCCATTGCTGGAGATTCTGCTTCATCCTTAGTTCCTTACTTAAGGCTTGGGCCTGGATTAACTCCCATCGATCAATCACACCTGATTAGAGATCAATATATAAAAAACACAATTCGCAACATTCTGAGTCTCCCAGTGTTTTAACAAACTCTAGCATGACTGTCATCCTAAGCAGAGTCAGACCCTTTTAAACTTGTTGACTTAAATTAGTTAACAGTGGTATAATTCTGCTCAGTGTGGCACTGCTTGAAACAGAACCTGGCATAGGCTTGATTTTTAATGACTGGAATGACCAGTCATAAGTTTTGTCTCACCACATGATGCTCCTTAGTGCTCCTCTTTACTTTCCCCCATATATGCTGTGGTGGGAACAAAAATCTGGCCTCTACACTGACACCAAAAAAGACAAGAAACCACTGGTAGGGGAACCAAGGAGGGGAACAACATCTCTATGCACAAGAGTTTAACCTCAAATCCTCAAAACACTCAAATCCAAAATGCTTATTTGCACATAGAAGGTACTCTCATAGAAGGTCCCCACAGACTGGGGGACAAGTAGCTTATTACCCTCCTGGCTGGAGCCAATGCTAGTATTTTCATATGTTTATTGTTTGAATGTGACTCATTTTGTCCCTAAGCAATATGCTATAATGTATATGATGATAACGCACTGTTGATTAGTTCCGTATTTCCAGTGTTACAAAGTTTAACATTCTATCCAAAGATGCAGATAGTACTGCTGTGAAAACATGAGGTTGTTTCTATCCAAGTAACTCTCTTTTGTATACTACAAAAAATGTTTTCTCCTCCCTCTTATATCTCAGATGACAAAAACTATACATGGGGAGTTGTGGATTGCTGAGCTATTTACAGCTCTCTAGTATTGGATGAATCTGAAGCTTTGTTGATAGAAAACTTCTACTAAATTTCATAAACAGGCCAAGTGGTGAGATTTTAAGATACATTTAATATTGTTAGAACAGTAAAATAAGTTTAGGATAGAGAATAAAAGTTCCTGAAATGTTACATCTCTGTATGGACTCAAAAAAATGTGTTTCAGAGGGTAGCCATGTTGGTCTAGAGTAGAACAGCAAGATTTAAATTCAGTTACATCTTAGAGATCGACAAGCTCTTTGGCTACAACTTTTCAGAGTCAAAGTTACCTTCATAAGACTAAGGGAGATTTGACTCGAAAGCTTGCACCCAAAAAATCTTGTGGGTCTCTAAGGTGCTACTGGACTTGAATAGTTGTTTAAAAAAACTGAGATCATACAAGTCTGAGAGTGAAACTGTGTGCTTCCTTGGCCCAATGATGCAGATAACTAGCACTTGCTTTTCTTACATATCAAGAGGCAGGCTTGAATATTACTTACCAGCTGTTTGTGTCTCTGTGCTGTTTAGGTTAATAAATCCAGACAGTTTTTCCTCTTCTTCCTTCAGTTTGTGCTCAAGTCTCCTTACTGAGTCTATACTCCCACTGCATTCACCCAGAAGTTTCATCTGTTTTTAAAAACAATAGTTCTCATTAATCTCAGCTTTGCTGAAAAAACCGTTAAAAAGCTAACTATAAAGCAATTTTGGTAATAGTTCCTTAAATGTCATTTCATGATGCAGTAGAAAGAAGGCTATTGTCTTAATGATTTGCAAATTTCATATGTCTAGCTTCTTGTTTTGACTGCAGTTAAGCACAAGAAAGGGAGTGATTACAGGTTAATGAAATACATTTTCTATTGTGGTGTTTTCAGTGATGCGCACAAAAATATGAGAATGAAGAAACTTATATTGAAACAACACCTTGCTTTTGCTAGGATCTGCAGGAATCAGTTAAATGTCAGGGCTACTTCACACTGCATCATTCTGGGAAATGTGAATTGTTGAGCAAGCACTAAGTCTGTAGTCCAAAAGTTATTCACCAGGTCCAGGATCTAAAGAGCTACTTTAGGCACACCTAATATAATTTTAAAAATATGTTTTCTTTGAGCAGCTGACAGCAATACAGTGAACAGGTCTACCAGGATGTTTTCTTATGCTTAAAAGCAGCATTAAAAATGGAGTGAAATGGGCACAGATCCAATTACGATTGTAGGGTTGAGGAGTGCTACTTTTTCCCCCGTGTGCCATTTTCCATATGTTGTGCTGGTATTTCAGAGCTGGTATTTGCACCATGGGGAAAACATAAAGGAATCATACACATATGTGTAGTTAACCCTACTCCTAGTGCTATATTTCCAACCCAACTCATGCCTTCCAATTCCCTGAAGATGTTTTAAGCTTAACTCCTCAGCCTTTTTCATTAATCAAGTTTGGTATTCAGTTTTATCACCTATTTGCTGTGTGACATGAGCAGTTGTTCAAGAAACACAAGCCTAAAGTTATTTTGGGTGGGTCAATGCAATAAATCATATTGGCTCTCAAGATACTAACTAGGCCCATGTGCTCAGCTCACAGTTCGCAATGTTTCACAAACCACAAAAGGTATGTGACAAGAGGAGCTTAGACTCTCTAAAGCTCACACCCTCCAGATCTTATTAGCCTCTAAGGTGCTACTGGACTTGAATCTAGTTGCAAAAAGTATTGTCCTTACAAATGGATTGCTAAGATATTATCCTTGTCTCTCTCTTCATTTTGCTTCCCTCCAACTGACTAATTTATTGTCTAGACCACAAGTTACCAGCTCTATTCCCCATTGGTGTCCGTTTTCCATTGCAGCTGCCTACTGCTGAAATGCTCCTCCACTTCACACTTGTTTTCTTTCTTTAGCACCACATTCAACTGACTTCTGAAGACACAGCACTTCACTTATCATTTTCACAACGGATCATCATTTCCCTTGTTCCTTTCTTTCCTTCCCAATGTGTCCTGTTTTTAATTATATTGTGAGGTTTCAGGTGGGGATTGCCTTTTAAAAATCTTTGTATAGTATAAACAACAACAGCAACATCAATACAACAAACATTCTGGAGGCTTAAACATCCCCCCTCCAATGATAAAAGGAGTCCCTGAGCTTTAAAAAAAAATGGATGTAATAAATGGTGGTTGCTAGGCAACTGCAACCAGCTTGGTTTCTGTCAGTAAAAGGTGTGTTGAGGGGGGAAAGGACCCTTTTCAGGGCTGTTTTTAACTATGAAGGTGGATTCATCTATGCCAGGCCTAGCAGGATCCACTGGATGACTTGATATCACATGACTTGCATGGGTGCTGCCTAACATTCAACAACAGTCCCTCCACAAAAGCCGGTGCGGTGCAATGGATAGAGTTTCAGACTAGGACTTCAAATCCTCATCCTACTGCTGAAACTCAATGAGTGACCTGGCACTCGTTACCCATACTCAGCCTAACCGTTAAGAGCACCCGCAGTCCTCCAAGTGGGTTGCTGGCTGCTGTCCCACACCTCTGATAGGAATGAGCTTAACCCTCCCTAATCTCACTCAAAGCAGGACAGGTGGTGCCCAGTCATCTTGAGGTGAGGTAGGGGAGACAAAACCCAGCCTGCTGGAGCCCTATGTGAGAGGCATGGTGGTGGAGGTAGCAGCAGCCACCTCATGCCTTGCGTGAGGTGAAGCAGACAGCAGTGCTTGAGCTAAGGCCCACACAAGGTGAGGCAGAGAGTGGCACTCAGCTCAGCTCCATGTGAGGCAAAGAAAGGCAGACAGTGGTGACCAGCCAAGCCCTGTTGAGGTGAGGAAACGTGAAGGATGATGACTGGCCTGGTTGAACTCCCTGTAAGGCAAGGCAAAGCAGAGAGCAGTACCCAGCCAAGTCCCACAAGGCAAGGCAAAGCAGAAAGTGGTGACCAGCTGAGCCCCATGTGGGCTGAGGCAGGTTCTCCCTGGCTGAGTCTCACCAAAGAGAGGTAGAGGGCAGTGCCCAACTCTGCCCTGGTGAATCCTGCACAAGATGAAGAAGGTGCCCATATGGCCCAGCCACGATGAGAAAGGCAGCATCAAGCCCATGCAGGAAGCACTGCTTGGCCCTTCTGAGGCTTGTCTGAGACAAGGGATGAGCATCCTGCTGGTAGGTTAGGCAGGCTGCCTCTTCCTCTCTACTTCTATCCACCTTCCTCCCTCTCTCCCCCTTCCTCCTTTGGGGAATGGGGCCAGGTGGGCTGGGGAGGGGCCCTTTCCAAGTGTTTTTCACTCCTAGTCCACTCTTCTCACAGGGGTATTCTGGAGATAAAATGGAGGCAAGGAGAATGAAGTAAGCTGCTTTGAGTCCCCACTGTAGACAATTGTGAGCTATAAATGAATAAATAATAAATATAGCTGGAAAAGAAGATGACGACATTGGATTTGTATCCTGCCCTCCACTCCGAATCTCAGAGTCTTAGAGCACCTCACAATCTCCTTTACCTTCCTCCCTCACAACAAACACCCTGTGAGGTAGGTGGGGCTGAGAGAGCTCTTCCAGAAGCCGCCCTTTCAAGGGCAACTCTGTGAGAGCTATGGCTGACCCAAGGCCATTCCAGCAGCTGCAAGTGGAGAACTGGGCAATCAAACCCAGTTCTCCAAGATAAGAGTCCTCACACTTAACCACGAAGAAGAAGATGATGATGATATTGGATTTAGACCCCGTCCTACACTCTGAATCTCAGAGTGGCTTACAATCTCCTTTACCTTCCCTCCCCCTCCTCCACAACAGACACCCTGAGGTAAGTGGGGCTGAGAGAGCTCTCCCAGAGGTTGCCCTTTTAAGGACAGTTCTATGATAGCTATGGCTGACCCAGGGGCATTGCAGTGGAAGAGTGGGGAATCAAACCCGATTCTCCCAGATAAGAGTTTGCGCACTTAACCATTACACCATACTGGCTCTCAAAAGGTTGGTATGTGGGTGGAAACGAGAAGGAAGCAGAGAAGACTGAGGATATGGGGGGTGCTAGATAGAGGGAAAAGGGAAATAGTGTGGGGAAGTTGAGACAGGAAAAATGCCCTGTGCAAGTCCTTGCAGGTTGCTCATTGTGTAACTGGGCTGGCCTTGGCAAGCAGCATGACACAACTGGGCTATAGTTTTCTTGGGTAGAGAGTGCAAGGGATAAGATAGGGCAGAAAATTGAAGATGGGTAGAAGATAAAAGTAGATTAGCTAATGGATGGAAAGGAGAGTTGGCAGGAAAGTGGGAGTCTATGGGGACTCTCAAGAAAGGGAATGAGGAAATAGTGGGGGAGAGGGAAATTTACCCCACAAAACCTTGTAGGTTGCTCATTGTTATACCTAATTCTCAACATAGTCCTAGATGTTCAGTTTTATTATGGTCCACGACCAGATTCAACTGACAAAAAACATTATCAGATATACAGGTATTCAAGTTGAGCTCTAGTTAAAATAAAAATAGAAAATTTAACTAAAAAATTAGATAAAAATTACATAGAATCATAGTGTTGGAAGGGACCTCCAGGGCCATCTAGTCCAACCCCCTGCACAATGCAGGAAACTCACAAATATCTCCCCCTAAATTCACAGGATCTTCATTGCTGTCAAATGGCCATCTAGCCTCTGTTTAAAAACCTTCAAGGAAGGAGAGCCCACCACCTCCTGTTCCACTGAGGAACTGCTCTAATGGTCAGGAAGTTCTTCCTAATGTTGAGCTCTTTTGATTTAATTTCAACCCATTGGTTCTGGTAGTATCTTTTGTGGTCACAGAAAACAATTTTACACCATCCTCTATATGACAGCCCTTCAAGTACTTGAAGATGGTGATCATATCACCTCTCAGCTGTCTCCTCTCCAGGCTAAACATCCCCAGCTCCTTCAACCTTTCTTCATAGGACTTGGTCTCCAGACCCCTCACCATCTTTGTCGCCTTCCTCTGGACCCATTCCTGCTTGTCTATATCCTTCTTAAAATGTGGTGCCCAAAACTGAACACAATACTCCAGGTGAGGTCTTGCCAAAGCAGAGTAAAGCGATACCCAGGGTCGGCTTGCCCACTAGGCGAACTAGGTGGTTGCCTAGGGCACCGGGAGCAAGAAAGCACCGAATCGGGCTCCCTCCCGGTGCCCAAGACAACAGCCTAATTTGCCGCCCTCCCCCCACTGCCTGCTCTCTCCTGCCTGCTGTGCTCCTGCCCACCACCCCAGAACCATGCCCCGCTACTGCCCGTCCCCAACATGTGCCTGCCCTACCATTGGTACAGCCAGCTCTCTCCCTCCCATCCCCCAAAGCTCACCATGCCACCACCCACCCCATCCTCAAAGCTTGCCTTGCCATCCCCACAGCCAGCTTCCTCACTCCTGTTCCCCCCCCCCCCCAAGATCACCCTGCCACCACTGCAGCTAGCTCCTGCCTGGCCCCGAGAAGCTGGCTGCGAGGACACCCAGCCATACCAGCTCCAAACTCTGTGTATGTTTTGAAGAGACCTTTGGAGGAAATTTCTCCCACCTCCAGAAATTTCTCCCACCTCCAGACCTCGGAGCTGGTATGGCTGGTCACTGCTAGGGGGGGGTGGGGGTGGGCAGGGGGTGTCTGTCTTTGGGGAAGGCAATGGCAAACCACCCCATAAAAAATCTGCTGTTAAATGTTGTGAAAGCAACATCACACTAGAGTCGAAAACGACTGGTGCTTGCACAGGGGAGTACCTTTTTTTTTTTTTTACTATTCCTTCATTCAAATCCTGTATAAAGATGTTGAACAAAACAGGTCCCAGGACAGACAGATCCTTGAGGCACTCCACTTGTCACTCCTCTCCAAGAGGATGAGGAACCATTCACAAGCACTCTTTGGGTGCAATCGGTCAACCAGTTACAGATCCACCTAATGGTAACAGGATCCAAACCACATTTTACCAACTTGTCAACAAGGATAATATGTGGAACCTTATTAAAAGCCTTACTGATGCTCTGTATTCTTGGTGCTTGGGCGGGGGTGTAAAGTGAAAGGGCTTCAAGCCCCACTTGTGAACCTCCTTTTTTTGGCCACTTTGTGACATGGAGTGTTGGACTGGATTGTCCATTGGCCTGATCCAACATAGCTTCTCTTATGTTCTTATGAAATCAAGATAAACGATGTCTACAGCATTCCCTCGATCCAGCAAGGTAGTCACTTTCTCAAAAAAAAAGATCAGGTTAGTCTGGCATGATTTATTCTTGAGAAACCCATGCTGGCTCTTAGTAATCACAGCCATCCTTTCTAAATGTTCTGGGACCGACTAACTGATGATTTGTTCTAAAACTTTTCCAGGTATAGACGTCAAGCTGATGGGTCGGTAGTTACCTGGATCCTCCTTTTTCGCCCGCCTCCAATCTTCTGGCACGTCTCGTTCTCCAATAATTCTCAAAAATAATAGCCAGAGGCTCAGAAATTACATCTGCAAGCTCTTTTAGAACCCTTGGATAAAGTTCATCTGACCCTGAGGACTTAGTTTCATTTAAAGAAACTAGGTGCTTATGTACTACCCCTATGCTGATCCAAGGTTGGAACGTCATACCTTCCTTATATGTTCTGTTTTTGCCATGTTGATCACTGTTTCCCTCAGAAGAGAAGACTGAGGAAAAGTAGGAACTGAGCAGTTCTGCCCTCTCTTCATTACCTGTTACAATTTCACTTTCTTGCCCTTGCAATGGACCTACCATGCTCTTGCTTTTTCTTACTCTAAACATAAGTAAAGAACCCTTTGGCCAGCCTAAGCTCATACTTTCTATGACGTAGAAAAAGAATAAAATATAAAATACATAAAGCGACATCATAGCTAACCATATTTAAAATTGGAACCTAGGAATCTAAAAACAAGAACTATATAGCAGACCTCATTATGAATTCTAAGTTAAGGCTCAAAAGGGCAGGACTGAAATTTACACACTTTGATGGTCTGTGCACAGAATAAACAGATTGCTTACCTGTAACTGATGATCTTTGAGTGGTCATCTGTGCAGTCACACACATGGGTTTTCCTCCTGGAATGAACTCGACCTTAGAGAATTCAAAGCTAGCCTCAGGCGTTTTATTTTGGCGCGCATTCCCTCTCAATCTGGGGAGCAGGCATCCGCTGCGCATGCCTGGAACGAGGGGAAGGCGCTCCACCCACCTAGTTTCTTCTAGCCACTGTAGAGAAAAAATTCATTTAAGAGAGGAAGAGAGCAAACCAGCAGTGGGGAAGGCTGGGCGTGTGTGTGTGACTGCACAGATGACCACTCGAAGATTATCAGTTACAGGTAAGCAACCTGTTTATCTTCATCATGGTCTCTGTGCAGTCCCACACATGGGTGACTGGTAAGCTGAAATGCACGGTTGGTGGGTGCTGGTTCAAGGGAGAAAAAATACGTATTAATAATGCATATAACAATGACATTAAATATTGTACTTACAGGGCATCGATCTGAAGACGTTAGTGGAAAATAGATCGAAGTACAGCTTGCCTGAAGGAAATGTCATGCCGTGCACGAACATCTAGGGCGTAGTGCATGGCAAATGTGGATAGAGAGGACCAGACTGCAGCGGCACAGATGTCCTCTATTGGCACACCTCTGCAAAAGGCTGATAACGTGGAAACAGCCAGAGTTGAATGAACTCTTAAGTTTTCAGGCAAGGGTTGTTTAGCCAGCTGGTAATATAAGGCAATCACAAATACAACCCATTTTGAAAATCTCTGAGTTGAGATTTTTTGCCTTGTTTATGTTTCCCATAGGCTATAAAAAGTCTAGAGTCCTTATGGAAAGGACGTGTCCTATCGATGTAGAATGCGAGAGCTCCATGTATGTTGAGGTTATGTAAAGTTGTTTGTCTGGTAACCTTAGGATTTTGAAAGAAAGAAGGAAGTATAGTAGATTTCCCTAGGTGGTAAGGAGAAACCACCTTTGGCAGAAAGGCAGGATTTGGACATAGAACTACTCTGTCATGGTGAAAAATGGTGTACGGGTGGTCTGTCCTGAAGGCACAAATATCACTGGCTCTTCTGCCAGATGTGAGTGACACTAATAGCGCCGTCTTCCATGAAAGGAGATGCAGTGCAATGGATGCAATCGGTTCAAAGGAAGGTTACATAAGCTGGCTCAAGACAAGAGATAAGCTCCATGTCAGCTGTACTTGACGAATTGGGGGTCGAAGTTGTAAAATGCCCTTTAAAAAGGCTTTGGTTGCGGAATGAGAGAAAATAGTATGTCCGTCAATATGTGGGTGAACAGCTGAGATGGCAGCCAAGTGAACTTTCAAGGATGAACAGCCCAAACCGGAGTCCGATAGAGACAGAGTGTATGACAAGATTTGGGCGATAGAAGATGATTCAGGAACAAAATCGTGCTGAGCTGCGTATACTGAAAAACGCTTCCACTTTTGAGAATAGGATTTCCTAGTGGACAGTTTTCTAGAATTGAGTAAGACCTGTCGAACTTCTGGGGGGAAATCTAGAAATTGATCTTCCAGGCAATCAGCCATAGAAGAGCTGGGTCGTGGTGCAAGACTTTCCCCTCTTGTTGGGAGATTAGATCTTGAACTGGAGGGAAACGATGGAACAGATTGTGTGACAGATGTAGGAGGGTGGTGAACCACAGCTGACGAGGCAACTAGGGAGTGATGAGGATACAATTGGTCTGATCCAGTTGGATTTTCTGTAGAGTTTTGGTTATTAATGGAATCAGAGGGAATAAGTAATGGAGTAGTCCCGACCACGAGTGGAGAAAGGCATCTCCTGGGGACCGCAAGGATGGAGGGCCCTGAGTGTAGAAACGCGGGTATTGTGCATTGCTCAGAGAGGCAAAAACGTCTATAGCTGGAAAACCGAAGGTTCTGAAAACTACTTGAAAGTAGGTGTGGTTGAGAGTTCACTTGTGATCGTTCACGAGGTATCGCTTAGCGTGTCTGCTTGTACATTCTGGATTCCAGGTAGGTGTACAGCCGTCAGGAATATTTTGTGAGCAATGCTCTAATGCCAGAGGCATAAGGACCGTTTGCAAAGGTGGATGGACGCAGTGCCTCCTTGTCTGTTGACATAAAACACATTGTGGCCACGTTGTCTGAGGTGACCTGGACATGCAGACTGCGAAGAGACGGTAGGAAAGACTTCAGTGCTTGGTGGACCACCAAGAGTTCTAGGCAGTTGATGTGTAGAGACTTCTCGTAGTCTGTCCACTGTCCTTGTACCGCTAGGGATCCAAAGTGGGCTCCCCAACCCCACTTCGAGGCATCGGTTGTGACAATGGCTGATGGAGGTGTCCGTATGAAAGGTGTTCCTGTCAGAAGATGGTCTTCTGTTCTCCACCACTCGAGGGATACAAGAATCTAGTGTGGAGCAGTGAGCAAAATCATTTGGTGTTGTCGATGTGGGTGGAAAGTCTGCACAAATCATGGTTGCAGAGGCCTCATGTGGAGCCTCGCAAAGCAAAGGACAGAGATCGTAGCGGCCATGAGTCCCAACGTGTGCTGAAAGATGAGCACTCTTTGGGTAGGGTGAGATATGATTGTAGAGGCCAGAGACTGGATGTGGCGAGCTCTGTCTACTGGATGGTAGGCCTTGTGGGATACAGTGGAAAGGCGTGCACCTATGAATTGAATGTCCTGAGTTGGTGTCAGATTGGACTTCGTCAAATTGACTTGAAGGCCTAATGAAGACAGAAGGAACAAAATGGTAGCGATGTCTTGTAGAAGTTGTTCTCCGGATTGAGCCACAATGAGCCAGTTGTCTATGTACGGGTACACAGAGATTTTCTGCTGGCGAAGTGCTGCTCCCACCACCGCCATGCGCTTTGTGAAAACTCTCGGTGCGGTGGACAGACCGAAGGGAAGGGAGCGAAACTGGTAGTGTTGATCCCCGATAGCAAATCTCAGGAATCTTCTGTGATGGATTGATGGTGAGATGGAAGTAGGCATCTTGAAGGTCTATTGACGCCATCCAAGATTTCCTCGGGATCAAGGGTAGAATAGACTGCAAGGTAATCATGCAGAATTTTTTGTACTTTACATGATGATTGAGTTTGTAGAGGTACAGGATTGGATGTTGCCCTCCATCTCTCTTTGGTACCAGAAAGTATTGGGAATAGAATCCAGTTCGATGGAATTGAGGTGGAAGTGGTTCTATGGCTGCCTTGTTGAGAAGGGTGCAGATCTCCGACTGAAATGGGAGAGATGGAGGGGTACATACGAACTGATGGAGCTTCGGAAGAGAATCGAACTCTAAGGTGTAACCTCTGCAGATTATCGCTAGGACCCATGAGTCTGATATGATGGATTCCCATTTGGGGTAAAACAGGAGTAGTCTTGTGTTGTTCGTGTGTTGTGGTGGAAGTGGGCGAGGAGAAACTACAAGGCAGTCAAAGAGACTGCTTTGAAGCAGGAGCTGTCTTTTTTGTGGGCTGTGAAAGGGGACGTTGATGGAAAGGTTGCTTAGCTGGCGGAGCTTTGCATTTCCAGTAATTGGCCTGTTTCGGTGAACGGGGATGTTTGTAGTAGGAAGGTTTTCAAATTCTCTGTCAATTGGGCTGGTGAGCTTGCTGTTGACTGATTCCCAATCTCCTAGCCCTCTTTCTGCTGTCCATGGAAAATAAAGTCTTTTTTTTTTTAGATAGGTAGATGAAGAAGAGAATCAAAGTAATGATACCAGTTGAAGAATGAAGGAGGAAGAGGCCTGTGAAGAAAAAATCGAGGAGACGCAGCGAGGTAAGTGCATTCCAGACGGCGGTTAAGAAGAAACTGGGTGGGTGGAGCGCCTTCCCCTCGTTCCAGGCAAGCGCAGTGGATGCCTGCTCCTCAGATTGAGAGGGAATGTGCACCAAAATAAAATGCCTGAGGCTAGCTTTGAATTCTCCGAGGTCAGGTTTGTTCCAGGAGGAAAACCATGTGTGGGGCTGCACAAAGACCATGATGAAGATCTAGCAGTTAGCTTGGTTAGCCCTAGATGTGGATTGTTAAGTATCCGCAGTTGGAGGCTTATAGTGTATACATATCTATAGTTGGCTAGTAGTGTATAGATGTATTATATACTGAATTTAAAAGCTTGTAATTTCAACAATTATTTGTATGCTAAGGTGTAGTATTTATTGCATCTTACAAATCAAGATTCAGTTCTACTGGCTGCATCTGACAAAGTGAGCCCATGAAAGATTATGTCACAATAAATGCATTTTAGGCCCACAGGAATTTATTGTTTTTGCAACTATAGGCTAACATGATTATTTTTCTCCGAAGTATTGTTATTTTACATTTAATTGCTCGGTAGCAACACTTATATATACTTACATATCCTTTATAGCTGGAATCTAGCTCTGGTCCTGTAGGTGTTTTACTGCGTATAATGTTCTCCGTTTGTTGTATTTGGAAACGGCTGGTGTCTAAAGCCCTGTCAAGCTGCCGAATATGTTTTTCCAAGGAACATGGTTCTCCTGCAGCAAATATATGAGAACAATTACCAAAACAATCAACTGAGATATTCAAAACTGAGCAGATAGTAAAACAAAGGCTTGTACTAATTAAAAAGCATGACATTGATGGCAGTAGTATGTCTGTGACAAATCACACTTGTAACTAATTTGCAAATGTATAAATGACTGTTTGGGGGCAAGATCCTCCCCAAATTATTCAGCCATGATAATTTAAGAAATGCATAATTCTGGAAGACAAATTGTGTGCTTGTATTAGTTCAGCCTCAGATATTTCTTCAATATTTCTGATATTCATATTGCTTATTACTAGACTTCTACAACAGAACTTCATAAAGGGCTTTGTCACATATCACCTGAATTTGGCAGTTTTTTGCAAATTTCAAGAACAACAGTTAAACTCACTCCAAAATCCAAAACACATGCTACAGCAGAAACAGGTCCAACCCATGGCTGCTGAAGCTGTTTTAGAGAAAAAATTAGAAGTTCCATTGCTGCAAGGGCCCAATCCAGTCTTGTTTTCCTCCTCTGCACCTTTTAAAGTGCCCAAACAGCTCCCCTATAACTGTTTCAGCATTTGAAAAGATGTGTGTGTGTGTGGAGGTGGGGGTAAGGTTGTCTGGTGGTGCTGCAGCATGAGCCTTACAGCAATTTTTAAGCATTTAATTTTTCCTTTAACATGGTGTCTGTGGCTGTCAGTTGGATCCATAATGTGTAGTTTGGCTTTAAGGTTCAGTCTTCTCTTACGAGTAGTGCTAGATTTATGGCATGTAAGGATGGAGCCATGGTTATTTAAAAGCTGTAGCATGTTTCAGATTCTTTGAGAAGGAAATGACACTGCAAGGCAGCAAAGAATCCACCAAACAAATAAGTTGCAGCACTTATCTGTTACTGCACAAAGAAAACATGGCTGCACTTATCTGTGATTGCACAGGACACGCACACATGGGGGACTGCATGACTGCAGGTCAGTCATGGAGAAGAGCTTCCAAGCTTTTCTGAAGAAGCTTCTATGCTCTGGAGTGCTTTCCCTCCCCTCTGTCTATAGAGGTCATGTTTCCTCTCCAAAGGGTTACATGTCAGAAGAAGGGCGAGCACTTCTTTCCTCAGTTCCCTGCACTGCCGTAAGGTGGTCCCTACACATTTGGCAGCTCACAGTGGAGAAAGGAGGGAGAGATATGTGTCTGCAGGGCTTTTTTTGTAGCAGGAACTCCATAAGAACATGAGAAGCCATGTTATACACACACACACACATACACTATAGCTATTAGCCACTGATGGACCTCTGCTCCATATGTTTATCTAAACCTCTCTTGAAGGTGGCCATGCTTGTGGCCACCACCACCTCCTGTGGCAGTGAATTCCATATGTTAATCACCCTTTGGGTGAAGAAGTACTTCCTTTTATCCGTTTTAATCTGTCTGCTCAGCAATTTCATCGAATGCCCACTAGTTCTTGTATTGTGAGAAAGGGAGAAAAGTACCTCTTTCTCTACTTTCTCCATCCCATGCATTATCTTGTAAACCTCTATCATGTCACCCCGCAGTCGACGTTTCTCCAAGCTAAAGAGTCCCAAGCGTTTCAACCTTTCTTCATAGGAAAAGTGTTCCAGCCCTTTAATCATTCTAGGTGCCCTTTTCTGGACTTTCTCCAATGCTATAATATCCTTTTTGAGGTGCGGCGACCAGAACTGCACACAGTACTTCAAATGAGACCGCATCATCGATTTATACAGGGGCATTATGATACTGGCTGATTTGTTTTCAATTCCCTTCCTAATAATTCCCAGCATGGCGTTGGCCTTTTTTATTGCAATTGCACACTGTCTTGACATTTTCAGTGAGTTATCTACCACGACCCCAAGATCTGTCTCTTGGTCAGTCTCTGCCAGTTCACACCCCATCAACTTGTATTGGTAGCTGGGATTCTTGGCCCCAATGTGCATTATTTTGCACTTGGCCACACTGAACTGCATCTGCCACGTTGACGCCCACTCACCCAGCCTCAACAGGTCCCTTTGAATATTAGGCCACACACCCCTGATATAGCCAATTCTCCAAGAGCTTATAGGGCTCTTAGTAACTGTAAACTGTAAGCTCCTGTAAGCTGTAAGCTCCTGTAAACTGTAAGCTGTAAAGTCCTGTAAACTGCAACTGTAAACCTACTGTAAGCTCCAGGAGGTTTGGCTACATCAGCAGTGTGTGGCCTACAAAAAAAGCCCTATGTGTCTGTACAGAAGGCCACTCGATGAACAATGGTTACAGGTAAGTGCAATCTCATTTTAATCGCCATGGCTTCTATGCAATTCCATGTGGGAGAACAGCAAACTCACCTTCCCCAGGAGAAGTGTGTGGGCTGATCAATGGAAAATCACTTATAGCACAGCTTTTCCCACTGCAGCTTCACTTCTGGAGTCCATGACCACGGAGTAGTGCTTGTGAAAGAAACTGATTGCAAGCCAATCTATGCATGTTTATTTAGAAGTCCCTATGCCTTCTGCCTCTCTTAGCATGCGTGTTGAGAACAGCCACAGGACGGCGAGACAAGGCATAGTGGATTCTTTCATGGCTCAGACATTCAGCTTGTTCATTGCTAGTGTCCTTCCTCACACTTGATTCTCTTCCTCCGCCTGTGACAGTAGTAAGGCCATGACTCCCCTTCCTGTTACATGACTCTAACATCACAAAATTTCCTATCATGTGTGCGACTCACTGTGCTCAGTGTGTTCTGGGTCTCAAACAGTTGAAGAATGTTTTTATATTTTAAAACAGCACTACAGAAACCACTTTTCGAGGATTCATCCTGTGGCACTGCTGTGGTCACCATATGAATTGGGAAACTAGCATGGTCTTCCTTAGCACCCAATTATCACTCTCAATTCTGCCTTCAAAAACAGTCCAGTAGATGCAACTTTAAAAAATTCAGTTCTAAAAATTAGAGGGAGCATATGCTACCAGTTTTAAAATAACTACACTGGTTGTCAATGTACTTCAAGATCCAACGTACTCCTAGATCCAATATCAAAGTGCTGATTATTACCTTTAAAGCCCTAAATACTGTGTGACCACCTTTCACCATATCAAAGTGCCAAGAACAGAAGTAACTGTCAGAAGTTCTGATTGCCTCCATTTTCTGAAGTTAGGTAGATGAGTTCCAGGCTTTTTTCAACTGTGGTAGCACAAGTCTGAAATACCTTCCTTATGGAATTTTGCCTGGTGCAGTCTATTAAATTTTTGTGTCAGGTCTAAAATCTTGTTCACCCATACCTTTTTCGGAGAGTTTTTTTTGCCTATGTTAATTTTATGATTTTGAATTAATGTTGCTGTAATCTGACTGTGATGCTAACTGGTTTTTGACTTCTAGGATATACTGCCTTTTTGTTTCAGATTATTTTTTAGTGTGCGCCTGCTTGTTCTTAACTTATTCTTAATGTTACATATGGTTATTGTGGATTGCTTTACTGTACTGTGTGGAACACTGTCTCCAGCTATAAGCTGTCTTAAGAATCTCTGCATGGGAGAATGGGCAGAAACATTCCAAATAAATTTGCTACATTCATTGAAATTCTGCATTGTAATCTGCAACTAGATAAAGGTTAGTTGTATGGTGACTTTGCCCACAAACATCTCAAAAATAACACCATAAAAAACTTTCATACCATAGTACAGAGAGTGATGAAAGGAGAGTGCTTGATTATACCTGTGAGGCCTGCTGCTCCTCTAAGATAAGACTGTCCTTCTTCTTCTTCTTCAGAATGTAATGACCTTGACACTGCTGTCTCCAGGTCACGGCTCAGGTCATAGTCATGATCCCATTCCAAGGGGATGGAGTCTACACTAGCAGGAGTGTCCCGTCCTGACCTTTCACTTCGGAGGGGCTGGGGAAGGGACAGGGAGAGATTGGAGGAGGGTTGTGGGGAGAGAACATTGTCTGCAGATTTGTCATGCCAGTGGATGTCCGAGAGATCTGCTGATTCATCTAGAT
Organism: Heteronotia binoei; assembly: GCF_032191835.1. Lineage (NCBI taxonomy): Eukaryota > Metazoa > Chordata > Lepidosauria > Squamata > Gekkonidae > Heteronotia > Heteronotia binoei. Next base: position 133,853,792 of record NC_083223.1, read on the forward strand.
CCACTTCACGATCAGAGAGGTCATGTTCATCATCTGTAAGCTAGAAGGAAACATTAAAGAGATAATTAATACTCTTTTCAGAACCATACTGCTCCTTGTTAGAATCATAGAATCATAGAGTTAGAAGGGACCTCTAGGGCCATCTAGCCCAACCCCCTGCACAATGCAGGAAACTCACAAACACCTCCCCCCTAAATTCACAGGATCTTCATTGCTGTCAGATGGCCATCTAGCCTCTGTTTAAAAATTTCCAAGGAAAGAGAGCCCACCACCTCCTGAGGAAGCTTGTTCCACTGAGGAATCGCTCTAAACGTCAGGAAGTTCTTCCTGATGTTGAGCCGGAAACTCTTTTGATTTAATTTCAGCCCATTGGTTCTGGTCCTACCTTCTGGGGCCACAGAAAATAATTCCACACCATCCTCTATATGACAGCCCTTCAAGTACTTGAAGATGGTGATCTTCAAGTACTTGAAGATGGGGATGTTTAGCCTCCTCTCCAAGCTAAACATCCCTAGCTCCATCAAACTTTCCTCATAGGACTTGGTCTCCAGACCCCTCACCATCTTCGTCGCCCTCCTCTGGACTCGTTCTAGCTTGTTTATAACCTTCTTAAAATTTGGTGCCCAAAACTGAACACAATACTCCAGGTGAGGTCTTACCAGAGCAGAGTAAAGTGATACCATCACATCATGTGGACACCATACTTCTGTTGATACAGCCCAAAATTGCATTTGCCTTTTTAGCCACCACATCACACTGTTGACTCATATTCAGCATATGATCCACTAAGACCCCTAGATCCTTTTCGCACATACTACTGCTAAGACAAGTCTCCCCCATCCTATAACAATGTAATGGATTTTTCCTACCTAAATGCAGAACTTTACATTTATTCCCATTAAAATTCATTTTATTGATTTTAGCCCAGTTTTCCAGCCTGTCAAGGTCATTCTGTATCCTGTTTCTGTCTTCTTCTGTGTTTGCAACCCCTCGAATTTAGTATCATCTGCAAATTTAATAAATATTCCCTCTATTCTTTCATCCAAATCATTGATAAAGATGTTGAACAAAACAGGTCCCAGGACAGATCCTTGAGGCATTCCACTTGTTACTCCTCTCCAAGAGGATGAGGAACCATTCACAAGCACTCTTTGGGTGCGATCTGTCAACCAGTTACCAATACACCTAAGATTAACAGGATCCAAACCACATTTTACCAACTTGTCAACATGGATAGTATGTGGAACCTTATCAAAAGCCTTACTGAAATCAAGATAAACAATGTCTACAACATTCCCCTGATCCAGCAAGGTAGTCACTTTCTCAAAAAAAGAGATCAGGTTAGTCTGACATGACGTGTTCTTGAGAAACCCATGCTGGCTCTTAGTAATCACATCCATTCTTTCTAAATGTTCCAGGACCGACTGTTTGATAATTTGTTCTAAAACTTTTCCTGGTATAGACGTCAAGCTGACAGGTTGGTAGTTACCAGGATCCTCTTTTTTCCCCTTCTTGAAGATGGAGACAACATTCACCCGCCTCCAATCTTTCGGAACCTCTCCAAGAATTCTCAAAAATAATAGCCAGAGGCTCAGAAATTACATCCGCTAAAATTACATCACACTGTTGACTCATGTTCAGCATATGATCCACTAAGACCCCTAGATCCTTTTCGCACATACTACTGCTAAGACAAGTCTCCCCTATCCTATAACAATGCAATGGATTTTTCCTACCTAAATGCAGAACTTTACATTTATTCCCACTAAAATTCATTTTATTGATTTTAGCCCAGTTTTCCAGCCTGTCAAGGTCATTCTGTATCCTGTTTCTGTCTTCTTCTGTGTTTGCAACCCCTCCCAATTTAGTATCATCTGCAAATTTAATAAATATTCCCTCTTGGATGCAATTCATCTGGCCCTGAGGACTTAGTTTCATTTAAAGAAACTAGGTGCTTATGTACTACCCCTATGCTGATCCTAGGTTGGAACTTCATACCCTCCTTATATGTTCTGTTTTTGCCATGTTGAGCACCGTTTCCCTAAAAAGAGAAGACTGAGGAAAAGTAGGAATTGAGCATTTCCGCCCTCTCTTCATTACCTGTTACAATTTTACTTTATTGCCCTCACACTGGGCCTACCATTTTAACGTTTATGTATATAACAATTGCCTAGATTTTTAACTATAAATTATGAAATGTTAATTTTTAGTGCTTAATTTTATATTTTATGTTAGTTTTACATGTTGTAAGCCGCCCTGAGCCACCTGGTGGGAAGGGCGGGATATAAATCTCAGATACATAAATAAATAAATAAATAAAATAAAAATACCATGTCCTTACTCTTTTTCTTACTCTGAACATAAGAACAGAATCTTTTGTTGTTTTTAGCATCTTTGGCCAGCCTAAGCTCATACTGAGCTTTAGCTTTCCTAACTTTTTCTCTACAAGCACTGGTGATTTGTTTATATTCATCCTTGGTTATAAGGCACTCCTTCCAATTCCTAAAGGAGTCTTTTTTATTTCTCGTCTTTAGAGAGCTATATATGGAGCCACTTCGGCTTCTTTAGGCTTTTTCCATTTTTTCTTGTCATAGGAATTGTCTGTGATTGCACTTTCAGTATTTTGCTTTTAAGAAACTCCCACCCCTCCTGCACCCCCTTCCTCCTAAGTGTTTCTGACCATGGGACTTTACCCAGCATAGTTCTAAGTTTATTGACGTTTGCCTTTCTGAAGTCCAATCTATAAGTCTGACTCTCTATAGCTTTTCCCTTCCCTAAGACTGTAAATTCTAAAATCACATGGTCACTACTGCCCAGGGTGCCCACTATTTCCATTTCTTCAATCAATTTTTCCTTGTTGGTGAGAATCAAATCCAAGATAGCAGATCCCCTTGTTTCCTTCTTCACTTTCTGGAAAAGAAAGTTGTCAGCAAGACAAGTCAGGAATCTATTTGACTTTTTATTTTTAGCAGAGTTGGACTTCCAACAGATGTCCGGATAATTGAAATCTCCCATGATCACTGTATCCCTTCTCTTGGAGAACTTTGCAATCTGCTGTAGAAGTATCTCATCCAAGTTCTCTGCCTGACTTGGTGGTCTATAGCAGACCCCCACAATAATATCACTGTTATTTCTTACTTCTTTTTACCCAGAGACTCTCAACTGAGCTGCCATGCTCCGATTCACATATTTCCTCACAAGTATATACCTCCTTCACATATACTACTATGCCTCCGCCCTTTCTCATCTGCCTGTCCCTTTTAAATAAGTTGTACCCCTGAATCCTAATATTCCAATTGTGAGTGTCATCCCACCAAGTTTCAGTAAGGCCTATTATGTCATAGTCTCCTTATTGACTCTTGTTAGGTCAATAAGATAAAAGTGTCACTACGTAATTCAGTCTTACAAGACTCATTTGGTTCTTTTCATGTTTTATATGTTTTTTTTATTCAGATAACATTTAATAGAAGTATCTAAAAATAACCATGTCTTAAAATCCTTACTGCTCATGTGTTTTGTTTGATATGATCTCCAGCCAGATAGTAAAATTACAGCAACTACAGTATACTATAACAAGAAATTAACCTAGACCAGTATTGATTAAGACAGGTTGCTTACCTGTAACTGTAGATCTTCAAGTAGTCATCTGTGCATTCACACTCATGGGATAGAGCACCTGTGCCGATCCCCGGATCGGTACCCGGGATTTTTTCGTTCTCGGCACCAATGGGCATGCGCAGGAGTCCCAATGCGCATGCTCACCAGCGCCAGAGCGAGGATCCTCCAGTTACTTCCTAACCGCTGGAAGCCCCTACAGGAGGGAGACCGTCAGCAGTGGGGAAGGAGGGCGGGTAGTGTGAATGCACAGATGACCACTTGAAGATCTACAGTTACAGGTAAGCAACCTGTCTATCTTCTTCGTGGTCTCTGTGCTTCACACTCATGGGAGATTAGCAAGCAAGACATACCTGGAGGCGAGAAGATGGTCAACCGGAAGAAACAGCTTGCAGCACTGCAGTTCCCAAATGAGTCCTCTGTTGAGCATGCACGTCCAGCGCGTAGTGCTTCATAAAGGCATGCGGAGAGGACCAGGTGGCAGCCTTGCAAACATCCATCAGGGACACGCCTTTCAGGAATGCCACCGACGTCGCCATCGCCCTTGTAGAGTGGCTGCGAATAGGCCCAGGTAACGGCTTCTTAGCCAACAAATAACACAGTTTAATAGTCTCAGTGAGCCATTTTGAAAGCCTCTGAGATGAAATCCTGGAACCTAACTTAGGGGCAGCGTATGAAACAAAAAGCTGCTTGTCTTTTCGAAAACTCTTGGAACGACTTAAATAAAACAATAAAGCACGCTTTACATCTAAAGCATGCAACCTACGTTCCTCATCCAAGGAAGGCGTAGGATGAAAAGTGGACAACCAAACTTCTAGGTTGAGGTGGAACTGAGAAACCACCTTGGGGAGAAAAGAAATATCAGGAGCTAACAAAACTCCAGCTTCCTGAAAAACAAGATACGAGTAGTTACAACGCATTGCCGTGAGCTCCCCCGCATGACGTGCTGATGTGATGGCTACCAAAAACGCAGTCTTCCATGAGAGAAGCTATAATAAACATGTGGCCATTGGCTCAAACGGACGACGAATCAGTCTGTCCAGCACCAAAGTCAAATCCCACAACTGTGGGGGCGATCTGGATGGGGGATGAAGCCTAAGCAGACCCTTCAAAAACCTCTTAGAACGTGGGTGTGCAAAAACAGAATGTCCCTCCACTGGTTCATGGAACGCAGATATTGCTGCCAAATAAACCTTGATGGAGGAAAAAACAAGACCAGCATCCACAAGGGATAACAAAAACTCAAAAATTACTGACAATCCCACCCTTTGGGGAGAAACTGAAGGATCAACTACGAACTGAAGGAACTTCCGCCACTTCCTATCATAGGAAGTGCGGGGGGAAAGTTTCCTGCTATTCAGGAAGACATGCTGGACTCTGCTAGAGAACCCATAGGGTCGATAAGCCACGCTGTCAGCTTCGGGTGGGGCATGTTGTGATGGAGTACATGACCTCCCTGAGCTGACAAAAGGTCCGGTTCCTCCGGGAACTTGTAGAAGACACCACTCACCAATTGGAGCAGGATCGGGAACCAGTTCTGGCGAGGCCACCAAGGAGTCACCAGGATGCAGCATGGTCTCTCTCTTGTGATTTTGTTGACCACCTTCGTCAACAACGGCAGAGGCGGAAACAGATAAAGGAACCAACCTTCCCACAGAAACAGCAGACCGTCTCCCAATGACTCTGGATCCGCACCCCCTCTGGAACAAAACAGAGGACATCTCCTGTTCTCGGCTGTGGCAAAGACATCCATCTGAGGATACCCCCAAAGCTGAAAGACAGGTTGGAGGAAGTGCCAATGCAGTTCCCACTCGTGCGAGGAAGCTGCACCCCTGCTGAGGGAGTCTGCCTGCAAGTTGAGGACCCCAGGGAGATGTGCAGCCTTCACGAAGATGTCGTAGTCCAGGCGCTCCGACCACAGGTCCAGTGCCCATGCACAGAGTCGTCGAGAGACTGTCCCCCGCCCCGCGCCTGTTGATGTAGCACAGGGTAGTGGTATTGTCTGTCAGCAGAGCAACAATCTTCCCCGCCACCAAGGGGCGGAAAGAGCGGAGAGCAAAATGAACTGCCCAGCAGTTCTAAATAATTTATGTGGCAGTGAGTCAATTTCAGAGGCCAAGGGCACCCCCCACACAGACCGTCCATGTGGGCCCCTCAACCCCACAAAGATGCATCTGTTGTGATAGCCACAGAAGGTGCAGGGAGATGAAATGGAGCTCCCTGACAAATGTTGCTCTTTGACTTCCACCATTGCAGAATTTGAAGAGTCACAGGTGGAATGACAAACCTCTTTCGAAGCGAGTCTCTCAATGGTTGAAACTGACGAAGAAACCAGAGTTGTAGTCCTCTCATCCTCAGCTTCGCAAAGAGTAGCACACTTGTCGTCGCCATCAGCCCCAGAATCCGCTGCAGCTGCTGCACTGTGCCCCACTTTCGACTTTGCAGAAGTTGCACAAGGTTGATAATGTCCACCGCTCTGCTGAGGCAGGAACGCATGATGTAGGTTCGTATCCAGCAAAGCCCCTATGAACTGAACTGTCCTTGATGGAGTAAGGTGTGATTTCTCCAAATTGACCTGCAGACCCAAGGTGTCGAGAAGACGAAGAGTGACGACAAAATGGGATGACAGAGTCTCTTCTGACTCCGCCACAAGGAGCCAGTCGTCGATGTATGGAAAGATGACTATCCCTTGAAGCCGGAGATGGGCAGCCACAACGCTCATCATCTTCGTGAACACCCAAGGTGCAGTGGACAGGCCGAACAGAAGGGCTTTGAACTGGAAGTGTTGAGAACCTACTGCAAGCCGAAGGAAATGTCTGAACGCAGGATGGATGCTGGCATAGAAGTATGCATCCTTGAGGTCCAGAGTTGCCATCCAGTTCCCTTGGTTGATGAGGGGCAGGATCATTTGCAGAGTGGACATTCTGAACTTCTGGTTATAGAATAAATTTGTTTAGATTCCCAAGATCCATGATTGGTCTTAAACCCCCGTCCCGCTTGGGAACCAGGAAGTAACAAGAGTAGAAACCTCCTGTCCTGGCCTCCATCGGAACCTTCTCTATGGCTTGTTTCTGTAGGAGGTTGTTCACCTCCGCCAGCAGAGGTGGGGAAAGGGGTGTGGTAATTACCACGGATTGGTTTGGAATCTGAACAAAATCTATTTTTTAGCCTTCCACTACGATGGAAAGTGCCCACCTGTAGGTAGTGATGGACTACCGACAGGAAGGGGCAGACAGGAAGGGGCGGAGGTGGATAGAGAGAGAAGAAGTGGGGACGATGACACTTGCTACGAGAAAGTCAAAGGCCCTGCTTTTGAGGGCGTGTGCCCTTGGACTTGCCAGTGTTTTGAGCCAAAGCGAAATGATTTCTGTTGTTCCCCCTGTATGGGGACCTACTCTCAGGTTGATTCGAGCGAGGTCTCCATTGTTGATCTGGGGAGAACTTCTGGTACTGTTTCTTTGACCAAGGCTTGTGCCACTGCTTCTGCTTTGCAGCTCTAGATGACCCCTGCACTCTCAGGTTCCTGGACATTTTTATGCTCTTGTCCATTTCCTGGAGCGTACTATCAGTGGTGGAACTGAACAAGCCTTCACCCTCAAAGGGCAGGTCTTCCACAAAGGCCCTGGTATCTTGCTGGAGAGCCGTGGATCGAAGCCAAGAGTGACGGCAGAGGCAAACATCAGAGGTGATGGTCTTTGTTGAGACATTGACCATATGCTTTGCTGCAGCCAATTGTTGTCTGGCTACAGCAAAGCCCTCCTTCTGCAACTTCTTTGCAGCCGATCTTTTCTCATCACTCAGGTAAGAGAGAAGGGGGGTAAGTTGTTCCCATACCGAGTATTGGTATCTAGCCATGCATGCAGCATAGTTAGATACCTTTACTCCAAGGGCCCCAGCCGAGTAGAATTTTCTCCCCACATTATCCAGCTTCTTTCCCTCCTTATCTGGTGGAGAAGAGTGTGTTTTTCAGGCCTTTGATGAGGAGGAAACGACTACCAAATTAGGCTTCAGATGAGTGAAGAGAAACTCTGCTCCCGAATCTTGGACCCAATACATATGGTCCAGCCTCCTTGATGACACCGGTGTCGATGCTGGCTTTGCCCAAGGCTCCTTCACGGCTTGAAGAATGACCTTTGTTACCGGTTGGGCAACCGCTGTAGACGTGTCCTGTTGCATAATGTCGAACACGATGTCGTCTACAACAGGTTGTGGTTGGGTCAGTGACAGCGAAAGGGAGAGTGCCATTCTCTTCACCAGGTCCCCATACAACTTCAGATCTTCCGAAGGTGAGATATGAAGATCCTCAGCCGTATGAGACACAGGCGAAGGCTCCAAAGCCTGATCCGGCTCATCGGTACCACCCTCAGAGTCCGATGATGAAGCCTCTCTGCGCAGGGAGTGTTCCGAGAGCACCGGCGTTGACTCCCTCACAGGCAACCGAATCGACCCCGACGATCGAGGTTGGACTTCTTCCACCACTACTCTGCATCTGTTGAGTGGGATGGAAATCGATGCCGACGGATGCCTTCTGGGCTGCTGAGAGAGTCGGGACATGTGAGACGCCTCGGACTGCTGGTCCCAGTCTGCATACTCCTGTGGAGGGTACCATTGGTACGGTGGATAGGGATAGGCATATGGAGGCCATTGACGCTGTTCCCATGGTGGAAGGGGTGGGGAGCGACAAGCTATCGCAGTTGGTTCTAGCTCCCTCCGACCTCTCACCTGATCCATCGGTGCCAAAGGCTCCATCGGCGCCGACATCTCCACCTCCGAGACCAAATCGCTCTCGCTGCACCGCCTGGACCCTGAAGAGTGGGAGCGCTGAGTCAGGTTGATCTCATGCTCTGATGCCGATAGGCGTAGCTGCGAAGCACTGCCTCTCGACACTGAAGGGCTACGACGCGGGGACGCCAAGATCTTCCTTGGTGGAGCTGTCAACGCCTAAGCATCGTGCGAAGGCAAAGGAGCGCGGGATGGTCTCTTCTTCCGCTTCTTCTTTGATTTCACCTTCTTCGGCGCGGATGATCGGGTCCCCGAATCATCCCAGCGCCTCTTAGCCGGGGTGTCCACAGACTCTTCAGAAGGCCGTTTAGTGGAACGCCCGCACTCGACCGGCATCTCGGTTGTGATCGGCGAAGGCTCAGGCAATATGACCGTCGGAGCTGCAGCCGCTCCCATCGGTACTGATGGGCCGATGCCATTTTCTGAGGGCGAAGTACCAACTTGACTAGCGCCGCTGAAAGCCTCGCCGCTCGATTCTTCCGAGTTTGTTTCGAGAAACTCAGGCAGTGGGTGCAAGAATCCACGCGGTGTCCCTCGCCCAGACAGAAGACAGAGGGAATGGCTGTCGGGGGGGGGGGCAATCTTCTTCCCACAGGAGTGGCACCTCTTAAAAAAAAACCCAGCGTCTTTCCATAGACGCCCAGAAAAAAACCCACCCAGGAAAGTCTCTGAGGGGAAAAATAGGGGGAAAAACTAAGCCCCGAAGGGCAGTCCATCAAACTTTTTTTTTTTACAACAACACTATCTAAACTACTAACTAACTAAATACACTAAGAAAACAACAAACGGGCTATATACAATAGGCAGAAGCAATCAAAAAATTACTTTACTGACCGGGGACATGAAAGGAGATCCTCTCAGCGCAGCGGTCAGAAAGGAACTGGCGGGATCCTCGCTCTGGCGCTGGCGAGCATGCGCATTGGGATGCCTGTGCATGCCCGTTGGCGCCGAGCGCGAAAAAATCCCGGGCTTTTTAAGTACTGATTTGGGGATCGGCGCAGGCGCTCTATCCCATGAGTGTGAAGCACAGAGACCACGAAGAAGATTAATTATGTATCCTCATTAGGTTGCTTTGGTTTGATTTTCAAACTATGCTTCAGCACTTACCTTCTCTAAGTTTAGTTTGGATAGTTAAAAGAATCTCTGTCCAGAGAAACAATTATATCTTTATTTATAGATTATACAATATAGATTCAGCAGAACTTGCCATGCACTGTATAGTGCATTCTGGAGTTCTGATCTTGCAACTTTATGCTTATGCATTTTTGAAGCTTTAACACATATTTTATTGGCTAACTCCCTAGAGTTTTTGCATACTGTGCAACACTGCAGCTAACAGGGAAGATTAAGGTTATAAAGAACAAAATTTATAGATCTCGGTATGGTTTGAGCAATCACATATGGGTATTTTTAGCTTATTTAATATTTATACTCTGCAAATAATTATATAAAAATGGTACGCACTGGGAGACGAATTAGTTTTTTATGGTAGCGCTCCACTCGGCCAAAGACTTCCTGGCAGTATCGCTGAAGCTCATCAAGCTCTTCTTCAATAACGGCAGCATCCAGAGGTTCACTTTTTTCTATCAGCTGCTCTCCCTGGGCAATGATCTGTTCTATTTTGCTGTTGTTCAATGAGATCTCCTGCTGAAATGCCTGCATAGCAAAGTCACAATATTAAAAAGAATGATTTCTGGTACATGTACCCCCAGAGTAATATATTTTAAAAATGTGTGTTGCGGAGTTATAGTATGAGTATTGCACAGAAACACAATAATATACAAGCAAAACAGGTGGGCAACTTGACATTCTTATGTCATGTCTTTAAAATATCACCTTCTAGAGAAGCAGGTACAAAAAAAAAATTCAGCAGCCCCTGGTTTTCAAAGTAATTGATGAGGATTTCAGAACCCTACTCTTAGTTCTGCAAAATTACATTACATTATAATGTATGAATTACAATGTATTGGATACAATCCACTGTGATTGGAGCTCCATGTACTGAATGGAACCTCCACACCCCCATCACATTGGAGCCCACTGCATCTTCAATAATACTGCCTTGTATTCAAGAGTTCCACTCAAAACAGATCTGGATGTGATACGGATGTCTGCACTGGGAGGAGAGAATTAGTGATCCTTGTTCCTTTTGAAAAATGTGCCTCCCACAGCAGAAAAAAAGCACTGGCTCAGTCCCACAGTATATAATCAGTTGTCAACCAACACACTACAGAAAGTTTTGTATGATGCTCTCAGCAGCAACACAAAGGAAATAACTGAATTGGTCTCCCATTTATGAGCTGATTTTCACAGTATATTTTTAGCTCTCACCAGACATGACAAAGTATTTATCTTGGGACTGAAGTCTCATAAAATGGCAGCATTTAATGCAAAATATGTGCACAGATAAAATCCATACATTTTTAATAAACCTTTTCTGTTTTTTTTTAAAAACCAAAATGAAACAATATTAGTATCACATATCAGAACTAGATTTTCATGGCAGACATGGCTCTGGAAAACTTGGTTGCCACCAAATGATGGCACAATGATTGAACATGATGTCTGGAAGGTGAGCAGAAGGTGAGGCTTAACCCTTCTCCTGCCTGTCACTTTTCCCTGTGATGTGACAAATACCTAGAACCTTGGCTGGAGGAAAACACCTGAAATGACTGAGACTGATTCCTCACTAGCAGTTGCACTGCTCCCGGGCTTCTGCTTTCCCCAGCTCAGCGATCGATTCCCCACCAGCTGCTGCACGGGTGCATATTGGAGAGAGCTGTGGGTCAAAATGCACCCATGCAGCAACTGGTGGGGAATCGATTGCTTGAGCCCGGGAAAGCAGAAGCCCGGGGGTGGAGCAACTGCTAGTGAGGAATTCAAAGTGTTTCAAAGTAACTAGCTATATTTCCAACAGATCATTGTAGTGCATTTACCAGTTAAAAATTTTAAAGTCAATTAATAACTCAACTGCTAGTGAGGATTTGGTCTGAGATTCTGGAGGTGAGATAAAAATATTCTAAAGAAATAAAAAAAAGCATTGAGTCAAAGAAGGAAGGATTAATCACACCATCATTTCTCCCCAGCTAATTATGGCCTTCACCTGGAACCGTTCAAATTTTGGAGGTAACTCAGGTTCGAAGACCTCTGATTGCTGTTCAGAGTCTAGCTCAGCCTTCAGAAAGAAGTTGAAATACATAAAATATTGAGGTCCTCAAGGGCTGTTATAGTTGTAAGTTTTCTTCATCATATTTCACAGATGGAGGGAGAAAAAGTTTCAGATAACATGTGCAAGACCTGTAAACAAGAATCAGGTCTGCAAAAGGCATCTGATCCTTCAGACGTTATGGAGACTTGTGATGGACATTCACTTTCTTTTCTAATCACTGGTAGGAAAAAGTAATCCTTGAAGCCCTTCAAAGTTTACACCACCTGTTGAATACTACTTGCTAGGAACACTGTTTGTGTTAGCTTGTCAGGACAGGTATCGTTTTGTTAATTCACATGCAGTATATAATTAATTTTTATATCCCTTCAATGTTTATTAGATTTGCACTGGCTGCAGAACCATATGTGTAATGATACCTGATATTTAATAATAACAGTTGGGCACCTGTTTTGTTTAGTTGTGTCCCTATAGCTTGCATTTATTTACCCTGAGTTGCTTTATCTTTGCTTGAATGTCACATTCTGAAAAGTGTTCAATATTGGTCAACTGTAGGTCCATCTCAGTTAGCCAGACCAGAATGTTGTCACGTGCAGTCTCAAATTCTTCACGCTGGCTAATGAAATGCTGAAAAGAAAGAGGTAAAATAACTAGCTATATTTCCTACAGATCATTGTAGTACACTGACCAGTTAATAGTTTTAAGAAATCAACTAATAAGACAGGGAGAAAACTGTGTTGCTCCCAACATCCCCCCATGAACACATCGCAATAAGAAGTCAACTAGAAATGGAGAAATACTTTAAGCCTGCGGAGGATGGAGGTGACGCGCTTTTGTAAGTTGTCCCATCTCTGGTTTCCTTCATGGACCATCTGCTTGAGACTGCAAGCAGAGTCAGTACGGTTCTCTCGAGCCAAACGGCGGTACTGTTTGTTAATCAGTTCTAGCTGTGTCAGACTTTCATGTACTTGTCGCTGAAAAGCCTACAAGAAAAGAAGCAACAAAGTAGCCTATTAGAACATTGGCTTTTCAAATCATGGGTACCAGTAGGATGGATTTTGGACCGGGGATGGGGTTTAACAGCCCTGAATAAAATGAGGATTATAACCAAGTGTTTCAAGTGAATTTTTTTATTATAAAAAGTATAATTAAAGCTTTTAAGTAGCTTAGATTCACTGGAGTTTATATGCAGGCAGAAGAACTTCTGCTGACAAAGCTCAATTTTCTTGCCCTCCCCCTTCCATATCAACCTAAAATATTATTCCTGTGGGACAGGGGTAAGATTAGCATTTATAAACAATGACTAGTATCAGATATGCCACACATTTATATGCAGTAAAATTATTGTGTGGCATGTGACTTGCCATTATCGATTTATTTACAACGAGTTTTCTTCTTGCACCTTCTCTGGTATAACCATATTTTCCTGACATGCTGTGATATGGATTATTCCAGGGGTGGCCAACGATAGCTCTCCAGATGCTTTTTGCCTACAACTCCCATCAGCCCCAGCCATTGGCCATGCTGGCTGGGGCTGATGGGGAGTTGTAGGCAAAAAACATCTGGAGAGCTACCGTTGATCACCCCTGGATTATTCAATTTTTTGGGTAACTCATGAACAAAAAAGGGTCAGCACCATCACATGAGTGTTTAATAGGAAGAACACTAAGACCAATAGCGATGCAACACTGCAAAATGTGATGCTATGTTCTAGTGGTGACATCAATGTAGATACTGTGGCACAGCTATTTGGAAGAGCAGTTTATATTAAACTTAATTGATTCAATATGGTACAAATTGAAAAAAAAAATAATGGAATGCATTTGTATTGTAAAATAGTTCACAACACAATGAATATGAAAAATCAAAAATAGTGGGATAGAAAGACAGAAGGTTGGATCCAAAGGTTTCTTCTACAAATGGAAATGAACTTTTTTTGTGAAAAGGGGAGATTTCATTTATTCCCCCCTGCCACAGAATACTTATGTGTGCATGGATAGCTCTTCCTAAGAATCCACAAACCATCCACAATCAATGTTTTGAGCATAGTCAACTGAAAAGGAAAGGTAGAGATGGAAAAGATCCATTCCATGAGTGGATATCCCCTTGAGAAGAATCTCAGTTGAATCCAATCAAATTTATTAACTGAATAAAACCAAGGCCAAACATCTAAAACCAAATCAAGCTTACAAAATAACGTTAAACATATAACGTAAATGGACAATATAAAACTAATGTGAAACAAAAATTATAAAATTATTAATCTGTTTGGCCAGTCTATTAAATTCTGTCCTTTAACTGCTTCTAATAAGATACAGACATGGACACATTTATGGCAAGCGATGGTGTTTTGCTTTTGCTCAAATTTATTTTGCTAATTCCTGCTAATTAAATTGAAAATAGGCAGTTGTACTGCAAAGCCACAGCCAAGGCCAAAAGAAGACTATGTAATTTGAAACAACAAACAATCCCTTCCAGGTTCTTCTTATTACATGAATACCCTTCATGTAAATGTCATTTAAGAATGTAAAATAGGTAGGTAGAAAGGAAAACTTTTCAAATGCATGGGAAATGTTAAGCAGAGTTCAAAGAGACAGATAATCAGTTTCTCTTGGAAAAGAAATAAAACTGTCTCTTATTTGTAAGTAAGAGTACGAACTTAAACACAGGCAGTCCTTATATTCAGTCATCTACAGCTGTTGTTTCACCTGTTAGCAACTTTTGTCCAGAGGAAGGACAGCTGTACATATTTTCCAGTTCACTCTTACAATATGTTTTTCTTCACCAACTTCACTAGCTTTATTGAGTCTCTGGGCAATGATACTATGTCATTCATGAATGAGGACTGAATTGTCTGAAGCAGACATTTCAAACTACCATAACCTTATGTCTAATTCCAAGTCTGGCCCCCAGAATGAAGAACAAAAATTCACACAATGAGGCGAAGTAAGGATTAGAAAAAGGTTTCTGCAAACCTGAGGGCTACTTCATCTTTAAAAAAACGCAGTGAGAAGAGAAGAAAAATGTAAAATAGTTTGTGCTAAGATCTCATGATATTATCTCATGTGATCACAGCAACAATTTCGGATTGTCTAAATTACAGTTACAACCAACCTCTAGTGGTAGTCTTGTGATATTTCAGGATAATTTACTGCACCATGAAACAGAAATAATGCTAGTGGGCAGGAATAGGCAAGATAAACATGAAGGCAGGATATAAAGAGTACTGGAAGCAGAGTTGGTAGGATTTAGGTAGAAAATGGGAAATACCCCCCCCCCCCACCACATACATTGTAGCTCCCCTGTCATAATATTTTGTTCAATCAGTGGTCATTACATACATTTTCAAATTTGGGATCCCTTCAAACTTTTATAAATCTGGTTGAAAGCACAGTCAGAATAGAAACTGAAAATAGCATTGAAACTCATGATCACAGAAACTCTGAACCAGAGATAATCATGCCCAGTCTTGTAAATATAAAACTAAAGAGCACCTTAGTTTGCTCTCATGAGTACAAGCTTTAAAAAAGAGACCAATGTATGGTTTAACTTCTTGTAGAATGACCTGATGGAAAAAAGGATAGGTTTCCTGTGTCTAGCAAGTCATGTAAAAGAAGAAATCTCAGCAAAAGCAGCTTCCCTTACTTCTGCTGTTGTTACATTCTGTCTTCTAAATGGCAGCCCCATCCTCCTTTGAGCCTAGTCATCCTAAATTCTTGCCCTATGATAACTTATAATGGAATGTATAAATAGAGTAGTTCCAAATCAAAAGAAAATGGCTTTGAAGAGTGTGATATGAAGCACATTATCTTTGTTTTCAGTAATTAAACAATTCAGGTCTCAGGCATTTATACATGATGAAGGGAAAGCAATTTGAAAAGAAGGTGAGGTAAGAGCCAGAAAAAGCTCCAACAGAGGGACTAAAACTTCCTGACAAAATCAGTTAACCATGAAAATAAGAGACAACTCCGATATGCTTGGTTAAATTCCAACTAGTTTAAAGACAGATTGAATTTATGGGCAGATAAAAAATGCAGCAAGCAGTTCCAAGTTCTACCTGGAAGCAGGTGACTATAGATAGCAAAGCTCTTAAATAGGAAGAGGAATGAAGCACATAAAAGACAACTTCAAAGCTTAAAGCTCCTTACCCCCAAGGGGAAAAAATGCAGGGAGGGAGAAAGAATATTTAGGATTGCGGCATAGTTTATTCAGCTTCAGATCAATTTAACTTATGATAGTAAATTGATAGTTTTAAAATATTAAAACAAATGGATGATATTCTAGATCTTCTGAGACTCAGGACTCAACATACAACCAGGCGACACCATGGGATTCCCTGAGCTGCAAGTATGTGACATTAATCATGTAACAAAAAGGAGACCAGTTGTGATCTCACTGGTGCCAACACCAGGACCAAGAACTTCGAACAAAGGGACAATTAACACAAGCCAAGTACTGGGACGTGTACTACAGTGAGGAACAGACAGGAATCTTCTCCACTGCTTAGTGGTTTTGCCTTAATATCCTGCTGCTCCTCTCAGTGTATGTGCAAAAGCCTCAGAATACTGTGCTTCTATATAGGGTTCTGTGTAGGATCCCAAACCCTGCATTGAAAACCACTGTTTTAGACAATGTCAAGCAGTGGCTTGCAATAGCTATAATATATTTTTATTTTTATTTCTAACTTATTTTTCTTTTTTCATCTTTAGCAAATTTTTGTTTGTGAGTTTGCTGAAAAATTATCAAAGTTTCTCCCTGTAGAGCAGTGTGTTCTTTGACAAGGCCAGAACAGGATCAAAAGACACTATATTCCAAGCAGTGTAAATCACCTCAAATTTTTTTAGTTCTTCCTTAGCAACTGTGTATAGCACACCAGAAGAACTAGGGAATGCTGCTGTCCTTTCAGAAATTTTCAGCCAATCTTCAAAACGGGAATAGTCATCTAAGAACTTTTGCCATAGTCTCCATGTCTCCTCAATCCTGAAAGGAAAAATGAAAAGCGAGGCTAGGTCAGCATTCACTCAGATTAATCCTTCAGTTCCTTACCAGCTGCAACAGGGAAAGTACACTCAAGCTTGTCCAAGCAAACAACAGTTATAGCAAACAATAAACTGGATCATAACAAAAAGCTGACAGTAAGCTTGATTAATAGGCAACATAAATGCTAGGCTGAATTCATCCTAAATTAGAATTACGACAGCTGTGGGTCCATCCCCCCCTTTTTATATATTGCAAATTCTTATTTGGAATTCATATAAAGACTCATTATGAGCTTATTGTAGGAATACTGTAAACTGAGCCCTTAGCAGAAGAGGTCCAGAAATGCAATCTTCTTTATACGAGCCACAGCTGCTCTTGTGTGGTTGACTAACACAAAACATAACTTTCTAACTGCAATAAATTCTGCAATAAACCCGACATTACAAAGAAAATAAAAGGTATTTAAAGGGCAAAGTATCAAGGAAGGTTTTGTTAATCAAATACTACATTAGAAAATGAACTCTCTTTCATGCATTTCTCCAAATTACAAATTAGATGAGAGCTCACAAAATAAAATCATAACATGTCAATGAAAATGTCAGAAAATTTAATTTCCAAACCAGCCATCAACAGATAAAAACGGAATGATTTGGCTGTAATTGAATGTGCAACACTTAGTCTGTTTGGACCAGCTTCTTGACCTGAATAAAGCTTCATATAGATACACTGGCCCATCTGATTAGATTAGGGTGTGCCTAAAGTCATGAGATTAGGGTGTACCTAAGGCCACTGGCAGACATATCAATCAATGCAGAATAGCTGATAAATTTCCATTCCATTCCGGGAAGTCTGAATTAGTACTTACTTGAGTCGCCTTTCCATTGACATTGCACAGATGTTTCTCCACCTTCGGTCCAAGTTCCGTGTGGCCTGCTGGATGGAGTCACATTCTGTTTCTGTGGCACAAGCATCACAGTCATGGAGGAGGACTTCACAAAGGTTGAGGACAGATGCAACCCCAGTGCTATGCTTCTCAATGTCTCTTTGTAGCTCCTGCAGATTAATAGACAAACTTTTAAACATTCTTAGACAAACCAGTAATTACTTAGAGATATGCCACATAAACAAGCAAGGCAAGCTCAGAACACTTACAGATGGAAGATTTTAAAAACCCAGATTTATCAGTTAGTAAATTACCAATCTTTCTTATAGTTTTTGACTGAGAAGCTAAGTGCATATACTTGAAAGTAAGTTTTGTGCAGGGATGTCATTGAGTAAGGGTCAGGAAACACCTGCTAGCATTCTTACAACATATGAATATTTTCTTTAAGCTTGTGCATTAGATATGTACGCCTAATATATGAACATTTTGGGTTGTTAGATGACTACGTGACCTTGTGCTAGCAGTGCTACAGACATTATGAATAATAAAAAATGATCACACAAAAGCTCCTAAAACACAGTGCTTTTTGCAATTTAATCCTGAATGTACATAAGGGTAAAACCAATTTCCCACCAGCCTTGTTTCGGTCTTGTTGCACCTTTTCCTGCAGTGCTTCTGCTGGATTTCGCACAAGCAGCCCCTGGGTGGCGAGTTGCCCCACCTCTTTTCAAGTTCCCTCCGTAGCAGGCGGAAACTGATTTTCAGAGGATCCTGCCTGCCATGGAGGGAATTTGAAAAGAGGTGGGGCAACTCACTGCCCCGGGGCAGCTTGTACAAAATCCAGCAGAAGCACTGCAGGGACAGGAGCAATGAGACCGGAACAAGGCTAGTAGGGAATCAGTGTAAGTCTTTGCTATGAATCCACCTCACACCACGCTGAAATCTCTGCCACTAATGTCTGAAATACTGCACCTGGAATAATAAAATGAATTGATCTTCCAAGTAAATCTTGAATAGATCTCTGAGAATGTTAACAAAGCTTAAAAGACTTAACAGCATTAGAGTGGGGGATTTTCACAGAGAGAAAGAAATGCAATTGTTGCAAATTTCCCTTCCTATGGCAGATCTCCAGCTTTCCCCTCATGCTGCTTCTGGAATCCTGTTCTCCCAAGAGAAGCCTTTTGGGAGGACATTTGAGTCTGCAGTAGGAGGGGAAGGCAAGGAAGTCCTGCTCTGCTGATAAAATTCCCTACCATTTCCCTACTCGACTCAATTTCTGAAAGCTGGCATTTCTGAAAACAATAAATACAAAAAAAATGACAAGGGAAATAGTACCAAAATGTTTAGATACATCATGATTTTGAGGAATGGGGGAGTATTAAGGGATGCAGCACATGAACATAAAATCTGGAACTTGGGGGTATCTGTTAAACTGAGTTTTATAGTATGTAGGTATTAAAATAATATATGTAAATGCTCATTTTAATCTCAAATGCAATATGTATTATTTATTGGTTTGTGTTCTTATGCATTTTGTTTGCTTTAATGAGTCTCGTGTAGGCCTTCCCCACAAACACCAATGACATGAAGACTGAACCTCAGCAGCCTGCGGAACTGTATCTTTGGTAATAGAAAAGAGTAAGAGTCCAGTAGCACCTTAAAGACTAACAAAATGAATGGTATGGTATGAGTTTTTGTGAATCACTACTCACTTCTTCAGATACAGCTAGAATTTTAGTCCATCTATGATATCCTATGTATTGGAAAGTGGAGTGATTTCAGATGCCAAATGACATTAGCAGGCAAATGACAGTAGAAGGCGTGATTGGATTAGATGTGTTAAGCAGAGAGATAGTAGGCATGGACAAATTAGCATTGGTAATGAGACAGGAAACCTTGGTCTCGATTCAATCCAGGTGGATGCATTATCTTGAGCTTCATTATCAGTTGCAATTCTGCAGTCTCTCTTAGTTGCAATTTAGCAGTCTTTGTGCTGGAGCCTCCAAAAGAGAAATAAGTTCTTGCATGTGGGGTGTGTGGGGGTGTACATTGTAATGTTCACTGCATGTGAAGCATCTACTAGAGTAATCTACTAGAGTAATCTAGTAGAGGGATCACAGAGCTGTGAAACCATCCTTTCTATAGAAGCCTTATGCCTATTCTTCACAGGTCTCTAATATTCTTTCTGAAATAAATTTGATTAATCGTTCAGTGAAAAAAATAATAATGAGATGCAGGGCTGCCTTCTGCCCCAGATTATTTTCTTTTTAAAGAAAGAAATCTTTAAGTGGTAAGTGGCTGTACACTTTATCATTGCACCCCCATACGGAATAAAAAGGCACACACAATAAATTGGGAAAACGGGCCACTTTATTAACATAACACAACATGGCAAGGTAAACTGAAGTGGGACGAGCACTGGGGTCAACACTTGACCCCGCCAAGTCCCACGCAAGGGCAAGCCACCCTACCCCCGGCCCCAGCCATACTGATGCGGCTGGAACCGGGCCGGCAGACCAAACATGCCCTCCCCTAGACCCTGACCCGATCACCAGAAAGGGGCGACCAAGGGGAGGCATGTAACCCGATCCGTATTCATGACATTGAGCCGTGAAGCCCATCTGCCTTCCTACGGATCGCCTGCCCAACGCAGGTGCTTAGGCCTGGGTGCTCACCGGCAAGGTCTGAACCCCTTGCTCATTCCGCCAAGTGACCAAATTAACTACCTACCTAACATCCACACCACTGCTCACAGTACAAGGTAGGCGAAAAACACACCACCAACGGCCAATCAGGTGGTAGTGAAAAAATTCCTACCTGGCCCCTAATAAGGCGACCGGTATAGACCTGTACTATTGCAGGACAGGTGGGCGGGCCAGAAACTTTCCGGGACTGCGTGGGGATAGGCGGGGCCGAGGCTATTTATAGCCTCAGCCCCCGCCCACGCCAAGTTCCCGGATGCCCAGGAAGCAAGCCCCTTTATCCTGCCGGGGTTGCAAAGCGCAGCCCCGCGGCCGCAGCCGCTTTTGCAGCGCGGCCAGGGCGGGGCCGGAATCTGCCAGTCCTATAAGCCCAAAATTGCAGCTACTTCTCTATACATTCTGCCAAAAATGTGCAGCTGTGGTGGTATTTTTCCCCAAAGAGAAAAGTAAACAGAATTCTGGTGTGTGTGTGTGATATGACTAGGGTTGGAAAATACCTGGAGACTGGGGGTAGATCCAAGAGAGGGTGGGTTTGAGGAGGGGAGGGGCTTCAGCATGGTACAATGCCATAGAGTCCACCCTTCGAAGCAGCTATTTCCTCCAGGGGAGCTGATCTCTGCCAGCTAGAGATCAGTTGTAAAAGTGGGAGATCTCCAGGCCCCACCTGGAGGCTGGCAAACCTATGACGCAGGAGCTATTCTGTTCACAGAAATAAAACGGTAAGTGTCTGGGCTTTGGGGACTTTCGGCTGGATTCTATGGAGGATTTCCACTGACAGAAGGAAGGGCAATTTTCTGCTCTTGATGCAAACACTCAACTCTCTCTTATGCAGTTCCTGGCACTCTTGTCACTCAGGAACAGCATTCCAGGGGTCTTCAGGCTGCTGCAGAAGAGGGGAAGCAAACAAGTTGTGCTTCATTGACAGAAATCCCTCTAAAAGTGGAAATTCTCAGTGGGATCCAAGCCTTCACTTATTAATGAGCAGGCAGCAGTAACCTAAAAGGACAATGCTTTGTAAACCATTCTATTTGTACGTTCTGCCAAAAGTACAGTGGTCATTTTTAAAATTGATTGCAGTTAATACTAGGGTTGCCAAGTCCAATTCAAGAAATATCTGGGGACTTTGGGGGTGGAGCCAGGAGACATTAGGGGTGGAGCCAAGATCAAGGCTGTGACAAGCATAATTGAACTCCAAAGGGAGTTCTGGCCATCACATTTAAAGGGACGGCAAACCTTTTCAATTCCTTCCTTCCATAGAAAATAATGAAGGATAGGGGCACCTTCTTTTGGGGCTCACAGAATTGGACCCCCTGGTTCAATCTTTTTGAAACTTGGGGGGTATTTTGGGGAGAGGAACTAGATGCTATTCTGAAAATTTGGTGCCTCTACCTCAAAAAACAGTCCCCCCCCCCAGAGCCCCAGATACCCGCGGATCAATTCTCTATTATTTTCTATGGGAATAAATCTCCCTAGGGAATAAAAGAGTTCCCAGCAGACATTTCCCTCCCCTCCCCCCGCTTTCTGATGACCCTGAAGTGGGGGGAGGGCCTCCAAACCAGGGGATCCCCTGCCCCCACCTGGGGATTGGCAACCCTAGTTAATACATTCACAAATCTTGCATAACTGGGAAGTGGGAACCCCTAATCACTATGTATGCCTAACAGGAGAACCATTTAGTGGGGATATTGGCAGGGATGTCAGAATCTTTTCAGGTATAGCTAAAGCCTAACAGCAGGCCTCAAAAGAAAGATGCATGTCTTTTGTCTTGTTAACAGTTCTGCAAAGGGCTCCTTCCATGTTTGTGTCACACATCAAGCTGTGTGTTTTCTTTACTTCCCTTGTGAAATCTATGTCCTAAACCTTCAGAAAAAAAATAGTAAGAGGAGCATTTTCAGAAGAAGCAGTAAAGATAACCGATTTATAAATCAAGAACTGGTTTTGTGTGTACCTGAAATAATCAGGACCAAGAACATTATCATTGATCTATTTGTTTTGTGAATAGATAAGTTCCTTTGGCACTGACACATGCATGCACACACAGCTCATGCACATGCAGAGTGCTCCTCCACTGAGGATGGGAAGCCCCTGCACACTTGGGAGACCTGTAACTATAACAATTGACAATTTACCATTCCAGAAACTAAAAAATGTACTGAATGATCTAGGAGACATGATTTAAAGTATCTTGTATCTTATATTTTGAACTAAAATGCTTGCTTCTTAAATTCTGAAAATGGGAAACCTATATATCAAAGATTTTTAAAGGCGGTTTGATAATGTATTAGAAATTTAATTAGTGCCAATGCCTATCTAGTTTAATTCTGTATCATAAATTGCGCTCATCACTAGCTGTTATGCTTTTAATCCTATATCTCAAGGCTTGCTTTTAGAGGACAAATGCTTGGAACAGCAGACCAGCCACAACATTCAAGGTATTTTGTACTTGATACAATTATATTACTAGCAAGATTCTTTTACTTCCCAAAACCATCACAGCAAGAAATAAACTTTGCAACTGCCCTGTTTAATTTGTCTTCTATAACCAAAAATGAATGGCAAAATAAATATCTAGCGCCTCAATCAATTTTTAAAAGGCATTTAATATGTTCAACTGTTCTTTTGGATTATCATTCATGCAATCGTTTTTGACAAATTATAGTTCTGAGATAAAAACACAGTATTAATAATATAGCAAGGTCTCATTTCTTCTGTGATATCAAATCCTGCTGTAAAGTAAATGCAAAATATTTGTGACATTGACAACATTCAACAACAGGAAGCACGATTAATCATAACATTATCCAAGCTCTGTGGAGATGCCCTGAATGATATTATACATTCATAAACTATTTCCTGCAACTGGAATTATTGATAATCTTGCATTTGGTTGTGAACATTATTGCTAGAGTAATATTTCATCAAGAGGCTATATTATTCTGCAACACTGGTTCTAATTAGCATTTCAAAGTCTATGTTATATGCAGACTATTATTATCATTGTGATTAGGTTATTTATAATTGCTGACACAAGGTGGATTAAATAGTGTAAGTGAAGTATAATTAACAGGATGGGACATTCAATCAACAGTACAATACAGGGTCTGGACTACAGGAATCTGAACAAATAGAAACTTCAAACAGGGCTGAAACAAAGTCTGAGTAGTATTATACAACAGTAAATATCCAAAAGGTGTATGTTGACTAGGGGTGTACTACTAATTCGCTATTGTAACTGATTTTATTGTGATTTTATTGTAATTTATTGTGATTTGTTGATGTACTCCGCCCTGAGCCCCCATGGGGGAATGGGCAGAATGGAAATAAACTAATAATAATAATTTGGAGCCAAAAATATACCTGAGTCAAAGATCTACACAAGCTGTAAATACATATTTCGGCTTCCCAAATGTATCTGAGTTTTCTCAGTGTGGGGGGGAGAGAAGAAATTCTAAGAAAATCCCAGATATATTCTGGAATTTTAAGTAGATCTGAAAACAGCAGAGAGGCAGAAGCACAGTCTGAAAGAAGTCAGCCCAAGGAACAGCTGGGATGGTGGGGAGCTGAAAGCTGTGGCTGGGCTTTTTTTTACAGCCCAGTTTAAACCAGGCTGCAAGAGAAGCCAGCTGAAAATAAATTGGGTCAGGCAGCAGGAAAGCTTTGTGCTGCCTTCTCTTGCCATAGGAAAGGCCAAGCCTGCCCTAGGATTGGGCTGGTATTATTCTTCTTGGGTCTATTGGACCCAGAAAATTTCAGGATTTCTGAAAAATCCCAAAATCTAATACCATACGAGTATTTGGATCCGGGATTTATCAGGAATCTCAATTTTTTAAAAGTCCAATAGTCCTGAACAACAACAAAGTAAAAAAAAATTGCACACTACTAATGTTAACATTCAGATTTGAATGCTGACAATCGCACAAATTTCATAAAAAGACAAAAATTACAAGATGCTGGTCGTTGTTGGTAGTTACTTAAATGTGACTGCCATGATTCAGGTACAAAAAGTAGGCCAATATCTGTTTTCTGGCATTCCTAAATTACTTCGGAATTATCAGAATATGTCAACAATTTTTAGACTTTTTCTGTAACACTACATGCATCCGTACACATGCACACATAAACCATTTGCACATGTTGTGGTGTTCAAGAGGTTGAACATACAAATATACAACATAATGTAAAAACACCTATTTGCATCCAAGCTTAAAATCACAACTGATACAGAAAAGAAATCTTGGTTCTCAGGTTACACCAGTGTGTTTTATTTATTACAAACTGCCATAAAGTATTGAGCATAGCTCTGAAGAGGGGGAATAATGAAGTTGCCCCCCCCCCCACCAAATGTACAGTATTCTGATTTGGCTCTTCATTTTTTTGGGAGGGGGGAACTATCTTCAATGCTACTTTAACAGCGACACAACACGTATGTTAATTTTTGTAATATACAAATAACCACACATTATATGGTGATAACAGGAAGACAATTTCAGCGAACCAACAAGTTTCTATTGTTTAGGCTACCAGGCACATACAGCCTGCTTATATTCACTGAAAAGTGATTAGAACACATGATGAAGCATCATTGTTCAGCAGGTCCTTCCAATTATGGTGGGACTTTGGATGATGGTGACACAAGTGGGGAATAAACATGACATCATCATGAACACCTTTATAAGGTATGCTCAATTCTGTTTTAACTATGTTTTTAAAAATCCATATATATCATATACACAGCTTGAATATACCGTAGGTATTACATGTTGTCTCCACTGCATTTTATGATCCAGAGAGCTTACAAAGTAGACCAGACTTAGATTCCCAAATGGGGCTTTGTTTTGTATCTGTTTACTCAGAAATAAATGACACTGGGGGCAGGGAGACACTCTGCTAGTGTTTCATACCATATGTGAATATTTTCTCTAACCTTATGCAATAGATATGAACAACAGAGATCTAATTCAATAGCAGTTTCTCAAGGTAAGCGTACCTATGATTGCAGTCAGCGCCTTAAAATAATTGCACATCTTCTCATGTGGAAGCAATACAATCAGTCAGTACAAGATTATAAAAAAACATTTTGCTCAGAAACCATTTGATGAAAACATATTCATTGCTCTGAAACTGCAGCAAGATCCTTGTTACCCTGAGAAAAAATATGGCTTGTGTCTGTGTTACTGAATGCAGCAGCTGTGTAATTTCGATCTTTAGAAGTCAATTGCTCTAATTTAAGGAAAATCGTCAATTGGCTGGAATATAATATCTAATAGATTAAAAATATATCCCTAAGTAGGTACACATTAAAATGTCATAAAATAATCAAATATGCATCATTTTAAAAATCAAGTGATATTGATTGCCAGTTTACAGAGAAGGATGTTCAGCCAAAGTAGGTAAAAGAAGTGTGCAAAAAAAAATTGCAAGCACACTTCATTTGGTTCTTGTTTTATACTAAATATTTAACATGGATTTCTGAAAGCTGGAAATAAAGCTAGCTGTATTAGGAAATCATTCTGATAGTCCTTTCCATGGGTTTCAGTGGGAACTACATTGTTTGGAGAACTTCTTTCCCCACCTAATTAGGATGAAATTCTCAGGGACGATGATCCCCTTGCTCCTAAAATTGATGAAGATGGAAAGAAACATTTTGGTCTTGCAGGCCAAATTGAGAAGTGAGAAGCAGAGGTGATTTGTCATTACACTCCCTCACTGCACACTCTTATTTAATGTAATAATAGATTCCTGCTTATGAATGGGTACAAATATCCTACACAGCTGCTATGTCACAGACAGATTATCTGCCCCTTTGCCATCACTGATTATCTTTTACCTTCTAAATCTGTATATGTTTGCTTTGTATAAGCAAAAGGAAAGCCATAAGCCTCTGCTTCTGTACTACCAGGCTGCAGGGCAGGTTGTCTGTCCATAATGAGGTAGTGGAGGGCTGACAGATGGTCCCATTTCTATTACTCCAATCCTGAAACCCTGCTTATCCCAGTGTGTGGGACACACAGCTGCTACAGGTGGACTCCTGTTGTGGTTTATGTGTGTAGACAATGGACACAACTGTGGAGAACAAAATAATCTGCATACAAAGGAATCACAAAACCCTCTCGAAGTGCAATGAGTGGTAGAAAGTGAAACGCCATGCACAAAAGCTACTAATCTGGGATTATTCTGTTCAGCAGAAACTTTGGCAAACTGTTTTGGTTGGATATTATCCCTCTCAAGACATAGCTGATGTTACTGTCTTTTCTTGTTGTCCTTCCTGCCTCCTGTTGCCAGGAAAAAGGAACCAGACATTGAGATCCCAGAATAACTGTCAAATTGGAAATCTTCCAAGCACTCCTGAAAGTTGAAAGTAAATATGTTTGGATAAAAAATTGAATTTAGTATATTTATGAATAAGCATTATTAGTATGAACAAGCTCTTGGATTAGTATATTTTCAGCTGCACACCCCTGATAGGCATTTTACCCCTCCCTGCGGAGCAACAAACTGGACCAGGTGAGTCCAGATCCTTGCTTGTGGCTCCAGCACCGAGGGGAGGGGGCCGAGGCAGGCACCCCAGGCAAAATTTCTCCTTACCAACACATTCCAAGTAGTTACGACACCCACTCACCAGGCGGGCCACATGTTAGACTTGATCTTCGCGATGGGAGTTCTAGTGAACGATCTTGCTTCTATAGCAGTGCCATGGTTGGATCACTATGCCCTCAAGGCTTGTGTGGACGTCCCACCCCAAGCCCGTTTGGGCGGCGAGCTTATTTTAGCTCGCCCGCAGAGCCTGATGGACCCAGAATGGTTCCTGACAGCTCTGCGGGATCCCTGACGCCCTGGTGATTCCCTCGATGACCTGGTGGAGTCTTGGAACGATAGGCTCGCCGGGGCCATCGATGAGATCGCACCTAGACGTCCTCTGCGCCCTCGTTCAAGGCCGACACCTTGGTATAACCAGGAGTTGCGGCATCTGAAACGGGGACTCAGAGGCAATGGCGGTGTACTCGAGACGAAGCGATTCGAACATCTTATAGAGAGTTTATGAAGTCCTATGAGATGGCAGTCAAGGCCGCTAAGAAAAAATACTTTGCGGCGGAGATTGCGTCCGCAACTTCGCGCCCGGCACAACTGTTCAATACAATTCAGACTCTTACAACACTGCCACAGGGCAGACCAAATTCTAATGAATTGGAAATTGGCTGTGAGGCTTTTGCGAACTTCTTTGCGGATAAAATCACATCGCTCCGTTCCGACTTCCCTGCCATATTAGACACAGTTAGCGAACCTGAGGCTCCGTGCCTGTCTTCGGATCGTGTTCTGGACGGCTTCGGTGCGCTCAGCCTGGAAGAAGTTGACAGGATCCTCCTATCTGCACGCCCAACAACTTGTAAATTGGACCCGTGCCCCTCCTGGCTTATTAAGACCTGCCAGAGGGAGCTAAGGTATCCTATACGGGATATCATAAATAGATCCCTATTGGAGGGGCATTTTCCATCAGCGCTTAAAGAGGCGGTGGTCCGTCCCCTCTTGAAAAAAACAACGTTAGATCCGGCCGAATTGGCACACTATCGGCCGGTCTCGAATTTGCCCTTTTTGGGTAAATTTATTGAGAGGGCAGTGTTGTTGCAGCTACAGAGTTTCCTGGAGGACGCTTCTGTCCTTGACTCCTGCCAGTCTGGCTTCCGCCCGGGCCATGGGACGGAGACGGTGCTGGTCGCCCTGGTGGATGACCTTCAGCGGCATCTGGATCAAGGCGGCTCAGCGGTGCTGATGCTGTTAGACCTATCGGCAGCGTTCGATACGGTCGACCATCGGCTTCTGGCGTGCCGCCTTGCCGACGCGGGGATTCAGGGGATGGCCTTGCAATGGCTTTCCTCTTTCCTTGACGGTCGGGGACAAAGGGTGGCGATTGGGGAAGAGCTGTCCCAGAGACACACGCTCGATTGCGGAGTGCCTCAAGGGGCGGTACTTTCCCCGATGTTATTCAACATCTATATGCGCCCCCTTGCCCAGATTGCCCGAAGGTATAGGCTGGGTTGTCATCAGTATGCTGATGACACCCAGCTCTATCTGCTCATGGACGGCCAGCCTGCCTGCGCCCCAGAAAATCTGGACCGGGCGTTACAGGCAGTGGCTAGGTGGCTTAGGCTGAGCGGGCTGAAGCTGAACCCGGCGAAGACAGAGGTCCTTTGCTTGGGTCGTTGTGGCCCGGGAAGGGAAATCCCCCTGCCAGTTTTTGACGGCGCGCCGTTGATAGCGGCGAGCAGGGTCAAAAGTTTGGGGGTACTATTGGAGCCTTCACTGACAATAGAGGCTCAGATAGCAGCCACTGCCAAGTCCGCATTCTTTCATCTTAGGCGGGCGAAGCAGTTGGCCCCCTTCCTGGAATGCGACGACCTAGCAACAGTGATTCATGCTACGGTCACCTCGAGGTTGGACTACTGTAATGCCCTCTACATGGGGCTACCCTTGTGCCGGACCCGGAAATTGCAGTTAGTGCAGAATGCCGCCGCCCGGCTGCTATTAGGGCTCCCAAGATGGGAGCACATTCAGTCGGGGCTTCGGGATCTGCACTGGCTGCCAATAACATTCCGAGTCCAGTACAAGGTGTTGGTCATTACCTTTAAAGCCCTATATGGCCTAGGACCTGCCTACCTTAGGGACTGTCTCTCCCCACACGTTCCCCAGAGAGTACTACGATCGGGTTCACAAAACCTGTTAGTAATCCCTGGGCCAAAGGAGGCCCGCCTGAAATCCACCAGGGATCGGGCCTTCTCGGTAACGGTGCCTTACTGGTGGAACCAGTTGCCGGAAGAGGTACGGGCCCTGCGGGACCTAGGGCAGTTCCGCAGGGCCTGTAAGACAGTCCTCTTCCAGCAGGCCTATAACAACTAACTGACATTGAGAATATCTTCTGGATGGAACTAAAAATGACATTGAGAACATCTTCTGGATGGAACTAGAAATGCATCTACAGACCGCTGGTTTTTATTCTTATTTTTATGTCTTATTAATTATGGTTTTAACTTTATTATGTAAATGTTTTTAAGCTGAATCTATGTGAATTATAATGTTGTAAGCCTCCCTGAGCCACTTCGGTGGGAAGGGCGGGATACAAGTCTAAATATAAATAAATAAATAAATAAATAAATAAATAAATAAATAAATAAATAAATAAATAAATTCTAGTTTAATTTACAGTTTCAATTAAAATAACACACAAGCACACCATTTTCGGAAAAAGTAGAATAAAATTGGCCACAACTTTATTGGTTACAGCTGTAGTAAGCCTTGGCACAGCATGGGGTAAGGATCCCACTCATCGACTGACCCACCTGCCAGTCAATGCCCTGCTGGTCACCTTGGGATGGCAGGTTTGGGATTCTACTAGGGTGGAAGCCCAGAGGTGGTCTCCCCTGCCACCTGAGCATGAGGGTAATCCCCCAGTTTACATGCCCCTGGGCTGGGCACATCAGTTGCCCCTCACGCCAAAATTCCTTAAGGAGATCCCCATACTCCGGAAGTGGGCACACAGGCTGATTTTCTGAGAATGGATCCAGCCCCATGCTGATACTGCCACAAGAGCTGACCCCAGCTGGCTCCCGCCAAAGCTCCTACAGCTGTAGCCAAGGGCATAGGGAATCCCCAATACCATGTAGCCAGATATCCATACAACAAAAGAACCCCCTCAGGACAAAGGAGAGCCTCCAGCCATGTAGAAATGTCAGGGTGCTGAATCCAGCGACCCTCCAAAGCATCCATGATCCTCTGCAGCCTCTTGGTTGGCTTCTGCTTTGCCAATTTCACCATATCTACACCATGCCAACTTTGGCACTGCAGCCCGTTCCAACCAGCTAATCATCTCCCCCAGGAGTATCTCCCACAATGTCTTCAACAGCCCTATGTACCAGCACACTGCCAGAGGAGGCTCTGAGTAGTTCTCCACCAAGTTGTATCAACAGCATGTTGGGGGGACCATGGGTGACTGAATGAGACCACACCCTGGGGAAGTCCTTCTGCTTCACCTCTTGCTCACCACACCAAGTGACTCTCACTTTGTCCTGCAGGCCAACATCCAGTCCCTAGCCAGACAATGCTGTGTTTGCAAATCCAGGCTGACTGGTGCTGTTCCCTCTGAAACTAAGAGAGTCAATGGCAAAGGAGTCAAGATAACATGCTGTGTCTGCAGATCCAGGCTGACCGGCCCTGACCCCCTGAAAATGACGGAATCAACTGTAAAGAGTAACAATACAGAGCGGGAACCCAATGCAGCCTAAAAGAAATCTTGTAAATCTCTGAGTCAACGTTAAATGACAGAACCAGGGGCATCCCATTCCATGCCTCCCTATGTCAATTGACTCCCACATAAATTCTGCATAGACGCTTGACCAGTGCACAACGTCAAAGAGGGCAGGTGGCAGTGCTGGGTCCTAAGTAGCTGCTGCTCAGCCCTGTCCTCCGACCTACCCCAGAGGCAGCTCATAGGGCCAACATCAGGCTGGGGGTGGGGCCTGCTTCCCACGCTTGGCCTGGCCTGCCCCCTCCACCTGACAAAAGGCTGCCCTCCCTCTTACCCCTCCCTGAGGAGCCACAAACTGGACCAGGGTGAGTCCAGGTCCTTGCTTTTAAAACAGTTTTTTTTTTAAACTCTCAAATGGGTAAATGTTTGTTCCTTAGAGCTCTGATTTTTTTGGGGGGGGGGGATCTAAGACTTTGGAAAAAAACCCTCCAATGTCCACAGTCTCCTCAGGCTACAAACTTGAAGAAAACCGAGAGACAAGAAAGATAATTGCAAAGCCAGGATGGCACCTTTGTAGCTGGAAAATGGTGCTGATGTAGGCAGGACTGGGATCCTACTCAAATTAGAATTTTTTAAAAAGTAAATTTCCAGCTGTTTTCATTGAGATGCCTTTCCCCTTCTATTTCTTCAATGAAAGTGACATGCTTTTACAAAAAAGTGAAAACTAGCAACACAGATTGTTATGTCAATTGCCATTAAAAAGCACACAAAAAACCTCCCTGGTGGTGCACAGGGGACTGGTGCAGAGAAAATGCAGGGAAGCTTGCCATATGGAAACCCTGTTTCTGCTGCATTGTATCTAACAGCACTTTGTACCTTTATTGGCATGATACATTTCAGTCGGATGATTAATAAGGGTACTGTTATAGTTAAGACACTTAACTCATTATAAAATACAACATCATAAAATTAGCCCTTAAAAATCATCCCAGAAGTCCCAAACTGCACCCAGCAGAGATTCTGGCATTTAGAGAAATCCTGATGTGCCAGAATCTCCGCTGGAGCTCAGTTTTGATGCTACAGGAAATGATTCTGCCTGTTAAGTAGAAATCATGGTTGTGGACTCCAGGAACAATTTCTTGTGCAGTTTCACATTGCAATAGTGATCTGGAAATGCACTCCTGGTATGGAATGTGGCATGCTATAGCCTGATCTTGTCAAATCTCAGAACCTAAGAAGGGTTGGTACTCGGATGAGAGAACAAGAAAGATTCTATGAAGGAGTGTAATGGCAAATCACCTCTGCTTCTCACTTGCCTTGAAAACCCCTTGCTGGGGTTGCCATAAGTCAGTTGTGACTTGACAGCATATATGTAAATAAACACACTCTTATGGCTTCCCTATTCTCTGAACTCTTGGGAAGTCACGAGAGAACAATTACCAAAGTCACTACATTGTGCAAGAGTTCTCTCTTTCAGTCCCCTGCCCCCATATTTTTGGTCACTACAGACTGATGAAAGATTCTTGGATTGAATCCTCAGAAAATCAGACTCAGAAAAACCTTACACATCAATAATTTGATTGCAAAAGAGTCAAAGCTGCCCTAGAGTCAAGAGTTTCACACAGTTACCGCCCCCCCAGGCATTTGTCCCCTTTCACTTTTGATAACCTTGCTTTTTCTTCCTACTTTTAGTACTGCCTCCATGACCTTGCAGGTTCTGCACAAACATGAAAATTAAATACTACTTCTCTACATTTCATGCAATTTCACATGCAAAGGAATTCAGACACATGTTTAGGAGCAGTCAAGTAGAACAAATATTTGAGCATTCCTAAATATAGAGATTCTCAAGCATTTGTAAGGCTTGCAATATTCAAATGCAGGGTGCTTCCTTCATGGGTGTAAACAGTGCCTTGCAATCCACTTCAAATCCCCCATACGATGAAAAGCTGATTATTAATTTAGCTGACACTCTGGTCATAACACCATGGTGCCTTACCTTTTGTTTGGCAGGGTCAGTGAGCAGTTCCATGTTGACTGGATGTCAAAGCCAGGAGACTCTATCAGAGTAATGCCATAAGCATAATCTGCCTTGAATTTTAAGGGCATCTTCCTCTCACTGCCCTCTTGTAAAACTGAGCTGGATACAGCAGGCCCAAGCCTGTACCACACTTGGGTCACCCTCACCATTACGCAATGGAGAGTGGCAGTGATTCGTGTTTTTTGCTCTTCTACCTCATATTTTTGTTTTACCTGCTGTTCATTTAGTTTCCTTTGAATCTCCTCGGAGTCACAGGTTTCATAGACAATGGGTTTGGACAGCTCAGACTCAATGTGGGCAAGCCAAGCTCTCAGGATGCTCATGTTCTTATCCAACTGTTGGACTGCGACCAAGGTCTCCTTTAATTTCTTCATCCTGTCAGAATCACAGGTAACAGACACCATGTATGTTATTAAGTAGCTGTTGAACAACACATTCTTCTTGGCAATTTGCAATACAGATTTGATATATTGTTAACAACTGAACAATGTAACTGAACATTTTAGTCACAAAATTATAAATTTATATTTGACATCATAAATATGGTCTATAATTGGTAGAGCATCTTCATTTAGGACTGCAATCACTAATTGCAACTTGAAGAGACAGAAGCTACTCCCATGAAATAAAATGTCTTATGACACTAATTAATACACACAACTAGTTCTGAAATTTATCTGCAAAGCCAGTTAACAAGATCTCTGATGCTACAGTTCAGTCTTCTCATATATTGAGGATTAAATTGACCAAGGCTTTCTTAACAGCTGAAAAATTTACAGGGCAATCCTAAACAGATTATTTCTTCTATGGCCTTTGAAGTCAGTGGGTTTAGAAGAATATAACTCTGCTTAGGGCAGCACTATTAATTTTATTTTCAAAAGAGAAAGCACTGTGTGTTAGATTGGATGGGATGCAACTGGGAGAAACTTGTGGCATTGTCCACCTTCAAAACGCAAAGGTGGGGGAGAGAGAGTTTCCTGGCTTCCTGGTTTCTGGAAAGCAGGGGAAGAAGAGAAGAAGAAGAAGAAGAAGAAGAAGACATTGGATTTATATCCCGCCCTTCACTCCGAAGAGTCTCAGAGCGGCTCACAATCTCCTTTACCTTCCTCCCCCACAACAGACACCCTGTGAGGTGGGTGGGGCTAAGAGAGCTCTTACAGCAGCTGCCCTTTCAAGGACAGCCTCTGCCAGGGCTATGGCTAACCCAAGGCCATTCCAGCAGGTGTAAGTGGAGGAGTGGGGAATCAAACCCGGTTCTCCCAGATAAGAGTCCACACACTTAACCACTACACCAAACTGGAGTTTGGTGTAGGAGATAGAAGAATCCCACTAACTAATGAATGCTGCCCAAATGGCTGTGTGCTGGAACACTACATCCTAACTCAGCCATTTTTCAAGAAGCGGCTGTGATAATCCAGTACATACTAGATCTTGCCCATGAAAGCCAGTGTCAATTAATTTACTAATCCACATGGCATTATACTGTTCCTGTATATTCATTGCAATCCTAAACAGAATTAAACCCTTTTGAAACCACTAAAGTCAATGGGCTTTGGATTCCATGTATGTACATATGCCATAATGTATACACCTGCACAGAAATACCAGACAGTTAACATTATAGCTCTGAGGAAATAAATGGAGCCATCAATAAAAACAATATTGTGATTGGAATCTGCTGCAGACCACCAAAGAATGGGAATATGGACCACCAAAGAATGTGGATTTTCCAGAAAGAATAAACAAGTAACAATGGGAAAAATATAGCTATCTGCAAAACTCAAAACCTAAAATAAAATGAAGGCACACCCACATCTGAATGGAGATAAAAGCTCACATATATTCAGGAGAACGAATGGAGGCAAAACTTCCAACTCAGTTGCCCAATATATGATATTAATATAACAGAAATGAGAGAAATCCAGGATTTCTATTCACATATAACTGAAAAATTGTAACATGAACATCTGCCTCTAAAGGAATTCTGCTACAAGCAATTGACCCTGCAATTAAATTGCTCAATCCAGAAATTAGATAAAAATTTATGTAGTCTCTGGAGCAAGGCTGGTTCAGGGAAAGCAAATACTTCCTTAGTGGTATTCTTATGGTTTTTTCTGGCAAACTATTTGAGGCAGCTTGCCATCTCTATTCTGAAAGGGAGAGTATAGTAACTTTTTGGGTCTTAAAGAATCCACTGGACTAAAACTTTGTCTGTGGCAAACACTAACATTCACAATTTTAAAACCAGAATCTCAATAATCTAATTTTTCCTTAGGTAAAATTACATTTGAAGCCCATAGGTTATATTAAAAACCCCTGCACTTTAGGAGATTAAAGACTAAGCATGCACCACCTTTAATACCTCTTTACTGAGGAAATGCACAAATGTCTCAACCAAGCTTAGCAAAATATCAAGTACCTCAAACTATATGGAAAATAAACTAGTGTCTGTTATTCTATTCATTACTTTTGATTTGAACAAAACGGCTTAAGGTGCTTCTGTGTGCATGTATTACCTAGGAAATACACACTGCATGAAAAGACTAGTATGCAAAATCCTGGTATACTATTTGTTATAGGTCAGTGGTGTGAAAGTCAATAAGTAATATAGTCATGTGCGAGAGATGGCCCAGTTGCACAGAACAAAATGCAACAGTGCACTTTCTGAGATACTTGGAAGCCAGCATTCTTGGAAAATTACATAGAACATCACTAAATATACTGCTTTAAGAAGCCTGAATTCCTTTTCACAGTCACAAAGATTCCACATTCAAAATAGCAGCTTGGAATCATCACATGACAAGTTGAAGCAAGGCTGTATAAATTTAGCAAGCCTGATAGATACATATGTATAAGTACAGTAAGTGCTTGCTATTTTCTGTACTTTTCTCACAGTTCTCAATGTATCTCAGCCATTTGACCTTCCCTGCTTCCTTAATGTTTGACACTATTTATAGTAATATTCAAAAGTATATATGCCTTAAAATGTATTTAATTCTAAACATAAATTTACTATGATTCACACACCCACTACAGTGTATCATGAAGTCAAAACGATGATCCAGTCAGACAGCTGGTTACTAATAATATTCTACAATGAATGTTTTTAATGCTGTGACCTCAGAAAAATACTTTCCCAGCTTACTTACGATTCTAACGCTCATAATAATTAATATATGCCTGATGGTTTGGGGTTTTTTTAACAAAAGAAAAAATAAAGTTTTTTAAAAACCTCTAGAACTTGGGAGCAATGAAAGAAAAATCTGCTTCGGTAGTCCTTGTTCTGAAGGGGTTACAGTTCTGTGTACAGTTCTGATACAGTTTCATTCATGCTTCTGTTTGGACAGCAGTAACAAGTGAAATGTTCTGCATAGACAGAGAACATTTTGGATATTTTAAAATAGATCCAAATATGGTAACAGCAGAATCCTCATAACATGCATAGTGCTTGAAATACTGCTATAAAACCATTCCCATGTCAGTGCTTCTCAATGCCCCATTAGCAGCACACAGAAGTCTACCATCAGATGTGTTTTTCTACTATGTCTCATGTGTAATGTAGGATGCATTTAATAGTTAGTAAAAACCAGCTTCACTGAACATCACTGCATGTGCAGCAAGGTTGTTCCCCATTATAAAAAAGGTTTTGCTGATTCCAGTTATCTAAAAGCTCAAACATTTTAAAGAGTAGGCCTCAATTTTCCAGCAATTAGCACCCATTTAATCACCTACTTGATATGAAAGTGACAGAAAAGAAATACATAAAAGAAAATGAATAATAAATATGCCTGCCTTGTCACATCGCAATTGCAATCAGGGAGGTCTGAATCCACACTGCGGTCATCTGCCATCCTCACGGCATATAAATCTGCTGAAACCAGCATTAAACTTTCCAGGATTAAATAGAAGAGCATTCAGTCCAAAGCTAGTAAAGATTGTGTTCCATACAACACTGAGCAAAAAATGCTCACACACCAAACAAATGTTAGTAAGGGCTGTCTGATAATATGAGACTGAGCTGTGACAAGTGGTCATGTTTCTAAATAAAACTTACATTCATCAACATGTGCCAGAGTGATCTCTTGGAATGTAGGCCATGAATGGGGGAGGGGAGGAGGAAAAAGGCCTTGACTGTAGATTATGAACAGTTGTAGACACAACCATGCAAAGGAGAGCAGCCTTGGAAAAAGTGTGTCTGGTTATAAACATAGCAAAATGCTTTGGATATCAGGGAGGGGGAGAGATAGTAAATGGATCTTTTAACAAGGGAGAGTTTAGAGGGAGAAAGACATTTACTGCAAGACTCAAAACATCTAAAACTGAGTCATATAATGATAAGAATAATGAGAAAAGAAACTATGCAACTAGGCAGATACATGGGATTAGTGCAGTTTACAGATAGTCACAAATGAAAAAGAGGTGCCAGAGCTCGTTAGCACAATTTGCATAACTCATTTGCATATGCCACACACCCCTGACATCACTGGAAGGTATACTAAATTATATCAGCTCAGCATCTACCTTAAAATGCTTCTTGAATTATAATTGTCATAATAAATCTTTACTCCTATCATACTTTTAAAATTACTTTCTCCTATGTGGCCACAGTGGCATGATGAAGATTTCCACCTGTCTGCTTTATATGTGTTTTGGTTGATTCCCCATTTTTTATGGGGAAAATATTAGCAAGTCTGTCAAATCTTATGGTTCAGCAAAATTCTCACAGGGGGTTTGAACAATGGAGCCCAGAAGCAAGTGGGAGAGGGGATAAGAAAGAAATAGCACAATAAAATTTAGAGGTTCCGGAGCTCTGCTCCTGTGAGCTTCTGCCCAAAATGAAGCCTGGTCACAAATGAGAATAGATATAATGAAAAGCAATAATTATACTTGTTACTGATTAAACATCCACACTGAAATCAATGGGACTTTATTTTAATTAAAGCCTCTAATTTTTAAAAAATGTTCTGCCAGATAATGGTATTGGAATGCATAAAACCAGACATGCCATTGAAAGGAAAAATTACAAAACTGCGACTGACTTATATCGACTATGTCATGTGGAAGAACTAACTAGAAAAAGCAATTATGTTGGATTAGTTAGTGACAAAAGGAAACCAGGTTGCCAAAGAACACGGTAGCTAGGCACCATACAAATCGACATCAATCTGAGTATAGAATAGCTCAAAGAAAACAGTACAAGACTGGAAAACATGGAGAGAGCTGGTCCATAGAATAGCCAAGAAAGGATGACTGAATGGTTAACAACAACAGGCAACTATAACACTGCTGAGCTTTCCAAACCTTGGTTTCTGTAATGCAAAGCCATGGAGGCGTGGGAAAGGAGTTCCCTGATGGAGGAGGACTCTCTGGGGACAAGCTCATCAGTAACCACTGAAGACTCACTCCTGCACTACTGAGCCCAGCCTGGTGGGGTGATGGAAGCTACAACACAGCCAGGCCCACTCTGGTGGCAGCCACTGCACAGCTGGTCTCAGTCCAGAATTGGTGCATGCCACAGCACAACTGGGCCTGGCCTGGCAATGACATCTGCCATAGCATAACTGAGTCTCATCTGTCAAGAGTCCTATCTTGCAATGAATATATGACTAATGCTTTACTTTGCACCTGTAACTCCAACTCTATTTTGACTGTAATGTATATGTAACTGTTCTACCCTTCTCAGACAGTGTGCATTCCTCCCTTTTCATGAAGGCTATGTGTTATCTGTTGTACCAGTGCTTCCCAGGTTCTGTTTTTAGCACACTGCTCCAGGAGGGGGTTTCTTTCTCCTCCTTCAAAAATGTTTTGAATCTTGGTTCCCACTTTGCAAACCTGCCAAATCTTGCTTGCATTGTAACAGTTAAGGTAACAGTATAATTGTATGGAATGACCCTTTGAGACCAGTTCTTCCAAGAAGTATCCTGGCTGTATCATGTCTCAATAAAAGACCTTATTTCATTCACACCATAGAGCTGTTTTTACTGAGAATTGTGCAGAACTTGACATCTCCTGGCACGGGCAGTTACCTCACAACAACATAACAATTAGGCAGTCTTTTCTATGAGAGAGGTTGCCAAAGAGAAGAAAGGAGGAAAAGTTGGAAGTAGATAATGGGTGGGTGGGCTGGCTGGCAAAAGAAAAGGAAGCAGGAAAAGGGGAGAGGCTACAGGGGCTTCCAGGAAATGGAAAGAGGAAATAGTGGGGGAGGGGGATACAGGGGAAAGTGAGGTGTCCCTCTCAAGTCCTTGCAGCTTGTGTATACACACACACATAAGCTGTACTTTGACTCACAAAAGCTTATACCCTGCTCTTTAAGGACTCAAATTTTGTTCCACACACACGCACAAATGTTTAGCAAACTCTCCTGGCATTCTACATCCTTAAGAACCAACTATCTCTGATTAAATACTTCTTACATCGGTGAACTGTTAGCCAAAACCAGAAATGAGAAGAACAACCACCCTTTTAATATCCTATATATTTATTTATAGTAAACCATACTATGATACGCAGCTATGCATTTGTACATACGTAATATGCATTTGTACATAATATACACCCACAGCATGACTAAAATTCACTGAAATTGTCTTTTATCTGCTGCACCTTAAGCAAGATGCAGTCTTTGCATTATTGTAGTATCTGCATTATTGCAATATTGTA
The DNA here is from genome assembly GCF_032191835.1 of Heteronotia binoei. NCBI lineage: Eukaryota > Metazoa > Chordata > Lepidosauria > Squamata > Gekkonidae > Heteronotia > Heteronotia binoei. The sequence continues at coordinate 133,892,861 of NC_083223.1, forward strand.
GTCTTGAGTACTACCCACCTATAATTTGGAGTACAAAATCTATTCTACACTGTGCGTGTAAAGTGGTTTTCCTGACACATAAATGTATCCATTACTAGGGACAAGCCCTTACCTCACCTCCTTTATTTCAAAATGTGTGTATCCAGCTTTTTCAAGGAGGAACTACTGGATACCTAAAGGATATTATTCATAGCACATGCAGAAGTCACACTGGTAACAATATTATTATAGGTAAAACTGTTAATCTTGTTTTAGAACTGAAACATTCTTAACCTGACATGAAATCACAATATGTATGACACCACAAACTTGAAGACTTCAAAATGAAACAGTTATTTTACAGATACAATGTAATATGAAGAATACCAAGAAAGGATGACTGAGTAAGAAAATTGATAGCTACAGCAGAGGCTCAAAATTGTGTAATGTACAACATGGTTTTTCAACACATGGTACTATAACCTTTAAACAGTTCAACTATTTTACCTGGCCGCAATGAGATCTAGAAGGTGCTGCCATCTGTCATTGACTTTGCCAAGTTTATACTCAATCTCCAAAGCTTTGCTTTCATGACTTGCTTTAGCAAGTCGTTCTCCCATTTGTTGCAGCTGGATTTTATTCTCTTGGGCAACCGCAATTTCATCTTGATAATCCTAGATGACACAAGGATACACAGGGATAAGACAGTTTACTCAATATACCTTTCTGCTCAGAACTATAATAAACAGACACTTCATAATGCTTGATGGGAGAAATTCAACAAAGATGATATTTATATAAAAATAATGCCAGCTACATATATCTTTATCATTTAGAAGCTGTTTGCAAGAGATAATGACTTGAGAAAAATAAATGTACAATTGGAGCTAAACTGTAAGTGGTTACATTAGATTCTGTTCAATTGTTCACCAAACCTAGCATCGCTATCACTTTAGGCTCTCATAAACTGAGAATACTTGTAGAAGGTAAGAACCTGATCCTAAGAACATAATCAGAAGCACTATACCTTTTTAAGCTTTTCTATCATTTCCTCAATGAGGATATCTCCATTCTGGGACACTTTGCTCTCCATCTGTGTCAACCATTCACAGAGCTCTTTGTTCTTCTCACTGAAGACTGCCCACTCATTCAGTCTCTCGTTCACTTGCTGCCGTCTCAAGGAAACCTTAACATGTAATGCGGGAGGAAATAACACAGTCAGATTTTGATGATAAAAGAACTTCTAGTACCATCTCAGTGCAATGCAACATAGTTATCTCTGAAGCAAAAGATAAGTGGATCTATAGCCTTGCAAGACTGCTTTAATGTTCATTGTTAATTTCCAATTACTTCTGGGTCAAATCCCACTTAAGGTAGGAAGGCACAGACAAAGAATAGAGCTCATGAGGTTGAGCTGCCATTTCTAAAAATGATAGCTTTTGACACTGCAGAAAAGGTTAGTTGCTATCCTATTCTAGATGGAGGCCAGAGTTAGGGTTCAGGGCATTCCCACACAAACTGGTAAAAGTGTGCCCTGGAGTCACACAGGAGGCCAGGACTCACTTTCAACTTCTGTATTTAGATATTCATGCTGGATGTGGTGCAAATGTCCAGAACCATAGGCTGCTTCCAGAAAGTCACTTTTATATAGTGCTGTCCCACATAGGTACCTAATCTGCCTATATGATGAAGCTGGCATTGAGTGACATTTCACGCATAATGGAGCGTTTTTCTTCTGGGTTTACACTGAACATGATATCAGAGCTAATCACAGTTCTCTGACAAGTCTACCTGCCTTCACAACTCATATTTCAGTGTATATTGAAGTGTAATGCATAAATTGGCTCTTATAATGAAACATAATTTGAGGACTTTCCTGGACCTATCTGTCATTTGCATTGTTAACTTGTTTCCATCTTAGCCTAATGGCAGTTTTTAAAATGCTTGGCATACTAGTGCTATAGATAATTAATTCATAAACTTTACAAACATTAGTGTGGTGTATCCAGTTATATTGACCTACTTTGCACCCCTAGCCAGATGTCCCTGGAGCATTAATTTGATAAATTTATCCTTTTTTGATACAACATAGCTTAAGAGATAACTGATGAGATAAAAAACAGTAGGCAGTAATAAAAGACTAACAGAGATAACAGGGCAGCAATTTTTTTTTTTAAAAAAATGGAAGTCTGGCAAACAAAAGATCTCTGAATATGAGACCAGAATGACTCTATTCTGATCTTAATTTGTGGGCTAAAAGAAGATTGGATAGATACAAACTGGTCTTAGAAAGAAAATACCACTCATAAGTCCTGCTAATTTTCAAGATGATTGCCTAAAATCGGTTCAAGGGATTCCTACTTACTGAAGCTTCTTCTTCTTTTCTCTAAGATTCAGGTCGTTTTGAATTTACATGAGCATCTCCACTGAGGAAGTGAACACTTACAAAATGACTGCAAGCTCTTATTTGCAGGGTTTTTGTTTTGTTTTTTTTAAGACAGAGGTTATACCACATTTCCTTTTGTGGTTCTCTAAGCTCTAGCTCTAGAACAAGTAGGTTTCTAGCTGCTCTGCTTGTAAACTTTGCTGCAGCATGAAAGCTGCCCACCACCAGAAAGTATAATACTGATAAGCCAGTGATCACAGCCAGCATGGCATTTCTTGTGTTTCTAGTCTAATGAATAAAAATGATTGGCTTCTTGGGTCAGTACAACAGCCTGGAGGATCCAACTGAGAGCCAGTTTGGTGTAGTGGTTAAGTGTGCAGACTCTTATCTGGGAGAACCAGGTTTGATTCCCCACTCCTCCACTTGCACCTGCTGAAATGGCCTTGGGTCAGCCATAGCTCTGGCAGAGGTTGTCCTTGAAAGGGCAGCTGCTGTGAGAGCCCTCTCCAGCCCCACCCACCTCACAGGGTGTCTGTTGTGGGGGAGGAAGGTAAAGGAGATTGTGAGCCGCTCTGAGACTCTTCGGAGTGGAGGGCAGGATATAAATCCAATATCATCATCATCATCATCATCATCATCATCATCATCATCTTCTTCTTCTTCTTCTTCTTCTTCTTCTTCTTCTTCTTCTTCTTCTTCTTCTTCTTCTTCTTCTTCTTCTTCTTCTTCTTCTTCTTCTTCTTCTTCTTCTTCTTCTTCTTCTTCTTCATATGTGCTATAAATTAATGTCAAACCAAACCTGTATTCTGGTTTAGAGGTTCTAGTTAGGCGTTTGCAAGAAAAAAAAATCAGTTCTCTACCAATTTGCATCCACTGGACTAAAAAATATTGGTATTCCGGAATATTTCCTAAAACTGGCATTGGTATTGGACTGGGTTTATAGGTTTATCATTCTGTGGTCCTTAGACCTGCCATACAGAAGGAAAATACAAATATACAAGGTTCCAAAATTTCAAAATACTTAAAAACATTAAAAACAGTTTAAAATTTTATCTAATATCGTTACCGTTACTTCCTACTATCTAACTACCATGCAATTTCAGTAACTTGAGTATCAATGTACAAACTCTGCCTACTTGGTAGGAAATCTTGGGGTGTCTCTCAGATAGAAGAAACTCAAATTTAGCCTTTTCTGGTATTGTATTGGTATTCAGGCAAATATTTGGGAAACCCAAATTTATTTGGCTCCATTGTACCCTATAGGAACCATTCCCATAGGTATAATGGAGAATTTCACTTGCCTGATTGTGTTGGTGGTGGCACAACTTGCCAAGTGAACTGAAGACATTTAAAGTTTAAATGCCTTCAGTTCAGTGGCTGAATTGTGCTGCCATGGTGGTGAACTGAAGGCATTTAGATGCACCTAATAAAAGCCAAATAATAACAGCCTGTATTTGGGCTTGTCTATTTTGGTAGCCCTGAATAAATACCACCCCCCCCCCAAAAAAAACCTGATAAGGTATTTTGGGATGTTTATTCGGCTTGATATAAACTAAACACGCACCTCTAGTTCTAGTGCAGTCAGAGCTTTGAACAGCAAAAGCAGCATCTTGGGCAACCTCTGTTTGTCTCTAACAACAGAACCTCATAACTTCTTCTATCAACTTTGCTCTGAAAATTAGCAGTTTATTTGTTGAATCCCAATATTTATTGAAGTAGCTCTGAGAGCTGCACAGTGTTCTCCCCAGTTCCACATCAAAACACAACACTTCAACCATTCCTCTGCACTGGTTCTCTACCAGTAGCCCCAAATTTCTTATCTTCTAGTCCTTAATTCTACTTTACCTGGTGACACAACTCTTCCCATTGTCTGTGCAGAAGCTCGATGCGCTCGTTGAGAACCAATATATCATCTGCACCGATGTAAATGGATAGGTTCTCCTTTAATACAGTCAGGTGGGCAAGATCATCTGTCCATCCCTCAGCAGCACTCTCTAGCTCCTAGATTTCAAGAAAAAACAGCTTAGGGAGTTTTCAGTGCAATCCGAAGAACACTTCACCAGGAGTACGCTCCATTGAAAAGACATGGGTAGTATTCTGAGTAGATCTGCTTAGGATGCCTCAAGGTACTCACCAGTTTTTTTTATACTTTTGACTAAAACTCAAGAGTTCCTGCCATTAACCCTAGTTATTACCAGAGCAGTCGCTGACACAACAACTTAAGAAAGACACACACCCAATCTCAATGGAAAACAAGCAGGCCCAAACCAAACACACACACACACTCACAGAAAAGCAGGGAGAGAGAATAAAACCCAGACTGCTCAAAAGAACTCACCAGCAGCCAATCTTGCAGTGAGAACTTTCCCCGTAGGCTCTGCAGGACAGCTTGGTTTAGATTGGTCTGCCCAAAAGAGCTCACCCAGCAGCCAATTCTGCAGGGAGAGTTCTCTCCACAGGGTCTCTGCTAGGAAGCCCCATTTAGACCTGATTACCCAAAAGAGCATGTCTAGGAGTAGATCCTGTATTTCTCCCTGCAGGCTCTGGCTGGGCAGCTCAGTTTTGCTGGTGATTCCCAAATATACCTGGGATTTTTTATGGTTCTCCCAAAAAATCCCAGATATATTTGGGAAGCTGAAATATACATGGAAAATGCCCAAAAAGTTTTTTTTCTTTTTGGTATTTTTGTATTGAGTGTGTGTGTGTGTCTTCATCTGGAAATCATGGCCACTTTTGGTGACAGACCCCTGCTGCAGGCTTGGAGGATATTCAGAGAGGTGGCAGATAAAACCTGCCCTTGCCCTCCTGACTACTGGTATTTCAAGGAGGTCTCCCATCCAAGTACTTGCCAGTCAACCCTCCTTAGCATCTGAGATATGATGAGATCAGGCTTGCCTGAGCTATCCAGGTCAAAGCAAGGTATTTTTTGGTCATATTTTCAGTTTGGGTACATCTGAATGCTCCCCAGGGACCAGCCACTCACCTTACCACCAAGGCCTCCAGACAGCAGCAAAAAGGAGCTGCCACTACCCTCTCTCCATTTGCAGAGTCCAAAGGCATCCTCCATCTTGGGGCATCCTCCAGGAGGAAGGCAGGACCCACACTGTCAGGGAGGCCTGTAGGAGCAGGGTGTTCTGCTGGCCCCTGGCTCTGGAAGCCCAGCAGCACACATACACAGCCTGCTGAGCATGCAGCCCCCACCAAGGGAGCTCTGCCTGGGCACTGCCCAATGTGCACACCTCCATGGCTCAGAGGCCACAGAAGTTTCTTGCAGGCCCTGTGAAGACAGCCAAAGCCTGCAGGAGCCCTCCTCCCTGTGGCTGACCAGGGTGGAGATGGAGCAGTGCTGCCTCGGAAAGCCCTGTGCTGGGGAGACCTCCCTTTTGCTTTCCCAGCTGCATGCAGAGCATTCTGGCTGCCATAGCCCTGACAGACATAGCCCAGGAACCGATGCCTGCTGCCCTTCCTCCTCCAAGGCCCAGGTGAGGTGCAGGGCCGAGAGCCAGGCAGGGACTGAGCCAAGAAATGGGACACTCTCGCTGTCAGAGGTGGGGAGTGTGCAGCCTGAGGAATGTGGCGGGTGGCTGGCTGACTTGAGTGTGTGTGAGACAGCCCCTCACTTATTTAAATGCCCCTAAAAAAAAAAAATCCTGGCTATGCCCCTGTTGAATACACACCCCTAAACAGAACTCCAGATGGATGTTCAGATCCTCCAGGACACATCTAATAATCCTCCAGGGAGCCTTCTTGCAGCCTAAGGCAACTTCCTCCAACTTGATCTTCTGATGGAGGAAGGCTTCAGACTTTACTCAATCTTTATTGCATTCTCTGATTAAATGCAACCTAGAATGCTAGAATGTGCTTCACAAGCAACTGCCTTTGAAGACTGTTTTGAAGCTTCAAGTATTCACTATTCCCTAGTTTGCTTTCAGGTATAATTGAAAGTGCTGCTAATAAAAATTTACACAATCTGGAACAAGGATATCCAAAGATCTTCTTCCTGCACAATGATCAAGACTGTCCAGACTACTAGTTACGATCTTCTTCCCAAGGCCTGTTCTCTGTGCTCTCATCTACGGTGAGGCAGGTGTTGACCAGATACATGGCTTTTTCCAGTGGCATCTTGTCTTTAAAATGCTCTTCCCCCTGAGGTTTGCCTGGCATGTATTTTAGGCAGCCAGTCAAAATACTAACCGAGGGGATCAATCTTTTAAAGCTGTTTTTCTGGTCTGTTCAGCTCTAATGTTGTTTTATAGGAATCATTTTTGGCTGCTGAATGTTACTTTATGATGTTTTTATTGCTGGCTTATTAATGACAATTATTATATTGTGGTATTTATGATTTTATTATATTGTTTTTGCATTGTGAGCAGCCTCAAGTAGGTCTCTGGAGAAGTGACATTTTCTAAATAAATGAATTTCTGCTCTGTATGCCCTCATCATCTGAGGTCAAGTGGATGAGCACCAGAGACAGGGCTTTCTTAGAAATGGCACAAGGATTGCCAGGCCAAGCCTAACAACAGGCAAGAGGTTTGGGGGCAGGGCTGAGGGGGCATTGGCATGAGTATGAGACATCACTTTTGGGGAAAACCCAGATAAGATGTTAGCTCTAGAAATTGTAAAACCTTAGTTTTTGGAGATTCCTAGGGCTACTGCCATCACATCTGTTCCCCACCCCCCAAAGTGATGCGATCACACTCACAAATGCTATTGAGTTTTTCAAATCTCTAATGCTACTTGGAGCAGCAATTAGTAACAGGAGCCCAAGGCAAGGAATATCCTACTCCAACTGTAGGCTTAGCAGGATTGGATGGCACCTAGGTTGTGGAATTCCTTCCTAACAGAAGTTTGCTGGTGCAAACTTATTATTTTAGCAAGGCTTACATTCATATATTCCCAGGACTTTTGGATGCTTTCCTTTCTCCTCAGAATTTTATTTACCCTCTCGGCTTGGCTTCGCGAACGAAGATTTAAGAAGGGTGCAATAGTCCACGTTTGCTGCAGGCTTGCTGGTGGCTGACAAGACCAATGTGGGACAGGCAGGTCCGGCCACAGCGGCTGCAGGGAAAAGTCTGATTTAGGGTTGGTCCTGTAGCAGTGCGATTCTTCCTCAATCTCCTTTTGTCCTCAAGACCAGCTATGCGTGCGTTCTCAAAGGAAGAGACAGCCTGGTGGATGGTGTGCCTCCATGCTTTGCGATCTGAGGCTAGGTCAGACCACTGGTGATGGTTGATGTGACAGGTGCTAAGGGATTTCTTCAAGGAGTCCTTGTACCTCTTCTTTGGTGCCCCTCTATTTCGATGGCCGGTGGAGAGTTCGCCATACAGGGCAATCTTGGGAAGGCGGTGGTTTTCCATCCTAGAAATATGCCCTGCCCAGCGCAGCTGCGTCTTCAACAGCAGTGCCTCAATGCTGGTAACCTCCGCCCGCTTGAGGACTTCAGTGTTGGTCACAAAGTCACTCCAGTGGATGTTGAGGATGGTGCGAAGGCAGCGCTGATGAAAGCGCTCAAGGAGTCGCAGGTGATGACGGTATAAAACCCACGATTCGGAGCCGTAGATGAGGGTTGTCATCACAACCGCTTTGTAAACATTGATCTTTGTGCCTTTTTTCAGATGCTTGTTGCTCCACACTCTTTTGTGCAGTCGGCCAAATGCACGGTTTGCCTTTGCCAGCCTGTTGTCAATCTCCTTGTCGATCTTGGCATCTGAGGAGATGATGCACCCCAGGTAGCTGAACTGCTGGACTGTCTTCAGAACTGATTCACCCACAGTGATGCAGGGGGGGTGATAATCTTCCTGGGGTGCAGGCTGGTGGAGAACTTCTGTCTTCTTCAGACTAACTTCTAGGCCGAATAGCTTGGCAGCCTCTGCAAAGCAGGATGTCATATGCTGCAGAGCTGATACCGAGTGGGAGACGAGTGCAGCATCATCAGCAAACAGTAGCTCTCGGATGAGTTTTTCCATTGTCTTGGAGTGTGCCTTTAGTCGCCTCAGGTTGAACAGGCTGCCATCGGTGCGATAGCGGATGTATACACCATCGTCATCATCTAGATCTACTGCGGCTCTTTGAAGCATCATGCTGAAGAAGATCGTAAAGAGAGTTGGCGTGAGAACGCAGCCTTGCTTTACACCTGTGCCTATTGGGAAGGGCTCCGAGAGGTCATTGCAGTGTCTGACTTGGCCTCGCTGGTCTTCGTGTAGCTGGATGATCATGCTGAGGAACCTTGGGGGACATCCTAAACATTCCAAGATTTGCCACAGGCCTTTCCTGCTAACGGTATCGAAAGCTTTGGTAAGGTCGACAAAAGTCACATACAGAGCCTTGTTCTGTTCCCTGCATTTCTCTTGGAGCTGCCTGAGAACAAATACCATGTCGGTGGTGCTCCTGTTAGCTCTGAAGCTGCACTGGCTCTCTGGGAGGAGTTCTTCTGCAATGGTGGGCACCAGTCTGTTCAGGAGTATTCTGGCAAGGATTTTGCCTGCGATGGAGAGCAGGGTTATCCCCCGGTAGTTGGAGCAGTCTGACTTTTCCCCTTTGTTCTTGTATAGGGTGATGATGATTGCATCGCAAAAGTCCTGTGGTAATTTGCCTTGTTCCCAGCAGGTGACAAGTACTTTGTGAAGTGAGCTATGTAGTACTGTGCCCCCATGCTTCCAGATCTCTGGTAGAATTCCATCAACTCCCGCTGCCTTGCCACTTTTCAGTTGCTTGATGGCTTTAACAGTCTCTTCTAGGGTGGGGATCTCATCCAACTTTGTTTTCACCGGTTGAAGTGGGGTGAGGTGGATTGCTGAATCTTGAACTACGCGGTTGGCACTGAAGAGAACCTGAAAATACTCCGACCACCGGTTCAGTATGGATGCCTTGTCTGTGAGGAGCACTTGGCCATCTGCACTATGCAAGGGACTCTGAGCCTGATATGATGGACCATATACTGTCTTCAGGGCTTCGTAGAACCCTCTTAAATCACCAGTGTGTGCACACAGCTGGGTTCTCTCTGCAAGCTTGGTCCACCACTCGTTCTGAATGTCTCGAAGCTTGCGCTGGAGGTTGCTACATGCAGCGCGAAAGGTTGCTTTTTTCCCAGGACAGGAGGGCTGAGCAAGATGTGCTTGGTAGGCAGATCTCTTTTTTGCCAGTAATTCTTGGATCTCTTGATTGTTCTCATCAAACCAGTCCTTGTTCTTCCTTGTGGAGAACCCGAGGACTTCTTCAGAGATCTGCAGGACGGTAGTTTTTAGGTGTTCCCAGAGTGCTTCTGGAGAAGGGTCTGTGGGGCAACTGGGGTCCTCAATTCTTGACTGGGGCAAAGGCAAACCGTTCACTACACCGGGAGAGGAGAGGCTATGTATTGCGCATGCACTTTCCCTGGGGGGGTAGGATTCCCAGAGGGAGCCCACCCCCCACCCCCCTTTATTTACCATTGTAAATTATATACATACATATTTTAAATGCTTTCTTCTTGTTTCTTAACTTCTGATATTTATAAGGTTTTAATGATGCTTACGCTAATACTTATCCTTAGATTAATCGTTTTTCATCCTAATGTTACTGTTATCTTTTTTACTGCGATTGTCTTTTCTCTCTTTTTTGCAGTATTATGGGTTAGATTTTTTTTGTCTTGCTGTGAGCTGCATTACAGACATTTAACCGGAGAGGCAAGCTAAAAATGTTTTTAAAAAACACAAATAATAATATTTATTAGCTGGAGGACAAAGTACAGTTGTGGCCTAAAGCAATAATAAGATTAACTGTAGTTCAAAATCTGATCAAAAACATTACCTAGTGAAACCTAATAAGCAGGTAAATACATGCTCAAGCTAGAGTTACCAGATCTAGGTTGGGAAATATCTGGAGATTTTGGGGGTGGAGCCTGAAGAGGGAGAGGTTTCGGAAGGGGAGGTACTTCAATGGGGTATAATGCCATAAAGTCCACCTTCCAAAGTGGGCATTTTCTCCAGGTGATCAGTTTTAATAGCAGGAAGTCTCCAGCCATCACCTTGAGGTTGGCAACCCTAGCTCAAAGTGATCTCTAAGATGATATACTTAGAGCACATAGCTCTATACTTAGAGCACATAGCTCTAACATGGTGCAATATTGGACATAAATAGAATATTCAAATGCAATAACTGGAGCAATTCAGCACAGTGGCACTACAACATAGTGACAACTACAACATAGTCTGCTATTTCAGTGCAAAAAACTTCTATGTTAGTATGCTTCTATAGCAAATGTGATACAAAACTGTGGGACAGGCTTGCCTCACTTGCTTAAGAAAGGTTGCTATTGCTTTATGTTATTACAAGTATGTACACTTTAGGAATCAAAAGGCATTTTTGCCTGATCAATATTTACCTTGCAACGAATCTGTTCTGTATGGAGTTCATCATGATGGTCTGGCAATGGTAGGGAGAGTTTCTTCTTGAAGGATTTTAGTTTCCCCTGGGAATCTGCTATGCCCTTGTCACATTTTTCCCAATCCTAAAGGAAGGAAAAGGCATAAATTTAGTTTTTCTGGATGAAAGCATGGGGGCAGAGCCCTGACCTGGATAGTCCAGACAATCTCTATCTCATCAGATTTTGGAAGGTAAACAGGGCTGATCCTGGCAAGTATTTGGAAGAGAGACTTCCAGAGAATACCAGGGGTTGGGATGCAGAGGCAGGATATCAAGCCACTTCTCTGAATGTCTATCACATCCCAACAAGAGTCACCAGAGGTCACCATGACTTCCAGGCATGGGCACATAGACACACACATACATGCACAGACACACACACACAATGCAAAAAAAAAAAGAGGAAAGGAAAGCAAGAAAAAAAAAAAGCAAGCATGGGTGTAGAATAAAGGAAACAAAGCTGATAAAGCGTGCATGCACACAAAAGCTTTTACCCAGAATTTTGGGTATAACTTTGTTGGTCTTAAAGGAGCCACTGGACTCAAACTTTGCTCTATCACTTCAGACCAATGCAGCAACCCACCTGAATCAAAGCTATCTTTATAAGGATTTGATGTGATGCAGAAACATTTATTCAAATACTATGAATATTTGTGTATTTATAACTAAACCTAAGCAAATAGCTCTAACTGTGAAAATAAAAAATGTATTTAGAACACATAAATATATGTTATACATGGATACACAGTTGGATAACAATATTGAAGATTATCTCCTCCCCATTTACAGCTCTTGGCATCTCTTAACCTGGCCTACTGTTCAATATACGTAAGATAAATGGATTTACTTCTTCCCATTACATTGAATCTAAATTCATCTGAAATATCAAAAGTTGTATAGTTTCTTTTATGGTTTTTTTCAAGTCTTTCCACTTGGATGACAACATGCTGTAGAACTGTGTATATTTTGTAACTTCCCTGCAAAAACAGTTTCTAAAATGTAACACTCAGTTCTCACCCAAAAGCTTCCAGTATGGAAGTTGCCTAATATAATGACACTGATTAAATAATACTGTCTGCTTACAGTCCACATGTGACTTTATACAATAGAGGTAACAAAATAATAAGTTGCAGCATGGCCAAAAAAAGGCAGAACTTGCATTCACCAGGGAAAGAAAAGATTATAAATATTTAAAGACACCAGTTAAGGGAGGAGGAACATGGTTATCATAATTTTTATGCAACTATCTTGTGTGCACTGAACTTATTGTCAAAAGATTTCAGACAAACTCTACACTTTGGGATCTGTAAGCTACTCTACATCATGAAGCATCTAATTTCTTTAAATGCCTACATTATAGTTAGGGAGTTTTTTTTGGGGGGGGGAGGAGTAAACAGCTGTGATATATAAGATTTTAGAGAACAAAGTAACGATATAGAGGGGATACAAAAGGGAGAAGAGGAATTATGACATAATTGTATATATTATAGTCAATATTTTTGACCCCAAGTTCCATTTGTCACCAATTCTAAATAATGTTTATTAAGGCAGATGGGGAGGTTAAAATGATCCAGTGAAAATCAAACCAATCTCTCTGGTTGAAGAAGCTTCTAGTGTGGTAGAAGGCCTTTTGCCAGCACAAAACTATTATCAGCAGGACAGAGTTGTAGGATACAACCTAATGTTCAAACAGTGCTCAATAATTCATATTTGCCCCTTCTGTAACTGAAAATCCTGGGGTTCAAGGTTGTGAACCTTAAAAAAATTGGACACATCTAAGGTATTCAGACTAATGCTCAAGGAATCTTTAAAAAGCTGTCAACAGATAGAACATTAGATTTCTTCATAATTCCTCTTTTATTTGTAGACTTCTTTTAAAACATAACTACTAAGAATTATTGAAACATCAAACAAGTGGAAGGAAAAAAATACAATGTAACAATAGTTTCATTCTAAACAAAACATGATGGGAAAATAAGAACATGAGAAAAAATCTAATACCATTCCCATAGGGGCATGACAATATTATTTGAAGCTCTAAATTCATTACATAAACTTACTTTTAACAAGAATGTAAGCTGTTTCTTCTGCTCTTCGAGTCGAAGACTGGCCAATTTCCAGCGCTCCTGGATTTCTGAAAGTTCAGTCTGTAAGGCCACTTCTGTCTCTCCATCAGCACAGAGCAATAGCTGTTTCCCTCCTTCAACGGTTAAAATGTAGCTCCCTTGCTGTCGAAGAAGAACTTTCTCTTTAAGCTGTGAAAATCAATGATGTTTCCCAAGCATTACTTTCATAATACTTTCTTAGATGGAACAGAAGTATCCTAAATCCCAAGTTATAAAAACATTTTTTTTTATTGTTAGACAATTTTTAAAAAGTCTATGATAAAAAGCTACTGAATCAGTCAAGGAAAAATCATTGTTTACAATGCTCAGGTTTCTTAGCAGCAATATAATTTGATATTCATTGCTTTTCCAAGGCAAGTTGTTTTTCCATCTTGCCCTTGCTTCTTTTTCTCTTTATGAATCTTTTCTCTATTCTCAACTGCGCTCTTTTCTAGTACCTTCGATATACATTCCTGTTTGTTACTTCTATCCATGGTCTGCCAACCTGTAAGAGTTCTACCTCTAATGGGAACTGTGATTACAGGAATTGCACAGAACATATAAGAAGTATTTTTCTTATACCTTTATTAACAACTTTGTGAAGAAAGCACAAAGGAGCTTACATAGGACTCCAACTGGTCTCCAATTCAGTACTGATCAGGTCCACAAAATACTTAATCGTGGTAATGTTTCAGTGTCAGGTGCTTCTATTATAACACAAAATCCCCAAATTGCTGTCACTCGTTCAGAAGGCTGGGAAATGAAGAGAACCCCATGCTTGATATTTCCCTTCACTTTCTCCTCAGCAACAGGAGATCTTAGTCTTCTCTTTCTGCTTTATCAGCCTACCTGCAGGAAAGACTCTCTTCCTCTGGAGTTCTTTTCTTTCAGATACTACAAGTTCATAGCATTACAAGAACAATCCTAAACAGATCGATTTAACAGCGTTTACTCCTAGGAAAGTGTTCTTGAGATGGCATTGTATACTTCATATTTACAATGTTTAGTCTATCTGGTTTACATTTTAATTCAGCTTAAGCTCAATGAAAATTCAAGGGTTGCCTAATATCATATCTGAGAAATAAAAAACAATTAAATATGGATTATGGGCCACAGCCAGATATTTCTCATAATCAGATGTTATGCTGCAGATGTTAACAGTAGTTACTACTCATACATAAGCAAACTTTTCTAGTATTTAGCTTTTATGTATGTCAATAACTGCAGTGAATTCCAGCATCATAAAAGTAATAAAACATTACTTTATTGAAATGGATAAAACATTAATTTATTCAGATGGTTTGCCAAGATTTACCTGCATTTCGTCCAACAGAATTCTAGCTTGTTGCAGTGGAATGGGAACTTTGCCTAGCTCACACACAGTCTGACAAGATACTTCCACTAGCCATTTGCACAGTTTCTCAGCCATTTCTCTGTAGCGTTGCCACTGGTGGATCTGACTGTCAATAATACCCCTCCTTTGCTGGGCTCTGCGAATCACTCCCTGCCACTGGTTGCTGAGCAGGGTCAGTTTCAGATTAAACTCATCCCTGCATGAAACAGATGGAAGATAATAAACTTGAACCAACAGATGGAAGATAATAAACTTGAACCAACCCTGAACTTGAACTCAATGAAGCTGAACCCAATGAACAGTGTCTGCTCTTTTGTTTTCCCCTCTTGTTCTTCAGAAGCTCCTCTTGGGCATGTTTAATGACCTTGTTGGTGGACCAGGAGCAAATATTGAGGTGCAAGGATGACCCATCAAAAGTCCTGGGGGGTGGGGTGGGGGATGAAAAAGAAGGATCTAAAACTCTGGCAAATTTGTACCTCCCATTCCTTCACTGGTTACTTTCTGCATACGATGACTTGTTGCCACCAATAATTATGAGCTCTGAAGGATGTGTTCCTGCCTGCCTGAATTGCTCTGGAGGGATTTTGGCTATTAGGCTGCCATCCATTCCCATGACCTGGGGAGCCATTGCAAACAAGATATTAGCAAGAGTTCTGGCTGTTCCCTTGATCTGAGGAGCTGGCACAGACATAATATCTGCATAGAAATGGAGGGTCTGGCAGCAGAGAGCTCAGTTGAACAATCCTGGCTCTGGTGAGGCATCCCACCAGAAATGTGTTGGAGAGGCATCAGGGCAGGCAGCTGCCCTGCCTGAAGTCTTTTTGGAATGTCTTCATGACCTATGCTACGCAATAAACCTAAATGCTTTCTTTGTCTTGTCCTTGCTCTTCAGGCCACTTTCACTTTTGAAGAAGGAAGGAAGTTTGTCTGATGCGAAGCCGGCAGGGCACCCTATGCAGAAATAATGTGCATAGTCCTGCCCATGGAGAGTGGAAGGCATAACCCACTTCTGGATACCTTCTACCACCAAAAGGAGAGAACTACTAAAATCTTCACAGAAAGAATGGTCTGCAGCTCTGACTACAAAGTCTCAATTGGAGGAGGGGAATAGTTTTGATGAACAGTTTGACCAACTGTGGAAAGAAGACCCTTGAAAATAAGTCAAACTTTTGTTTGTTTAGCCTGCTGCTGCTGTACACCAGAAATATCAGGCAAATAAGTATAAAAACATAAGAGAAGTCATGTTGGATCAGGCCAATGGCCCATCCAATCCAACACTCTGTGTCACACAGTGGCCAAAAAACTCAAACACCATCAGGACACCAGAAGCCCTCCCACTGTGGTCCCTTCCCAAGCACCAAGAATACAGAGCATCACTGCCCCAGACAGAGAGTTCCAACAATATGCTGTGGCTAACAGTCACTGATGGACCTCTGCTCCATATGTTTATCTTGCCATGCAGAAGCTAGATTTTACAGGAAGTGGCAAGTGAAGGGGCTGGATGTCAGCTGGTGCCACATGTCAAGTGAGAAGCAGCTTGCAGGCATTATCATCCTCTCTCCCTGACCTCTTTTGAAGCTGTGGCTATACTCTCCCTGCACATTCAATCTTCAATTTTAGATTGGGAAACCAGATCTCTTGCCCTCTGCTGCTTACCTGGAGATGGGAGAAAAAGTCTGAGGGCACTGCAGGGGTGCAATCAGTATTATCCAACAACATAACATCACTTGGCATGATGGGGGTAGATGACCAACATCACCTAATGTCATGTTGCAACTTCTGGCATAACCCAGAAGTGATACGGTACTATCAGTTTGAGCAGAAGAAGAAGAAGATATTGGATTTATATCCCGCCCTCCACTCCGAAGAGTCTCAGAGTGGCTCACAATCTCCTTTACCTTCCTCCCCCACAACAGACACCCTGTGAGGTGGGCGGGGCTGGAGAGGGCTCTCACAGCAGCTGCCCTTTCAAGGACAACTTCTGCCAGAGCTATGGCTGACCCAAGGCCATTCCAGCAGGTGCAAATGGAGGAGTGGGGAATCAAACCTGGTTCTCCCAGATAAGAGTCCACACACTGTGGGATTGCCAGATTCTGATGACAACACCCTTTGTCCCCCTCAGGTGACTCCCAGGAATTGTCGTGAGCTGCCACAACCTCCACTGTGGACTCGGAGGCGGGAGGCCGCTCTAGCGAGACAGCTGAGAATTGGAGCTGGCCGCCCAGCACCTGTGGGATGGGAGGTCAGCAGGTCCAGCCGCCCCCACCACCCCCAGGACGTCCGGACAGCCGTCAGGAGGCGCCGAATCAGGGGGAGGACACATTGAGTGAGGAGGTCATGGATGCCACGGTGGGTGACCTCCGTCTGTCCACAGATGATGAGCAGCTTGAGTCCCCTCAAGGTGCAACACTGAGCGCGGGACGTGGGGAGTCCACGACTGGCTGCTCATGTCAGCATCTGACCCCTGTCTTGTTACACAGGTAGCCACACTGTGACACTGGTGGGCGACATGGTGGAGAACCTATGGAGGGCATCCCCACGCAGACAGTTGGCCCTAGCTCATCTGCGGACCCTGGATCTGCCGACATCCCCTCCCCATGCCCCGGGGGATGGGAATGCGGGGGGGTGTGTGTGTGCCAGGCATGGCAGACATGTGTGTGAGGCGGCCCCCATCCCTGACCCCTAACCAGGGGGAGCCGCTGGGGGATCCGGAACATGGCAGCGATGCAGAAGGCTGTGCAGATGGCTGGGAACCGGGACTCAGGGCTTGGGGACCACGGCCAGCTCAAAGAATCCCCGCCACCCTGTCCTCCATGTGGGAAGCCATAGAATGGGACTGGCTGGAGGGGCACTGGGAATGGTGGGAGGCCATGGCCATGGGCCAACACTGTATGGCGGGGATGGAGGGAACCATGTCCACGGCCACTGGCCACCTGTCCAGTCTCCTGGCCATGGCGAGGCATCCACAGGAGTGGGGTGCAAGGGTGGAGTGGCTGCTCGCCAATATCAACCAGTATCTGGTGGCCGGCGGAGGGGCTGCTCCTGCCACTCCCAAAGACCGTCCGCCCCATGGCTCTGCCCCTCGGGCAGCTGCCTCTGCCCATTGCGGCTCGAGGCAGCTTCCTGCGAGGGGGCTGGGCGGCAGCACCTCTGCAGCTCGGCGCTTTAGTAAATTTTATCCCTGTACATTGCATTGAGTCTTATTCAAGGGGGATCTGGGGATGGGGGGAGGTGAGTCCCACACATAGCCACTTCGAAACCGTCTCGCACCCCTCATAAGTGTCCGATTCTCTGCGGGCTCTCTCTGCCACCGAGTGTCACATGAGCCGGCTCCCTGGCCGCCACCAGCCAATCCCTGGCATCCCTATGGAAGCGCCCCCTCCTGTCCCCACCCTCGCGCCACTCTGGGAGCCCAAGCTCCAGCGTATTTTACACATCTACAGGTGGTGGCCTGGGCTTGGGCGCTCCAGCACCCCAAACTCCTTTGGAAGCCAATGAGCAGCGCCATAGATCCGTCCATGCCCGAGCGGCCGGCCGCCATGTATGACTGGATTGGGCTGCCTGTCTGTTCACTGAAATTCAGAACTTACTCTCCTACAGTTTTCAACATCTTCATTATTAAATTCAGAAAAAGATCCAAGAATACTATCTATTTATTCTGGAATTTGTGTAACTACTGAAAATGGTAACATTTAAGTGGAAATAAGAATAAATACTGGACACTAAAGTTGCTTGATCAATCGTCTGCAAGATCTTATTTTTTATGAGGATACTGAAATTATACTGCTCTGGATAACTATCCTAGACATCTTTTTGTATTTGATTTCATCCAACTTATTTTTAATCAAGAAGTTATCAGTGCTAGGATGTTCAAACAGGTATACAAGGAGATTGGGATAAAAAACAAATAAGCAACACCCCAACAGAAACAACCTGGGTGGAGGCACAAACTCCTCAGCTGCAAAATGGTGGAATTATTATGCATGTATAATGACAAAATACATATGCTGATTCTCTACCCATCACTGCAATATGCATCTGATTCTACATTTTTTTTCCCGTTGAACACACACACTTCTGGAAATTTTTCAGAAAAGCAAGGATATCTTGAGATACTATGAAGAATTTTTGTAGATATCTGAAACCACAGAGCAGAACCATGGAAAATGCCACAGAAATAAAGAATCCAGCTCTTCATGTCCCTACCTGTCATCCACCTGTCCTTGCTCAAGAAGATGCTGACCATCCACAATGATGGAATGTAAGATCTGCTGGCGACTAAACATCTCTGCCTGGAATAGCTAGTGCATAAGAAGTTAACAGATTACTATTAAATGTCTGAAAGCACTGAAAGTCTGAACTTCAAAAGAAATGACAACCAATACACTCATTCCGCTCTAAAGTATGTTTTGATGCAAAATGATGCTCTCTTGAGAAATAATTAAAAGTATTGTGGGAATGTCTCAAAAAGTGACAGGATGTAGGTACAACCACCCTGGAGTGCAGTTTTACAAAAATCTAGTTGATTAATTAAGAAACTAGAATACAAATGTACAGCTTATTTGGATCTTCTGATCTTGATTCTATGCCTTATGAAGTCAGAGAGCATCAACATATTATTATTGTTAATAATAAACTATGCTTCATAATGTACAGCAAACAACAAGATACAAACGTATTTCATATGATATCTTTGGCGGGGGTGGGGGGGGTTTGGTTTCCTTTGGCAGAGAATTCTTCCTGTGGTGATAGGAGTGGGAAAGGACAGCCCAGGGGTTACACCAAACTGTGGCTCTTTCCCCTGGGAGACCTGTTAGTTCCCTTCTATTGCTGTTTTCCACCAGTGGATGAAACTAATTTAATTTGGCATTCCCTCAGTGATCCCTCTTTTCTGCCCAATGTTTTCATTGCGGTTTTTATGGGTTTTTTTGTATTTCAGTTTTAATGATATGTTTTTGTTTGCTTTTTTAAGACACATTTTAATTAGGTATGCTTTTAATCTGTTAGCTGCTTTGGTGGCCTTGACAAGGGCAGAAAGGCAGGGTATAACATTTGAAATATAAATAAAAAAATAGACATCAGAACAGGTCCATCAGTCCCACCATAGTTCTTTTATCAGATTCCAGCAGTGAATATCATTCCCAATCTGTTAATAACTTTTATATAGTTCTGATGTGGTAATGGGACAGCAGGGAGCTGAGCAAAACATACTGTGGAAACTACCATTTGCCAGAGTAACATTTAAAATAAACAGAGACCAGTTATGAAATAACCTCCCCACACCACACCTCCAGAAAAAAAAAATCATCTCTAAATTGGGCAGACATGTACCATTTTCCCCTTCAAAAATGTTCTAGTTCACATATTACTTTCTGTCACAAGGGGGGGCAACTCACCCACAGGTTCCATTTATGGACTCATGCCATGGGGAGAGCCAGTACGCCAATGGTGGCCATGGCCAGCCATGTTTTGCAAGGCAGGACAAGCTGCACGGGCAGCTTAGGGGCTGGGAAGCAACAATGGCAGGCTCTTCCAGGGGGGCAATAATGGGGTTGGAACTGGGCTGGGGGGAGGGGAAAGGGGAGGGGCCACTGGAGGAGGAAGCATACTGTGCCAATTGGCCAGCTCATATGTAGTCTACTTATTTGAGCGGTATTTCATGTGAGCCAGAAACTCAGTGCTCTCAGCTACAAATAATCCTCATGATTACAAATGGCTATTATTACATTAATTTATTACTATTAGTGTGGCTATACAGAAATTGTCAGTTAACATCTGTGCATTTACTGATCACACATTACACTACTGATAATTGAAGGAAGGGGTTGATAGCTCAAAATAACAACACTGAAAACAACTCTTTCAGTACAGCTTCAAGACCACACTCTTTCATTATAACTTGCCTCATGTGCCCTCTGCTGTTCCAAAAGAAGCTGGTAGTTTCCTGAAATCTCTACAGCCAGTTTCTGCTCAGTCTGAACCAAAAATTCCATCCAAGTCTCACATTTTTCTAGGAAGGTCTGTTGCTGCAGCATGAAGGACTGTAGCTTACTGCAAATATGAAGAAATGATTCAATAATGCCTCTGGGTTTGCTAAAACAAACTTGCAGTGTTTCCTAAGGGAGCCATTTCAGTTCTGGCTTAAAGAACATTATTGACTTCTCCATCATGGAAAGACACAGGTAAAAATGAATTTAAAACAACCTGCAGATATAAAAACATACATGTCTGTTTGCATATTTATTTGGATGCTAGCAAAGTATGTTATCTTCACTTGAAATGTGCCTTTATTTCAGAAAGCCACAGTTAACTTCAATTTGGAAAAATTAATTTTTCAGGTTAGCATATTTCAACAAATGAAGGGATTCATTTATGCAGCTATAGCAGAAATTTTTACAGTAATTACAGGAAAGCAACAGGCAATTAATTAAATATGCATTTTAAACTGGTGGCCAGTAGTTGCCTAAATGGGTAATAAACTTCCCTTCTTCAGCACCACAAGTGAGAATGTTGGATGGATGTGTGTGCAGACTTATCTGATGGACAGGTTTTATTTAAAAGTTGAAAGTATAACTAATAATCATGTATGGAATTATAAAGGAATATCTCCTGCACAAGACTGGCTTGTCACCTAAGTGTTGCCTTAGGTTGGTGTTAGTTTTCCTTTTTCTGTAGTAAATAATGTCATGGCAGGAGGCAAAGAGAAAGCTCAGCTGGGAAGCTGGTAGGACAACAGGGTAAGTGGGCACAGGCATATGAAACTGAGGAACTGGGGCAGTGTCAGAAGCTTTATATAATCAGGTGTAACTCTTTTGGCCCTGTGAGTCATCAAGCATCTGAGGAGTCAATAACTGCAGTTCTCCTACAAAGGAATTTCAAAGGGAGATTAGAAAGAGACTGCTGAGTTGCAACTGATAATGAAGCTCAAGAAAATGCATCCACCTGGACATAATCAAGACCTAGGTTTCCCTCTGCATATCACACCTGATCCGATCACACCTATTATTGCCATTCACCTGCTATTATCATTTGCTTGCTAAAGTCATTTGGAATCTGAAATCACTCTACTCTTCAAGGCACGGGTGTCAAACTTATTTGTTTTGAGGACTGGATCTGACATAAATGAGACCTTGTTGGGCCGGGCCATGTTGGGCTGGGCCATGTGTGTACTTATTCAAGATTAGGTAGCAGAGATATACACTTTATAAAGGACACAGATGAACACAATTAAAGATTTTTTTTAAAAAAAAAACTTAAAACATGATTAGAACAATAGCATGTGTTGGTCTTAAAGGTGTTTTATTTGTATTTCTCCCATGGGATCCAGAAAACTGGACAAAGGGAGCTCTGGCTCTTTCCTTCCTTCCCCAGGGGACCAGGAGGGGGAGGAGCCTCAGCCAATAGAAGGAAGAGAGGCTTGGCTCAGTAGCTCTGCTGTGCGATTGTGATAGCCTGGCAAAGCAAGCTCTGCCTCCCTCCCCTTCCTCCCCAAGGGAAGAGCCTCAGCCAGTGGAGAAAATAGAGGTTTTGTTCTGTAGCTCCTGTGCAACTGAGCAAGCCTTGCAAAACAAGCTGTTATGCAGAAGGAAGCAAGAGAAGCAGAAGGAAGTGGATGACAGCCAGTTGCTCGGGGGCCTGATAGGAGCCCTCCAGGGGCCTGATTTGGCACCTGGGCCACGTTTGACACCCCTGCTCCCAGGTATAAGGACAAATGGACTCACATTCTAGCTGTATCTGAAGAAGTGAGTATTTGTGCCACAAATTTTGTTAGTCTTTAAGCTGCTACTGGACTCATGCTGTTTTCTATAGATATACTGACTATTCTCAATGGTAGCTCTGAAGCATGGAGAAAGCAGGCTAGCAGTTCCATCCTTTAGCAAATTACTCTGTTGCTGAGAAGAATAATATGCTTGGCTTCCATTGCTTACATTTCTGGTCTGGTGTCTTACATGTAGTTTACATTGCTTGCTTGGAGTCATAGAGATGGTTTCATTGAACATAAGAGAACATAAGAGAAGTAATCAGGCTAATGGCCCATCCAGTCCAACACTCTGTCACACAGTGGCCAAAACCCAGGTGTCATCAGGAGGTCCACCAGTAGGGTTTAATGTGACAGTAGTCTTTGATATGATAACTCTTTGTTTATCATTTTTGACCTTGAGTTAATCTACAGTGAGGTAAATGTATAGAGAGTTCCATCTTTTGCCACAGGACTGAGTTCAATAAACAGTTACATCTCTCAATCCTACAAGAGTCTAAAGTGATTTTTTTTTTTAAAGATTTGAATGTAAAAATCACAATATATTAAAGCACCCTTCTGTTTTCATGTGGTTGTTTATATCTCTCTTACCTGAATCTTTCTGTAGATTGTGAAGAGATCGTGGACCAATGTCTATTCAAATTTTGCATTCTTTTGATTTCTTTATCATTCAGAGGTAGCCTATATCCCAGCTCATTTAGATGATCCAACTCTGATGTCATGCTGCTGAACTTTAACATTTGGCGCTGCAGGAAATAAAGAAAAGCACAATTTTGATGAATAGCCATAGGACTGATCTCTACAACATGTGTGTTATGTTGTTGATTTACTCCTATATGACATGCCTGTCATATTTTAAGCAGAATTTTAGATTTTTAATTCTTATGAAATATAAAGATTGTAAGACAATTTATTAGCATTTGGAAGAAACAGTTAATTGTTAAATATTTTGCCAGATTCAAAACATGCCAGTAGGTGCTTAAAATTATTACTTCATACTGACCCACCATGCTGCAGACTCCTGGTTCTAAAGAAGAACACCAACACACACACACACACACACACACTATAAGAGGGACAAAAGGTTCTTGGGGCTGTGTGGAAATCCCAGAAGTCAGAGATCTTAGCTGTGAAAGGGGACATGAGTGAATTAGATGCTAGTGTGAAGAGTCTACTGTTTTAAATGCTGGCTTAGGCAGTGAATAAACAATTTATTTATTAAGAGAAGAAACAAAGAGGTCTAGACAGGGTTTTTAGTTTATCCTTGGTTTTAACACTAATTTTACATCTTCAGTGCCTTAAAGTCTGTATTTGTATTTTAAGTATATTTAGGTGGTATCATATTTTAGTATTGTATAATAATTATTGTATATTTCTATCACCTTTTATTGGTTATGAATTGGACTTTTATGAATTGTTTGCTGGTCTATGACCATTATAAATAAATCCATTCATTTAGTGTGAAGAGTCCTCAAGGGTGTTAGTGTCCAGGGTATAGCTCTGCACTATAGGCTATCTATTTTGCTAGGGGAAAGGGTCTGTGAAGGGAAGATCTGTCACAAGTTCAGTCATTCCTCTGTGTGAGTGAGAGAGTGTGGAGATATATTTTGAGACGCCAAAAGCAACTTTCAAAGTCTTTCTGTAGTGAATGAGTGCTATCCAGTGTGAGGGAAACATTGATTGGTGTTTATATTACAATATCAGCCTGACAAAATACGTAGTGTTATTGAGATTACTTGGATTTTCTGCCTGCCAACTGATTTGAATTCAAATTCATATGATATTATTTCCTCCCTTCCTAGCCTTTCTGTATATAATAAATCTATTATTTGGGTTGAAATTTAAAACGTTATCAGCGCCTTCATTATTTATGACAAGGTTAATTTTGGGTTCTCCTGAGGTACTGGGTAAAGGTGACAAAATTCAAAGTGGTTCTTTTTTTACCCGCTGACACTGACTGTCCCTCACAGTCCATATATTTGTATCACTATATTTCTTTTAGACAAACTCTTCATTTACCAACCTGCCTCTTAAAAAACCCAATATAAAAAGAAACACTGTTGGTCTACTGATATAATATTTATTTTCACTCTTCTTCCAGCAATTCACATAGAGTACATGAATTTTCCTGTTAAGACAATAATACATCCAGATGAATTCTGAATGTAAAAAGAAAGGTTTGTTTACTTACTTTAAGGTCTTCCATCCTATTCTGGATTGTAGACAGGTCTGATGAATTACTTGGGTCTTGTGCTTTCAATACTTCTTCAGCTTGCTTTATCCAGTCCTCCAGCTCTCCTAAACTCTTAGTAAATGTCTGATAATCTTGCACTCCAGCCTTAGGTTTAAAGGCACAAGTAACACACAATATTAGTTTCTTTCTTAATGTGCTTAATTTGCTTCTTCCGTAACAATGTAACTATGGTAACTATGGAGTGATCGTCTGTATCTGTTTCTCTGTTTCTTCATTATTATGTTACCTGATGCTTTCACTGCCTAGTTATGTTGTTCCACACTGAAGCAACACGTTAGGGTTGTGAAGAAACATAGCACATTTACTTACAGCAGTGAAAACAAAAACTTAAACCTTTCTGCTGGAGATGTGGATGGATCCAAAAGTTCTGCTAAGGGTTGAGTCTCTTTGCACTGGGAAAGGCTCTTTGCACTGGGAGAAGGTTCTACTGTTAGTAGTATGGAACCTTAAGATCTAACACGTGCTCAACAAAAAAGGATAATCCAAAGAGTAGCATGTGCTACTTAAGACAATAACACAGGAAAATGCAAATCAGTACAAAAAGAAGACAGAAAATAATCCTAAAGATTTTCCATCCCAAGATTCCATCACACTTTCTTTATAGAGATCTGCACTACTGTCCTGCACTACTGTCCTGCACTACTGTCCTCCTACTGTCAAATATTCTGATTTGGGAAAGAGAGTCACCACCACTGTCCCACTCATCATTCCTGAAGGAACCTTTCACATAGCTAATATGATCACATGGTGACTTGTTTGCCTGATGTTGACATCACATGCTTTTTAGATAGGTTGAATGATAGTGCTGGGGACAAGTTAGCAGTCTTGGTGCAAGTTGGCACTAATTACATTGGAAAATGTCATTATGTGGTCCTGGAGGAAAAAAATTAGGTTACTTGGAAGGAAGTTAAACGGCCAAGAACTCAAAGGTAGCATTCTCAGGAGTGCTACCAGTTCCATGGCAATTAATATCAAAAAGGTGGCAGAGCAGCTTTTAAATTAATCCCAGGGGGATAGCTGACAGGAGCTGGGGAGCCTCTGGTTCAGGACAAGTCAGTCCAAATGGATGGCTGTGTAAACACTCTGGGTAATATTGATAGAAGCATAATAGAATTTCTGTTCTTATGTTCTATGTAGTAATATTACAACCAAGATAAGAATGCTATTTCTGTGAGAATGAACTTGGGGACAAGAGGCATTAACAGCAATGATGTTCTAACTCTAGTGATAGGACTGTCCAAAGACATACTAGTTACATCTAAAGGAAGGCATTAGGATGAAAAGAGAATTGTGCGACAGGAGCCAAGCAAGGTCTTCATACCTGTAATATAGACTGCTGCCTCCTGAGAGCCTGTTCTAAAGCAGACATGTTCTGGCTCAAAGAATTCTGACCAGACTGGATAGCTGCTACAGCAGAAGAGTCCACCTGTTGGTTCAGCTGTTCTCCCAGTTCATGTAGAACAAAGAGAGAATCTTTCACTGTCTTCATCCCTTTAAGAAGGTCCTGTAGAAAAAAGACAATATTAAAATTCTGGAACAAAATTGCAGCAAGCAATCAGATCTGTCATACTGACCAGTGTACCAAATAGTTTCTGAGAGGGGAATATTACAGTATGCAAAATAATTAGATTCCAGATCAGTTCATGTTGGTCATAACACTTTAATATTGAAGGTGCGGTGGAGTATTGGCCCTGTTGCATATGAAGTGCTATTATGCAAATAAGGCATTGCATATGAGGTGCTATTATGCAAATAAGTGCACGTGGGCATTGAGCAAAAATGTAGCCTTTATTAATCTCTATTTTAAGAACATTGTTGCAGCTTCATTCTAAGAGTAGCACCGCCTTAGACTGCCACACTTACATTGCAGTCATGAATCCAAGCAGTGACTTCATCATCACCAATATCCTTGCTGGATGCAGCCTTCAAAAGTTCATTTGTTCGATCCTCATACTGCTGGACTGTGCAACAGCACTGCATGTAATAGGCTCTGTACTTCTGCCAGAGCTGAAGCAGAGCTTTACTAGAATGTAGCTGCTCTGCAATCTCTTCTAGAAGGTTGTTCCACCTGGAAGAAAAATATGAATTAGAGAGAAACTGGCACAAAAATGAGGGAATTTTTGAGCACTGCCTAAGCTTAGTTTTGCAGCATCAGCTAACAATGTCATTTGGCTAACATTCCTACAGTTTGTAAAAGAGCCAAATATATCAACCATTATAATGTTTGCCAGCATGTATTTCATATACAGTCATATCCTATGTTTTCCTTCTACAAAAAAGCAAGCAAACATGCACAACATGACCATGCAGTTTTAGGCTTTTAAATACAGTTATCTGAATCCTATACTTGAGTATGTACTAATGTATTAATATGCATCCTTAACACCCTAGTTTAACTGGATATGGGTGTCATTTTCCTCATTTCCAATATTTTTCTTATAACTATTGACAGTGTCACAATAGATTAAAAATAGGACCAATTCTATCCATTTCTAGAATGAGGTAGGTTTTTGTTACAAATTTGACTAAAGCACTTGGGATTAATTTTGTACCTCATGTTTACTTCTTTCAAAGTGTTGTTAAGTGTTTCTGTAACAGGTGAATGACACTCTTTCAGTAACTGATTAGTCACAGATCCAAATTTCTGTAGACTATGCTCTTGTTTTTCCAATTCATCTTGCAAGCTCTATATGGGCAGGAGGGATTAAACACAAAACAAGAGTAAGACACATTTTAATTCTTATTTGAAAGGCCATAAATGGCAACAAAACAGCTTTCCTGAAAGACTGACACAAATAATTTCCATAATTTGGCTTGCTATAACCAAAGTGTTGATGTTCATGTTTTACCTGAAGGTTATCTACTTGGACTTTCACTGCTTCCAAAGAACCTGTAAGAAGATGAAAGCGTGACAGAGAATATCTGGCTTCCATCAGGTAGCTGTTCAATTCTTCATAAGCTGCTCTGTGGATGCTCCAAAGATCAAGGACTGACTGCAACAGTATCTTCAGCTGAGTAACCTGACCAAAACAAACAAACAAACCCATTAAATATTAGTATAGGGTCAAATGCTAGGCTATTTAACACCAGTTATAGGTGGATTTACACACATTTTGTTAAGAAAGTCACAGGGTCAATTCATCTGTTTCAAAAGTCAACATGTGGTCTGTTGTCAGATGTGGTCTAGGTTTTCTGTACTTAGGGAACTCAATTCATAGGTGCACAAGAGTTTACTATGGATTAAAACTAGAGATGTAAGATTTCCAGGAATGTTTTTCCCCCAAGGGAAAGAACCCCCAAAACCTTGAGAAAATTGAAATGTATGCAATACTTACTGTTCTATCAAATTCAAATTAATATTACTGTTTTAACAACATAAAATGCATCATATCTAAGTTACTTAGCATTTAAAATGGTAATATTTGACATATTTATGCAATTTAAAAATTATGAATGTCTTAATTTTATACAAGTAAAATTGCACATATCCATATACCCGATACTTGAGAAAAAACTTCAGACTCTTTTATCTCAGCACATGCACCTTAATTTTTTTGCTGTCTGGTTAGAGTCAGTTAAGTTCTCAATTAAACTTTTAGTTTTGCTTGAGGTTTTGGTGCTGTTTCTGCTCTACCTCCTTCTCATCTATTTTTTTTTTGCTCCTGCAAGGTAGAGCAATAAACTACTTTGTATCCAGTCTGTGGGAATATGTGTCACAGTAGTTTGAAGGTGATATTAAAAGAACAAGCACAAGTCAAGTCAAAAGGACAACAGAAGGTATGCAACAGTTGAAAAGTGACGAAGCCTTGCATTTTCCACTTAGGAGCATCAGGCATGGTTTTTGGTGCAGAAAAATGCATCTTGGATTTAAGAGCTATATATGGCTACAACATATTCACCTTGCCTTTAAAAGAATTTCACTCATTTGAAAAGAGAAAATACTTCATAGATCCCCCCCCCCCCCAGTACTCCTTTGATTTCTAATTTTTCAGCTGGAAAAACTGAAAAAAGGCCTCAGGAGGGGAAAAAACCACTAACTGCCCCACCCCCTAATTTTTCCATTTTCCCCTATGGGCCTTCAAATCTCTATTTAGGACTATGGTGCATGAGGAAGGGAGGGGCTTAAGCTTTCTCCCATGCTCTTTTCCTGACCTGAAACTATTCTGGGTGGCTGCTGTTTGGTTCATAGAGGCTACATATTTATTGATAGGCTACATATAATTTTTCCCATTGCAGTAAATGGTAGTCTTCCAGATTTCATGTTGGGAGAACATGTGAGGCAGAAAGCTTAAGCTTCATTTTCTCTTGAATGAAGTCCCATCTGATCAGGCCCATGAGCACAGAACTTCAAATGTATATCAAAAGTTCTCACAGAGGCCATGTGGGAGACCTGAAGACACAGGAACATATGAATCAGTTTAGTTATAATGAGCTAAAAGTTCAAGGTTCAACCCAGGGTTAGAGATGGTGTTAAATCTCTTAATAAATCCCAATTCAGCCATGTATGCATGTCCACCCAAATTCTGCGATCCTACAACTCAAAATCAAGGTGGAAGGAGCAAACAAAATCTGCAGCATACCAAGCTGTATGTATGTCCACTCGATGTTGAAAATATATAATATACATGTAACATGGTGGTGTACATGTATGTGAGTCTGTACCAAATCAGGCATATAGAGTATCTATATTTCTAAGAGCTTTTAATATTTAGACATATTGACAGATGGAGTAGCATTCCAACACATACAAAAATGGAACACAGTAAAGCAAGTCAAATTTCACATAAGCCATGCTGCATCTACATCACAGTAATATTTAGGAAGTCTGATCTTCTAGCTACAATCCTGAATAACCAAAAGTAGCTAAAGCATCATTCAAATCAAGCTTAATAGAGGCAGGATTGGAAAGAGAGGAGGACTGGGCATAGCTTGCGGTTACATGTTACTCTTCTCTTAAATAACATCTCTTTTCCCTTTTAAATTAATAAAAAATAATAAAAATGTTAATTACAAAAGAAAAAGAATAACACCTTCTCCCATAGCCAGCATGTTGTAGTGGTTAGAGTGTTAGACTAGCATCAGGAAGACTAAAGTTCAAATCACCATTCTGCCAGGAAGCTCACTGAATGACCTTCTCTCATTCTTTTTTGAGGCCAGCCTCTCTCACACAGGGCTGTTGTGGGGATAAAATGGAGGAATGATGCTGTAAAGCTTTTTTGGTCCCGATATATTCCTTTGCTCTTCACCATTTCAGTTATGTTTCCTGCCAAGTGACCATTTACACTTCGGATGAATAACTAAACACAAACAAATTGCCTGCCTCCTCCCTCATTTCTACTCAACAGCATTTTTAGAACTACATAATTTGAATGCTGCATTTCCGCTCTTTACAGCTAGTGGCACAAAATTCCCACTCCACTTATGTAGCCATGCCTGCTTACCATGTGGTCTAAATTTGCCCATGAATGGTTTAATTCTTGAAGTGTGTTCATGACCACAGCTGAGACAGCTTCTTTTTTATTTTGTATCAAAAAAAGTCCACTCTGTTCTACATTTTCAACTTCTTTCTCCTTCAATTTTATCAGCTCTTCCAGCTCCTGAAAGAAGTATGTTCCAACATGGTTTGCTTTCATTGTATAACATTTCTAGAATTACACAGGCTTTATGAAATTACGTGAAATATTTTAACTCTGGCCAAAATTTACTGAATACAGGCATATGTTTTATAACACACATTGATTTACCTTTTTACTTTTCCCAATATTTTTCTTCAACCTTTTAAAAACTAAATCAAAACAAGTATATAGGTGGGGTGAATATATAGAATATATATATATATATATATATATATATATATATATATATATATATAAGAAGACAGCTGGTGATGACAAATATAATTAAAATGAAGCCCAATGCACAAAATATGAAATGACAGATTGGAGCATTACTAAATTTTTGCTAAGTATATTTATCAAAAATCTTCCTTTATATATAGTATAAACTATAGTATATATATATAAAGGAAGATTTTTGATAAATATACTTAGCAAAAATTTAGTAATGCTCCAATCTGTCATTTCATATTTTGTGCATTGGGCTTCATTTTAATTATATTTGTCATCACCAGCTATCTTCTTTTAATTCTGGCTAACCAACTGTACAGGAAATGCCTATGTCTCCTTTTAGAATGGGGAAATTAGCAATATAGAGACTAGGTAGAGGGAATTAGGAGCAAAGGATCTTTTCTTCAATAATACGGAGGTTGGGTTTTCAAGCAAGAATACTCCAGGCAAATATATTTTATAATGATCACTTAAAATATGTAAAAGAATACACACACAAATACACAATACAGGCAATTAAGAAGCTAGGAAGGATAGAGGTTATTGATAGAGAATTTAGGGATCATTATAGAGGAGGAGATGTCCGTTCAGCAGGAAAATCGAAGAGAAGGGCAAGCACGACCAGCATAGCAAGCCCTATAGACCCAATTACAGGAGTAATGGGGAGTACAGACTGCTAATGGTGCACTACAGAATGCACACCAAAATGGGGTGTTCACACAGGTTATATAGAGTTTTGAGGGGTGGAGGATCATTTAGTGACTATAGAGTCCTTAATGGCCCGGTGATGATTTTCCTAAAAGGAATTCTAGTTGAGAATAATAGATATATTCACTAAACGGGTGGGCCAGGGTGTAACTAGATGGTTTAGTACTGGTTTGAACTCGACACTCAGGAAAGAACTCAATGTGGCAGACAAAGCATGATAGGCGTTATCATAGGAGTGAATAGAAGTAGCTGGGTGGGAATGATGGGCCAAAGGGAGAGGTCATTGATCAGTAGATGAGGATTAAGGCATGAGCGATACTTACCAGCAGTCCCCCCTGTTACTATGCATTCTGTTTGGGAGGGGAGGAGAGCCATTTATGGAGGGAGCCTTTAGGTGGGACTAGAGCAAGCTCTCTACTCCATTTTGAATGAAGTATTTCTTGGCCTGTTTCTGGTCAGACTCCATTTTGTATAGCTTGGGGTCCCCTTAGCTCGAGTGGGGTACCCCTAGAGGCAGGCAGCGCCTCCTGGCTACACAACCTTTCCCTCAGGTTCACTTTATAATTTTTGAAATAGCTTAATGGTTAACATTTTTCTTTTTACCTTTATGAATCAAGTATTTTTAAACTGTTTTTACAGTATTAGGAATGGTTGAATCACTGAGGTCTACAACAAAGTGCTCCCATAAATATATATAAATAAAATTTTAACGATCTTCAGATCAAACTATAGAAATACCTCTAGAAACAAAAAATATTTGCAATGGAAACATTTGTATCCTTCCAATCTCATAACTCAATTAAAGTGTCATTCTGATTTACTGTGGAAAATTAGACTGCCCTCAACTATTTAAACAATATTGGATCTCTACCAACATAGGTTGACAGATGATGTAGCTTTAGTACTATTTCAACTGGATACAATGTAATATCCAAAAGCCTAGTAAAATAATTTGTTTCTTTCCTTTCTTTTTAATGATCAAAGCCTTGACAGAGTGTATGTGTGGATATGTCTGGTTTACTGCAAGGATATAAATTGTATCAAGTTCTGAGTATATACTAAATATTAGTAGGGTCAAATGTAAATGATAAGTAGTGATATCATCAAAAGACCTTGCTTAATTGAGTTGTAGGAAGTGGTTGTGAGATCCCTTCTGAAGTAATCCTCCCAAGACCTCCAAAATCTAAACAATTATCTGCAGTTTGCAAATATCCTCTTTGTGTGAGTGGTGGCTGTGCCTTCTTGGATGAGGTATTCTTGGACAAGAAACATCCAATTTGATCTGATGTCTGGTCTGGTTTTGGTACAGACTGTCTAGGTTGCCTTGATATTTACCAGAAGAGACAGGCAAGTGAAATCTGGTTGATTCTTCTGCATTATTTGCAAGTTTCAATACCACTGCGATGGTCTTTCTGGGCTGGCTTGCTGACTTGATTATTAGGGAAATCAGATGTGCAAAGACTTCACAGTGAACACAAAAGGTATTTTTGTTACACAGTGCTTCTGACTCTGCATGGTTCTCTGGTATGTCGTTGATCTACAACAAGGGTGTCTAACATGTGGCAAGAGTTGAATCAGGCCCCTGAAGGGCTGCTATGAGGCCTGCGAGCAACTCAATGTCATCTGCATCCTTCTCCCTCTCTTGCTTCCTTCTGCATCACAGCTTGTTTTGGTCTATTGCTTTCATCTTTCATATTCACTAAAAAGAAACGTAAATAAAGCTCACTAGGGAAATCAGGATTATAAACTTCTATAGCTCCCTTATGCAAAGGTGTTTGCTGTTGAAATTGTAACTGAGGCAAGGAATTGTCTATAACCTTGCTGGCCAACTGGCAAGGGGGAAGGGAAAAGAACTCTAACTTGTAACTCTGCTCAATAATAGCGAGTACCCATACATTATTTGTAATCAGCTGCCACTCATTAAAAAAAGGCAGCAGTCAGTTCCCAATCTGACAGATTCACAGGGACAGGTACTGTCTAGTTAGAATTCAGCCTTTTTATGTTGAGGCTGCAGTTGGTGCCCAACCCTCAACCTAGAAAAGTTTTTCCTCCTCACGTAAGAGTGCTAAGTAGGGAAAGATCTCTTTCTGTCCCTGTGGTAAGGATGCCACTATTGATGAAAATAGGGCTCTGCTTAAACTGCCATGGCCCAGAAGGAGTGATTCCCAGCAATTTAGCAGTTTGTTGGTTCTTTTTTAATGTGAGATAATGGCTCATTGTGGGTTTTTTTCAGAAAAGGGTGTAATATCCTTAAAAGGAAAGTCCTCCACCTTCTGTCTGGTCTCCTTTGGCAATGCCGTGGACATTAACCACACATGACAATGTGTGACTATGGATGATGCTACAACTTTGGCTGAAGAGTCTACTGCATGGCAACTGGCACTGATCTGCTGATTACACAGCTGCACTGCTTCCAAATGCAAGAGCTTGGCCAAATATTTTTTGTCACATGGTATTTTTTTGCAAGAGCTTGGCCAAATATTTTTTGTCACATGGTATGAGCTCTAGATATGTGGTTCTCCCACAAAAATAACTGATAGCCAGCCATAATAGCCTGATCATTCAAAAGACATGGATTAAGAGTAGTAGTAGAAGAAGAATGCAGATTTATACCCCGCCCTTCTCTCTGAATCAGAGACTCAGAGTGGCTTAATCTCCTTTATCTTCTTCCCCCACAACAGACACCCTGTGAGGTGGGTGGGGCTGAGAGGACTCTCACAGCAGCTGCCCTTTCAAGGACAACTCCTGCAATAGCTATGGCTAACCCAAGGCCATGCCAAGCAGGTGCAAGTGTAGGAATGGGAAGTCAAACCTGGTTCTCCCAGATAAGAGTTCACACACTTAACCACTACACCAAAGTGGTTCTCAGAGCAGCAGATGTGTAGGTCCTCCTGCCCAAAGAATCCAGTTTTCTAACGTCTTTATTTACTGGGGCTACATGATAGCTCTGATGACCCCTAGACTGTGTCTCCTTGGTTACTAGCAGGACTTTTTTTGTAGCAGGAACTCCTTTGCATATTAGGCTACACACCCCTGATGTAGCCAATCCTCCTGGATCTTACAGTAGGCCCTGTACTAAGAGCTGTGTAAGCTCTTGGAGGATTAGTTACATCAGGGGTGTATGGCCTAATATGCAAAGAAGTTCCTGCAAAAAAAAAAAAAAGCCCTCGTTACTAGGGATGATAATGGAGGGTGTGTAACCCCAAAGGAGCATCCATAATATTCCCCTCATTCATGTAAACATGCTGGTGATGTAAAATACAGATAAGGTTGCCAGGTCATTGATGGAAAAATTGGTGGCCATGAAACTGACACAGTCAGAAAAGACTGCAGGAGTCTTGGTTCTATTGGAGTTACCAGTTCTCTCTCTACATCTCCCTCTGAGATGGAGTGAGTGGGAGATACAGATCAAAGAGAAGGCATCCTTGGGGATCAGTGAACATTTCTTCCATTTCTTGAACTGGTTTTGACACCAGAACAGTGTGCAAATTATGGCCATATCCTTTTCCTTATGTTTGGTCTTAATCTAGGACTTCTTCCCAGGTAATCTGACCTTGGAACTGGGGGAGACTGAGACCAAGGATGAGGCTGTTGGGGCTCAGATCTCAGAACTGATGGAACTAACCTGGTTAACACCAAGGACAGCAATTTCACAGGGCAATCAGACACAGTAGAAGATTTTGCTGTAGCGTCAGTAGAGAAGAGGGTTTTTTCTGAAAGTGTGGAGGCCCTGTTGTTTCATGTCTTTGGCGTGAATTCCTGGCATGCCTTGTGTGCATTCACATTCTGCCCTTTGCCCAAACAGAGCAATTGGAGCTCATGATTGTCCCTCTGAATCATCCTAGGATTGTACTGGGCACATTTTTAAAAAGTCCTTTTTAAGCCGTTTCTAACAGAAAAAACCAGCCACCCACTGACAAGGGTAAGGGATGATCGATGGAATGAATGAGGCAAGCCTCAAGTTCTCCTCAGCTAAGACCTTGAGCCTTAATGCTTTTTTTTTTCTTCTGTTTTTTTTAAATGAAGAATCCCAAATAAAGATGTATGTATCTCAGAAATATGCAAAACTAGGTAGAACATGCAACAAACTTGAGAGACAACCCTAGGTGACACTGATGGCAGTGAAGAAGGAGCTGAGGAAAGGGGCACTGCTTCTCAGAGCGTGTGACCATTTAGGAAGAATAACATGTCACAACAACTATGAGGGGCCCCTAGTGGCTTTTTTAAGTTAGGAAAAGTTTCTCTGTGGCAGGCCTACTCATGTACAGTCCATACTGGGACTATATAAAAGACCTAAGATGAACCGTAGTGTCAAACCATAGAAAATATTTTTTCCCTTTAAAAATATTTTTCTTAGTCTAGTGAAATCAGAAAGTTGGCAGGTCTGTGGGATTGCACTGTGGTCTGGAATACAGTGCAATGACAAGAAATTAAATGTCTCACCATGACCCATAGAGTACTTCAAAATCAGGATCTATTACCAACAACAAGAAACCTATGCCAAACTGAAAACAGAACAAGCACTGTAGCCCAGATAGTTTAGAGTTCCAGGCAAGACAGAGATGTGGGCACATAAAAAGAAAAGTAAGACGCAAGAAGTCCAATCAAGCATTTCTCAGTCAGCTTGGATGTGCTCTGGTATGAGTCACTTATACATTATATTAATGCAGGGAAGAACACATGAGATGAGTTATTACAACTCTTTGTACATATATTCTTTATCATGTATACATGAGAAACAGAAAAATTACTTTAAGTGTCACGTATGGAAATGGCTGTAGACATGTGACAAGGAAATATGAAGACATATAAATCTTGCAGATAGAGTGGGCAGAACTTTCTTTGTGGATTGTGAACAAGAAGGAAGCACACCAGATTTGTTTAAAGAAGAATAACAGGTTAGTTCTTCCAGAGGCAAATCTGC
This sequence comes from Heteronotia binoei, assembly GCF_032191835.1. NCBI lineage: Eukaryota > Metazoa > Chordata > Lepidosauria > Squamata > Gekkonidae > Heteronotia > Heteronotia binoei. The sequence goes on from NC_083223.1 coordinate 133,928,576, forward strand.
TATTTATAGCTAATGAAAATGATAAAAGGCATTGAAACAAAAGACAATTCTTTAATAACTCTAAAAGCCCTTTGATAGTTACAGCTACCAACCTTCAGGTGGGGTTTGGAGATCTCCTGAAATTACAAGTGATTTCTAGACTGCAGAGATCAGTTCCCTTAGAGAAAAAGGCAGCTTTGGAGGGTGGACTCCATACCATTATACCCTGCTGAACACTCTCCACCCCCAAATTTCCAAAATTTCCTTGTCCAGAGTTGGAAACCCTATAATTACTTATAGTATAGTAGAATTATTGTAGGAAAGTTCAATTTTTAAAAAAACACTTCTGTCTCTTAAAAACAGAAATCTGGAGTTTGTACAGGATTTTTTTTTTTTTGCTCTGTAATACTACCTGACAGTCCTTCAAAGCATTCTGGACTGAAGCCTGATCTCCAATTCTTTGTTGTTCTTGCAGTCTCCTCTCCTGGGTTTCAAACCAAGTTTTTAGGCATTGGACGTTATTTTCATATTCTGTCCAGGATTCCAGAAAACCTTCTAATAGCTGAATCTGCGGGGAGGGGGGGGGGAACCGATATTTTCAAAATAAAGAATTCATATATTCTAGGTAACCAATTATTTCATTGGAAAAGTATTTCATTACTCATTTATGCTTTTTAAAATCTCATTGTTGCAGCCTCTGTTAACACATGTGTACATACATACCTTTTCTGTTATCAGACCCTGCAGGACCTGCCAGTGTCTATTCATGACTCCTAGTTGTTCTGCAAAATCAGTCTTGTCACTGCGTTTACTCTCCACATCCTGACTGCTAATCTGCAGTACTGATTGGTTAACAAAGTCCACAGTTAACTGTTTACAGTTTACATCAATCTTGAAACCCTAGTGAAAAAGCAGAAGAAGCACTTATTCCAGAAGACTGACATGTTTTCTAAGGTACTATTATATCATGTTTCGCCAGAAATATTGTCATAGCATTGAAGTAGGCCCTTAGGAATTAAGAATAAGATATAATGGATTGGACACTACAGATCCAATCCACAATTAGTGGTAGTTCCTTTTTGGTGCACAGAAGTTTCCCATAGAAGCTTAATCTCAAGGGGACGGCACCTTGAAATGGGGAAATCACCCACAGGATCCAGGCCATAAATGTTAAGGTACTAAACTCCAGGAGAAATTGAAAAAAGCATGAAAATAAAAAACTGTGTCCAAATCTAATTTTACAATAGTCTCCTGGTACTGAGATCTGTAGAAACAGTACAAGTCCTTGCGTATGCTCCATTTAACTTTCACCTGAAAAAATAGTGTACAACAAACCTTTAGGTTATCAATATTGCACCCCCAGTCGGAATAAAGACGCTGACACAAAATTATTGGGGGAAAATGGGCCACTTTGTTAACTGTAAATTAAATACAGCAAGGTAAAACAACTATAGGACAAGCCCTGGGGTTTTCCACCGACCCTGGCAAGTCCAACAACGGGCGAGACACCCTGCCCCCAGCACGAGCCATACAAATGTGGCTAGTGCAGGGCTGGCAGGCCACAACTGCCCTCCCCTTAAACTTCAGCCCCGATCACCAGAAGGAGGCGACTAAGGGGAGGCATGAACACGATCCACATTATACGCCATTGAGCCGTAAAGCCCATCTGCCGTTCCTACGGATCGACTGCACAAAACAGGTGCAAAGGCCTGGGTGCTCACCAGCAGGGTATAAACCCCTTGCTCCTTCCACCAAGTGACTGACTTAAACTACCTACCTAACGCCACATCGCAGCTTGTAGTACAAGGTAGGCAAAAAACACCTCACCACTGGCCAATCAGGTGAGTGTGAAAAAATTCCTACCCAGCCCCTAATAAGATGACCAGTCGAAACCTGTACTACTGCAGGGCAGGTGGGTGGGCCGAGAGCTTCCGAAACTGACCATAAATGGGCGGGCTGAGGCTATAAAAAGCCCCAGCTATGCCGCCTGAAGAAGCTCCAATATGCCCGGGACAGCATGACTCAGCATGCATCCATCCAGGGATGCAAAGAGCAGCCCCACGGCACGTAGCCGCTAACATGGCCCGGCCAGGGCGGGGCCGTACAATCCCAGAATCACACACATTCTGTGGTGTAATTCTGTTTATGATTATACTGGTTGGTGTATTAAAATCAGTTAACAACTATCCAAATTTTGGCACTGGGAATGTTTGAAGTTATTTGCTGGGAAAGCAAAAACAAAAGAAAAGAAAAATAATCTCATATACACATTTTAAAATCCAAACAGAACATAAAACCAGTTCTTAATATTTTTGTACAAGACAAAAAATAGGAAGATTAATGTTGATTGAATGATCATAACCTGACATTTCAGTTTTACCATATTTGCTAAAAGTTTTTAAGCTGCCAAAGCAAACACCATTTATCTGAGGTCCAAACTAGAATGGCTCTTCTGTGGACTTTTTGGGCACTAATACCAACTGAAGGAAGGGAACCTGACTTGGGTTGGGGCTGCAAGGAGTTAACCCTTCCTTCAAATGCCATTTTACACATTTCAATTACCGTTCCAGAGTTGCTAGATGCCTTATGGGAGAAACATATAGATACCATATATATCTATTTTTTCCTTCCATCCCAGGGCAAAAGGGAAGCTTGATGGAGAGGAGGCTGAAGTTGGGGAAATGGCACAGTGAAAAGGCTTAAACTCATCATTCCCCCTGTGCTATGGCTATGAGCTCCCCCATGGCTATTTAACCTTTAAAAGACTACAGGACATCTGTTCATTTATGTCTTAGACAGCACCTTGAATTTGAGTTTGACCACAGTCACACAACAACAAGATGATGTTATTTGCTTCAGGATAGATCCAGGTGGGTAGCCTTGTTGGTCTGAAGCAACAGAATAAAAGAGTCCAGTAGAAGCACCTTTAAGACCAACGAAGTTTTATTCAAGGTATGAGTTTTCGTTTGCCTGCACACTTCCTCAGATACGTTAAAGTGGAAGAAAACCTTATGAACTGTTATCTTATGTTTCTATGTTTCTGAGGAAGTGTGCATGCACACAAAAGCTTATACCTTGAATAAAACTTTGTTCATCCTTATGATGCTAACGGACTCTCTAACTTTGTTCTATTATTTGCTTCACTTTTTCCAGGCCAATCATCTAAAATCTCTTTCAAAAATCTAATTGCAGGAACTGTATATGACATGTATTGTAAGATATCCTGAACTATGTCTTCAGAGGTACCTTGGTAGCAGATGCAAAAATAAACTGGATAATATTCTTTATTAAAACAATGCAGTCATTTATATCTAACCTGTTTGTATATTGTAACCAGAAGCCAGGATCCGAACTTACCTGAGTCCCATTTGTGGTGCCGCAGGGGAGGGGAGGGGCAGCCATTGCTGCTTCATTGCAGGGGGTGAAAGGAGCAGGTCGGGAGCCTAGCACAGGAAGTTGGGTGCCCACCCAGCCCCTCTCACACCTACGGGGTTTTATTGGGGGAGGGCAGGGGGGGCACCTGCAATTACTCAGGCTGCTGTGCTGCTGCTGTCTTCCCTCTTTGGCCACCGTTATGTAGGTGTTTTAGGGGTTGCATGCAATTTCTGTTCCATGTGTTCCTTCTTGTCACAACTTGGCACTATCTGCATGGGGCTGGATCCATTCTTAGCAAAACTGGCCTGCATGCTCATTTCCTGAGAGTGGGGATCCCAAGGGATCTTGGCATGAGGGGCAACTGAAGTGTCCCCAAGGGCATGGCATGTCTGTGGATCACCCTTATGTTCAAGTGGCAGGGGAGACCACCTCTGGGCTTCCGCTTTAGTGGGATCCAAAAAAGGCAACCAGCTGACCATCGACAGGCAGGCATAGCAGTCAATGGACAGGATGCTGTGCCAAGGCTTCTTACAGCTGTAACTAATAAAAATTGTGGCCAATTTTATTCCACTTTTTTGAAAATGGTGTGTTTGTGTATTATTTCAACTTAGATATGTAAATTAAACTAGAATATGTAGTTATAGAGGACTTAGTTCAGGGTGCCCACCACTGCCCTTCCCCTTGGCGTTGGAGCCTTAAACTGCAGTTTTGCATTATGGACTGATATTTTACATATTTTCTGATCACCATCAAATACCTTATATTTCTGAAGATAATCATGAATAGCTTTATGCCCCACTACATTTTTAATATTTTTCTCGTCTTCAGCAATGACATTTTCCATCAATGAAATCCAACTCATGACTTCCATGATTGCATGTCGAGAAGGAAGTTTGTCCATCTGGAGCTGTAAAGAATTTAGATCAATGAAATCCAAATTATAGAATCCACACAAACTGTCAACTATGCCTAAAAACTTTTTAAAAACAATTATGTATAACTGTATGTATAAGTTTCTGGCTGAAAATAATCACATTAAAGAGAACTGTTGTCCTTAGTTGATATGTTTGTACTCTAGATTATTACAAAGGTGAGTTTTTGGGGGTTTTATTTTTTTGGCAACAGGACAACTTCATTAATGAAATCTGGCATTGAAAATGGTTGCAGCATACCAGACTTTGCCAGCGCATGGATTTTGAATGTGATGCTCATGTTTAAACAATTTGCAGTAAGAAAACATTGGATTTATATTCTGCCCTCTACTCAGAATCTCAGAGCGGCTCACAATCTTCTTTATCTTCCTCCCCCAAAACAAACACCCTATGAGGTGGGTGGGGCTGAGAGGACTCTCACAGCAGCTGCCCTTTCAAGGACAACCTCTGCCAGAGCTATGGCTGACCCAAGGCCATTCCAGCAGGTGCAAGTGGAGAAGTGGGGAATCAAACCTGGTTCTCGCAGATAAGAGTCTGCACACTTAACCACTACACCAAACTGGCTCTCCAGTAAGACTGGTCTTTTGTGCCTCATACTAGAATCTGAAGTGTATCTATTTGGAAATAACTTACTTCCAAGCCAACCAACTAGGATCTGGCTGTTGCATATATATATATATATATATATATATATATATATATATATATATATATATATATATATATATATATATATATATATATATATATGTATATATATATACCCAAACACATTTGTTAACAGAGGAATATGGTAGCTACTGCCCCGTGCCGCAGAGTGGTAAAACTGCAGTACTGCAGTCAAACTCTCTGCTCACAACCTGAGTTCAATCCTGATGGAAGCTGGTTTCAGGTAGCTGGCTCAAGGTTGACTCAGCCTTCCATCCTTCTGAGGTTGGTAAAATGAGTACCCAGCTTGCTGGGGGGTGGGGAATGTAGATGACTGGGGAAGGCAATGGCAAACCACCCCATAAAAAGTCTGCTGTGAAAACGTGATGCAATGTCATCCCAGAAACGACTGGTGCTTGCACAGGGAGAGACCTTTACCTTTATACTGATCAGGTAGCATCTGAAAATGGGATCTACATAAATGTACTAATGATTATAGTACAGTATAATGTCCAGCCATTCCATGTTTTCCTAGGCTCAGAACATTTTAAATTTTAGTTTATATTTTTAGTCTCTGGTGTGATCCTTATGCTTTTTCTTGATGTTTTATTGTAAAAATTGCACTGCCAAGTCCTACTATTTCCCCACATTTCAATTTTAAACAAAATATCACAAGTTTTAAGCATGTTTGCATTTAAGTACAAAAATATTTAATTGTGTTTGTCTGTAACCTTTACAATGTTTATATTTCTGCTACCTAGCATTACATTTTCTGACATGATCAGCCCCACAAAGTTCCATTTGTGTCAAATCCGGCCCTTGTAACAAATGAGGTCAACACCGTGGTCTACACTCTATGTTACTTATTAATGACTCAAGTAATACATCCATGATCTGGCATACCTGATGCAGTTTTTCTTGCACTAGAGGAATCTGTGTGAGAAGCTCAGTCCACTGGTTGTCAATCTGAGACAGTCCTGCACGCAAAGCTGCAGTGTTCACCTTCTTCAGACGGAGGAGCTGGTTCCCAGTGCTCAAAACGGCAGACTTCTGGGATGACTTGGCATCAACCTCTTTTGAAAATTCCTGAACAGATTGTCATTTTGGTATAACTAAATTATATAAAACAAGTGAGGCCCGCAAAACTCACAAGGGGAATCCCATCTCCTGCCCTCCATTGCTGAACCATGGAGCCCAGCAGTGGCAATGTCTGAAAGCCACTTCGAGCCCAGAGCAGCTCCTAGTGCCTGCTGCTGCTGAGCCTGGAGCAGCTCCCAGCATCTATTACCACTGCAGCAGCGCCCGGAGCAGCTCCCAGCATTCATTGCTGTTGAGGCAAGGCCCCAAACAGCTTTTGGTGTTTTCTGCACTTACATAAAGAATGTTACTTTACTTTTGGCGAGATTTAATGCCTTGCATGTATTGGTGTATTTTTTAAAAAAAATAAATTCAGATTTTCCTGCAAACCTAGGGAGTGCCCTAAGTTTGCTGCAAAATTTGTTTCACCACTGTGTGGCCCCAGTCTGTGGATTTAGCTATAGCAGATGGGGGTCACAGGCAGCTATTGGAATATAAAATATGTTTGATAAGAAAAGAAAAGATGTTGTCATTTCCCCAAAAGTCTTTATTTTATACCATGAAAAATAAAAGCACAATATTTTAGTGAAACAAATATAATAACTCCAAAGGGATCTGTTGAGGCTGGATGAGTGGGCGTCAACGTGGCAGATGAGGTTCAATGTGACCAATGTGGCCATTGGGGTGTGAACTGGCAGAGATTGACCAAGAGAGAGATCTTGGGGTCATGGTAGATAACTCACTGAAAATGTCAAGACAGTGTGCGGTTGCAATAAAAAAGACCAACGCCATGCTGGGAATTATTAGGAAGGGAATTGAAAACAAATCAGCCAGTATCATAATGCCCCTGTATAAATCGATGGTGCGGTCTCATTTGGAATACTGTGTACAATTTTGATCACTGCACCTCAAAAAGGATATTATAGCATTGGAAAAAGTGCAGAAAAGGGCAACTAGAATGATTAAAGGTTTGGAACACTTTCCCTATGAAGAGAGGTTAAAATGCTTGGGGCTCTTTAGCTTGGAGAAACGTCGACTGCAGGGTGACATGATAGAAGTTTACAAGATTATGCATGGGATGGAGAAAGTAGAGAAAGAAGTATTTTTCTGCCTTTCTCACAATACAAGAACTCGTGGGCATTCAATGAAATTGCTGAGCAGTCGGGTTAAAACAGATAAAAGGAAGTACTTCTTCACCCAAAGGGTGATTAACATGTGGAATTCACTGCCACAGGAGGTGGCGGCTACAAGCATAGCCAGCTTCAAGAGGGGACTGGATAAAAATATAAAAAAAGCTGAGGTCCGTCAGCGGCTATTAGCCACAGTATATTACTGGAACTATCTGGGGCAGTGATGCTCTGTATTCTTGGTGCTTGGGGGGGGGGGCAAAGTGGAAGGGCTTCTAGACCCACTTGTAAACTTCCTGATGGCAATTGGGTTTGGGGTTTTTTTGCCATTGTGTGACACAAAGTGTTGGACTGGATGGGCCATTGGCCTGATTGAACATGGCTTCTCTTATGTTCTAATTTCTGCAAGGAAAAAACTTTTTAAGCCCAAGAGAGATATTATAATAAATATGCATACTCTCTTTTCCTTTTTTTATCACAGTGATTGCTAGAAAAACAAATTACTATATATTATAAAGTTATGTGTACAAAATATTTCTATAACCTAAAATACAATCAAGATAGCCTTATGACAGTACAGGCCCTCTTAGAAACTTGATACATTAAAATGGCTCAGCTTCTTATTCAAACTTACCAAAAAGGCATTCAAGCGATCTCGGACCATTTCTAGTTCTTGAGGGACTGTTACCGATTGCTGAGTCCAGAATTCTAGCCGATCCACTGCTGATTGGAGCCAATGAATTAGCTCAGCAGACTCACTTTGGTATCTGTGAACAGGAAAAAGAATCATATTTCATGTCTTACCTTAAATATTCAGTAGTATGTAAGCTGGGATTCTTCATTATAGAGATTCACATAAATTTGTTCTTTGATCAAAATTTGTACAAAATACATGGTAATTTTTAATCTAAAATTCTGTAATGATTTATATGGAATATGCTTTAATGCACGTATCTCTTCGCATGCAAGCATGTCTAATTAAAGACATTTTGGTGTCTACTCCTTTCTGTTATTTCATATAGAACATTTCCAACTGGGCTGCAAATTACTACAATCTCTTACTTGGAACTAAAAAAAAAAGGTAGTCCCCTGTGCAAGCACCAGTTGTTTTCGACTCTGGCATGACGTTGCTTTCACAACGTTTTCACGGCACTTTTTAATGGGGTAATTTGCTATTGCCTTCCCCAGTCATCTATACTTTTCACCCAGCAAGCTGGGTACTCGGAAGGACCTCGGAAGAATGGAAGGCTGAGTCAACCTGGAGCAGGCTACCTGAACCAGCTTCTGCTGGGTTCGAACTCAGGTCGTGAGCAGAGGGCTCCGACTGCAGTACTGCAGTTTTTCCACTCTGAGCCACGGGGCTCTTTATTTGGAACTAGCACACCAAAAATACACAATGCCTCTTCAGAATAAGAGAACTGTGGATTGCAGCTTTATAAACCAATTTTAGAATTACCATGTTAGCATGCACAAACTTGACAATGGGGAACACCAACTGTTCTGCTAACAAAATATTATAAAGCATGGTATTACACTACCATTGCCGTAATACTACACACAAGTAAATAAAGCCAAAGGCTAAAGGTTAGTATTGGAAAAATGCATCTGATTATTTACTTTGAAATATTGTTAACAGATTACATGGAAAGCAAAGACACATGCATTGCAAATGTGATAGAGATGATAATTAATCTAGGCTGCATTGGCCTGATTGAACAAAACATATTAATTTCATTGGAAGTCCTTTAAAGATTTTGAATGAAAACAATAACGTACTTTAAAGGTAAAATGTGATAAATGAAAAATAAATTAGTACAGACGTAAAGCATGCCTTTATTCAGTTTCTTTGATACTACCTTGTCCAATGTTTAAGTATAGTTTCCAGTCTATGTAGTTCCTTAGTGACCTTGCTTGTATTACTTAACCAGTGCTCTCCTAGTTGGTTTAGCTGAGTTTCTAGTTCTGAACAGGTGACAGAGAACAGCAGTCTTTTCCCGTCATCCAATACTTGGTAAAGTTTGGGCTGGTGTTCTGTAAGGCTACGTTTCAGATGCTGTAATGAAAAAAGGCAATAAGAGACAGCTCTGACTCCACAGCAATTATTTTGCTCTTCTGATGAAAATTCCTATCACTCACCTAAGTACAAAGTGTTTCTCAAGGGCAACAGCTATTGCTGAAAGCAGGATGTGGGACTAGGGGAATGAGCTGTCTGGTGATTTTCTTACATTATTGCTACATGGGAAAAAGCAAAATCTTCACTTATTTACCGGGGAGCTGGCATAGCACAGAGGCTAACAGAATGAGCTGTGAGGTCCCTGGTTCAAATGTCATTTTTGTCATAGCCTTCTATTATGCAGTACAAACTATGCAGTCTCACGCGACTCTCCCTCTTCTGCAATCTGGAGATATTAATACTGACCTAGCTTTCAGGACTATTGTATGGGTTACAACAAGGTAATGCTTCAGATATCCTGTAGTATTTCCATGGGTGGAAGGATAAGCACTCACAGAGTTTATCTTTCTTGATTATCTCTCCCAGGCAGCTTGAGATGCCCCCCAACAAGATGGGGGGAGGCAATAAAGTTGTACTCCCTGAGAACATATCCTTTCACTTCTGCAAATATCTGGAGCATCTGTGAACTGTGTTATAAAACATAACTGTTATTTTTATATTGTACAAAAGCCAGTAATATAGGCAGGCAATACACTATCACAAATAAGGAAACACAAACTACCGTAGTTTAAGTCTGTAATTAAAACCTGAAAACATCCACCACAATTACCTGATAAAGTGCAATCCGATCAGTAAGTCTTTCTTCGGATTCCTCTACCAACCCTACAGTAGGTATGCTAGTTTCAACAGTTTCCAGCTGTCTTGCGAGTTCTTGATAGTCCTCATTGAGACGTATCCAAGTCTGTTAACAAACACACATTTAAAACTGAATTGGGCTCTTAGTGATTTCCAAATATATTTCCTAAGTTCTCTCTCTCTCGGCTTGACTTCGCGAACGAAGATTTAAGAAGGGTGCAGTAGTCCAGTTAAACTGACTGTGATAGGACCTCAGGTGCATTATGCATGCCGAGGCATGGGATTATATTTTATTTATGTTACTTAATAAAAGTAAGACTTCGTTTTAAGTAAACTGATCTTTAAGGGCATTGAAGGGAAACTCAGTTCTGAAAAAAGTACTATGTATCAACAATATGACTTAAATAAAAAATGCATCTGTTGAACAGAAGCAAACATTTGACTAAATGCTGAGAAGAAAAGGAAACACAGGTATCTATTTACTTCATTTATACCCTGCTTTCTCCCCAATAGGAATGCAAAACAGCTTACATTGTTCTCCTCCATTATTTCTTCACAAGACCCATGTGATAGGGCTAAGATTAGAGCACATGACTGACCCCAAAGTCACCCAGTGAGCTTCCATAGAAAGGCAGGGAACTGAGCCTTGCTCTCTCACACCCTAGTCTGACACTCTAGCCACTACACTAGTTCTTATTTACTTTCTTCTTACTCTGTTGTTAATGGATTTCCTGCTACAAAAGTATTATTAGATCGGCCCTTTAGGCCTACCTAAATATTGTGTAAACACAATTTTATTTGGTAACATATGGTAACAAATTATATTTTTTGCATCATTAATAACTTCTTTTATCTATCCCATATATTACTTTTCACTCCCCCCTCCCCCCGTTACTTGACCCCTGCCGGTGTTATTTACTTAAAATACTAATATTTAAAGGTACCCTTAACTAACAAAAACAAAAAATAATATTCTTCTTTTTTCTAAATCATTATCGAAGATTGTTCAATGGCCTTTTATTTTCCACTCTTTTTCTACATATCTTCTGAACTTTTTCCACTCCATCTTAAAAACGTCTAAATCATAGTCTCATAAAGTTCTTGTTAATTTGTCCATTTCACTCCATGTCATAACTTTTACAATCCAATCCCATTTCTCTGTCATTTTTTCTTGCTTCCACAACTGCGCATATAATGTCCTAGCAGCCGAAAGCAAGTACCAAATTACAGTTCTATCTTCTTTTGGAAATTTTTCCATTTGTAATCCCAACAGAAAAGTCTCTGCAACTTTTTAAAATTCATATCCCAAGATTTCTTGTTGAATCAACAGCCAATACTTTTTTGCTCTTTCACAAGTCCACCATATATGGTAGAAAGAACCTTCATGTTTTTTACATTTCCAACAACTATCTGGCATCTTGTTGTTCATCTTTGCCATTTTTTTTAGGAGTCATATACCATCTATACATCATTTTAAAACAGTTCTCTTTAATACTATGAGATGTTGAAAGCTTCATAGAATTCTTCCATAAATATTCCCAAGTTTCCATCTGTATTTCTTTATTTACATTAATTGCCCATTTAATCATTTGGGATTTCACTACTTCATCCTCTGTAGACCATTTTAAAAGTAACTTATATATTTTTGAAATTAATTTTTCATTGTCTCCAAGCAGAACCTTTTCCATTTCTGTTTGTTCTTTTCTTATTCCTTCAGTTTTGATATCATTATCCACCAAACTCTTTATTTGTTGCATTTGGAACCAATCATATTTATTATTCAGCTCTTCAGCAGTTTTCAATTTTATTTTGCCACCTTGTATTTTTAATAATTGATTATATGATTATTTTCTTCACCTATCTCAGCTGTTATCTTTATTACTTCAGCTGGCACTATCCGTAACGGTCTTCTCTCATCTCCATATTTCTTATATTTCATCCATGTATTTAGCAAATTATTTCTTATATAATGGTGAGAGAAAAAACCGTCCATCTTCTTTTTTCTATAATACATGTATGCGTGCCAGCCAAATTTATTTCCGTGACCTTCCAGTGCTAAGAGTTTTTTATTTAACAGCATTATCCATTCTTTTATCCACACTAAACAGACTGCTTCCTGATATAAATTTAAGTTCGGTAATTGAAATCCACCTCTCTCTTTTGCATCTGTCCAAATTTTCATTTTAATCCTTGGTTTCTTCCCAGTTCACACAAAATCTGAAATTTTTCTTTGCCATTTATCAAATTGTTTACTTTCTTTCACAATGGGAATAGTTTGAAACAAATACATTATTCTTGGTAGAATATTCATTTTAATTGCAGCTATTCTACCCAGCAATGACAAATTAAGTTTCTCCATTTTAACATATCTACATCCATTTTACACCATAGCTTCTCATAGTTATTTTTGAACAAATCAATATTCTTCAATGTTATCTCCACACCCAAATATTTTACCTTGGAGGTAACTTTACAACCCGTCAGTCTCTGTAAGGCCTGTTGCTTATTTGTTTGCATATTTTACATAAAAAATTTGATTTTTCTTTGTTAATACAAAGTCCTGCTAACTCCCCATATTCTTGTATTTTAGCTAACAGCAAAGGTGTAACTTGTATAGGATTTTCATTTATGAACATTATATCATCTGCAAATGCTCTATATTTGTAAGTAAATCCTTTTATTTTAATCCTTCAATTTCTTTATCTTCTTGAATCTGCATCAATAATATTTCAAGAGTCATTATAAACAACAATGGGGAAAGCGGACAGCCTTGTCTTGTACCTTTGCTAATTATCATATCTTCTGTAAGATCTCTGTTTATACATAGCCTTGCACGTTGTTCAGTATATATTGCTTTTATCATTCTTATAAAGCTTTCTCCCAAATCCATTTTCTCCATTACTGCAAACATAAAGTCCCAATTTAAATTATCAAATGCTTTCTCTGCATCCGCAAAGAATAATGCTACTTCCTTTTCTGGATGTCTTTCATAATATTCTACAATATTTACAACAGTTCTAATATTGTCTCTTATTTGCCTTTTGGGAAGAAACCCAACTTGATCTTCCTTTATAAAATTTATCAAATGTTGTTTAAGCCGTTCTGCCAAGATTTTTGTATATATTTTATAATCATTATTTAATAGCGAAATTGGTCTGTAATTTTTTACATTTGTGACATCTCTATCTTCCTTTGGAATCAACGAAATAACTGCTTCCTTCCATGTGTTTGGTATTTTCCCTTTTATTCTTATCATGTTCATCAACTTCTGCAATTTTGGTATTAACTCCTCTTTAAAGGTTTTAAAATATTTAGCTGTATATCCATCTGGCCCAGGTGCCTTTCCATTTTTCATCGCGTTAATTGCGGCTTCAATTTCTATTTTTTATATTGGATCAATCAAAACTTTTCACAAATTTTCTGTTAAGGGTTCTATTTTTATCTTTTGTAAATACTCATCCATCTTTTCTTTCTTTATTTTAACACCTTTAAACAACTTGGCATAATACTTAAAAAATTCTCTTTTTATTCCCTCTTGGCTAACCACCTCTTTTCCATCTACACAATTTTATTAATAATTTTATTTTCTCTCTTTTTCTTCAGTTGCCAAGCCAAGTATTTTCCAGGTTTATTTGCTCCCTCAAAAGAATTCTGCTGCAATCTTTTCAGATTCCATTCCAATTCTTTATTTAACAAATGTCTCATTTTCGTTTGTAGTATTGTAATTTCCCTTATAATTTTCTTTTTCCCTGGCCTTTTTCTCAACTCCCCTTCTTTTTTCTTTATTTCATTTTGAATGTCCAACAACTGTTTTTCTTTTGCTCTCTTATCTTTATTATTCAAAGTAATCAATATTCCTCTCATTACTGCTTTATAGGCATCCCAGACCATCTGAAATTCAATATCCTCTTTGTCATTCATTTGAAAGAAAGCTTTAGTTTCATTTTCTAGAAATGTCACTATTTCTTTATTCTGTAGTAAATCTTCATTCAATCTCCATTTTCTCAGTTTCTTATACAATTTTGTAATCCACATTATTGGGTTATGATCGGCCCCAATTTTAGGTAAAATCTCTATTTTCCTTGTTATAAGACCTAAATCCTTAGTGCCCCACAACATGTCAATTCTGGAAAAAGTTTTATGTCTTGCTGAATAAAAGGTGTAGTTCCGCACTTCAGGATTAAATTTCCTCCATATATCCTCCAAATTTCCTTGTTTGACCAATTCAAAAAAGACTTTGGCAATTTTCCTTTATTATTATTTTTTCCCCCCAGAACTATCCAGTGTATTCTTAATTGTTCTGTTAAAATCCCCCATTATCAAAACTTGGTCATAGGTCAGTTCATAAAATTGTTGTATAATGTCTTTTAAAAAAGCATCTTTTGCACCATTAGGTGCATACAGTCCCAATAACAACTTTTTTTTGCATTTAATATTATTTCTACTGCTACAAATCTTCTATCTTTATCTTTAAACACTAATTTTGGCTCCAATTCTTGTTTGATATAAAAAATCACTCCCCTTTTCTTCTGTTCAGCCAGTGAATAAAATTCTAGTCCCAATTGTTTATTCCATAAAAATTTGTAATCCTTTTGTTTAATATACACTTCTTGTCAACAAACGATATTACAATTTTGCTTTTTAATCCAATGAAACGTTGCCCTTCTTTTTTGTGGTGAATTTAGTCCATTTACATTCCAAGTCAATAATTTGTAATCCATCATGGTGCAAATTCTTTATGATCTTCATAAAATCTACGCAGTTCCTGTGCATTAGTAATTGTGATTCTTTTCCCCTGGAGTTCAAACCTCAAACCTTTAGGTATAATCCATCTAAACCTCATTTGATTGTCCCGTAATTTTTCTGTCAGTTTTTTATATGTTCTTCTGTCATTTATCACTTGCCTTGGCAACTCCTTCATAATTCTTACTCTGCTGCCTCCCACTATCAATGTCTTTTCAAAAATTTTGTTCATGATCTTTCCCACCATTTCTTTTGTCATATATCTTATGACAACATCTCTTGACAAATTAGTTTTTTGCGCATAGAGTGAGTTCACTCTATACATATAATCATACATATTTTTAGTCTCTTCAGGATCTGCCTCTAAAAATTCTGCAATTATTTTTATTATACATTCTTTCAAGTCACCATCTTCCTTTTCAGGTACTCCTCTCAGATGTATCTGAGTCTCCATCAATTTACAGTCATGGACTGTCACTTTTTCTTGTATTTTTAACAAGGTGGAGTCATGTACTTTCATTCTCCCTTCTACCTCCTGCACTATCTTAGACATTTCCTCTGTCTCTTTTCTGAGATCTTCCATATCTTTTTAAATCTCATCAATAATTTCTTTTTTAGATGCAGTTATAATCTCTTTCATGCCTTTCATCATTCTGGCCTCTACTGCCTCTAATTGGTCCTGCATTATCTCCAATGAAGCAGCCCTTGTATGGGTTTGCTTATGTTCTGACATTTAAAAACACCGAAAATTTTGATCTCACCAAATTCAAATTTAACTATCAAGATAAAAATATTAGAGCTTGCTTTTTACAAGAAGCCTAATTTTGCTGTCCTCAGAGCTTCCCAGACCGAGATATTAATTTTTAAAGTTTTTAAATCCTTCAAAATGGCGGTTACGACTTTTTGCTTCTAATTTTTTTTCCTTTTTCCTGTTAAAGACTTCTAAAGTCCAATATAAACAATATGTCCAATAGTATTTAAGTTCTTATCATCACCTCAATTATTTCCAACAATTTTTAATATCCCGAAAACTTTAAAAATGTTATTTTAATTTTGACCTCCTTGCAATGGCCGCCGATGTTTCTCTATGGCATTATAGTCCTAGAGTGGGCTTTTCATCTACTACTTCCTGCTTTACTTGCCACCAAATCCCATTTTCGCTGGTAAAGAGATCTTACGATATTTGACATACTTTCTGTGTTGATTGTATATGCTGCAGGTCTGTGACGATGGTGATCTTTTTTCAAAACCGCAAGTAGACCAAACAATAAATTCCTTTGCACTTTTTAGCACTAAATATTAAATACAAACAGGGTAGCCAACCTTCAAGTGAGGCTTGGAAATCTCACAGAATTACAGCAGATCTTTAGATGGCAGACATCACTTCCACTGTGAAAATGAGTGCTTTGGAAGGACTAGTCTATGGTATTGTATCCCATGGACAACCTTCCCCTTTCCAAATCCCTGTCCCCAGGCTCCACTCTAATATCTCCAGGAATTTCCCAACCCTAGTGTTGGCAACCCCTAAGTACAAATGTGTGTATTTAATATTTTTACCCCGCTGTATAGTTCTGCATTTAGTGAGAAATTAAGTTAAATTCACTAGTTCTTTTCAGGAAAGTAAAAGGGAAAATAACATAAAAGTTCTTACCTCTAAAATATATTCCAACTCTACTCCCCTCTTATGAGCCTGTTTTAACACTGCAGAGGCTTGTGTCATCAGGTCTACATGGGACTGAGTCTCCTTTACAAGAGTGAAGCTGCTGATCTTCCTGAAAAGTGTTTCTGTCAGGATCATGTGTGACTCCAGACCCTGGAAATATTCCTGATTTTCAGAAATCAATTTTAAAAAATTAATTATTTTTACCAATGAAACCTCAATGGATTACTTTTAAAAATCCCCTTAAACATAATTGTGCAGGGGGTTAGACTAGATGACTCTGGAGTTCCCTTCTATATGATTCTGGCTGATTTGTTTTCAATTCCCTTCCTAATAATTCCCAGCATGGCGTTGGCCTTTTTTATTGCAATCGCACACTCTCTTGACATTTTCAGTGAGTTATCTACCAAGATCTCTCTCTTGGTCAGTCTCTGCCAGTTCACACCCCATCAACTTGTATTTGTAGCTGGGATTCTTGGCCCCAATGTGCATTACTTTGCACTTGGCCACATTGAACCTCATCTGCCACGTTGACCCAGCCTCAACAGATTCCTTTAGAGTTCCTCACAATCCTCTCTGGTTCTCACCACCCTGAACAATTTAGTGTCATCTGCAAACTTGGCCACTTCACTGCTTACTCTCAACTCCAAATCATTTATGAACAAGTTAAAGAGCATGGGATCCAATACTGAGCCCTGCGGCACCCCACTGTTTACCGTCCTCCACTGTGAAGACTGCCCATTTATACTCACTCTCTGCTTCCTATTAATTAGCCAGTTTTTGATCCACAAGAGGACCTATCCTTTTACTCCATGACTCTCGAGCTTACTAAGGAGTCTTTGATGAGGAACTTTATCAAAAGCTTTCTGGAAGTCAAGGTAAACAACATCTATCGGGTCTCCATTGTCCACATGTTTGTTCACCCCCTCAAAGAAATGTAACAGGTAAGTGAGGCAAGATCTTCGCTTACAGAACCCATACTGAGTCTTCCTCAATAACTCGTGTTCATCGTGCCTACTCATTCTGCCCTTGATAATGGTTTCTACCAACTTTCCCGGTATTGAAGTCAGACTGACTGGCCTGTAGTTTCCCGGAACTCCTCTGGAACCCTTTTTAAAGATGGGGGTGACATTTGCTACCTTCCAGTCCTCAGGAACGGAGGCAGATTTCAATGAAAGATTACATATTTTTGTCAGGAGATCCACAAGTTCAACTTTGAGTTCTTTCAGAACTCTTGGATGTATGCCATCCGGACCTGGTGACTTATTAGTTTTTAATTCGTCTATCAGTTGTAGGACCTCCTATCTTGTCATCTCAATCTGACTCAGATCTTTCAACACCCCTTCCAATATAAGTGGTTCTGGAGCAGGCAAACACTTCTCATCTTCCACAGTGAAGACGGAGGCAAAAAATGCATTCAGCTTCTCAGCCATTTCTCTATCCTCCTTCAGTAATCCTTTGACCCCTTGGTCATCCAAGGGCCCCACTGCCTCCCTGGCTGGATTCCTGCTTCTAATATATTTGAAGAAATTTTTATTGTTGGTCTTTATGTTTTTTGCAATATGCTCCTCATAGTCCCTTTTTGACTGCCTGATCACAGTCTTGCATTTGATTTGCCACATCCTGTGTTCCCTTTTATTAATTTCATTTGGACTAGCTTTCCACTGCTTAAAGGAGTCCTTCTTACCTTTTACAGCTTCCATTACTTTGTTTGTTAACCATGCAGGCCTTTTCTTATACCTGTTTGTGCCTTTCCTAACTTGTACATATTTTATCTGAGCTTCTAGGATTGTAGTTTTAAATAGCCTCCAAGCTTCCCCAAGAGTTTTGACTGTATTTATCTTTCCTTCCAGTTTCCTCTTCACATGCCTCCTCATCTCAGAGAATTTTCCCCTTTTAAAGTTAAATGTGGTTTTGCTGGTCTTTTGGGGCAAGTCTCTATTTATACAAATGGTGAAATCAATAACGTTATGGTCACTGCTTCCAAGCGGTGAATTCACTTTTACATCTCTCACCAAGTCATGCGCATTGCTTAGGACCAAATCCAGGATCGCCCCACCCCTGGTAGGTTCAGAGACCATCTGCTCCATAGCACAGTCATTGAGATCATCTAGAAACTCAATCTCTTTCTCTCAACCAGAACACATATTGACCCAATCAATCTGCGGGTAGTTAAAATCACCTACAACGACACAGTTTTTACATCTAGCCACTATCTTTAAGCCTTCCATCATATTATAATCGTCTTCTATCTTTTGATTTGGTGGGCGATAACAAACTCCCATAGTTAAATTTCCTTTTGGGCCCTCTATTTCAGCCCAAAGCATTTCTAGAAGGGAATCTAATTATCTGACCTCAGTCTTACTGGACCGTATGCCCTCTCTGACATACAGAGCCACCCCACCTCCAACCCTTCCCTCCCTATCCTTCCGATATAACTTATATCCAGGAATCACTGTGTCCCACTGATTCGCCTCATTTCACCAAGTTTCTGAAATTCCCACAATGTCTATGTTTTCTCCCAACACTAAACATTCCAACTCACCAATTTTACTTTGAAAATTTCTATCATTTGTGTACAAACATCTATAATTTCCCATGTAAACTAGGCCTGCCACCTTCTTCCTGCCCCCTTGAGATTCTGGCAGGCATACTGTTTGTCACCATCTCAGTGGACAACTCTGATCCATTACCCGGTAGAAAAGTAACAGCTAACCCTTCATCTCTTTGAGATGAGTCCTCCCGAACCAGAGACATTTCATCTCCTTTCGGCTTTCCCCCAAGATTTAGTTTAAAAACTGCTCTGCCACCTTTTTGATTTTAAGCACCAGCAGCCTGGTTCTATCTGGGGACAAGTGGAGACTGTCTCTTTTGTACAGCTCCCGCTTGTTCCAGAAAGCATCCCAGTGCCTAACAAATTTAAACCCCTCCTCCTTACACCATCATCTCATCCACACATCGAGACTTCTAATTTGTGCCTGTCTCTCCAGCCCTGCACATGGAACAGGTAGCGCTTCTGAGAAGGCTACCTTGGAGGTCCTGGCCTTAAGCCTCCCACCTAGCAGCCTAAATTTTTCCTCCAGGACCTCACGACTGCATTTCCCCACATCGTTGGTGCCAATATGCACCACGACCACTGGCTCCTCCCCAGCACTATCAGTCTATCTACTACACGCGTAATGTCCGCTACCTTCACACCAGGAAGGCAAGTCACCATACTGTCGGTACGCAGTTTTGCCACCCAGCTGTCTACTTGCCTAAGGATCGAATCACCAACTACCAAGACCCTCCCTCTCTCCCTGCACAGGAATGGTTCCTTGGTATGAAAGGATTCCCGCTCACCGACTGAAGAAGAGATCCCTTCTGAGGGCGCATTCCCCTTATCCTCAGCACGGTGCTCTGTTCCCTCTCAACACTCATGCTCCCTGGCAGCAACGGGGCTGCCACATGCTGAGCAGGGCTCATCTAACACGTCCCTGAGAGTCTTCCCCGAGTGCCTAACTGACTGTCTCTGCTTCTCCAGGTCAGTCACCTCGGCCTCAAGGGTACAAACTCGTTCCTTGAGGACCAGCAGCTCTTTGCATCGAGCACACACCCAAGACTTCTGTCCTGTGGGCAGATAGTCATACATGTGACACTCAGTGCAAAACACTGGAAAGCCCCCACCCCCCTGCTGGCATTCTACCTTTATGATAGCTTTTTAAAAATATACAGTCCCCTTTTAAACCCTGTTTGTTTATGTGGCTCCCCATCTGGAGAGTCTACTTACCTTATTGGGAACACAAGGAATCTGGGTTCCTGGTCCTTACAGAGCCCCCAGGCTAAGAGCCACAGGCAAAGAGCCCTATAGCTCTAACCTCTGGCAAGGCGCAGCTTAATAATGCAAAGAGGGTGGGGAACACAGCCACTCCTAATTAATCAGCAACTATCACCTTCAATCACCTTTAGCCCTTCACACAAACTCAGAAGTTTTCAGCAACTTTCCCAGCTGCTGAGCCACAAACCTCACCCTTGTAGCACTTCTCTGCTCTGTCCCAGAGCTCTCTGAAACTGAGACTTTGATCCCAAGTTTAATCATAAATGATTCATATGAGTATTTGGGATATGATTTTTGGTGTTGTTTGGATTATTCTAGTTAAAGGACTATATTGTCTTTATAAGAACATAAGAGAAGCTATGTTGGATCAGGCCAATGTCCCATCTAGTCCAACACTCTGCGTCAATCAGTGAGCAAAAACCCCAGGTGCCATCAGGAGGTTCATCAGTGGGGCCATTGATTTTTTAGTGGGGCCATTGATTTTTCCTGAAGAAATGTACACGAAACAGACACATCAAGTTGACTGTCTGCTATGGGAGATTTACACCCTTTTGGTATGGAATACTGAATTGAGAAGACATTAGCTCTCAAAATAAGACAACTTTTTTTCCATGCCAGAGACTATGGACATCATGTATTGCTGGACATCATGTATCGGTGTGATTCTTGAATTACTGTTCACTGCAACTGGAAATTGCAAGACAAGATCACATTGGAGAATCTCTGCTTTAGTATTATACTAATTACCATCATTTCTATAAAGTATTGTGTGATACGTTGTTCTTCATAATTTGTTGCAATAACCATATTGGCTCATATTGATACCACTATTAGCAGAGCAACCTCTGATGCTTGGTCCTCCAAGGCTTCTCCCCCCATGAGCCATGCAAAGTTCCTAGCCTCAGCCACTGGGCATGCCATGGCTTCCTGCCCCCTCACCACTGTAGCTTCCATGTCTGCCATTTTTTTGTGTGGAGGGGTTAGGTTTTAAACTTCCCAGTGTATTTTTAAACCTTTTTGGATTTTTCTGCAAATGTGAGGAATCCTGAAAGTTTTGCAGAACTATTTGTTTTTAGTCACTATAGGCCTGATCTGTGAATTTAAATATCTGCAGATCAGTCACATTTGGTTATTATAGTATAAGAAATATTTCCTTTTTCATAAGGTATGTGTATTGTTTTTACCTTATGCTTGTCAAGAAGTGTTTGGACTTCTTCTCTAGAAGAAACAATCATTTTCTGGTCAACAGCCATCTTTTCTTTGCCAGTTTCAATGAGGTCAGCTAGATCCAGCAATGCTTGCTCATATTGACCTTTAACAGCCAGATTCTGATTCAGTCCACTGCGCCGGGATCCTATGATCTTTATCAACTCATCATACATATCCTGGCATGGGAAAAGAAGCAACAATAATCATCTTTCTTCCAGTTACAGACAACCTACATTATCTGAGTCATCATACCTTAATGATTTATTTTTACTTGAATTTTATCTGCCCGGTTTTGTGGCATGGTACCTGTCTGGATTTTGTGTTGCTCCCCCACCCCTTTCTGATGTTGCTATGTGCTGTAATTTTGGGGGTTATTTTTATTGCTATTCATTACAATTTAATTTGTATTGTTTTATTTTGAATGGTCACAAACTTCTAAACATTTTTCTGAAGCGACTAACAAACTAAATAAGAAAAAATCATAGTTAAATAAAATGCTTTAGAATTATTCATTTAAAGAATCTTGTCAGATAAATGAATGTTGTTAATATCAATAAATAATTTTTATCTATAAACACAGAACTAAAAGTTCTGCTAAAACATTTAGAAGTTCTTTTAAAAGAATTTCTTACCTGAAGTTTTGATAACTCTTGCATGGAAGGTTGGTCTATCTGTAGCTTATCTCCACGTTTCTTTAATTCAGTGATTGCTGCATCAAGTTCTTTTAGTCCATCTTCTGCTTGCTGAACAGCCTGAAGAGGAGATAATTGCAATAATTAGCTATAGCATCATTTTAAAAAAATCCCACTATACTGTAATGGTTTTTGAAGTTGTCACACAAAATAACTGTGAAGGCTGCTGATATACTAGCACCTTCAGACATTGTAATAAACTGTGATTTATTTAAATCACAGTTTGTTGCCAAACCCTGGATAGCTTACTATGCATTTGTAAGTCTAAATCCTGTTTTAATCTACTGCTTGCCTGCTTTCCCATTTCCAAGCTAAATCCACAGGTGTTATCTGAAGGGCCCTGGCCTTGCTATTCTGATAGCAAAGCTTCGCTTCATATGTAATAGGGATGGGGCACAGGCCAGGAAATCCCAGTTCGGAGCTCGCAAACCAGGTGGCCCCACGTCAAAAACTCTGCCTGAACTGAACCAGTTCAGGACCCCTGGTGATGCTCTTGCATCACTTCTAGGTGGCGCCTGTGTCATCTGAAAGTGATGCAAGCACATCACCCCCCAACATGCTAGTGTCACTTCCGAGTGGCATCAGGCACCACTCTCAACATGCTTGCGTCACTTCCAGATGATGTGGGCATGCTGGGGTGGCACCCAACACCACCCCAAAGTGGTATGGGCACACTGGGAGGCTAAACACCCAAACAGAGCAGAAGATTGGTGAGTGTTATGGGGAAGGTGATTTTTTGAACCACAGTTCGGGGTTTACAAACTGACTAAAGTCTGGCCTGGACTTTGGCTCAGGTTTGGGTCTGTGGCCATCTCTAATATGCAGCCCACTTGCTATAATCAGCTAGAATAAATGGGAAGGGAATGGGGGAAAGGCGGAGAAATAGTTCAGACTTTCTATTGCTCTGTATTATCTTCTTTGTATGAAGGAGGTTAAGAGGGATGTTGATTTGGAACAAACTGGGATTTCTGCATTCACACTTCACAAGAAACCACAGTTAACAAGCAGGGGTAGAATTCTAGCAGGAGCTCCTTTGCATATTAGGTCACATACCCCTGATGTAGCCGATCTCCAAGAGCTTACAAGGCTCCTGCTAGAATTCCACCCCGTTAACAAACAAGGTACAAACCAAAGTTTGGAATTCCAGTTTAGTACCAGGAACCCAACGTCTGTTGGACAGCATGCATTCAATGTTCCCTGTAAGCTGCAGAGTCTTGTGAGCAAAAATTCTACTTTGTGCGCTACTGGTATTAAAGCTGTGAGCTACTGGCATTAAAGTTGTGAGCTACTGCATAAATTACTGTGCTCTGGGCTATTTTTCCTGAGCTAATACAAAAATTTGTGAGCCAGAGGCTAAAAATCTATGAGCTAGCTCATGTTAACAGCTTCGAGGGAACATTGATTTAGACATGCTTCTCAAACACACTGCCCACTTTCTCAATGGATAACCTTTTTAAAAATGAAAAGTGTTTTTTAAAAATGAAATGTATTCCTTCCTTTTATTCTCCTTTACATTTTACATCATAACACTGGATCCAGTGCAAAGAATTTCCATCAGCAGAATGAACTTTCTTGCCTCTCTCATCTTACTGCAGACCAAAGAGCCCCTTGAAATGTTGCTCCTGGATGTGCGACTAGATCCAATTCTATGTCTTTTTATTAGGAAACCACAAGAACTGTACAAGGATATGGTCATCATTGCTGCTAACAGTAAAGGAGCTGGGCCTACTGGATTACATCCAAGGGATTATCAGAATAAACTACTTCAATGGGTTCTTGTGAGGATAATGTAGAGAATTTCAGGGGGGAAATATTAATCAAAAGGGGGGGGAGTTGGGAGAGGGAGAGTTCAAAAATGGCCTGATGAAACCATAGAGGCATGAAGTATAGACATTAGTTAGTTAAAGGGAAAAAATGGAGGAGGAGAATTATTCTGCTCAAATCCTTAAGACCTTGTGGAATCTTGGATAGTGAAATTTTGGAGGTAGGGGGATGTTCAAATTGTTCTTCTCTCCCACAGATACTCCTGGAGGTCCATATTATTACTCTTATTTACAATCAAAAGCCCTCTTGCTTTTATAATAGCACATACTATTATATATCCAAAATTTAGTCCAACAGAGGTCAACAAAACAAAGCACAGTATTTATGTCAAATTCTGCTTACAGTGTGACACCAAAAAACTATTTATTGGATCAAGTGTGGCTGATGAGTGTAAGTGCATAGCTCTGAACTTCCCAGCACATTTCTAGGTATGTCATACAGTGTTTATGCCCATGCAAGTGTATTGAGATAGCGTTTGAAGGTCAAGCACTGGCTTTCTGTGCTGAGGGGGAGAGAGAGAGAGAGAATATGCCTGTCCTCTCGAGACTATTTTGGGTGTGATTCAATGGTATGCATTCACTGGTACTCTTTTTCATATTTAGAAATAGGAATATGGAAGTACCTTCATTTGTTCTGTTTCAGGCCGTTCGACTGCTTCAGATAGTTTCTGCAGGACAATATACTTGTTGTCTGCTAGGGATGTAAACATCAACTTCAGGTCATTCTGTCAGTGAGAAAAATGGGGAAATGACAAGTGAGATTTTAAAATGATGAAATAATTTGGAAGACTCAAACACAGGTTTCTTTTAGCAGTGGTTTGAGAATCAGTACACTGGAGGTAAAAAGAATCTTCTGCCAGTGAGAAGCAATTGAAGGGAAAGGGGATCCAGCAACAACCTTATTGCAGCCCATTGTGAACAGCTTTGAAGGTATGGAACAGCTAGCTCAGCACTGTGCAGAAACATGAATCCTGACTTGCTGGAAGCATCTAGCATGGGCCATGATGCCAGTGCTCTGGACAGTGCTAAGGTGCTTGGTATGTCAGCCATGTACCTGCATGGTGCTGAGTTACCAGCCCTGATTCCTCTGCCTCCATTTTGCAATACTCTGCCATAAGTGCACTGGGTCCACTTTTCATTAAATAGTAAATGTGCTTTTGTCTACACTTCTGTGCCTCATGAACTGCCTTTAGTTTCTCACTTAATGAAGATAAACTACTAATTTCTCTATAAAAATCACAATGGAAAAATGATAAAAAGATGCACAGATTCCCTGGGGAGTGACCCAGATGAAAAAATTATTTAAATCCTCATGTATATACATGAAAGTCCTGTACGTGTGTCCATCTTGCAGATCAAACAACAGTCTTCAAAATAGTTCACAATAAGGTAAATTAGACAACATAAAATGAAAATAATAATACAATAACAAATATAGAGCAACAGTGGTTAAAGTATTCAACTTGGATCTGGGAGACCAGGTTCAAATCTCTGCTCTGCTATTGAAGCTGGCTAGACCAGTCACATACTCTCACCCTAAACTACTTCAGTGGGTTCTTGTGAGGATAATGTGGAGGAACGGAGAATGATGTAAGCTACTGGGGAGAAAAGTGGGGTAATATTAAATTAGAAAAATGGTGTCACATCAAGTACAAAGTGCCATCTAAAATAAAATGTTTGCCTGGCATCTGAAAGTCAACAAAGATAGAGCAGAGCAAGCATCCCTGTGGAGGAAGCAATTTCAGTGCTATGGCTGAGGTTCTGTCCTAAATAACTACCCACTGTACTTCAAATAGTGGGGGAACAGAGGCATCAAGGAACAGCTTAAAGAATGAGTAGTCCTTTATGTTTCTTGGACCAAAAATATTTATGACTGCAAAGGCCAACACCAGCACTTTGATTTGCACCCAGAAAAGAACTGGAAGCCAATGAAGATGTTACAAAACTGGAATGATGTGCTCCACTGAGGCCTGCTCCAGTCAACACTCCAAAGGTCACATTTTGAACCAATTGTAGCTTTTGAATACTCTTCAAAGGCAGTCCCATGCTGAGTGTGTTACAGTAATTCAGTCTGAATGTCACTGAAGCATGATTTACCATAGCTAGGTTATTTTGATCCAGGAAAAGTTGTAACTGGCAAACCCAGGCCAGTTGGTAAAAGCCACTTGACTACCTCCACCACCTGAGTATTAAAGAGCACTGCCAGATCCAAGACTGTCAACAGCTGCATTTCTAAACATAACTGTTATCGCTGGCGGATTTTCAAACATGAGGAATAAATACTTTCCAACCATTATAGCTTGCTCTGTATTGCACAGAGGACTATCAATATTTACACTCTCACACCTAAGAGCAAACAGCACATTTAATGTTTGCAATGTCATATGATATCACATACAGCTCTTGTGGTGCAAATACGTCTGGAAAAAGTACGTAGCTAGATATACTGCAGTATGAGAAGTTAACTGTGGTGGAAACAGTGGCAAATTTCATACTTGTTACTTGAAATTGACACCAGCTTTTCCTAATTAATCACAACACAATATGCGGGCTATAAACACAGTCTACGGGATTATTCTGGTAAAGGAAGTCCAACTAACAGCATTTTTACCATCTGGGCACACCTCCACTCTTATACAATGTGGCAAGGAAACGCTGCCTGCCTCTATAGGAGTACTCCACCTGAATAATGGGGTTCCCAGCTTTGGAAACAAAATGGATTCTTGTCAGAAACAGGCTACTCCCCACCCTGCACCTGAATGGTTCATATTTGAACTGCTGAATCATTTGACTGGACACTGACCATCCTACTCTGCAATAAGTAATGCAATACACCTTGATTTTGGAATGTTGGGCTACAATTTTTTTAAAAAATATTTAAGGTGGAACAAAAATCTTTTTGGTTGTGACTGCAGTGGACTAGAAAACTGGAATATGTTACAGTAAAAGTTTAATTTTTTTGTAATGGACCAATTGCATTTTTCCCTGCAATGTAAATGTAAAATTTTACAACTAAACATTTTGACCTGAAAATTCAGTATTTGCTGGAATCTTCCTTTCATCAGTTGGCACCTGTGGTTTACTACAGTTTCCAGTAATATTAGCCTCTGCTGCAAACAGTCCAATGTTTCTTCTATCACATCTTTGTTATCAGCATTCTCAGGAAACATTTGAGAAAATAAATGCTTGTTTTCACCCATTTTTTCTGCCATTTCCTTGATATCTTTAACAAGATCCTGGAGTAAACAAAACTTTAAATTAGATACATTAAAAACAGTAGATCAGTTAACAATAACAACAGTAGTAATCATCAGTGATAATCTTGTTTCATAAAACTTTTCTCACCCTTGAATTAAAATCATGGTAGCAAAAACTGTCAGTGATATAAAATACCTATAGAAATGAAACATACCATGATGCCAAACACACTGACATAGATCCCAGTGGCTCCTGGTACATATTTATTGTATTTTTATCAAACTTTGCAACCAAAAATTGGTTCCTAAATTGACACAAAGGAATTCAAATATGAATAAATGATAATTATACTTCAACTCAAAATATTTCTTGGGCGTTAATTCAGGCATGATGGAATGTTGCTGACAGTTGCCTGCCTTCCACTTCCCCAGATGAAAACACAGGGGTACGATGAGCCTATGCAGGCTCAGGGTGCAAAATTTGGCCAATCAGGGGGTGGATGGCCAGCCAGGTTGGGCAGTGGCCGCCATCCCCAAACAGTCTGGTTCAGCGCGAGCTCCCCACCTGCCCGCCCTTTTAAGACCAGGTGGGATTAGCTAGCCGCAGGTTACGGGGCTGAGCAGGTATTTTTTGGGCCTCACCCAGATTGGCAGTAGAAGGGGCCTTTTTCACCTCTTCCACATGGTCAGAGCGGGTGAGGCATAAATAGGCCTGTCACAGGTTAGGCCCTAATTGGGATGGCGGAAAAGCATGAGTTAAAAGGGTTTTTGAATTGGCAACCACCCTGAGACAGCAGCAATGGGGAGGGTCCTCAATAGGGCTACCTAGAGGCTTGGCTGTACAAGTGGCTTGGTTGGGGGATCCTTGGGGGAGCATATTACCATCCTTAAAGCTTCACTGTCATGGGCCGGGGTGTGCACTCCCATCCCCTGTACGCACTAGTGTGCGGGCCATGACAGGTAAGGTTTGGAGGGTTCCAGACCTTGCCCTGAGCCGTGGTGGATTTGCCCTGTCAGGGAGCTTGCTTTGCAAGTTCAAGGCAACCCATGCTTTATGATGTATGTAATGGTGCAGATAAGCTTAAGTGTAAATAAAGTCCCAGTTTAACCCATAGCTTGTGTAGTGTTTTTATTCGAGGGGTAGGTGGGCAACTATTCTTCAGCATAAGAATGTTATATTAATTAACTAAAATATTTTAACTCTGGCTTTCTTCTTAACTCAGGGCAGCTTACAATAATAGGTAAACCTTACAAATGAAAACCAAAAGGAAATATAAATCCTCAAATACCCATCAGAAGCCTTGGCAAAAGAACAAACCATGCAGCACCTTTTAAAGATCTCCAACAAAGGAAGCCCATTGCACAGAGCAATGAGGCAAAAGGCCCAGGCTCTGCTTGATGCCAGGCATGCCATAATAAGGGTCTGATTAGAAGATATATTAAACATGAGTTGGATTGGGGAGGAAATTGGTCCCCAAATACGTGCAGTGGCAGGAGCAGCTTCATTATTCCTTCCCTTCTACTAGGGATGTGCAAAAAAAAAAAAAAAAAAAATTCGGATTAACACGGATTCGGAAGTATACGGGGGAGAAAAATTCGGAATCCCCGTATACTCCTGAATACCGCATTCGGAATAGCTGCATATATGGTAGATGCACGGCTATTACCGAATATACGACCCTATTATACCGTATGGGCCATTGAAATCAATGGCAAATAGGGTATATTTGAAGCCGCATGGAGGGGAGGGGGTTTGAGATAGAGCCCCCAAATTTGCAGGGGACCTGCAGGGGACTCTCCCCTCCAAGCCCCCCAAGTCCCAAAAAGATTGGGCCAGGGGATCCCATTCCAGGGGCACCCAAAGAGGGTGCCCCTATTCCATCATTATACCCTATGGGCCATTGAAATCAATGGCAACATAGGGCATAATTAGAGGCTACTGGGGGGCAGGGGGTTTGAGGGAGAGCCCCCAAATTTGCAGGGGACCTGCAGGGGACTCTCCCCTCCAACCCCCCCAAGTCCCAAAATGATTGGGCCAGGGGGTCCCTGTCTTTGGGCTCCCCAAAAGGCCCATTGCTAACAATGATGGGGAAAGCCCAATTAGCCACTTCCTCACTGTAATTGTCGTGGGAAAAGTGGCTCTGGGGGAGCAGGGGGTTTTGAGGAGAGCCCCCCAAACTGCTGTGCAGCTTCAGGGCACTGTCCCACACAAAACCCACAAGGCCAAAAAAAATTGGACCTGGGGGTCCAATTCCTGGGGCACACAAAGCCAAACCTAACCACATCAGAGAATCTCTATAGGACCCAAATGCACTACATCCCTCTATCTACTCTATGAACCCTGCAGGGCAGGCCTGGAAGCAATATAAAACCCAGTTGCAACGTCACTGCCACACAAAACACAATCTGCTCAAGGTCTGCTCTGCAGACCTGGCTGCAGCAAACCCAGATGCCAGCTCTCCAGCCCTGCCCCAAACAACACGGGGAGACCTAGCCAACCACAACAAACCTGCTGGTTCTGGGTCTCTCACCCAGGTGCCAGCTTCCCGGCCACAGAACACACAATCTACTCTATAAAAACAAGAAAGTGACCCAGCCCACACACACCCTCACCAACCCCCACACCAACCAGAGACAATTTAAAAAAACCAAAACAAAACCAGCAGAATCACAAAAGGCCAAGTGTTAAAAAAGTGGCCTTTTCACCAACAAGAAAGCTCAGGCCAAATAAGTCAACAACACCCCCCCCCCTTAAAACCAGACCAGGAAAAGGGGGACAAAAGTGGCCTTTTAAACAATGGAAATTAGGCCAAACAGCACCCCCCCCAAGAACCCAAAGAAAAGAGTAACAGCAGCAACAAATCAAACACTGAATACTTTTAAAACAGTAAAAAATTAACTTTTAACAATACAGGAACTTTGCAAACCCCTCCCCAAAGAAACACTTCACCCTAACCCCAAGAGATCCAAGCCACCCAAATCAGGAGAAGTAAAAGGACACTGCACTTTTAAAAGTCCTCTCACTAAATTAAGATATGGGCAAATTGGCAAAAACCCCCCACCCCAGGCCCCCTCCCCAAGCAGAAACCCCCAAATAAGCTACCCCACCACCACCCAAATCTGGATAAGTAAAGGGACTCTAAGTCTTAAAAAAAGTCCTTTTACCAACAATAAATAAAAACAAGAACCCCAAGAGTGTCTTACCTTGTCTTCTCTAGTCCAGGGGTAAGGCTGAATGAGAGAGCTGCAGGCAGCAGAAGCCAGGAAGGAAGACTCCTTAAAAAGCCCTTCAAAGCATGCATTTGCAATGCATTTTGCAAATGCATGCTTTGGATTGGCTGCTGGGGCTCCTCTCCCCCCCCCCCTCCCTGATCCCAGGGAGAGGCGGGAAGAGGCCACTAAAGGCGCGAAATTAGGCAAGCAGCTCCTTTGAAGCTGCAGAAGCTAATTTGCCGCCTTTAGAATTGACAGCCGCATACTTACGAATAGCTATTCGTAAGTATGTGGCAAGCCTTATTCGGCTCCCGTATAATGGGCGCCTATGGGAATCGGCTTCAGCCTATTCCGTATGGAGCCGAATCAGTGCTGATTTGGCTGTAAATACGGTTCGGCCGAACCGAATGCACATCCCTACCTTCTACCCCACATGCTT
This sequence comes from Heteronotia binoei, assembly GCF_032191835.1. Lineage (NCBI taxonomy): Eukaryota > Metazoa > Chordata > Lepidosauria > Squamata > Gekkonidae > Heteronotia > Heteronotia binoei. The sequence goes on from NC_083223.1 coordinate 133,959,316, forward strand.
TCAATAGCAGAAAAGGGTGGTAGAGGAAAGGCTGTTTGTCTTACTGCCAAGTTCCATGTCTCTGTGCTATTTCTATCATGCTGGCTCCTAGTGAATAAGCCATTACTTCCATTGCAAACAACATGGAAGGGATGTTCTGAAGACAATCTAGACTAGGATGTTCCAGTTCCCTTTAATCCTGTTACTCTCATGATCATCCTGAAACTGGTGGCCAATAACAATGGTGACTGGGGAAAAGGAGGGAGCTGTGCTACAGCTGAGTAACAGAATTTCCCAACTGAAGATATTGGGGGGGGGGGGGGAATAAGAATTCCTAACCCCTGTGAGTCCCGCCTGCCCTAGTAACGTCTGCCAGAACTCTCAATATAGTTCTTTGATTGCCTGGAAAAGAGAGCTGCAGCCTCTTTACCTTCTTGTCCTAATCCATTTCCTCAAGGAAGCCACTTCTTGGGTGAATGGTGTGTGTGTGTGTGCCCAGCAGAGAGGGAAAAATAAAAATGGAGGGAAGGGGACCCACTAGAAGAAAGGGAGGGATGGCAAGAAAGTTGGACCTTTCCCATGGTCACACAAGCAGCCTGATTCACAGTACCCAATCTGCATCATCTTCCTTTTGTTGCTGTGTTTGTGGATTCTATATAAGGGCACATTGACTGCCCTGCTGAGCAGCCTTGAGGTTGCCTGCCTCTATCCCAAGGGCAGGGCAAACACCGTTTTTGTGGCTAATGAGCAGACAGGGCAGTTCCATTGCAAATAGCACAGGGATGCTCTGGAGATAACTGGGGCCAGGATATTTTGATTAATTTCATTTTTGGCACTGCAGCTCCCACGAAGGTGCTGACCAGTTCTGAAACTCTTAACTTTATGTTTGGTTAAGTTGTGCCTACTACATACATACTGTATATGCATGCATATCTTTTTATTATTACATGTCCTCAAAGAGCTTTTTTGTATTTGCATATTAGGCCACACCCCCTGAGATCATTGGAAGTGACATCACCCATTCAGCAGGTAACTTTCCGCATATTGACACAGAACAGTACAGTGCCATCAGCTGCACTTCATGGGTGTGTGTTCTCACACAGCCCAATGAAAGACCTTGTCCCTCCTCCAATATTGCTGGAGAGAGAGAGCCACATGCAGTGGAGCGGGCAGCGGCAGGCCCAGCTTCTCCGGGGTGGGGGTGCTTGTGGGCAGCTCAGCATCTCTCACTCTCTTCACAAGCCTGATGGAGGCTGGAGGCAGCAGAGAGGACAGAGCATGAGGTCTGGGAGTGCATGGCTGCCTAGTGCCTTCCCTCCACCAGAGACTTTTTTTTGAGCTGCAGCTCTGGCCAAGCCAGCCGAAACTGCATTCCTGTGCATTCCTGTTCAAAAAAAGTCCTGCATATCCATATGTTTCAAAAAGTGAAAAAGCACCACATTAATTTGTAATTTAAGAATTCACTTACTTCCTGATTACAGAGGCAAGTTTCAGTCACTTCAGATACTGTGCCTGTGGCAACAAATAAATGTTCTTCAACACCATCTAGCCAGGAAGAGGTGGCTGAAACACCAGTGTACAACTTCTGCTCAAAATGCAGGCTGTTCTTTGCTGCTCCTCCAGCCTAAACAAAAACATCCAGAAGGAGAGTGGCAAGATGTCAGTGTGATTATATATTTGGAGACAGATCATTTATATCTTACCTTTGTAGATGTCAATAAGGATCATAAGAACATAAACACAGCCATGTGTTCTGATCAGCAGTCTATCTAGTACTGTTTCACATAGTAGCCAACTAGTCACTCCAGAGGAACAGCAACAGGCCATAGAGGCCAAGACCTTCCCCTAATGTTGCCTCCTGTAACTGATATTAAGAGATTTACTGTCTCAAATGTGGAAATTCTCCCTAGTCACTATGGTTGGTAGCCACTGATGGACTTAAACATCATGGTAAAGACTTTGTCTTCAACTGCTAAATGTGCAAAGACACGTCACATGAAGTTAAACACAAATAAGCGTAATAAAATGCTCTACCTGACATTCTAGCTCTCCAAAAGCTTCATTCAAACCAGCCCACAAAGATACAGCTGATGGTTTATCTTGCTCCTGTTGTTTTCCTTTGAACAATGTCATTCCAGAAGTAAGTCTGTTTGATCTGCTGTAAAACTGTTAAGGGAAATAATGATTACAGTATTTTAGAAATTCCAAAATGTAAAACAAATAGACATGTTTATTCTCTTAAACCAATTAGTAGATTGCACTGCATTTTGGGGGAAGTACATTACAAGTAAAAGACATCACGATATTGCACTGCTGGCAATTTTCTTTTTCATACTTACAGGCTGGTCCTGTTCTTGTTCCAGAGCATTTTGCAGCAATTTGTGCTTAATGCTGAATTCTTGATGAAGACTTTCCCACTTCATTTTCATCTGATCTTCAGCTGATGGTTTCTCTCCTTCTAAGCCCAGCTCCTCTGATAGCACATCTGGCTTCTTACTGTCATGAAAAATATAAATTAGTGATGCTGAAACTATAACTGTATTTGGACATTCAATATATCAATATATCTAATTCTCAGCATGTGGACACCTAAATCCAGAGACTGGTACTATGAATGGAAAAGACAATTTTTCTACCAACCTGAAAAAGAACCAGGTTTGCAAAAAAAACTAATAATCTCAAATCAAGCAATTTGAGTGTGTGTGTTAACTCCCCACCAATAGAAAAAGTACCTGTAGTTTTAAGAAAGGAATGTCCTCTCAGTGTTTATTGTAGCGACCACAGCCATATTGACAGCATACGAGCCTTGGTTTCTATCAGAGAAAGGCAGGAGGAGGGGGGTAGGGCCCCTTGCAGAGCTATTTTGTCTTTCAAGTTGGATACACTAGGGTTAGGCTCAGCAGCAACCACTGGGTGATTTGATACCATATGATTTACATGACTCACTCAGGCCTGACTGCTTGCTACTGTTCAATCCCAACAAAACCTGTGTTGTACTGTGGTTAGAGCTTCAGAACTGGATTTAGGAAACCCAGATTCGTATCCTCACTCTGCCACAGAATCTTACTGACTAACCTTGGGACAGTCACACACTATCATTCTTGGGTCATTATTCAGAATAAGATATAATTATTAATCTTTTAGATTACATTTATCAACTGTTGTTTAATAATGCTCCAGAATGCCAAAATAAGGAAAACTTTGCAAGGTCATAAAAATACTACATAAGCCTGAAAACTCATGGCCAAAATTACAAACAAAATTTATAATAAAGATTATTTATTAAATAGAAATCAACATGTGTTCTTCTTTAGAACTACAGTTCATACAAAATTTATACAAAAGGCATTCACAAGTATACAGCTCAAAGAATTCATATACAATTTTTTTGACTCAAAGCCTAAACCCCACTGAACTGGGGTAATGTATAAACATAGAGTTCCAATATACTTAATGATTTTCAAAGTATCTAATTTTGTTAGTAATTTTGGCTGTGAGTTTTCATGCTTATGTAGGTAATAAAAAATGACATATTACACTTTTGCTCTGGTGGGCTATACATTAAGTAAGTAAATCTAATTCTATAGGACTTGCACAAGCAGGGCATGTTACATGACTGCTGCCTATATGAACAGAATATACTCAAGCCAAAGGGCTGGTTAGCAATCATTTTTATTTTCACCCTGGAAAGCTTTTATTCCTGATCTGCTACACTGATATTCTAATTGTACTGTGAACACCCTCAAAGCATTGCTGCTAAGTATCTTCCATTCAAGCCAATGAACTATTGCAGATGCTGCCAAAGAAGGAAATGATGTAAGGACTATGCCTATCCCTTGCAATTAGCCTCCTTCTATAATTCCAGTTGGAATTTTCTCATGAACATCTGTTTAAATGGAAAATAGGCTGTTAGCCTAAAGAGGGCAAAATCTTTAAAACAGTCTTATTACATTTATTTCAGATGTAACTTACATTTCATATTTTGTTTAAAGAAAGTCACAAAGTACTCAAGAACGCAAGCCAACAATGGTGTGATTAAGAATGACAAAATATGGGAATTTAGCTATCTCTGTTGAACAAAAGCAATATCAAATGGCACCTAGGACAAATGTTATCAGGCGAGGAATGATGGATAAAGATTTCTTCTCCACGACTTGCTACTGAGCGAAGTAAGTTCTTTTGCTCTGCTAGCTCTTCCTCCAGCTCCTGAAAGGAAACAAACACACTTTCTTTAGCAATGGAGTATTATCTGTTTTACTATCCAATATAATTTCTACAACACATTTGAGGCACACAGGATGGCCATTAAAATGTGTGAAGTGTGCAAGAATGTGTAAATTTCATTCACACATGGCTACTGAAAACTTATGAGACTCACCACAATATGAGTCAGGCCCTCTCTACTCAAAAATGGCCAGCTGTACTAAATGCATGATTTGATTAGTCACAGTTGCAGTCTCCTAACAATTCCTTTTCTATGACCCTACACTGGTATTCAGCATAGCATTCTTGTCTCTTAAACAATATCAATAGGACCTACAGAAAATGTATATTGCAATTCTTTATATCACATTCTATCTGACACCTTTTTGCATCTGACACACCATTGAGCCTCTGAAACTACAGTGACTTGTCCAGGTCAGTCACATGAACTAAGTCTCTGTAGTACCTTATCTCAAGCATTCTGGTGACCACTATGCTCTACAGGATACTCTCAGCACAAGCAAGAGCCATATGTAAAGGAAGAGCAGAGGGTGGCATGTTTGATGGTAAGACATGGGATAGCCTCAAGTAGATGTGAATTGTGTGGCTCACTCACAAAACACTGAGCAGAGTAATAGTGCTTTGGATACAGAGGTTATGTATAGATTCAAGTGGGTAGCTATGTTGGTTTGTGTAGCATATTCAGTTCTTATAGTAGTTGCTCTACAATAGCACTTGGGGTGGAGGGTTACATGCAGCAAGGAAATTTTATAGCTAGAAGGAGAAATGTGAGATAATTCTCTTTGTTTCCTCACTGATGGGATCATTATGGAAAAGCTTGTTTTAATGGGAAACAAAAGATCATAATGAGAAACATTGTAAAATTAAATCTACAACCTGTGGTCCAATCACAAACATACTCCCAATTTAAATCAGTTGCTCTAAAATACACAAGGTGGATTAGGATGTGCACTGAGAATAGCTAATTCACCTTCTGTCTTTGCAGGCTGCTTTGTTGCTGCTGTGAACGGGTTGTCCGTGCCTGTGCCAACCATTCTTGGACACTGGGACTTTGGGAGGTGACTAAATCAGATTCACACTCCTCCTTTTCCTGCAGAGTTCCCTGCTTTACATTTGAAAAAGGGAAAACACAAGAGGAATATGAAGTTAGGGAGACTGGTCTGTCAGTCTTAGGTTTACAATCAGACCGAGATGAAGATCTGATTTAGATGAAATTCTAGACATGTAAAAAAACCATTTATAGGCATTCCATGTGGCTAGCACCCCTTTTGACCACTCAGTTGCAACACATACAGCTTCTGAGTGATAGCACAGAACCTGCCTGGGCCACCCATATGCTAACACTACTTGCAAAAGCCAAGTGATCCAATTTAAATGAGATGCTGAACACATGGATTCACATTTAAGCCAAGCATTGTATTTAAATCAACCCAGTTTATTATCATCAATCATTATTAATAAACTGTTAAGTTTCAAGGATGGCTCCTCTAAGAAACAACTTCATGTAAAGCAAGTAGATTATTTCCTACAAATTTTATGCTACTTCCTCCCCAGGAGGGCAACCCCAGTCATGTGAGGATGGGACATAGACCTACAGAGGCTGACTAGTGTAATCCCTGCAAAGAAAAAACCCCCACAAGGCACATGATAGCCCTGGAACTCAGGAAACACTCTGATCTCCCTGTTAATAAATACCCAGTTCAGCACAAGCAAAAAAGTTTCCTGGGACATGCTGAAAATTTGTCATGGTCTCAATTTGCCAGATGCATAAAGTTATTTAAGAAGTGGATGAATCCAAAAGCTTGGCATAAACTCAGACTATATTCTGACATGGCATGAACCACTCCTGCTAGAAGACACAGGAAGAACAATTGAAAAAATGATTCCCTTCCTTGTTAAATGTTCATCTTCACACTGTAATCTGCCTTTCAGTTGCACCTCTTTTCAAAGCACACACAGCCAAATGATCTGCCATTTTAAGAGACCATACACACACCCTGCAAATTCAGATTACTTCCACAGTAAAGGAGTATGTAAGCAAACCAATCATAAAAATAACTAAGCTGAGCTCTGCCTCTGACAGGTAGTACTGGTATGAAGAGAGTTTAGCAAATGTCCAGGAAGGGTTCACTGCCATTTGCTTAAGGTGATTTGTTTTGGTAAATTAGTTGGACAGGAAAAACTTCTGGGAAAGAAATGCCTTCTTTTTGACCCAGGTTTATTAGCAATAGATTAATTAACAGGCATTCTCACATTCTGTCATGTTACTGTTTTATGGTTTCCCATGCTAATTCAACCCAGATCAAAGGTTTTCTGAATTTGTTAATTTTACTATTCTGCTATTGGTTTTTAACTTTATACCACTTGGCATTCCAAACCCCACTAGCTATATGTGGCTCTGCTTACTGTACCTCATTCCTCGTCTGAAGAAGTGTGCATGCACACGAAAGCTTACATTCTGAATAAAACTAAGTTGGTCTTAAAGGTGAAATTGACTCCTATTTTGTTTTGGTATGTTATCTGAGTGGAAAACAAGTGTTTTGGGTATAAAGTGTTTTGGAGAGCCAGTTTGGTGTAGTGGTTAAGTGTGCAGACACTTATCTGGGAGAACCGGGTTTGATTCCCCACTCCTCCACTTGCACCTGCTGGCATGGCCTTGGGTCAGCCATAGCTGTGGCAGAGGTTGTCCTTGAAAGGGCAGCTGCTGTGAGAGCCCTCTCCAGCCCCACCCACCTCACAGGGTGTTTGTTGTGGGGGAGGAAGGTAAAGGAGATTGTGAGCCGCTCTGAGACTCTTCGGAGTGGAGGGCGGGATATAAATCCAATATCTTCTTCTTCTTCTAAATGCACGCCCCCCCCCCCACACACGTTATGAGAGCTGGATCAAGGCAACAATCTTGCCACTTAGCACTGACAGGCAATGAGACTGCCAGCTCAGCAAAATGAGGAAGGGTTTGCTGGCTCAGCTGTGTATCAATGGGGATCCTACTAACTCTTCTCTTCAGAATCTTATTTGTCTTTGGTGACACGGTCTGTTAATCAAATCTGACTAATGATATGGTGCAGCAATGTCACTTTGTTGACTATGTGATTTTCTGACTGGCAGAATGGTGCTGAAACAGCATCAAGATTAGGGAAACAACCGCAGTGAACACTCATAAAATAAGCACAAAAGAATGGAAAAGTAAGGTTTGTTTCATTAACATTTTTGAAAATTGAATTTCAGGAAAACTGATACTGATTTCTCACCAGCAGTTGCTCTGTCCCTGGGCTTCTACCTTCTGCAGCTCAAGCAACCGATTCCCCACCAGTTGCTGCACAGGTGCACCTTGATCTACGGTCCCTCCAATTTTCCTGAGGCTTCTAGATTTTTTTTTTTTTTTGAGATCAGGAAGCCTTGGGTAAACTTGGAGGCAGCCCCGGTCAAAACGCACCCAAGCAGCAACTGGTGGGGAATCAATCACTCGAGCTGCAGAAAGCAGGAGCCCAGAGGTGGAGCAACTGCTGGTGAGGAATCGGTCTGGTGTAATATTAGTTTACAACTCACCTCCTTTCTGTACTCAGTTTGTGGCCTTGGGTAAATAAATTGCCTTCAGTTATTACTATACTTTGTTTATAAAAGTGATCAGCTAAATCTCTCTGGAAAGTTTAAAAGCAGGGCATGACATAGCATACTACTTTTATAAGAACATAAGAGAAGCCATGTTGGATCAGGCTAATGGCCCTTCCAGTCCAACACTCTGTGTCACAAAGTGGCCCCAAAAAAAGGAAGTTCACAAGTGGGGCTAGAAGCCCTTCCACTTTGCCCTTCCCCACCCCAAGAACCAAGAATACAGAGCATCACTGTCCCAGACAATTCCTATAATATGCTGTGGCTAATAGCCACTGATGGACCTCTGTTCCATATTTTTATTCAAACCCCTCTTGAAGCTGGCTATGCTTGTAGCTGCCACCACCTACTTTGGCAGTGAATTTCACATGCTGATCACCCTTTGGCTGAAGAAGTACTTCCTTTTATCCGTTTTAACCTGACTGCTCAGCAATTTCATTGAATGCGCATGAGTACTTGTATTGTGAGAAAGGGAGAAAAGTACTTCTTTCTCTGCTTTCTCCATCCCATGCGTAATCTTGTAAACTTTTTGTCTCCTGCATCTAGTATGCAGATGTATATGGCCTCTAAACATGGAGGTTCCATTAGCAATCATGCCGAATGATGGGAAGAACTTTGAAAAAAGTCAGGAACCAAAGACAGTAGTAATGGATTTTGCTTACCATATAGATATGATTTGTAGCATTTCCAAATTTTAAACAGATGACCCTTCTCTCTTTGAATTCTTTCACTACAGAGATTTTAAGATCAGCCGAAACTGCAAAACTAACTAACTAGTTTATGCCAGGGATGTCAAACATGTGGCCCAAGGGTCGAATCAGGCCCCTGGGCAACTGGCTGTCATCTGCTTCCTTCTCCCTCTCTCTTGCTACCTTCTGTGTAACCAGGGCTTTTCTTGTAGAAAAAGCCCAGCAGGAACTAATTTGCATATCAGGCCACACACCCTGACACCAAGCCAGCCGGAACTGCATTCCTGCTAAAAAAAAAAGCCCTGTGCGTAACAGCTTGCTTTGCAAGGCTTGTTTTCTCCATTGGCTGATGTTCTTCCCTGGGGGAAGCACAGCTTGCTCTGCCAGGCTCTGTCAATCCCACAGCACAGCTACTGAGCCAATACTCTCTTCCTTCTATTGGTTGAGGCTCTTCCCCCTCCTCGTCCCCTGGGGAAGCAAGGAAAGAGCCAGAGCTTCCTTTGCCCAGTCACCTGGATCCTATGAGAGAAATACAAAGCAAGCACCTTTAAGACCAACAAGTGCTAATGTTTTAAGCATGTTTTAAGGGGTTTTTTTAAAATCTAATTGTGTTTGTCTGTGTCTTTTATAAAGTTTATCTCTCTGCTACCTAATCTTAAATAGGTATACTTATGGCCCAGCCCAACATGGTCTGGCCCGACAAAGTCTCACTTATGTCAGATTCAGCCCTCATAACAAATGAGTTTGACACCCCTGGTTTATGCCATTCAGAGTCAGACCACTGCTTAGCAGTGTCACTGCTCAGCACAAATTCCTCTTTTGATTGTCTATGTATAGCTGCAGGTTATGAACAAGCCACTGCATGGCCTCCTCAAGGTCAATATTCTAGCTAACATGTACCTTACAATGCACTGATTTAGAAAAGAGCTGAACTCAGGTAAGAATCACAACCCCCAAATTTTAATCTGCAATTACACCTGCTGTTATGATATAATGACTAGCGCATACAACACTGTTTCAGTAGTGAGTAGACCAATTCACTCTTGCTCAGAGTGAAAAAAGTGTCTGGTCACTGAGTTCCTTCTGCCCATCAAGAAAACAAGAATTATATACAAGACAGGAATTTCACACCTTTAATGGAATAAAACTCCAGACTGTTGAAACAGAAGGTTAAAAGGGAATCTATAATATAATAAAAGCCCTTTCATCTTGGCAAAACCAAGCAACCTGTTTGGTTGGGACTGGGTAGGAATGTGGTGCATCAACCTTTGGCCCATCAAATTATCAATCAAGAGTACTTATGTGCCATTGGTGGTTTGCTCCTCTCTCCTGCCCGAGTGGCTGTTGCTAGCCAGCAAAGCTGATTCTGTCAGTAAAAGGCAACCAACCTTAGTTCTGACACTACTGGCTCTCCCTACTATCTCATTGGCTGAGCTGCCTGTTGCACTGATTCACAGAGGAGATAAAGAAACCCTTCCTTGATTGGCTGAGGGAGGGAGGAGGAGGTATCACTTTTAGGTATCACTAAAAGTCTCTGAGGCAGAACTCATTGGGACCAGTCCTGACTATGGCTGCCAGTTCCAAGTTGGCGGGAAATTCCTGGAGATTCTGTGGTGGAATTTGAGAAGGGCATAGGAATTAGGGCATCAGAGCAAGGTCTGCCAGACACAGGTTCTTGCTGTGGAAGCTGACTGGGTGATTTTGGACCAGTCACAGACTTCCAGCCTAACCTGATGTAAGCTGCTTTGCCTGCCCCCCTCGGCACTGTGGAGAAAGACTGTCCTTTTCCTATATAGAGGCTGCAGGGAGGGGGAAGACAATGGAAAGATAAAGGGAAGGAGATAGGGTTGCCAGCTCCAGGTTAGGAAATTCCTGGAGATTTCATGGGTGGGGCCTGAAGAGGGTGGGGTTTGAAGAGGGATGGGACCTCAGACAGGTACAATGCCATTTCCTCCTGGGGAACCACTGTTGCCAGTCTCCAGATGAGGGCTGGAGATCACTTAGAATCACAACTGCTCTCCAGATGGCAGAGATCAGCTCCCCTTGAGGTGGGGTGGGGGAGGAGTGAATACCTTCACTTGGGTGGGTGGGAAGACAGCAAGAGTGTGGGGGCACTCACTCACTTCTCTCTAAAGCCTGTTGTATTTTTCTCCACAACAGGCCTTATTCCTAGTATAAGAATAATAGAATATTAGAGTTGGAAGGTCCAACCCCCTGAACAATGTAGGAAATTCACAAAAACTCCCCAGCATACACTCCCAGTGACCGCTGTTCCATGCCCAGAAGATAGCAAAAAGTCTCCAGGATCCCTGGCTAAACTGGCCTGAAGAAAAATTGCTGCCTGACCCCAAAGTGGTGAGTAATATTTCCCTGGACTTGTAAGAAGGGGCATGAGAACTAAGCACTGATACAACCCTTCTTGCCCTCCCTTTCATGAGTCCACAGAATCAGCATTACTGTCAGATGGCCACCTAGCCTCTGTTTGAAAACATCCAAGGAAGGAGAGCCCACCAACTCCTGAGGAAGCCTGTTTCACTGAGGAACCACTCTTAACTATCAGGAAGTTCTTAATGTTTAGATAAAAGCTCTTTTGATTTAATTTCAACCCACTGGTTCTGGTCTGACCTTCTGGGGCAACAGTAAATAATTCTGCACCATCCTCTATATAACAGTCCTTCAAATACTTGGAGATAGTGATCATATCCCCTCTCATTCGTCTCTTCTCCAGACTAAACATACCCAGCTCATAGGACTTGGTCTCCAGACCCCTTCACCATCTTCATTGCCCTCTTCTGGACACATTCCAGCTTGTCTATATCCTTCTTAAATTGTGGTGCCCAAAAATGAACACAATATTCTAGGTGAGGCCTAACCAGAGCCAAATGGCTGGTGAGTGCCAGGAAGCATTGCTCATGCACTTGAGTGGTGTGACCAGTCCTCTGGGGTGGTGCAATCTGTCCCTGTTCTGGCAGCAGGCTGCGCACTGTCTGACCACGCTGGGGCACTTTACACTATGCTGGCTTTCTTCTGTGACAGGAGGCTGCTGCTGCAAGCTGCCTGTCTGTACCCAGCCTTTTTGTTCTTTTTAGCATTTCTCACTAGCCTACACTCATACTGAACTTTAGCTTTCCTAATTCTCTCTCTACAAGCACTGGTTATTTGTTTATATTCATCCTTGGTTATAAGACCCTCCTTCCATTTCCTACACAAGTCTTTTTTACTTCTCAAGTCTTTGGAAAGCTGTTTATGGAGCCACCTTGGCTTCTTTAGGCTCCTCCCATTTTTCCTTCTCATAGGAATCATTTGTGATTGTGCCATCAATATTCTCTTTAAAAAAGAGACAACTGATGAACATGCTCATTCCTGTTAGGCTTATTACTTGTCCATAACTTTAAGGAACTGTGTGTCATTTAGTATTAAAATATAGCATTCCATTTCAAAAAGATGCATAAAAAACTTCAATATAATATGTTACAAGAATGATATGTTCTATTAATACATAGTTTTAGTCTCCAAATGAATTATTTGCTTTGGATTACTTCAAATGGCAAAGCCACTTTCTGCCGTCTGGTAAAAGATGCAAATGTTTTTCAAAGATTTATATATTCTGTCTTTCTGCCACGTCCAAGATAAATAACTTGCTGTTGAAACTTTATACAACTGAATATGCTGACAGTACTACTTCAAAGGCTATGGTGTTAAAAAGTTTCTTGATGTATTCAGACAGTGCTTTGGAAGGAACAAAGTGAAATATAACAATAAATTATTATTTAAAATTAATCTACTTAGATATTATTGAATGACTAAAGCATTGTGAAAATAAGAAATAGTCTAAGTATATATGCTAGCTCATACACACACACACACACACACACACAGAATTACAGTATCTGAGACTGTCTTCAGTGCAAAACATTGATAAAGACATTTTCTGTCTACTTGTGACACAGTATGAGAATAAATTCTGTTTTCTGCAAAAACATTTTCCCCCTTTTAGACTGTTCTGACAATATAACATTTACACAGTCTAGTGCAGGGGTGGCCAAACTTGCTTAACGTAAGAGCCACAGAAAAAATGTCAGATGCTTGAGAGCCGCAAGACATGAATGTCAGATGTTTGAAAGCCACAAGACATCAATGTCAGATGTTGGAGAGAGGGGCAGAAAGGAAGCAACTTTAAATGCATTTTCCAAGTCACCAGCTGGCTTGGCTTGGGAAAGTGATTTAAAGAGAGGTGCCTTCTCCAAGCTGGCCAAACAGGGTGGTGGGGGCTTCAAGAGCCACACAATATGTGTGAAAGAGCCACATGTGTTTCCTGAGCCACAGTTTGGCCACCCCTGGTCTAGTGTTTCATGTTTACTTTAAAAAGCATTGGCTTACGGTATTTTATTAGATTTTAATTTACTTTATTAACTTCAACAGAATGGTATGTTTTACCACACACTGCATGTTCACATTGCAACTTAACAAGCTACAGCCACTGTAGACATTATCTGTACTGGGAAGTTCAGCTGTTACATGAGTTGCACAGTAAAGTTAAGGCTTCATTTAAAAAGTATATCTGTAGTGAAGTTTCTGTTCTCTACAATGAAAATATAGGCCGAGATACTGTCCTGTTTATGATTTACTCAGATTCTAACCTTTTAAACTGGTAGATATACTAGGTCAAATGTATGTAGAGATTTTACAACTGGGAATCTGCAAGGACTTGCAGGAGGCATCTCGTTTTCTCCTCCTCCAATATTTCCTCTTTCCCTCTCCTGAAAGCGCCCACAGCCTTTCACCATTTCCTGCTTCCTTCTCTCCTTCTAGGGTTGCCAACTTCTAGGTGAGTCATGGAATTCTCCTGTAATCACAACAGATCTCTCTCCCATCTATAGAGCTCAGATACACATTAGGGTTGCCAGCTCTACAGCAAGAGGGGGATTTGAACCTGGATCTCCCAGACCCTACTCTGAAGCTCTAACCTCCACACCACACTTTCATAGAGTGGCTGCTGTTGAACAGTAGCAAGCAGCCAGATCAAGGTAAGTCATGCAAGTCAGGTGGTATCAAGTCACCAAGAGGCTGCTGTGAGGCCTAAGGTTGCCAACTTCCAGGTGGAACCTGGAGATATCCCAGAATTACAACTGATCTCCAGCTGACAGATTTGTCCCCCTGGAGAAAATGGTTGCTTTGGAGGATGGAATCTATGGCATTATATCCAGATCACACTCCTCACTTCCTCAAACTTCAGACTCAACCACAAAATCTCCAGGAATTTCTCACCAGACTGGAGCTGACAACCCTAGCCAGGTCGGGTGTCAATGAGTCTTCCCTCAAAACCAAAATAGACCTGGAAAAAGCCCTTCCCTCTCCCCCTGCCTTTCACTGACAGAACCAAGACTAGAAAACAGTGGTTGCTTAGCAACAACCACTGAGATAATCTGTTGGTTAAAGCTACAGACATTCTGTTTATCATTTTGGGCTTTTTTTAAAAAAAAAAACCCATGTTTTTTCCTTTTCTTTTCAGATTTCAGATTTTTCTGCAAACCCAGGGCATTTTTCAGGTCTATCGAAAAATTTGTCTTGCTCATTTACAGCTGCAATCACTGGATATAAGTATTCTCAGATTTAACTGACTTAACTATTAGTACATAGAAAAGTGGGAACCCATGAGAAACTTTTGGGGAAGCTGCATCCCATCTCCCTTGTCTTTGCTCCCTTTCCTTTCCCTCCTTCTCAAATAATCTTCCACCCCTCTTTCTCCCTCTACCTGACAATTTTGCCGACTTCATTTTTCTTCCCATTCGCTGTCAATCTCACCCATATTTGTCTCCCCTTCTGTTATCTGATAATTTACCTGTCTCTCTTCCCCTTTACCCTTCTGTCAATAATCCCTCCATGTCTATTTCTCCCCATTCCTTACTTTGACCTTTTTAGCTGCAATTTAACTAATTAGAAATAAATTGGGGAGCCTATCACTACAGAGGAAACTCCTCACCCCCCTTTCTGTTGCTGCTGGCTCAGCTGTCCTCCAAAAATTTCTCCCAGGTTCTAATTGGTCAATGAAAAATCCTTCTTGTTCCAGCCCCTCACCTTCCCCTTTAAGTCTGACTGATTAGAAGCTGGGAGAAATTACAAGTGTTTTTGATTCCTTTCCTTAAAAACAGTTGTCCCACCACAAGATCAGCAAAAGCAGGGCAGTTTCAGAAATGTCCTCCAAAATAATAGGAGGAACAGATGGCATAACCCTCCCCTAAAAAGCAGGAATTTTTAGCGCAGCTCCATGAAGTCCAATGAAGTACTGTAACTATTCTAATTCATGAGAAAAAGACAGAAAACTTTATTAAATCTGTCAAATGTTATGTTATTCCCACCATTTAATTAAATCAGTACTTTCTAAACCAGTGAAAGATATCTGCAGGTGAAGACATGTTTAAGTTTATACATCTGTCTTACAATATACACAAGGGGGATCGCTTACCCTCATCCTTTAACACAAGAAGCTGCCTTATTCTGAATTAGACCCCTACAGTGCAGTCCCAAGGATAATTATTCCAGTCTAAGTCTATTCATTTCACTGGGCTTAGACTGGAGTAACTTTCTTTAGGATTGCACTGTTAGTCCATCAAAATCAGTACTGTCTATTCACACTAGTAGCAGCTCTCCAGGGTCTCAGACTGATATCTTTCACATCCACCTGATTATTTTAACTGGCCTGGGACCTTCTGCATGCCATGCAGATACTCTGCCAGTGAGTCACAGCCCCTTCCTTGCCTAACACTCAAAGTGATTACAGTTAATATGCTAGAACCTGAACATAAACAATCCAGCCCCAAGCTTAAGCAGAGTACTTCCTGAAATGGGAAAGATTATAAGAAATTGGTAGAGAACTTAAGTAAATATAGGTCTCTTGACTAGTACTGTCCCTAATATAAAACAATATATTATTGCTTTGTGGATTTGAAGAGAAACAGTAAGGTTAGTAATAAGTGATTTAAATTATAAACAGGATAGGCAATTAAAATTATCGAGAGTTTATTAAAACTAGACTTACAGTACTTTAATTCTGTCTTCCCCAAACTTCCATGCTACAACACAATACGATATATGCAAACCCACACTCCCCCATGTAAAGTCAATTATGAATAGCTTCTTACTTGGATGCTGATCTGCTTGTCATGGAGCACTCTCTGCAACTCCAAAAGACTTCCCTTAAGAGTCCTGAGTTTTATTGCCAGCTGCTCAGCTTCGTCTTTGGTATGAGCTTTTCCTTCCATTAGAAGGTTTTCATTGTGCACTGACAGCTCAGACAAAGCAACCACCTTCTGCTCAATTTCCACAAGCATGTTCTGAAGCAGCAAAAACAAGGAGGCAAATTCATACATCTTGCAGTATCCACCAAGCTTTCTAGCAAGGAGAGAAGAAGACTGTCTTATTGTCTTTCTGTCTAGCAGTATGCCAAATTTGCATCATGGCCCTCTCTGGTTTTCTCCAGAGTCCTCAAAAATGTGCTTCCAGTAGTGTGCATTTCCCAAAAGTCTTTCATCTGTACTTAAAAAAAAAAATTCACCAGGAACTTGCCTTGTTGGAAAGCAAAGATTCTACAGCAACACAGATCTTTATTTATATTACAACTGTGTTCATAGTCTGAAAAGTTATTCCATTATTCTAAAGTGCCAATACAATGGAATCTAAGACATCCATGGACAATAAAAACAAAAGGACCACAATAAATTCTGGATGCCCTTTTATTTTGTCTAGTATTTTCAGGGAGTTTCCTTTCTCTGTCCACTGCTTCCTTCCATCTTCTCATTGCACTGATTGTATTGAAAAGCTTCTCTCCTCACTGAAGAATTTTCTGATTGGTGAATGAATGGCCTAAGAACCTCCACATAATCTTCTTTTGTCTAGTGAGTGATTTACAGTGACAAATCTCTGGCATGTTTATTTTGAAATGTTGGTAAGTACTACTTACACATTTTACAGAAAACAATAATAATTTGCCAGTGCCAAGTTAAAAAAATACCTGTGTTTTTTTCTTCATCTATTTAATCAAAAAGACATAATTTGGAAATCACACATATATAAAGATTTCCACTTTAAATTTTATGCCCTTAAATAATACCTTTTATGTTTCTAAATAAAACACAATGTTACCATAGATCTGAGATGCAGGTGGTAACTTCACTGTATACTGGAGGATTATGATAAGGTTAAAAACACATGTCGATCACAGTTTTATGGAAGGCAGTCTAGAAGCACACTTATTACTACTCTGTGTCTTAAGGCAACTTAAATACATTCATAGACAATTCTTTCCCCATGTTTTCAGATCACACTCGATAAAAGCAGCCATAAAAGTAAGAAAACACATTTCCTGCTAAGGTATGGTTCATACCTGCATGTGTATCTCCTGAATTCTCTATATGTGATCACTGAGTATTTTTTTAGAGGGCAGTTACATTATGCTGAATTCTCCTCCCTAGTAATGGATGATTTTAGTCAGAAAGAGTGTAACAAATGCTGCATGACATGGGAACTATCTCAAATATTGCTCCCTCTTACAAAAATTCTAAAATTACTTATTATTTGCCTGGCTCTGTCCATGTACTCAGCATAGCATTGCTAACCTCCAGGTAGGGACTGGAGATCTCTGGTTTTCTCCAGATGACAGAGATCAGTTCTCTTAGAGAAAATGGCTGATTTGGAGGGTGAATTCTATGGCATTGTACCCTGCTGTGGCCCCTCCCTTCTTCAAACCCTTCCCCTCTCAGGCTTCACTCCCATAATACCCAGGTATTTCCCAACCCAAAGCTGGCAACCCTAACCCCACTTGCCATCTCTCCATGAGCCTTCAAACACTATTCTTAAAAACTTGTTTACCTCTTGTGACAGCGACTGCCACCTCTGCTCTACTGATAGCCTTAACATGGAGAGAGAGTGGTTAAGTGTGCGAACTCTTATCTGGGAGAACCGGGTTTGATTCCCCACTCCTCCACATGCGCCTGCTGATGTGACCTTGAGTCAGTCACAAGTTCTCACAGAGCTGTTCCTCTCAAGAGCAGTTTCTGTCAGAGTTCTCTCAGCTCCACCTACCTCACAGGGGGTCTGTTGTGGGGAGGGGAAGGGAAAGGAAATTGTAAACCTCTCTAAAACTCCTTCAGGTAGTGAAGGGTGAGGTGTAAATCCACTCTCTTCTCATTAGAGAGCCAGTTGGGTGTAGTTGTTAAATGTGTAGGCTCTCATCTGGGAGACCTGGGTTTGATTCCCCACTCTTCCACAAGCAACTGCTGAAGTGGCCTTGGGTCAGTCATAACACTCTCAGAGCAGTTCCTCTCAAGAGCAGTTTCTATCAGATCTCTCAGCCTCACTACCTCACAGTGTGTCTGTTGTGTGGAGGGGAAGAAGAAGAAGAAGAATTGCAGATTTATACCCCGCCCTTCTCTCTGAATCAGAGACTCAGAGCGGCTTACAATCTCCCATATCTTCTCCCCCCACAACAGACACCCTGTGAGGTGGGTGGGGCTGAGAGGGCTCTCACAGCAGCTGCCCTTTCAAGGACAACCTCTGCCAGAGCTATGGCTGACCCAAGGCCATGCCAGCAGGTGCAAGTGGAGGAGTGGGGAATCAAACCCGGTTCTCCCAGATAAGAGTCTGCACACTTAACCACTACACCAAACTGGCTCTCTGAAAGGAGATTCATTTTCTTTCGATATGGTCATCAGCACCAAAGTTGCTGGAGCAGGTAAACACTGGAAGTGGGAAGGAGGAAGTAGGAAGGTTGGCCATTGTGTGAGACAAAATGCTGGATTAGTCAGAGGTCGTTTTCGCACTCACCTTCCGCCGGCGCGACCCCCCTCTTCACCGCGCAGGATCTGCGCGGATTTCGCACTAAACGCTGCGGAGCAGCCAGAAAAGCCGGAAGCTCCCGTCGCAAAAGCCGCGCAAATGCCAAACTGCTTTTTGGCGGTTTCAGTTTGAGCGGCTTTTGCGCCGGGAGCTTCCGGCTTTTCTGGCTGCTCTGCAGCGTTTAGTGCAAAATCCGCGCAGATCCTGCGCGGTGAAGAGGGGGGTCGCGCCTGCGGAAGGTGAGTGCGAAAACGACCAGACTGTTGGTCTGATGCAGCAGGGCTCTTCTTACGTTCTTATGTTAGGAGTTCTCAATCTCAGATGCAAATTTGAACCAGAGATAAAATGAGGACTCTTTGTACCTATGGTAACTATTGTGAGGTGATGAAATATTCCATACCTAGGAATTATGAACTTTGGCAGTATCATTATCCTACATGAGTTTGGAGCTTTTTTTCTTCTTCTACACACACTTTGGATAACGAATTTGTATTATACAATCATCCCTCAAAATATGAAAATCCCAGATTTACATATATCATTAGGCAAAGTTACCCCAAATGACTAACACTGTACTCTGGCACTTTTCATAAAATTTTACAACTGAATTAGGAAACTCAATTAAATATATATAAATATTAAATGTAAAGGTAATCCCCTATGCAAGCACCAGTCATTTCTGACTCTAGGGTGACATCACATCACCATGTTTTCACGGCAGACTTTTTACGGGGTGGTTTGCCATTGACTTCCCCAGTCATCTACACTTCCCCCCCAGCAAGCTGGGTACTCATTTTACCGACTTCAGAAGGATGGAAGGCTGAGTCAACCTTGAGTCGGCTACCTGAATCCAGCTTCTGCCGGGATCGAGCTCAGGCCGTGAGCAGAGGGCTCGGACTGCAGTACTGCAGCTTTACCACTCTGAGCCACAGGGCTCTCTGATATTGAATAGTAATAGAATGCTGTTTTAGTAATCTGGCCAAAATAGTGAAAAAGTTTGCTGTATGTTTAAAGAATTATAATCAAGATAATATAGTCACAAAAATAAGTCCTACTGTTAGAAAGTCTATATTGTGTCTACTTTGCAACTAATGAGAGGATAGTTCTCTTTTTTACAAGGGTTTGTTTAGGTATTTTTAGTCTATGTGCACGGTGCAGAAAAGTTTTCCATGAATATGTGGTCTAGTTGGAAAGGTACTACAAGCAGCAGGAAGCTTTTGGATATTTTGCTAATTGTGCATATCGCTTTTATGAATACAGGTGTATTCACAACCCACACACTGTATGGGTAGTGTCTAAACCAGCATTAATCTTTAACGTATAGGACATTTTTGTAAGCCCAACAAAAGTAATATTTAAAAATCATTGTTTTACCTGGCAATCAACTAGCTGCAAATCCATGTCTATAGGTTCCTGAGCAGTAGCCAAGGTGGTGTCTATTGCAGCCTTTGTGCTTAGGAGCCAATGATCAAGTTCATCTGCTTCACAGTGAAACCTTTGTAGAGCTTGCTCTTGTCGCTGTTCTTCCAACTGCTCATTTAGCTTCTCCTAGAGATAAGATCATCATTATTTGCAGTTTTAATCTGAAAGGGGGGAAATCTCTTTGTTGATTCTATGTAGCATTAATAGAAAGTGTTGGTAGAGACACATCTTTTATGATCTCCCTTTCCTCCAGCAGCCACCGGTGTGAAAAAGAAAATAACATGAGAACTCATGTGAACTAAACACAAGGCAAAATGGGCTGCTGCAGTGACAAGAAGTCAAAAACGGCTTCCCACATCATTGTCAGCATTCTGGTGCCAGTGGGAAAGGCATAAGATCCAAGCCTCTGTGTGATAACAAACATCTGTTAATCATAGTGTAGATATGTTATAGCAGGACACTGACAGAACCAAAACCAATTAACTTGAAGGGAAAGGCGGAATAAAATATAAGTCCAGAGAGACTATCATGTGTAAAAAATTAAAATCATTCAATATTATTTAGACTTTCAGAATTTGACTAGGATTCCTGATAAAAAAATTAGATGGGCTAAGAAACTATCACTGTTTCCCTCCCATCTTATATATTGTGGATAGCCACAAGATAGAGGGTCTTCTCAGTACCAATGCTGTATTTTAGGAATCCCTTCACAAGGTACCATCCCATTTTTCAGATCTTCTCCTATTCACTTGCCATCAGCTAATTTTGATGAATGCTTTGATGTTTTAGACTGTTTTAATGCATTTTTGAAGTATTTTAATATTCTAGGGTCTGCTAGGTTTTAAAGTTGCTTTTGTTGTTTTTTAGACTTTGTACTATAAACAGTAGATTTTCTGTTCGTTGTAATCTACTGAGGATATCATAGAACACAAAACTTGTTGTAAAATGTTCCTAAAAATAACACAAAAATTGAAGTAGGGCTGGCAGAAGAAATGAGAAATATGGATAGTAGTTTAGTGAGGGAATATGTTCAAGGTAATATGGCCCCAAATCTAGGTAACAACACAAAAACAAAAGAAATACCATAAATAATATTCAACTACATACACAAGGTTCTATTCACTAACAGATGGCTTTACACATGCATACACATCCCATTTTTTCATCAAGTGATAACTAAGGAAATGAGGGTTTGTACCAGAATATGTGAATTGCCATCACCGGAAAGCACTGTGTTTAAAGTCATGTGAAACAAAATATAAATTCTATCACTGATTTTGGATTGCAATGACTCTTTCATACACAATCAAGTCATCATTTGATATGACAGTACTGTCAAGAATTAAATTTGCATTTGTGAAATGTCTCTGAGATATCGGTTAATGGAATATAGGGTCACCTAAAGTCACTGAGAACCAGCCCTGTTGTGCAGAGTGGTAAAGCTGCAGTACTGCAGTCCAAGCTCTTTGCTCACGACCTGAGTTCGATCCCAATGGAAGCTGGGTTAGGGTAGCCGGCTCAGGTTGACTCAGCCTTCCATCCTTCCGAGGTTGGTAAAATGAGTTCCCAGCTTGCTGGGGGGGAAGTGTAGATGACTGGGGAAGGCAATGGCAAACCACCCCGTAAAAAGTCTGCCGTGAAAACATCATGATGCGACATCACCCCAGAGTCAGAAACGACTGGTGCTTGCACAGGGACTTTTTAAAAAGAAGGTAGTCCCCCTGTGCAAGCACCAGTCGTTTCCGACTCTGGGGTGATGTCTCATCATGTCGTTTTCACGGCAGACGTCTTATGGGGTGGTTTGCCATTGCCTTCCCCAGTCATCTACACTTTCCCCCCAGCAAGCTGGGAACTCATTTTACCAACCTCGGAAGGATGGAAGGCTGAGTCCACCTAAAGTCACTGAAATGGATGTCTGCCACACTGTTTGTAAGGATTCCCTGATCCCCCAGAAACAAAACTTTAGGGGCTCAGTGTGCTACAGCAGGAGGTGAGGAGGTTCATAATAGTTTAAATCCAACCTACTGTAAGATAAAAAATGGCTTTCTTCACATAAATATCCTGTGAGTATTCTGTCATAATACCAAGGCTTGGTGAAAAATCTGTTCAACATCCTTGTACCTCTAGAAGCTGGCGTTTTCCTGATGCTTTCATCTTAATAGTGGCCATCCTCTCTGCTAGGACAGTAAGTGTGGACTGCAGAGCCAACTGGTCAGCGGCATTAGTATCAAGTGGTTCAGAGACCAGCTCTTCTGCTAGTGATGTTTGTAGCTCACTGATTTCATCCTGAAGCATCAGAATTTCATCCATCAATGCCTAGCAAATAGAAGTCAAACAGGACAAAGTTGGTTGCAGCACTTTTTAAAAAGAATATGAGAATAAACTGGGGGTGGGTAAGGGATGACCAGTAGGCCTCCCTGCTGCTGAATGTCAGCATTAGGTTCAAATGGCATTTATAAACTCGACCCAAACCCTTTATCTCAAAGTTGATATCATAAATGTGTGTCATAAGAGAAATAATAGAGTATAGTCCAAATTCAGTTAAAATAGAAGAAGAAGAAGCTGCAGGTTTATGCCCTGCCCTTCTCTCTGAATCAGAGTGGCTTACAATCTCCTTTATCCTCTCCCCCCACAACAGACACCCTGTGAGGTGGGTGGAGCTGAGAGGGCTCCCTCAGCAGCTGCCCTTTCAAGGACAACTCCTGGGATAGCTATGGCTAACCCAAGGCCATTCCAGCAGCTGCAAGTGGAGGAGTGGGGAATCAAACCCGGTTCTCCCACATAAGAGTCTGCACACTTAACTACTAAACCAAACTATATCATGTAGACTGAGTATCAGTATGGTGAAGTAGTTAAGAGTGATGGACTCTATTCTGGAGAACAGGGTTTGATTCCCCAGTCCTCTACATGATGCTTGTTGGGTGACCTTGAGCCAGTCACAATTCTCTTAGAACTCTCTCAGTCTCACCTGCCTCACAAGGTGACTTTGTGAGGAGAGGAAGGGAAGGCGATTATAAGTCACTTTGAGACTCATTAAGGCAGAGGAAAGTGGGGTACAAAAATCAACTCTTCTTCTACTCTTCTTCATATTAATCATTTACCACAAACCAAAAAAGGCAGAAAACCACAAATACGACCTCTGGCAAATGAGCAACTTGTGTGTCTATGGAGCTATGTATCACTAACTTGTTTATTTTACTTATTACGTTTATACCCTGCCTTTCTCTCCAATGGGGAATCAAAGCAGCTTACACTGTTATCCTCTCCACTGTTTTATCCTCACAACAATCCTATGAAGTAGATTAGGCTAAGTGTCAGTGACTGGTCCAAGGTCATCCAGCAAGCATCCATGGTAGAGTGCAGATTTGAACCTGAGTCTCCCAGATTCTAGTCTGAAACTTTAACCACTATGTCACATGGGGAGGAGACTGACATTCACAAGTCTATTTTAATAAAGACTGAGCATGCGTGGGCATTGGTGGCTAACTTGCACTAGAGCTCTGAGACTTTCAACTCTCAAAAGGCATATTGAGTCAAAGAATTTTCTCCCGAAGATTTACTGTTCCAGCAGTGGGCGGAGAAACTTTTATTCTTATCATCCCTGTTTTAATGGCATCTGGCAAACGCTCAAGAGATTCAGAGAAACCGCCTGAGACTCCTGTCTGCAAACAGCTGAAAATTGGGGATTTCTTTGCTCCAAAAAGCAACCCTGAGGAACAATACATTCTAGCCCTTGAAACAATGGACTGTTTTTCTCCCTTACAATTTGTCACTGATACTGAAAGGGAGCCGGCTGCCAACAAATCCCTTGAATTGCCTTGCAGTATAGATGTTACAACTCAGGCCAGTGAGGAATCTGAAACACTTCATGAGACCATTGAGGGACTCAACCCCTCCAATCTTATGCTGATTGCTAAAAATGTGGATTGTGTATTCAATAAGATTAGAGCAATGGAAGTTGAATTAAAAAATCTTTCCTCTGAAATCAAGAGACTGACCTCTGCACTGAATAACACAGCCCCTGCTCTCCCTACTTGTAATATTACTAACCCAGTTGCAAATTCTCCTCGAGAGGGGTCCAATATGGAACAGATGAATCTTCCCTTGAATAACAAGTTTAAAGGGCGACTAGGAGCCAACTCCCAGTGCTTGGTTCCCCAAGCAAATAAAATCTGCCTATCAACATGCTGCTATAGAGGCAGAATTCCAAAATGGGAATACAGCCACCAAGTGAAATCCCATCTAAGTGCACTTCTCCACATTGACTTCCATAACATTGATATAACTGAAATTGAAAAGCTTGACTGTGGCATTCAAACTAAGAAAGTTTTGCTAACTTTCAAAACTTCGAGAATTCCAGCAGCCATAAATCAGAACTGTGGCAAAAAGTAGTTTTTTCAGCGTGTTTCTTTGCAAACACCATGATTACTGCACTTTGCCCAAGGATTGTAACAACTAAATCAAATTCCTTTAGTCAACAGGATGTCATGCCAACATCTACAGTGTGCTCACAGGATATTACCCCACAGAGGGTGCTTACTGATGATATCAGGGACATTCCAGTTGAAGACTTCTTCCTTCATTCATTTGGAAATTTACCCACCCTGGAGCAACAGAGTGTTACTGACAGATTGGAACTCACCTTGCAATGCCTTCAAGAATCTAAAATGCCTATGTCTTCATCCATTCCCAATTCCCTCCAGCGGGAAAGCTCAATATTGGGGGCATGTTCGCCTACACAAGATACTTCACATACTGGTAAAGTGTACTCTTCTCCTGTGCCCTCCCTTACTCAAACTGACCTGATAAACTCAGCATCAGAATCTATGGAATTATCATCTAACATATCTCAACCTCTACCGATAAATGGCTGTATCTTCAATGACACCCATAAGAGACTTGATCGATAGAAGAAAACGACTGTCTTCAAGGATCCAAGCCAGACCTGTTCACTAAGTATAATGGAATATATCAGGCTGGAATAATAAAAATATCAATTTTATCAACTTTATTAATAATTTTGATGGTGTATGTTTACAGGAAACATGGTCAACCGGCAATTTAAGATTAATAGTTTTAAGCTCATTCTCTTTACCAGCCTACAGAGACTGTTTTAAAGGCTGATGTAAAGCTGGCCTGACTATATTGATAAAACATAATATTTTCACTAAGATTGAACAACTTGAAAACTGTGAACCTATCACCCAAGCTGTACAATTATCTTCCTCATCTTTCTGTTTCATTCTGATTAACACTGGGCTAAGTTTCATCTTGAGAATTCTCCAAAAGTATCCGATGGCCCAAATTATCCTTCTTGGGAATTTCAATGCTGGAATATTTATTTATTTATTTATTTATTTATTTATTTATTTATTTATTTATTTATTTATTTCGATTTATATCCCGCCCTACCCCACCAAAGAGGGATTATCAGAATAGGGTCTGATAATCAGAATTGGACCTCTTTGATGGGCTTTGAAGGGGAAAAACCATTGCCACCCCAACTAGGGTTTCCCCATCAATCTAAAGATCTATGTTATAACAGGGCTGTTTGTAAACTGGTAGAATTCTGTATAGAATATAATTTAATAACATTAAATGGCCTATCACAATTCCCTACATCTGCAAGCTTCACCTTTATTTCCTCTCAGGGGAGAAGTGCAGTTAACTATGGTCTATGTTCTCCTAGCCATTTGCCCTTAATTATAACTGTGAATATTGACTCTTGCACTGAAAATGACCACCTTCCGGTGTCACTCTCTCATCTGCCCAACTGAGATTTCTCAATCTCCAAATTTGCCATTTGTTCAAGACTCAGTCCCTATTTTTAAAAAGACTCAGATGGTCTGAGAAGAATCTTGAGAGTCCCTTGGACTGCAAGAATACCAAATCAGTCAGTTTTAAGGGAAATCAACCCTGACTGTTCCCTGGAAGGTCAGATGCTGAAGCTGAAGCTCAAATACTTTGGCCATCAAATGAGAAGGAAGCACTCACTGGAGAAGAACCTGATGCTGGGAAAGACAGAAGGTAAAAGAAGAAGGGGACAGCAAAAGATGAGATGGCTGGACAGCGTTACTGATGTCTCTCTCTCGGCTTGGCTTCGCGAACGAAGATTTAAGAAGGGTGCAATAGTCCACGTTTGCTGCAGGCTCGCTGGTGGCTGACAAGACCAATGTGGGACAGGCAGGTCCGGCCACAGCGGCTGCAGGGAAAAGTCTGATTTAGGGTTGGTCCTGTAGCAGTGCGATTCTTCCTCAATCTCCTTTTGTCCTCAAGACCAGCTATGCGTGTGTTCTCAAAGGAAGAGACAGCCTGGTGGATGGTGTGCCTCCATGCTTTGCGATCTGAGGCTAGGTCAGACCACTGGTGATGGTTGATGTGACAGGTGCTAAGGGATTTCTTCAAGGAGTCCTTGTACCTCTTCTTTGGTGCCCCTCTATTTCGATGGCCGGTGGAGAGTTCGCCATACAGGGCAATCTTGGGAAGGCGGTGGTTTTCCATCCTAGAAATATGCCCTGCCCAGCGCAGCTGCGTCTTCAACAGCAGTGCCTCGATGCTGGTAACCTCTGCCCGCTTGAGGACTTCAGTGTTGGTCACAAAGTCACTCCAGTGGATGTTGAGGATGGTGCGAAGGCAGCGCTGATGAAAGCGCTCAAGGAGTCGCAGGTGATGACGGTATAAAACCCACGATTCGGAGCCGTAGATGAGGGTTGTCATCACAACCGCTTTGTAAACATTGATCTTTGTGCCTTTTTTCAGATGCTTGTTGCTCCACACTCTTTTGTGCAGTCGGCCAAATGCACGGTTTGCCTTTGCCAGCCTGTTGTCAATCTCCTTGTCGATCTTTGCATCTGAGGAGATGATGCACCCCAGGTAGCTGAACTGCTGGACTGTCTTCAGAACTGATTCACCCACAGTGATGCAGGGAGGGTGATAATCTTCCTGGGGTGCAGGCTGGTGGAGAACTTCTGTCTTCTTCAGACTAACTTCTAGGCCGAATAGCTTGGCAGCCTCTGCAAAGCAGGACGTCATATGCTGCAGAGCTGATACCGAGTGGGAGACGAGTGCAGCATCATCAGCAAACAGTAGCTCTCGGATGAGTTTTTCCATTGTCTTGGAGTGTGCCTTTAGTCGCCTCAGGTTGAACAGGCTGCCATCGGTGCGATAGCGGATGTAGACACCATCGTCCTCATCTAGATCTACTGCGGCTCTTTGAAGCATCATGCTAAAGAAGATCGTAAAGAGAGTTGGCGTGAGAACGCAGCCTTGCTTTACACCTGTGCCTATTGGGAAGGGCTCCGAGAGGTCGTTGCAGTGTCTGACTTGGCCTCGCTGGTCTTCGTGTAGCTGGATGATCATGCTGAGGAACCTTGGGGGACATCCTAAACGCTCCAAGATTTGCCACAGGCCTTTCCTGCTAACGGTATCGAAAGCTTTGGTAAGGTCGACAAAAGTCACATACAGACCCTTGTTCTGTTCCCTGCATTTCTCTTGGAGCTGCCTGAGAACAAATACCATGTCGGTGGTGCTCCTGTTAGCTCTGAAGCCGCACTGGCTCTCTGGGAGGAGTTCTTCTGCAATGGTGGGCACCAGTCTGTTCAGGAGTATTCTGGCAAGGATTTTGCCTGCGATGGAGAGCAGGGTTATCCCCCGGTAGTTGGAGCAGTCTGACTTTTCCCCTTTGTTCTTGTATAGGGTGATGATGATTGCACTGTTATCCTCTCCACTGTTTTATCCTCAATTCTTGACTGGAGTTTTGTCTGGAAGGCAGCTTTAACTTCGGCTGACTGAAGGCTGCCAACCTGAAACTTCCTCCGAGGGATACCTCCTCTCCTGGGTGTGGGTTTAAAGTGAAGACGGAGATTGCAGCGTACAAGACGATGATCCGTATGACATTCTGCGCTGGGCATTACTCGGGTGTGTAAGACATCTCGAAGGTCTCTCTGGCGCACCAGAATGTAGTCGATAAGGTGCCAATGCTTGGACCGTGGGTGCATCCAGGTTGTCTTCAGACTGTTCTTCTGCTGGAAGATAGTGTTGGTGATGGTGAGCTGGTGCTCCATGCAGAATTCTAGCAGGAGGCGCCCGTTGTCATTGCAGTTGCCAATGCCGTGTTTGCCAAGTACTCCTTTCCAGGCTTCCGAGTCTTTACCTACTCTGGCATTGAAGTCGCCAAGGATGATCACCTTGTCCTCTGTAGGGGTCTTCCGTACGAGGTTGCGTAGATCAGCATAGAACTTGTTCTTTTCTGCAGGATCTGCTTGAAGGGTTGGGGCATACACACTGAAGAGTGTTGCATGCTGCTTGTTTTGAAGTGGGAGGCGCATGGACATGATGCGATCTGAGTGACCTGTTGGAAGGTTTTCGAGTTTGGAGGCAATGGAGTTCCTGACCATGAAGCCAACGCCAGAAAGGCGGCTCTCAGCCTTTGACTTACCCGACCAGTAGAGGGTATAGCCAGCACCGTGTTCTTGAAGACTACCTTCCTCAGGGAAACGGACCTCACTGAGAGCTGCTATGTCGATATTCAACCTGAGAAGTTCGTGGGCAACTAGAGCAGAGCGTCGTTCAGGGCGACCACTGCCTACTGTGTCAAGCATGGTTCTGATGTTCCAACACGCAAGCTTTAGTCTTTGCACACTTTGTGAGGCAGGTGCATGCCTTTTCTTTGTTGTTATTTTTCGACCGCAAGTAAGGATGCCCGTTGACCGCGGCTAGCCAACTGGGGTGGGGGAGACGAGCTTTGTTTAGGCCACCTTTTCTAGGCCCCTCTCCGTGTGGAGCAAGCAGTGCTGTCCCTAGATAAGGCTGCTTGGTCGTTCAGGGTGCTGCCGAAAGATGCTTTCGTCTCCGGGTTAGCATCAGGCGACCAATATCCTGAACCGCCTACATGCAGGATCGGGACTGCGGCTTCCAGTGGCACCTTCCACCTGCCGTTTCGCCCCTTGCCTATCGCTGCAGGACTTGAAGCGTTGTGGGTTGTGTGTGTGGATATGCCCTTCAGGCCTGCGCAGAGGAATTTTTTAGGTGAAGCGCAGTGTGCGCGGTACTGGCTCCACCCTTTCACCTGGGGGTCATCTGCCATGGCCCAGTAAGCCGGGACGCCGGCAGTGAGTCCTCCAGGTGGTAGGTGTTACATTAACGAGCTCTATCTGCCCGGGTTTGATGTTAGAGTTTTCCTTCTCTTAGGCTGACGAGGTTGGTGGGCCCAGCCTGCCCATCCGGTTATACCGCCGGACAATTCGGTCGCACCATGACGTAGCAAACTCTGTGAAAAACAGGGGGGACCAGCGAGAAGGTGTTGCTACGGATGCAGTAATGCAGGAGAGGCCATTGCAGTGACCATCTGCCAGGCATAGCCAGACAGTGACCACGCGGCGTTCACTACACCGGGAGAGGAGAGGCTATGTATTGCGCATGCACTTTCCCTGGGGGGGTAGGATTCCCAGAGGGAGCCCACCCCCCCCCATTCATGTTAGTTACTGATGTAACTAACTAACTGATGTAACTAACTAACTAACTAACTAACTGATGTAACTAACATGAATTTCAGCAGACTTCGGAGGATGGTAGAAGACAGAAGGGCCTGGCGTGACTTTGTCCATGGGATTGCAAAGAGTCGGACTCGACTGTGTGACTGAACAACAATAACACCTCACACCTAGAAGTACTTCCTGCCTTTCCCCAAATTGTTAAACAATGCACCCTACTGGCCAAACCTGTTCATGTAATTTCCTGTAAGCCTCTACCTTGGTTTGATAAAGAATGTCTGGACCACAAAAGGGAACTTCGGTCTCTATTTAGGGAATCCTGTTTGGCTGACTCCCCTGACTCCTTGGAAAGTTATCTAACTTCTTAAAAAAACCTTCCAAGACTTGATTACTAAGGATGATCACTTCCAACACAGATGGGATCAACTCCTCTTATCTATCAAATTACGGGATAGCAAATCCTTTTGGTGGGCAATCTCTAGGATGATCACTTCCAACACAGATGGGATCAACTCCTCTTATCTATCAAATTACGGGATAGCAAATCCTTTTGGTGGGCAATCTCTAGGGCGCTAAACAACAATCCTTCAGCAGAACCCTGTATTCCTCCTCAAACATAGGTTGAGCACTTTTCTGTGCTCTTATATTCTCATACTACCTCCCCATTTAGCCCTGATGAGTTGATCCCATCTAGTATTCCTAGCTGGTCTCCAGTTGATAGTGATGAAATAGCTGAATTAATCACCAACCTGAAATTAGGTAGAGCCCCTGGCCCAGACGGACTCCCTTCCGAACTTTTCAAGAAATTCGCCAATTGGTGGTCCCCTCTTTTAGCCAAACTATTTACATCTATTGACCAGTATGATATTCTCCTGAACTCATGGTTAAATTCAATCATAATCCCAATTAATAAGAAAAGTGATTCTAATTTACCAGAAAATTTCTGTCCTATTAGTCTCTTATAAATTGTGGGCAAATTATATGCAAAACATCTCGAACGCCATTTACTTGACTAGGTCCAATCTAATGCAATCGTAGGGTCAGAACAAATTGGCTTTTTCAAGAACAAATCAACCTTAGATCACTGCTTAATCTTGTCCACCTTGGCTGAAAAATATATGAAATCAAATAATAAAAATCTCTTTGTGGCCTTCATTAATCTAAAAAGTGCTTTTGACTCAACTCAAGAGAAAAACTGTGGGACAAATTGATTAATCTTGGAATTGACCCACATCTTTTTCTTATAAAAGAACTTCACACAGCTACTACGAGTCAAGTTAAATATTCTCCAGATGGAAGGCTGACAAACAAAATTCCACCTAAGAAAAGCATAAAACAAGGATGCATCCTTGCCCCACTTCTGTTTAACCTTTTGCTCTCTGATTTGGCTAGCTCCTTGGAGCTTGTTAACTGTCATCCACCCAAACTAGAAGGCCAACCAGTACCTATCCTCTTATATGCAGATGATACTGCGATTTTATCTTTCACCAAAATTGGTCTCCAAAGATACCTAGAAGCTTTCAACTATTACTGCCATACTAATTTGTTTAAGATTAATTATACCAAAACAAACACAGTAGTATTTCCCCAAAAATGGGCCCCCTTCACATCGGGAATGTCAAAATCCAACAAGTTAAAAGATATAAATATCTTGGTGTCACATTTAACTACAACCTCAACTGGGCAGCACAGAAGTAGGGCTGTAAAACCAGCAAGGATCTCCTTTTCCCAACTCAAGTCTTTCTTCTTTACTAATGGCAATCAATATGTCCTGCTGCAATTAGAATATTTAACTCCAAAATCCTACCTCAGGTCCTGTTTGGAATCCCTATTTGGTTCAATGGCCTTAATCACGATGTTGAGAATATCCAAGCGATTTTTATCAGACAAATTTTGGGTGTCCCTAAATGTGTACCTTATCTTACAATCTGCTCTGAAGTGGGACAAAACCTAATTGAGACCAAAGCCTGGATTTTAACATCATGATACTGGGTCAGGCTCTATTTTAGAGCTGAGCCAGGCTCTCTCTTATCTCTTTTGCAAAAAACTGCACTATGCCTCCTGAAACGTCAAAATTATATCTAAATTAAGCCAATTTGGTATCCCTCTTGATGATTTATCATTATTGGAGGAAGCTTATATTTCTAAATTAATCAAACAATGATTACTTGACATTGAGCAGCAAAAGCTATTCCCCACCCAACCCCATATCTGTTCTGCTGCTATGCTCGGTCTCACTAATCACTTTGGGAAAATGCAACAATATTTTTATAATCTTGATACCCCTCTCCAACACAGAGTCTTTCTTCTGACAAGGGTTAACACATTCTCCTCTAGAATGCTCTAAGGCAGATACCATCGAATCCCAAGACAAGTCCTTGTAATCTTAACTGTCTGGACACAATAGAGCACATAATTGTGAAATGTCCTCTGTATGAGTTACCCCATGAAAAACTGCTTTTAACTTGGCTCTATCCCAAAAGGTATCTGAATACTAAGTCGAAATGTCAATTTTTAAAAAATGATTTGGTCCCTGAGATTACTAATGCTGTTGCCAAATTTCTCACAGAAGTTCTTAAAATTCAAAATTTTACATAGCAATGTTTTTTGCTATACTTATCTGTATGGAATCCTAGATCTGATTCCCTTGGCTCAGTGTTTTCTATGCTGCCAATTTTCTTAGGAATTTTTTAAACTTCCAACAGTACTGCTTTTAAATGCACTTAATCTTCCCTAGACCTTATTGCTATGTTACAATGCTTTATTTACTTTTGGCTGTAGATATGCCAATAAAGGTCTTTGAAATGAATTTAAT
This sequence comes from Heteronotia binoei, assembly GCF_032191835.1. Classification (NCBI taxonomy): domain Eukaryota; kingdom Metazoa; phylum Chordata; class Lepidosauria; order Squamata; family Gekkonidae; genus Heteronotia; species Heteronotia binoei. The sequence goes on from NC_083223.1 coordinate 133,991,379, forward strand.
TGAAAATATAACACAGAAGTTTTTGTTAAACTATGGGGTTTTTTGCATCCTTCTTTTGCCAAATTTATTCATGGACACTGTGAACTAATGTACATGATTCTTCTGATTTGTTGAGTACTTACAATGGGCCTGTCCAGATATGAGTAGACCTCACAAATATACCCAAGATAAGATCAACAACTCATCTGTCTTGCATCTCCCCTGCCCCCCACAAGAACATAAGAAAAAAGTGCACTGAAAATTTTCAGTAACATCTTAGAAGCCAATACCTAACCTGTCCTCCGCTTTTTTAAAAAATGGTTTGAATGTTTGTCCATCTCCACAACAGAAGTGAGTGGAAAACAGCAAAAAGGCATATAGAAATTTATATTTTAATACCATTGTTAGGCCACCCAATTTGAGTGCATATTCAGACCAATACCCACGTATTTATGTACAGCTCCAATTGTTCATATATTCAAAAAAATAGAAGGCCATGGTCTGTTTTTGAATTAATATATAATGTATCAGGTACTTGAAAATTTCAGACCGGTAGGAAAAGAACTGAGAAATAAACCCATTTCTTTTTTACCTGATGTTCAGCCATCTGACTTTCAGGACTTTTGCCAATCTCAAGACTCTCGTTTAGTTTCACCTCAATAGTTTCCATTTTTGTGGATATGGACTGAAGGGAGTCTTGGTACTTCTGCTGACGTTCAAGGGCCTCATAAAGAGTGCGTTGCTTTTCACTAATCTAAAGAAAAAATGCAGCTATTACTACATATTCAACCTTTTGATTTAGCGTTACTTAATACCTTTCCATTCCTGTAGTTATCCTATGTATTTAGAAAAAAACACAAATAGAATGACGTCATGCCATTTTACAAAGCTTGCCCAATAATTATCCATTTTTAAGATAATGTGAGTTTTGTCTTTTCTGCATTTATAGACTAATGGTCTAACAATATGGCACACTGTAAGATCAGTAATTATATATTCCCAGTGGTTTTAAACAGAAATAGCAACTGCTGGATGACACACAGGGTCCACACACCTTTTTTACTCCTAGCCTTCCTCCTATCAGCTGGCCAATGGGTCTAGGAGGGGAATAAAGAATTCCCTTCCCCTGTGGATCTTCCCAGGTTTCCTATTTGCCATTATTTATTTAGAAAATTTATATTCTGCCTTTTCAGGGAGCTATTTTAAGTGCCTCACAAAATAAAACAGGATTAAATAGCATTTTTTTAGGATTTCAAGCGTTAAGGAACTATTAAAAACCCAACAGTAGTGCACAAAAACCCAGAATATAAAAGCATACAATACAGCAGATTGTCTTGCATAATAGTCTTTACACTACACATCAATCGTAGTCAATCTTAAGAAATATTTCAGTCATTCCAAAAGCGAAAACATTTCAAAGGGGTTTTTTTTCCTAGTGCTCCCCAAAGTTTCCATTTTTTTCCATTGGAAAAATTGGGAGTAAGATTCTAGAAAAACGCCCCTTAAAATGCTTTCACTTTTTTCTAGGCCTTCACATCCCTATACCCTGTGCTTTTTTTTGTAGAAAAACCCCAGCAGAAGTTCCTGGCCTGGGAGCACGTGGCTACCACATGGTGGGTTGGGCCAGCCAGAGCCTTGGCCAACCCAGGAGGAGCTCTGCTCCTGTGGGCTCTGGCAGGAAAAAAGCCTTGCCTATACCTTGATAGACTCTAGTACCCCTCTACATGTACTTCAAGATATATAGTTGCTCTCATGTTGCTACAGAAAGGTGTAACACTTCTTGCCATTTAATTCAACTTTAAAGTTTATATCAACTACTCTTGGAGACATTATGGTAAATAGGGCCTGACATGACTACCCTTTTGGATTTTAAAACAACTGGTTTGTGTACATTAACTATTTGGTATCTGAAGAAGTAAGCAGTGACTCATGAAAGTTCATACCCTGCTTAGTTTTTAAGGTGCTCCTGGACTCATGTTCTTTTCTATTAACATTAACTATGATTTTTAAAGAATATAAAGCAATCAGAGGACAAATTAGTGAACAATCACATCATCAAATATAGCATGAACAGGCCTCGGATTCAGCAGGAGCTCACAGGAGCATAGCTCCTGAACCTTTCTGAGGGTTCCCCCTCCTCCTTCCCACCTTGCCCATTGCATAGTAGTTGCAGCTGCATAACAATCCCTGGATGAGCTCCACCATCTATTTTTCTGCAAAATGACAGCTGAGCATGAACAATAAGGGACATAATGCTACTGCTGACAAGTTTTGACTTAAATATTTTTAACCAGCTGTGCATGTTTGCATGTGGATGATTCCATATCCCACCTACACTTTATATGGATTCGCAGATCTATTTAGAAATGTTTCAGCACAATTAATCGCGATAATCACAAGAAGTACTATCTGCTAAATGTGGGATCCTAACCTCTATCTTTTCCCCTTTTGTAAAGATTTGGAAGTAGACAAGATTGCAGTTCCCAGATGAAATAAAATAGACATGAATCAACATAATTACGACATTTTGGAGAGACGTGATAGTTGAAGTAAATTTAAGGTAAATGTTTGTCTTTATTTTAATTTTCTATTACCAGCTAAAATAGCAAATGCCAATGTTCAGCATAGCACAATGTTGCTCTGGTGGTAATTTGGCATCTTGTTACAGACTTTCAATTTTTTCAGGTTATGCATGCAGGGGAGAGGATTTAAAATATTGCACCACTATACCTTTCTTCTTTCTCACACAGACCTATAAGGCACAGTATCATATGAAATTACCTAAGCACAATCACCATATTTCTGGTCATTTTTGCCTTCTCAGACGGGCAATAGTGACCCCAGTATATCATTACCCCTTACACTTCATCTAGTTTAAAGTGATGTGCGGTTGCTTTTCCGTCTTCCATACCTGCTTCCTTGAAAACAAACAAAACCCAAACTATTCTCATCTACATCCTCAGCTGTATACATGGATGGTAAATACACTGATATATAAAAAGGTTTTTGAAGGAGAGGAACTGTCCACAAACCCAAAATAGACCACAATTAAGTCTCCATAGCTGCTGATACAAAAACAATATGTTTCATGAGGACATAGGCAACTTTCCTGTTTTTCACAGAGACCTGGGCTAGGAAATGGATGAGCTATGGAGAATTTTTTAAAAAATTACAAGCAACAACTCCAACTAACCAAAGAGACAGAAAACACTGGGGTATTAAAAGTCAAGTGGTCTTACTCATTTTTGCACATATAAGCAGGGCTTTTTTTGAGCAGGAACAGACAGGAACGCAGTCTGGCCTGATGTCAGAGGGTGTGGCCTAATATGCAAAGGAGTTTCTGCTGGGCTTTTTCTTCCAAAAAAGTCCTGTGTGAAACAATAATGGTCAGAGGGTGGGGCCTAATATGCAAATGAGTTCCTGCTGGGCTTTTTCTACAAAAAAGTCCTGTGAGAAACAATAATGGTCAGAGGGTTTGACCTAATATGCAAATGAGTTCTTGCTGGGCTTTTTCTAGAAAAAAGTCTTGCATGTAAGAATGGAAGAGTAAGAATATGAGTATTGATATACCATCTTAGATACGTATGTGAAAGTCGTAAAATACACTTGCATGTATAAAGTTATGTCATATATTGTCTACAAAAAATTATTTCTGTAGAGACACCTGCCAGGAAACTGGTTAGCACTCTAGTAGTGGTCACTTCCTCACAGGTTATCTGTTCCAGGTTCAATGTTTTAGGAAAGTAGTGTTTTGTCCCTGCTTCCCCAAAGCATTGTGGTGTATTTGTACACCTTTCCCACTTTTCTCCAATCTGGTTTGGTCCAAAGTTTTGGAAAGATCACAATAAAACCTGGATGGCTATTGGGAAAATTCAGATTTTCCTGTCCACATGGTAGCCACTTCCCCAATCCTATTGTCTACTGTCCTAAAATGGTAGTGGCCATTTCTTTCCCTTGCCTCCTGGGACTTTTTTTTTTGTTTTTAACTCAGTCACTAGACAGATAAGTAGAAAAGCATGTGTCTCCACAGTGGAAGAAACTAGAGATTTTCTTTTCTTTTTAAATTAAAGCTAGGAAATCATATTTGTATTAAGTGATATTGATATAATCTATATACTATTAGCAATGTGTGGCCCCCATCTGTGGATACTTAAATCTGTGGATTGGGGCCACATGGTGGTGAAACAGATTTTTCAGCAAACCTGAGGGAGTCCCCAGGTCTGCAGTAAATCTGATTTTTTTTAAAAAAAATGGATGGAGGGGATAAATCCCCCCAAAAGAAAAGCATCATCCTCTGTAAAAGTGCAGAGAATGCTCTCACTTCCAGTGGTTAGTGGCAGTGGCACCAAGGACCCATGCTGGGTCCAGCTGCGGCTGGGCCCAGTGTTGGTGGCTGCACAGTCTGGGACCATGCTTGGTCTGGTAGTGGCCAAGCAGCCCAAGATCTGTGCTGGGCCCAGCAGCAGTTACACTGGACATGCTGCTGGAGCAGCGTGGGAGCCATACTGGGCATGCTGTCACCAGTGGCACAGCTCAGGTGATATTTTAGTGCTGTTTTCTTTAAAACAAACAAACAAACAAACAACCTGCAAAAGTCTTGGTTGCTCAGGGGAGGAAGTTGGCTGTTGCTGGGGGACTGGGGGAGGGAAACTGCAGGAAACCTGCAGTGCGGAAGCCTCACTGCTGTTGCACTTCATTAGCAGTCAGACCAGCAGTTGAGAAACCACACAAGCCTGTGGAAAGCACCAGTGACAGCCTGATGGTGCTGAGGAAACTGCACAAAGATGTGTACTTTGTTGCACCTTCTGGTACTTTGTTGCACTAAACTATATAGTTCAAGAAAAAAAAGCATATGTAAGTCTTTAGAATTAAAATGATGTAATATTAGTGATGTTCAAGTTTTTCAATCCATTTATTTGCAAAGACATACATGGCACCCAAACCCATAGTGTTGTATAGTGGTTAAGAGTGGCAGACTCTAAGTTGGAGAACCAGGTTTGATTCCTCACTCCTCCCCATGAAGCTTGCTCGCTGACCTTGGGCCAGGCACAGTTTTCTCAGAACTCTCTCAGCCTCACCTATCTTACAAGGTGCCTACTGTGGGTAGAGGAAGGGAAGATGTACTTCTTAGGAACTACTTCTTCACCCAAAGGGTGATTAACATGTGGAATTCACTGCCACAGGAGGTAGCCAGCTTCAAGAGGGGGTTAGATAAAAATATGGAGCAGAGGTCCATCAGTGGCTATTAGCCACAGTGTGAATATATATATGTATGTATGTGTGTATATATATATATATGTGTGTGTGTGTGTGTGTATATATATATAAAAATTTTTGGCCACTGTGTGATTTAGAGTGTTGGACTGGATGGGCCATTGGCCTGATCCAACATGGCTTCTGTTATGTTCTTATGATCGTAAGCTGCTTTGAGACTCCTTAGGGCAGAGGGAAGTGGGGTATCAAAGCCAACTCTTCTTCTTCTCCTTCTACACAGAGGCATCTATGACCTATTCCCCACTAGTCTTGTACCGGTCCCACACTCCCCTTTTCTGTGGGGCTCCCGTCTAATTTTGCACAAGCTGCTGCGAGGCTGAAACTTGCTCTGCCGTTTTCCTGCGGCAAGCAAGATCCTCTGAAAACCAGTTTCTGCTTGCTGTAGGAAAGAGGTGGAGTGAGTTGCAGCCTCGCGACAGATTGTACAAAATCGGTCAAAAGCACTGCGGAGAAGAGGAGCGCGAGACTGGTACAAGGCTAGTGGGGAACTGGTCTATATTACTCTCCTTTTCTTACCACATTCTTCAGTGTTTCCCAAGAACGTTGCAAGTCATCCAGCTTGGCACTGGTGGCTGATTCTGGCTCATAGGACTCTTGGGTAGATGAAGTGCTGGGCTGCATCTTGGAAGCTTCTGTCTGCAACTGTTCAGCAGATAAGGCTTGGTAATAAGCAATGTCCTATGAGCATGAAGCACAACATGGCACTTTCAAAAGAGAAGACTCAGCGCATTCTTGAAACATCAACATACTTTTGTTTAGTGCTGCATACCCTTACAGCCCTCTATCACCATGAATTTTAACTCCACTCTCATTTGTCAGAATGTAGGATGATAGAATTCAGAACTTTTATCAGATAGAAAAGTCTGATTCAATAAAAGACAACTGAGCAATTATGATTCTACTTCACTGGCTTTACTGCAATATAAAAATAGTACTTATAAACTTTCATTAAACAATATGGCAGGAGGACATTCTTGGGGAAGCTTCTCCCCAAGAGAGAGAGGAGTCAAAATCAAACTCAAACATCTCCCAGAGAGCAGCAGGAATGATGAGGGAGGGGCCTGTGACCTTTGGGCAATTTGGGTGAAGACCAAGGTATGTGTTGCGTGGTACTCTGTATTCAGGTTTGCCTTCTGGCTCTGAAAGGGGTTCTTGTTTACCTTGGGCTGAAGTGGCCCAGTCTGAGAAAACTTGTACTTCTTGTCCAGCCATCTAGCAACTATCCCATTCCAGCAACTATGCCATTCAAAGTTCAGTAAGATGGGTGAATGATGCTAAGGAATGCACCTGACTGTCCCACTCCCCTCCCACTTTGCTGCTGCTGCTGCAAATGTTAAGTGGGAGGAAGATAAAAGTGCTTGCCTTGGGAGGAGAAAAGTTGGTGAATTCAGTGAAAGTGTCCATATGTGTGAGAGAGTATCCCATAGTTATGAGTGAGAGGCTCTGTGATTTTATATCTCCTGTGTCTATGAATGCATACATATGTGTGTGAGAGACAAAGAAAACTGTTAGACACAAATATATTTGTGAGACACACAAAGAGAATGAACAATGGAAAATTTGCTCTCCTCCCTGCAAATGGTCAGGTGTCCTCATCACTTGATATCTTCAGTACCATGTTCCATAGTTTGGATCAGATTTGAGATTGGAGACAAATCCATATTGGAACTTGAAGTCATGAATAAACCTTGGTCAAGTCATTCACTACTACATTCCCCATTAGTTAAATGGAAATGATATCAACTTTCCTCATAGAGATCCTGTAATGGACAGGACTATACGCTATATGAGAAGTACAGAAATCAGCACATCTCCCCCCAAGTTGCTTAGAGAGGCATGCATGGGTTTAAAAAAAAATGTATGCTTTTAATAATCATCTGCAGTCTAAAGAGAAGAACCAAGTGAATCATGCCACATATTTAACATTTTAGGTTATTAATACTGGCAAAGGACTTGTTTGAAACTGTAAGGCACAAGTTCTTACTTTCTTAAGGAGACAACAGAATTATTCAGGCTTGGTGATTACTGGGAACCAGGCAGGGCACGCACTGTTCAGCAGTCACTCCATTAGTTATCAGTCAGCTCCAGGGTTAAATTCATGGTATTGTCTCATCTACAAAGCTAACACCTCCTCCTCCCAACTCTTTCTTTCTCCACCATACTCCTTCCCCTCAACCTTTCCCTTGCCCTCTTATTGCACCCCCTTTCCTTAGTCTGATTTCTGCTCAACTACCCCTATCCTCATCCCAAAATGCTCTGTATGCCCACTGGTCTCCTTGCTGCTTTGCCTGCCTGCTGAACTCTCTCTTTGACATTCTACCCACCTATTATCATCCTTAATGTTCTTACTCACCTCCATTTTTGGTGCTCTACCTACTCATACCCCTCATCCTCAGCACTCCGGCAACCCACCATCCCACCAATCCTTGCCTCCCCCCAGAACTCACCACCCCAATCACTGTTGGCCATTCAGAATGAATTTGGATGAAATATTTATGAGATGCTAAGATCCTTTTTTTGAAATGCATTATAATTTTATGAGTTTATAGTGAGATGTAAGAAATTATATGAGATTTAGCCAAAATGTTCTGTCTTTGATAAAACAGATAGATGAAATAGAATTACAAGCTAGTGACTCTGTGACCCGGAATGTTTATTTTTCAATTTTTCATAATTGCTTCATCATATGAAAGAAGTTGGTATGGCATTTTGAAATCTACGTCAGTATGATAAAAGAAAGCAGAAGGATTGGATTCCTATTTTGAAGTCAATATTCAATTGGTTGTCACTGATACACTGATCTCAGCAAGATTATATATTCTTGATGAATTATGGAAATAATTTCAACAGCACAAGAAGTTTTTTCAATTTTGATATTAATGGACTTCCATATGGATTTTTCTATATAATAATTTGTGTGGTGGGTTGTTGAACGTTATTAAGGTGTTCTTGAGTATTTTGTATCGATAATTATATTTTAAATATAGTGAGAATGCTATTTAGTAATATCATCATGGGTTTTGCTTTTGAGCAAGAGGAAAAGAGGCAGAACTGTGCAGGTGCTGGAGGTTGCGTTCTTTCTGGGGAAACTACTATGCACAGTTGTGATGCTGAAGGCAGCTCTCTACCTTCTCCCCCCGATCCTCATTTCTCTGCTCACCTGCCCCCCCTGCCATTCTGCCCACCATGACCATTCTTCTCATAGCTGCCCACCCTTAGTATTGCCTCCTCTCCATTGCCTCATGGGGGAAAAGAGAGCAGTGGATGGTTCCTGCCCTCCCTGAGTCTTGCTTGCTTGCACCTATTTGGCTCAAGTAGTGGCTCTCCCTCTTCCTCTGTAGATATTATTCTTGGACTAACCTTGACAAGAGTAGTGCAGGGTGAAAAGTGTCCACTAGGTTCCCTCTAGTATGTGGGATTCTTCAAGGGGTACTCCTTTCTCCAATGCTATTTAACATCTATATGCACCTCCTTGCCCAGCTGGCATGGCATTTCAGCTGTATCTGTTACTGGGTGACCAGTTGGCCAGTGTTCCACAAGATCTGGCCAAGGATCTAGAAGTCATGGTGGGTTGAATAAGGAAGAACAGATTGAAGCTGAACTTTTCAAAGATGGAAGTTCTGGGGCTGGGGGGAATGGGGATGGATCTGGAGTGCAGATTGCTGGCACTTGACAGGATGCCACTAACACTGTCACCATCGATCAAGAGCCTGGGTTTGACACTGGATACCTCTCTCTCAATGGAGGCCCAGGTTATGCATACTGCCAAGATGGCATTTCTTCATCCACACCAAGCCCAACAATTAGCTCCCCTCCTGGCCAGTGTAATACATGCAATGGTTACCCCCAGACTTGATTACTGTAACTCACTCTATGCTGGCCCCCCCTTGAGACTGACCTGGATGGGTCCAGAGTGGATCCAGAACGTGGTGGTGCAAGTTCTGTCGGGAATGCCATGGACAGCACATATACAACCTGTGCTGCTCTAGCTGCACTAGCTTCTAGTATTAAGTCAGATTCAAGGTCTTGGTTTATTTTATTTATTTATTTATTTGGTAAATTTATATTCCACACTTTCCCAGATGGGCTCAGGGCGGATCAAATTCAAGTAAAACAGGTCACATACAATAAAACCAATAAATACAATTAAAACAACAGCATTATATAACAAATGCGGGTGGGCACATAGTGCAAATTAAGGTATAATCATTCAGTGCCCCAGACAGTGGCTCAGTGGTAGAGCATCTGCTTGGGAAGCAGAAGGTCCCAGGTTCAATCCCCGGCATCTCCAAAAAAGGGTCCAGGCAAATAGGTGTGAAAAACCTCTGCTTGAGACCCTGGAGAGACGCTGCCAGTCTGAGAAAACAATACTGACTTTGATGGACCAAAGGTCTGATTCAGTATAAGGCAGCTTCATATGTTCATATGTAGTAGTTCAGATGATGGCTCACTGTGGAGGAGGATAGCTGATAGGCAATACAGTAAAGGACGCCCGCTTGCCTCAACTAAACGCCTGGCGGAACAGCTCTCTCTTACAGGCCCTATGGAAAGGTAACAAATCCAGTAGGGCCCGTATCTCCTCAGGGAGCTGATTCCACCAGGTTGGGGCTAGGACCAAGAAGGCCGTGGCCCTGGTCCAGGCAAGATGGACATTCTTAGGGCCAGGAATGACCAGAAGATGTTGGTTGGCTGATTGCAGCGTCTTCAGGGCTCATATGGGGAGAGGCGGTCCCGTAGATAGGTCGGTCCCAGGCCACATAAGGCTTTGAATGTCAATACTAAAACCCTGAAGTGGTTTTGACCTTTAAGGCCTTGAGAGGTCTGGGACCAATGTATCTGTGGGATGGTCTCCTTCACTATGTCCTTGGTTGAGCATTACACGCTTCTAGTAGTAATCTGCTTGTGATCCCTGGCCCTAAAGAGGCCCAGCTGTCCTCAACTAGGGCCAGGACTTTTTCTGTCCTGGCCTCAGCCAGGTGGAACTCTCTGCCAGATGACATCAGGCCCTGTCGGACCTTATGAAATTCTGCAGTGCCTGTAAGGCAGAGATGTTCCACCAGGCTTTTGACTGAGGACAGCAGTGGCTGGCACCTTTCCTTCCCTTTTTGTCCACCCCCTTCAGAAATATTCCTCCCCCTGAATGCTTTGATAGTTAGGAAGGAGAAAACAAATGGGACACCATCATGGGTTTTTAGAGTTTTATTGGCTCAACTTCTTGAAATGTTTTAATTGGAACTTTATTGATTTGCATTGTTTTACCTTTTGTACATCACCCAGATCCTGGCCTTGGCTGGGATGGGTGATTAAACAAGTCCAATAAATAATAATAGTAATAACTAGAATAATAAGCTACAGACTTAATAGGAAGCATTTTTACTACTTAATAGGAAACATGTTATTTCAACATCCATGAAAAAACTGCCTATGCTTTTATTTGCTCCTGACAACCAATAATCATGATTTCTACGTCACAATGGAACATCTTCACAATTAACCTGGAAAAAATGTTGGTGAGAAGTTTCAGTTGCAAAACTGATTCTCACCAACATTTAGCTCAGTACCATGAATACTACAAACAACTGAAATTTCCCCCCTCTCTTTAAAATGTCTAAGGACTTCACTTAATGGATGCTTCTGCCATTGCAGCTTTCAGTTTCATATGTTCCTAATCAATAAAGTAATAAGAAAAACATTTACACTTTCATTGAAATAAAAGGGAGGATATATGATAGAATGCATGAAATGAAGAACTCACTGAAGAGTTTTTATAAATTAAAAATTATGTCATTAGAATGTATTGAAAATAGTTGCTCAGTCTTCTTCAATGCTTACTTCCTTCTGTCATTCCTATAATATTTTGTGATCTTTAGGAAGCAGCGGAAGATGGTTTTATTTAGCATTGGAATGGATTAAAAAAGTCCTAAAGTGTGGTTTAAAATTTTGGTTTTATGTATTCTATTTTATGTTTTTTGTTTATATTGTAAACTGCACTGAGCTCCATAAAGGAAAAGGCAGCTGACAATTGTGTTAAATAAACAAATGTGTATGGCATGTTATTCCAATTTTATATACTCAATAATTCTTGATAAATTCTGTACCTCCACTTTCAGCAGAGGAAGGTCATGATTTTTTTTCCCTACTGGAGTAGGAGTCGCAGCAAAGTAATGTTCACATGAAAAGAGTTAGTAGCTTAATTAACTTCTTTTTAATTGTCTATGAACATGTATTAAGTAAAAATGCAGAGCTGAAATTTTCCCACACCCTAGGCTTGCCAATCCCCAGGTCCCAGCGAGGATCTTCCGCTTTCCCAGGCTCCTTCCCATTCCCAGTCAGCTGGCCAGCGGGGGAAAGCCCCGCCCCCACAGCCACCATGTGACTTTCCACCTCCGGAGGCTTCAGTCTCCAATTGAAAGGCTTCCTCTTGGGATGGTGTGTCTGTGTTATTTTGAAGAAGTTGGCAGCAACTCATGAGTAGAGAGGCCAATCCCTCGCCTCAGAGTCGCCAGAAACGGGGTGGGGGGGGGAAATGTCTGCTGGGCACTTCATTATTCCCTATGTGGAGATCGATTCTCATAGGGTATAATGGGGAATTGATCTGGAGGTATTGGGGGCTCGGGGGGGGGCTGTTTTTTGAGGTAGAGGCACTAAATTTTCAGTTTAGCATCTAGTGCCCCTCCTCAAAATACCCACCAAGTTTCAAAATGATTCTAATTCTATGAGCCCCAAAAGAAGGTGCCCCTCTACTTCATTATTTCCTATGGAAGGAAGGCATTTAAAAAGGTGTGCTGTCGCTTTAAGTGTGATGGCCAAAACTCCCTTGGAGTTCAGTTATGCTTGTCACACCGTTGCTCCTGGCTCTGCCCCCAATGTCTCCTGGCTCCACCCCCAAAGTCCCCAGATATTTCTTGAATTGGACTTGGCAACCCTACCAGACACATAGAAGGAAGGAGGTATTAACATATGTCTGTCTAGAGTTACAGTCATTATTACTGTTTTGTGGTGATGGTTGTTCTACAGCTTGCATTGATCCTAGTAGTCTGGTTACATCCATTTTCAATTATTACATTTTATGTGGGTTTGCATTTGAAGACTTTTTAAAATTTCAGTTGGTTTAGAATGCAGTCACAAGACAGCTCACTATGCATGTAACTTGCCAATACTTGGAAGAATTTAATTCGCTTCAAAATCATTGCTGGGTATATTTTAAAGAGCTGTTTTTTATCTTTAACCACTTGAGAACAGAGTACCACAAAGACTAGCTACATCCATATGAACCTATTTGACCATTAAGATCAAGATCTTTGACAGAGGATGCAAAATGGACATTTACCAGTGACAAGATTCTGGGATTTCCTCCATGCGTCTGCTTATGTGACACCTTTTTTTTTTTCCTAGCAATTACATGAAGATGCATTTTTAAAAAAGTTTCCTTACCCTTTTGGAATATTTGGTTTTTATCTCCTGATATTTTCACCCTTATCATGGTATTGTGTTGGTGTTGGTTTAGTTCTGGTTTATATTTTGACAAGTTAATGGTTTTGCTGTAAATTAGAATGTCCTGATTTTACTGTACTGTTATTGATTGTTGTAAATCTTCTTGGAAATTGTTGCTTTACTGTAAAGTAAACAGGTTTCAAAAAGCTCATTGATTCATTATCTTCCTTCCTCCATTTTATTTTTTAAATCACGTTTTGCCATTAGTAATTTCCTTGATTTTATTTTATATTACTTGCTGAGTTAGTCGTTTTACCTTGGCAGATTCATACTTAAACTTTGTTTTGCCAACATGTAACTCTAAGGTTTATAACCAGGTTTTTGTTTTTTTGGAGCAGGAACACAGAGGAATGTAGTTCCTGCTGGCTTGGCATCAGGGGGTGTGGCCTGACATGCAAATGAGTTCCTGCTGGGCTTTTTTCTACAAAAAAGCCTTGTGTGAAACAATGGTGACATCAGGGGATGGTGGCCTAATACACAAATAAGTTCCTGCTGGGCTTTTTCTACAAAAAAAGTCCTGGTTATAACTAACAGTTAATGAAAAGGTATCACTTGGCAAATTTCTATTTTTGGTGCACTGTGCTGTAAGTTGAAATATCAAGCAATTCCAAGATACATTTATGTGGATAAATGCACCATTTATGATCAGTTATATAGAAATGCACACAGATACTCTAGCTCAGGGGTGGCCAATGGTAGCTCTCCAGATGTTTTTTGCCTACAACTCCCATCAGCCCTGGCCAGCATGGCCAATGGCTGGGGCTGATGGGAGTTGTAGGCAAAAAAACATCTGGAGAGCTACCGTTGGCCACTCCTGCTCTAGCTACATAGAATTAACTGGGGTTGAATGTATTGCAGCTACTGAAACAAATGCTCATGTTTAAACAAAAGTGATGGAATGAAAAAAAAAACTCTGAGCAACATAAAAATGTGACAATTAATACAGGAACCACAAAAACAAAGGAATATATTAATTTTCTCTTTCCAGCAATCTAATGGCATGACTAAACAGATAGATAGAAATGAAATGTTTCATGTTAGCACAATGTATGTTTTCTCAAGATCCTCTGTATGGTTATTAAATTTCAAGCATGCGTACTTTCTCTCATGAATATCATATATTACATATATGGTAAAGTTGTGTGTGATATTAATATCCGTCATTATAAAGACATGCCCATGTCAATAACTACTAACTTCATAATTATTGCATGTTGTATAAGGAATAAGCTTGTATCTCTGATCATGAGAAAACACTGTCAAATCTTAAGATGAGAGAAATCAGACACTGTGCACTGAGAAGCACACACCTTTACAGATATCACAGCAGAATGAATGCCAAGTAGGATACCTGGTTAACAGAAGCATCTGTATTAGCCACAGGTGAAGGAGAGCGACAGGCAGGTGGAGAAGAAATTTCACTGTTGGTTCCCTCTTCCCCAGACTCTTCAGTAACAGGGGACAGAAGTGTGTGACAGCGACCAGCAGTCATCTGCCATAGGAAATGCAATCCCAAAGGACAGGAAGGTCATTCAGATGCCATAAGGCATTTTATTTAATGCAATCCTAAAAAAACCAGTCTATTCTTCATTTGAAAACCTGGACCACAACATTCTTGGGCCAAGATACTTGTGCTACTGGAGTTCCATGATTGGAACGCTCTAAAAAACACCTACAGAGGGTGTGTGTGTTGTTAGAGCTATATACTTCAAAAATGTCTTTTTAGTTTCATTTTATTATTTCTGAAAGGACATTACTGAAATGATTATTTCTGAAATTTTGGGAGCATACACATCATTTCCAAAATCTGTTTCAGGAAATTTATTCCAGTTCAAGAATTATGAGTACTGGTAAACAATGGGTTTATTAGTGGTAGATCTGGTTTCTGGACTTGCACCCACTGAAAACAGTGGAAGTAGTTTTGGCCTCTGGAGTGTGGACACCAGGTCTCTCACCCATTAAATACAGCCAGAATAATCTGGAAAAAGACCTGACATTTCAGGGGTACCCTACTTCATTTTGGTTATTTCCAATCTGGAATAAGACAAGGAATTTCTGGCACTGTTTTGGATCAAAAATATCTGTATGCACATCTATAATAGATGGACCTGATGTTGATTAGATCATGACACTGGAGAACAGGGTTTTTTTTTGTTTTCATTTTCCTAAAAAAACAAAACAAAAACTTTTCCTTCCTGACTGAAAAATGTCCAGGCTGCTTATAGCTCAGAAAGGGGAAAGGACAGGGTATGAGTAACTGTCTTTTTTTCTTCTATCACGACAAGTCTAAATATATACAAACCATGAGAATGAATGAAAATAACATAGGAAATAATCAACAACGTGCATTCAAAAATGACTGGGACATACAAGCAGAAAAGCATTTAGCTTTTCTCTTCATAATGGATACTTGACTAAAGTTGCAAATGTACATGCCTAAGTATTCAATGCAAAAGAAAATAATAAATCATCCACATTTTTCTAAAGCTTTTAAACCATTATTTATTCCAGTAATACTTCCACTGAGTTAAAATACATATTTATTTTTAATTTCTCCCACTCAGCTCTGTACTTAAGCATCTAGCCCATACACATAAGATAGCTGCAAAAAGAAAAAAAAGATAAAGAACACAAACTCCAACTGACTATAAGCTTATATTGTTTTAAATGAGACAAATTGTTATTCCAAGTGAAATAGCTGAAGTGACCAGACTTGCCCAAGGACTTTCAAAGATAAGAAACAGGTTTACTTTGTCTTGCTCTCTTCATAAATAATGGCTTGTTTGCAAAGCTGACATGCTAAATATGGGCTTCAGTGTTTTCTAATCTGCAACACCCAGACATCTCATTAAAGTACAGAAACAACATGGGCTGAGGCAGCAGTCTGCATAATAGAGTAGGAAAGATGACTGCAAATGACATCTGCCTCAGCCACATTACACATTCATTGCTTACCATAACAACAGAGGGGTGAGTTGAGTGTGCTGGAAGGAGTTCTTCTGAATCCAGCTCCTCCATTCCTTCTGAAAGTCCTTCCACTTCTGACACTGTCAGAAGCATAGTAGCATGCTTTGCTTTCATTGTTAGCATCTTGCACTTTGAATTCAGGGATGCTATTTGTTCCTGATAGCCTTTGATCTTCTGCGCCAACTCCTGAGGAAACATTTTTTCCTGTGAGACTTGGATGCAGCAAAAAACCTAGTAGCAATTCTGTTTCCGTTAGAGAGGCTGACTTGCTTCTTTTTAAGGTCAGCCAATAAAATCACAGCTCTCTGTTTCAGAAGCCCTACATCAGCAGCAGCAGTAGCTGAGCAGCAGGATGCTGACGGTGGTGGAAAGCACAAGTCAGGCTGCATCTCACTACACTGCTAACCACTGAATAGAGAGAGCTATGCAGTGGAACCGGAAAAGCACTAGTAAAGTTTCTCTACCTGGAACAGATAGGAGGAGCATAGAATCATAGAGTTGGATAGCATCTGGCTATCGTTTTTCATGGTAAGCATATTTTGCATGGAATCCTTTCATTTAAAACAAAAGAGGAAAGAATTGCTCTCTTTCTCCACACTCATACTAAAACAAGCTGAAAGTATCCAGATAGTGCATGCCAGGGGGATGAGGTCATACGATGACCTGAAGTACAAAAACAAAAAAGCAATGCACCATTCTCACAAGTGGAATGCAATGAACAGAACACACAGCAATGCACAAGATTGTGATGAACATATGAAGCTGCCTTACACTGAATCAGACCCTCAGTCCATCAAAGTCAGTATTGTCTACTCAGACTGGCAGTGGCTCTCCAGAGTCTCAAGCTGAGGTTTTTCATGCCTATTTGCCTGGACCCTTTTTAGTTAGAGATGCTGGGGATTGAACCTGGGACCTTCTGCTTACCAAGCAGATGCTCTACCACTGAGCCATTGTCCCTCCCCTATATGTGTGCTGTACCTTTCCTTTTGCTTTGTTCTAAAACACTAACATTAGTAGCAGATATGGCAACATATTTGGCATATTAATGTTATTTCACAGGGCATTCATTTTTCCCTTATATTTTTATATTGTATCTTTAAAAGTCTCGACTTAGGTAAAACATACACACCCACACACTAATTTAGTTTTAGTACTAAACTTCCAGTTCTAAGACCTGCTGCCACAGCAAATATATTTTTAGGATTTTAGGCTCACTTCCTGCTGCTTGAGTGGGCCTCACAAATCATATTAACCTAGCATGACAATGGAATGCCACGGGAGCATGATGACAGACAGATATGGCAGCACAAATATTTTGTTAGGGTTGTAATAAGCCCAGGGCTTTTTTTGAGCAGGAACACGCAGGAAAACAGTTCGGATTGGCTTGGTGCTAGAGGGTGTGGCCTGATATGCAAATGAGGACCTGCTGAGCTTTTTCAACAAAAAGCCCTATGTGAAACAATGGTGACACCAGGGGGTGTGGCCTAATATGCAAATGAGTTCCTGCTGGGCTTTTTCTACAAAGAAAGCCCTGAATAAACCTATGTACTGTTGGAATATTATTGTATTATGAGAGCTGTATAGAAACCGAAGGTAAATTTAGCTTTTACCTGTAATCCACTTACAGAAAAGTACGGTTGCCAGCTCTGGGTAGGGAAACACCTGGAGAATTTGGGGGTGGAGCCTGGAGATGGTGTGGCTTGGGGACAGGGACCCCAGCATGGTACAATGCCCTAAACTCAGGCCTGTAGCCAGGAATTTTTTGGTGAGGTACCGGGATTCCAAATAAAATAAAAATGTAATTTAATTAAATTAACAGAGTGGTGGAGCAGCAGAGGGGAGGAAGAGGGAGACAGGTGGCCAATGCCTCTGCCTAGGAGACTGCGATCCTTCCCTTGCCACGAAAGGTTGGCTCCCTGGTCCAGAGTGGGAGTGCCTGCTCTTCTCCACCGTGCCCAGAGCAAGGAAATGGACTATGATTGCATGGCAGTAACTTGCTGGCCAGCCACAGCCCCCACTCATCTTGCCATCGGGCTGACCTTCCAACCCCTATTGTCTCAGCCCTGGAAGAGAAAGTGCATTCCCTTGGGAGGGACTGAGTCCCCCCACCAGCCCTGTACCCACGCCTGGGTCCATTGCCACCTGATACTATATTGTCACCTGTGCTGGGTTCTTTGGCCATTTTAGGCACTTGGCTGGCTGGAAGAGTGGTCAGGTGCCTGCCTCTGGAGTGCAAATGGGGAATACATGCTTGGCAAGCAAGAGCTTCCAAAGCAGCCAGGAAGCATCTCTATATTCTAACGATGATTTGAGGCTTGTCACTCCTCTTCATTAAATGCTGCAGTTATTCAGCAAACTGGAAACAGTGGTTGGATCATTTACACCTGGTAATTACAGATCTATTCTTCTAGCTGTTTATGAGAAATACTTATTCTGCTCCTCCCTCACTGTCATTATCCTTGTAAAACCAGGAATTTTTTTGGGGGGGGGGGGGTTGCAATAGGGGCAGCACCCCTCATGCTGGCTATGGCCCTACATAAATTCCACCCTCCAAAGCATCCATTTTATTCAGGGGAACTGATCTCTGTCATCTGGAGATCACTTGTAAAAATGGGAGATATCCAGGCCCTACCTGTAGGTTGGCAACTCCACATGTGAAAGTAGTTTAAAACAGTTGCAACCTCCAAAACACTCTTACCTCAGAGACAGACACATCTCCAACTCTTCTCTGCATCCTCTCTGTCAACCGCCCTCCCAAAAGGTGTCACTGGCAAAAGACCTCTGCCACCTGATCAACAGTCCACACAGATGGCCTTCCAACACACACAGCTTCCGAAGGCTGCAGAAATAGCCAGGGTGCTGCTGCCACCATAATGTGACTAGGTGGCAAGATCTGACCCCACTGGAAGTGTTCCCCAAAGGCCATGGCTGCCACCTCTTTTCTGTCACTTCCTCCCTCATCCCTGCCCCTAGCCAGAGGCTGTTGCTAGGCAATCAAGGATGCTTCTTTCAGTAAAGGGAGGGGCCTCAAGTGAATAGAATGGCATAGAGTCCACCCTCCAAAGCAGTTATTTTCTCCAGGATGGGGAAAGAGATCTGTTGTCCGGAGTTCAGTTGTGATCCCAGGAGATCGTTAGGCTCCACCTGGAAGTTGGCCACCCTAGGCCTGGCAGCACCCTCTGGGTGACTTGATGCCACCTGGTTGGCATGACTTAACTTGGCCTGGCTGCTTGCTCCTGTTCAGCAGGACAGCCAGTGTAACTTCGCAGTTGCCAACTCCAGGTTGGGAAATTCCTGGAGACTTTAGGGGTGGAGCCTAGAGAGGGTGAGTTTGAGGAGGGGTGGGACCTCAGACAAGTACAATGCTATAGACTCCACCCTTTAAACCAGCCATTTCTTCATGAGGAACCACTGTTGCTAATCTCCAGATCAGTCAGAATTACAACTCCTCTTCAAATGACAGATCAGCTTTACTGGGGAAAATACAATATAAATAATTGGTACCAGCGTGTAAATAGGAAAATAATCAAATCACCGGTCAACAATAAATATTCACACTCTCATTGTGTGTACATGCTATTGATTTAGAGCAAATGTAAGACATAATGAAAAACAAAAGAATAATAAGGTATTTGTACTCCCCCAAATTATACATGTTTCTACATAACCAGTTTTAAGGTTTTAACTGTTTAATATTTAAACAGTTTAAATATTTAAACTATTTAAATATTTAATTGTTTTATACTTGAAATTGTTTAAATTTTATGTTTGATTAATTGTTGGAAGCCGCCCTGAGCCATTTGTGGGAAGGGCGGGATACAAATCTCGAATAAATAAATAAATAAATAAGAACCAGCCCTAACCAAGTCCATAAGTAAGTGTTTAAGGGTGGAGTCCTTAAACGTTCCGCTGTGACGTTGCAATAGAGAGAAAAAAGAGGGACCGTATAGAAAGGAGTCCTCACGGTTTCGCCCGTCTCACACTTCGTCAGCCTCTTTTCTCAGTGTTTTTCAGAGCCACAGTAATTATGTTACAGACACGGATCAACCCATGCTCTAAACCTTTGCTGCCAGTTTAGCAGAGGTTTAGCAATGTACACATATTTATTGTTGACCGATGATTTTACTGGGGAAAATGGCTGCTTTGTAGGCAGTGGTGGCTCTAGGATGCTGATGCCTGGCTGGTGCCCTAGGCAAGGCACCCTGCCCCTGCCCTGGTGAGGGCGAGCGCAGCGGCTGCTTGTCATAACGGCTGTGCCTTACAGCACCTTAGAGCTCCACTTCCCACCTCTGATGCACAAGGTGGAGCGATGGCAGCCTGGCACTGCGTTCTGAGGCAAAGGTGTCCTGCTGTGCTGCAGCTGAGTCCAGCTGTTTCCCTTGCTGTAGAGGCAAGGGTGGATGAGAGGGCCCTAAATGGCACCCCTCAGGGCCACACCCCAGGCAGCCATCTAGGGCTGCCTAGTGGATGAGCTGCCTGTTTTCAGGGTGGACTCTGTGTAATTATACCCTACTAAGGTTGCTTCCTTGCTGTCTTCCCACCCACCCAAGTGAAGGCATTCACTCCCCTCCCCGCCTCCAGGGGAGTTGATGTCTGTCATCTGGAGAGCTCCTGCTTTGGTCCCTATTGTGAAGAAAGTCTGTACTTTTCCTAGGTAGAGGCCGCAGGGAGAGGGAAGAGATGAAAAGCTGAAGTCAGAGTAATTCTCCTACTCTATGGTGTACCATAACACAAACAAGCCAGGCAAAACCCCCAAACAAATCCAGATCATGCCACAAGCTCACACTGATGCTAAATTTCACAAGGCTGAATATGACAGGAAAAGGTGGAAAGCATGCACTGCAAACAAAAGGAATGCTGAGCTTCAGCATCTATGTGACTGTCGTCATGCCCCCGCCCCCCCCATCCCCCTGCCTCTCATAATTATTCTTTTGATTGGCATGACTTAACTAGACCTGGATGCTTGCTCCTGTCTAGCAGCAGCCCCCTTATGACAACCAGTGTTGCCAACTCCAGGTTAAGAAATTCCAGGAGAACTGAGGGATGGAGCCTGGAGAGGGTGAGGTTTGAGGAGGAGTGGGTCCTCAGACAATTACAATGCCATAGACTCCACCCTCCAAACCAGCCATTTCCTCCCAGGGAACCATTGTTGCCTATCTCCAGATCACTGCTGGAGATCACTCAGAAGGTATTGGATTTATATTCTGTCCTCCACTCTGAGTCTCAGAGTGGCTCACAATCTCCTTTATCTTCGTCTCCCACAACAGACACCCTGTGAGGTGGGTGGGGCTGAGAGGACTCTCACAGCAGCTGCCCTTTTAAGGACAACCTCTGCCAGAGCTATGGCTGACCCAAGGCCACTCCAGCAGGTGCAAATGGAGGAGTGGAGAATCAAACCCGGTTCTCTCAAATAAGAGTCTGCACACTTAACCACTACACCAAACTGGCTCAGAATTACAACTGCTCTCCAGATGACAGACATCAGCTCCCCTGGAGGTGTGGGGGGAGTGAATGCCTTCACTTGGGAAGACAGCAAGGGTGGGGGCACTCACACAGAACCTCTTTCTAGGGCCCATTGTATTTTCTCTCACAACAGGCATTATTCCTATTATGTAAATAAAGTTATAAACCCTGTCCACACCTCAGATCAGAGCAGAACACACACCTTACCTTCATGGACTGCAGTTGGTGTTACCCTGATCCAAACTTTTAGATCATTTTAACAAAAGATCTATGCTATAAAATTTTAAATGGATGTTGTTTCGTTTAGACAAAATAATATGGGACAATGTATGTAAAGAAAGCATTGTAGAATTGTAAGCCGCCCTGAGCCTGCCTTGGCGGGGAGGGCGGGGTATAAATAAAATTTTATTATTATTATTATTATTATTATTATTATTAAAGACTTCCCTCTGGTTCATTCTAAAGCCCTCTTTGTATTCCACACAGAAGAGAAATCCCCAGTAGAGAGGCCTTGAATGGAATGCAAATGAGGCTTCAGGACAAACAAGTAAAAGCCTTTACATATACCTGGATTCTTGTGGAAGCAACCACGGAGACAGGAGTGTTCATGCAAGTATGGGCTAACTATGAGGAGGACATTAGACAAAGATGAGAGTGCTCTAGTAACACCTGGAACTTTTCATCTCATTTGATTTTAGCCACGAACTATGTACAAAGATAAATATTTCAGTGCTTCACCACAATGCTTTTTAGAAATATTAACTCAGTGTTTTAAAAAATCATGGGTGGACGTGAACACTTTTGCCAGAGCTATTGTTTCAGTCCCTGTAGAAACTCATAAACAGAACAGCAGCATGCTGAATTTATGATTTAAAAGCAAATGAACAAATTTACTACCGATATAACTATTTTCCATTTTCTTTTGATGTTCGATTAGATTTTTAGCCCTCATATAAAGGAGGCAGGAGGAATGTTATTTTAGATTTTTTAAAAAAGAATTAGGTGCCAATCATGTGCAATGCAAATAAACGAAGTATAAAATCAATGTTTAAAACTTGAATTGGAGTGAAAGCCTAAAGGCACATGTAGTATCACAATCTGATAAACTGAGGAAACCAGTTGCTCAGCATTTCAGTGGCAACATCCTTCACCTGTGAGATAAGCAGTCGATTTAGTGAACCACCCTGATAGCCTTAAGGGCTGAGCAGCTTCGCTTTCAAACTGTATATTGGGAATCTTGCCTGATTGCCTTGCTAATTATACACTTCTTCAGATCTCAGACAGATTCAGAAAGATACACTGGAGATGTGAATAAATTAGCAATTTAATTAAGTCAAGGTGTTGTTCATTGACATAAGATCCTGACACGAATGGACATAGGTGGCTCATTTGATATATTAACTTGAGTAAGGAATACTACAGCTCATTTCAAGCACCATACCTGAAATCAGGGACCAGAATGTATATTTAATTTCAGCCCAGGCAATTCTGGTTGCGTAACTCCTTTACTACCGAGTAATATTTGCATGTTTATAGACAGGACTTAGTATAATAACCAAATAAAAAAAGAATCTAAGATACTTAGTAATTAGCTTGCAAAGGCACTATAAGACTGATTAAGTTCATAATGTTAACTGTCATTGATGACATAATTTTCAGTTTGATAGGTCACCCAGGAGAAGACATCTGTGAAGGAGTCCCTGGAAGCAATGGCTGTGGTGGGGGGGAGCCAATGCAGTGGGCAGACTTAATGCTTTTGGAGAGGAGTGGGGTTTTGGGGGGTATGTCTATTGGGCATACTAGCAGCCAGGAATGACAAATGACTTGCATGGTTTCCATTGTAATACATCAGTACTACATCACTACACATGAAAGTAATGATGAATGCAGAGTGGATTTGTAATAGTCTGTGGGCACTGATTGCTCTGGAACTGGAATGACAGAGTCCAGAATGGAATGATGGTCATTCCAGTACAAGATCACCTTTGCTCCATTGAGGAAGGAATTGAGGGATCTGAGAGTGATGCTGTATGCCCTCACATCTGAGCCCACCCCAGTGGCAGGGGTGGTGCAGGAGCACCCTCAGCAATGTGGCTGGGCTGCTGGGAATTGTAACCTCCATGAGCAAATGTGCAGGATGGAAACAACCTCCCTTCTCCTTCTGCCCTTTGGGGACCCTGTGCTCTGTTGGCATTGAGGCACCTATGAATGCCTGTGCAGTGGACAGCTTCAACCCCTTCCCCACTATCAGGTGTCTGGATCTGCTGACAGGAGTTGGTCCCTTTAAGGGTTTTGATAATGAGCAGAACTCCTGTGGCCCACCCCTCTCTGCCTGAGATGGACATTGGACTCCACCCCCTTGCCACATGGCTCCTGACTGCTTCTGGCAGCCATGTCCATAGTGCCACTGCTTCCATTGACTGCAGCTGCATGGTTGCTATAGATGCTATCCTGGTTACTATCAGAAAATACTGTGAACCCACTGAGTTTCTACTGGCTACTATGTAACTTACTATGGAAATAGACTAGTGCCACTGTAGTGATGCAGCACAGTGCAGGCGCAGCACAGGATTGCTCTGCCCATCACCTAGTGAAGCTGTGATAGTATAACTTTGATGGCATAATTTGCTATTTAGTGGGCATTATTAAAGTTTCCGCATAGCTTTTGAACACTGGCTGAAATCACTGGGACATTCTTTTCAGCAACTGGGATGGAGGCAGTGTCGTGCAGGTGGCAATGCATCTATAGAAAATGACTAGAGTGCATGACACATAGTAGCCCCTTTTGTATTTCCCATGTGCAAGGAGCTGCCTTCCCTTGTAAGTACTTTCAGGCATGGAGAAAGCAAAGAGGACATAGCCTAGAATAGACAATGTGCTGACTGATATCTAGCATTTTCGCTGGGCAATGGGAGAGGAAAATGATTTTCAAGTTCTGCTAGTACAAATACATGTTGCATGTTGCTCAGACTGATTTCAGCAAAATTACCTCATGGCGTGAAATCTGGGCTTGCAATTCCTCTATGTTACTTGTTGCAATGGGCTTGTCCTGGATTTCCCTATGAGCTCTCTCTATCAAGTCTTGTAAATATTTCATCTCCTGTTCATATTGCTCAAACTGTATTACTGCTTCCTACAGAGAAAGAGAAGTAATTATAGTAAAAGCACACAAGAAAAATACCTTTATGCAGCTTTTCCACCCAATCAGGGTCCCCAAGCTGACAAATATGAAAACATTAAAACAATGGAATGATTAAAAATAAAATTTAAAATTATAAAATAATTTAAGAAAAACACATAAACATTAAACACCAGAACCAAAGAGGATGGCCAATAGCTGTTATTGGGGCTATAAGAAGAAGAGTAGGTATTTACACCTGCTTTTCTCTACCTTATGGAGTTCCAAAACTGCTTACAATCACATACCCTTCCTTTTCCCACAACAGGCTACTTGTGAGGCAGCTGGGGTTGAGAGAATTCTGAGAGAACTGTGACTGACTGAAGGTCATCCAGCAAGCTTCATGTGGAGGAGTGGGGAATCAAACTCTGTGTCCAGGAGCAGTGGTATGTCCCTCACACTCACATTCAGAGGGGAAATAAGCTGCCAGTATGGAAGCAAGAGCAAGGAAAGTGGTTGGGAAATAAGGGGAAATGGCTGGCTTGCTGGGGAGGTCATTGATGGCGCACTCCATGCCCAAGATGTCCCCAGATTGGATGAGCAAGAGCATCCCAGACTCACTGCAGAGCTTGGAGGAGAGGAAGGTCAGCAGTGGGCAGGAGGAGATGTTCAGCAGCCATGCCAGCATCCCTTGACACACTTGCAGAAAAGCAGTGCAGGGCAGTAAATCAATGGCTCTTCCCTATGATAGCCCTGCCAGTGCTGAGGTAAGAGAATGGGGATGGAGACAGAAAGACAGTACTGCACTGGACTCAGGGGCTGTCAGTCTCAGAAGTCTCACCCCAGGGAGAGGAGAATTGGCAAGTCTGGTAAGGTTCCACCCAGGAAGGGGGGGATTTAAACAGAAGGCATGAGGAAGTTTGGCTTGCCAGTCGAATCCTCTGGTTTTGCAGGCTCCTCCCTGCTGTCAGCCAGCTGGCTGGTAAGGAGAAGCCCTGCCCCAACAGCCATGATGTGGCTTTCCATCTCAGCAGGTTTAGAAACTTGCAAACTGCTTGTGTTTTGGAAAGTGTGTGTGTGCCTTTAAATCTCAGCAAGACTAAAACTGCAGGGGTGGGGGGGGGCAAGCAGGCCGAGCCATGTGGCTCTTCCTGGTGGGTGTGTGAGAGAAGAAAAGAGAGAGATCAGTCCCTCTATTTGTTTTGCATTCTTTTCAGAAGTCATTTGCATAGTAGAAGGGATAGAAAAGAGTTAACTTGAACCTGATTATTGGATGGAGGAAAACTCCACCCCTTAGACTGCTCTGCTCAGTACTTTCATTTTCCTGTGTTAGTCTGAAGAAGTTGGTTGAAATATAGCAGATTGCTACATCCAGCAACTCCCATGAGTAAATTGCCCCAGTGAGATCACAAAAGTGTGGGCTTGCAAACTGTTTATTTTCACTGTTTTGTGTGTGTGTGTGTGTGTTTACTTTCATTTAGTGGAAGTGCAACTGCTGGGGAACCCTTTGAAGGCAAACCAAGAGAAGGAAATGAAGACTATTCAGGAGAACTAGGGTTGCCAATCCCCAGGTGGGGGCAGGGGATCCTGAAAGCTTCCAGCCTACATGTTGTTGTGTGGTCTGTTGTATGGATTACTGTCCTCGAATCTGATTTGAGATATCTGTAGTTATGATGTTAAATTGGATGTGATTCACATTTTAATGTTGTTCTAATGCTGTAAGCTGCCCTGAGCCCGCTTGCAGGACAGGGCAGGGTATAAATTGAAAAAGTTTTGGTGCCATGACCGAAAAAGCCCTTCCTTAGGTTGCCATCCATCTAGCCTCATATGGCAGGGGCAACTAAAGATGACTGGTATGAATGAGAAATGGGAGGAGGAAAAAAGGGGAAAGGCAGTCATTAAGGTATGTTGGTCCTTAATGCAGGGCTTCAGTTGAGCTTGGAAGCAAACTGGGAACCCCTGCAGACAGAACAGGACTTACATACATACTGTATCTTACATCTAATTCTGAAACTTGCCCCTGTGAGGACTGATGGAATCAGAGAATGGGATCAGGTACAGATACAGCGTATTTGTCTACAGACTTGGGGGACTCCCCAAATTTGCATAAAATTAGAAAAAGGATGTTTTTTTAAAAAATGAATGTCTTAATGAAAATACCAAGATATTTGTGACAATTTTTTTCTAAATAGAAGAGCAGCCACATGAGATAGGAAAATAGGCAGGTGAGGGGGGTGGGGGAAGGAACCGGAGCCACTGCACCAACCAACAGGTGAGACAAGTGGGAACTGCCACTGTGCCCCCTTTGCAGCCAAAGCAGCAGTAAGTCGGGTATGTGGGCAGAATTGCAGAGAGGAGAAGGGGAGACTTGGGAGAATTGTGGGGAATGGGATGTGTGAGTGAGCAAATAGGGCAGCAGTAAGGCACTGATGCCACCAGGATTCTCCCTCCCCTGAGTATTTCTTGTCGGCTCCTGTTTGTTCTTCTCTAAACTTCTCCAAAATAAGGACTATAAATGGTATAATAAGAATAGCAATAAAGAGTAGTAGCAGTAGTAGTAGAAGAAGAACATTGCAGATTTATACCCCGCCCTTCTCTCTGAATCAGAGACTCAGAGCGGCATATAATCTCCTATATCTTCTCCCCCCACAACAGACACCCTGTGAGGTGGGTGGGTGGGGCTGAGAGGGCTCTCCCAGAGCTGCCTTTCAAGGACAACTCCTATGAGAATTATTATTATTATTATTATTATTAATTATTTATTGCACTTGTATCCTGCCCTCCCCAAATGGGGTTAGGGTGGCTAACAGTCACAATTCGATGACAGATTCACATTATACCAATAAAACATTATTAAAACACTGAAACAGTTTAAATACAGTTGAGACGGCGTTCTGTCTGTTTTGGATTAATTTGTGATGATATTGTGGGGTAGATAATACCCACATAGATGTTAAAGGTACTTCCACTTAGTTATTAAAAGCCTGCCTGAACAGATATGTCTTACAGGCCCTGTGGAATTGTGATAAATCCCACAGGGCCCTAATCTCCTCAGGGAGGGCATTCCAGAGGGCAGGCGCAGCCACGGAGAAGGCTCTTGCCCTTGTAGTGGTCATATGGGCATCCTTAAGCCCGGGGATCTTTAACAGATTTAACGAGCTTGATCATAGTGCTTTCTGGGGCTCGTGTGGGGAAAGGCAGTCCTGAAGGTAGACAGGTCCCAAGCCATATAGGGCTTTAAAGGTCATAACCAGCACTTTGAACCGGGCTCGGAACACTACAGGCAACCAATACAGCATCTCCAGTGCAGGTTGGATGTGCACTTGTAAAGGCAGCTCCAATACCAACCTGGCCGCAGCATTCTGCACCAGTTGCAGCTTCCGAGTCAAGGGCAGCCCATGTAGAGGGCGTTACAGTAGTCTATTCTCGAGGTGACTCTTGCGTGAATTACTGTAGCCAAGTCGCTGCATTCCAGGTATGGAGCCAACTGTCTTATCTGCCTAAGATGATAGAATACGGATCTGACAGTGGCTGCCACCTGGGCCTCCATAGTTAATGAAGGCTCCAGGAGAACCCCTAAACTCTTGACCCTTGAAGCTGGTGCTAAAGGCACCCCATCGAAGGTCGGTAAAAATATCACTTTTCTTAGGCCGCCTCGGCTTAGGTACAGAATGTCACGGCTGGGGCCGGGTCAGGCAAGGTCCAGAGGCAGTCCGAGGTCTGTAGCCAGTAAGCAGAAGGGTCCGAGGCGCCAAATCCGAATCAGTGTGCCAGTATCGCAGGTCCGAGGTCCAGAAGCCGAGGTCAGGGAGTCCAGAAGTCAAAAGCCAAAGTCAGGGAGTCAGGAACCAAAGTCAAGCCGGAGTGGATGCTAGGATGTCAGAGAGATGACTAGTTGCTTCCACAAAGCCTCCTCCCAAAGCCCACAGCTATATAGCCCTCTGCTGCCTGTTGCTCATTTGGGCTAATTGCTGTCTCAGAGCAGCAGCCAGGATCCTGCCGAAACTTAAGCATCCTCACACTTAGAAGGGCCAGAATCCTTTCACCACTCAGGGCTCAGGGAGCGTCTTGCTTGTGAGCGTGCCGCCCTCCTCCGATCCCTGAGGTCCTGACGAAGGCGGTCACGCACACGGACCACCCGAGAGGGCGAGGCAGGGGGGCTTGGATCTTCTTCAGCAGGAGGCAGGGGCACTGGTGCAGGTGGCAGGGGCACAGTTCCTTCTGCAGGCTCTGCAGGCTCGGTTTCTTCTGCAGGGTCCCCAGCACCCATGACACTATCCCCCCCCCCAGGGCCCCCCTCCGTCGAGGGGCCTGGGAGGTCGGGGTGGTCGCTGTGGAATCGTTGCACCAAGTCCGGGGCATGAAGATTGTCCACAGGTTCCCAGGACCGGTCTTCTGGGCCGTATCCCTCCCAGTCCACAAGGTACTGGAGGCCTCCACGATGGTACCGGGAGTCCAGAATCTGGCGCACCTCATATTCTTCCTCGTCATCCACCAACACCGGTGGTGGCGGCGGTGGGGAAGGAGGCCGAGCTGGGTCAGGGGGTGCAGCTGGAACAAGGAGGGAGCGATGGAACACAGGGTGAATGCGGAGGTGGGGTGGCAACTGGAGCCTGAAGGCGACGGGGTTTATTTGTTCTACGACGGGGTAGGGTCCAATGAACCGTGCATCCAGCTTGTGAGACCGACCAGGCCGGCGCAGGTAGCGAGTTGAGAGCCACACCTGATCCCCCGGCTGCACTGGAGGGCCTTCTTGCCTCTTTCGGTCCGCAGCCCGTTTATATGCCTCCTTGGCCTGCTGTAGCTGCTCTCGGAGCAAGTCTTGGCTGGCACGGAGTTCTTGCAGGTAGGCCGCGACGGCGGGGACATTCGTGGGTGGCAGGATCGCTGGGAAGAACCGCGGGTGGTACCCGTAGGTTGCAGCAAAAGGGGTCATTTGGGTGGACGAGTGGACCGCGTTGTTGTATGCAAACTCCGCTAGAGGCAACAGACTGGTCCAGTCGTCCTGCTGGTAGCAGGTGTAGCAGCGGAGATATTGCTCTAGCGTGGCATTGGTGCGCTCTGTCTGACCATCAGTCTGTGGGTGGTAGGCTGAGGACAGGTGCACTCGAGTACCCAGGCTGGAATGGAGGGCTTGCCAGAACCGAGAGGAGAACTGGGGGCCCCGGTCTGAGATCAGGTGGGCTGGGAGTCCGTGCAGACGAAAGATGTGTTGCAGGTAGAGCTGGGCTGTCTCGTGAGCTGTGGGAAGTTTCGGACACGGAATGAAGTGGGCCATCTTGGTAAATAGGTCGACGACCACCAAGATGCAAGTCTGACCTTTGGATCGTGGGAGTTCTGTAATGAAGTCCATCGAGATGGTATCCCAGGGTCCTGAGGGTGCGGGCAAGGGCTGTAACAACCCCGAGGGTTTGGCCGGGACGTCTTTGGCCCGCCGACAGACATCACAGGAGCTGACATAGCGGGCAACATCGGAGCGAACTCGTGGCCACCAGAACTCTCGCGTCAGCAAGTGGGTGGTCTTATGCTGTCCAAAGTGCCCGGCGGGTAATGAGTCATGGGTCAGGCGAAGCACTTCTGCCCGCAAGGGCCCGGGAGGCACATAGAGGCGTTCGCGGTGTAGCAAGAGACCGCCTCGAGTCGTGAACTCGCCTGCCGAGTCGTCTTGGAGTGCCTGGAGGTGTTGCTGGACCCAGGGATCGTTGGCCTGGCTAGCACGAATGTCCTCCACGAGTGTGGGTGAAGTGGAGGTGGCTGCAAATACTGAGGGCGGCAGGATGGGAGCAGCGGGCGCGGCCTCAGTTGAAGCAGGGGCGTATTCTGGTTTCCGGGACAGCGCATCTGCTTTCCGGTTCTGGGTATGGGGGATGTAGGAGATCCGGAAGTCAAAGCGAGAGAAGAATAGGGACCACCGGATCTGGCGCTGGTTGAGGCGGCGGGTGGTCTGGAGGTGCTCTAGGTTCCGGTGGTCAGTGAGCACTTGAACAGGGTGGCGAGCCCCTTCGAGGTAGTGCCTCCAAACCTCAAAAGCCGCCTTGATCGCGAGCAACTCCCTCTCCCAGATGGTATAGTTCCTTTCCGCAGCCGTGAGCTGGCGCGAGTAATAGGCGCAGGGCTGGAGTGGCTGAGACGGCTCCTCGCGCTGGGACAGCACTGCTCCCAGGGCCACGTTGGAGGCATCAGCTTCCACCGTAAAGGGAAGCTGGGGGTCAGGGTATCTCAGGAGTGGCCCAGTGGCAAAGCGAGTCTTCAGGGTGGAGAAGGCATTATCGGCCTCTGGGGACCAGCAGAAGGGTTCTTTGGGGCGGAGTAGTTGAGTCAGGGGTGTTGTCAGGGAGGCATAGGCCGGGATGAATTGCCGATAATAGTTGGCAAAACCAAGGAATCGCTGCAGGTCTTTGCGATTCTGAGGAGCCTGCCAGGTCAGGACCGCTTCTACTTTTTTCGGGTCCATGAGGATCCCTTGTGGGGACACAATGTGACCGAGGAACTCGACAGAGCGCAGGTCGAAGTCACACTTCTCCAGCTTGGCGTAGAGGCCATGGGCTCGTAGGCGCTGCAGGACCTGGCGGACGTGCTCGGCGTGCTGGGCAGGATTGCGGGAGTCTCTTTTGGCTGCACTGGAATCTGGTGCTGCTTTACAAAGGCGGCATCTACGAAACAGTGGGCCGCTCCCGAGTCCAGCATGGCATATACAAACAGCCAGCGTTCATCAGGCAGACGGAGTTTGACTGGTAGCAGGAACGGGCCCGGGGTATCAGTCTGCTGTTCGGAGGACCCAGCTAGTCGCCCCAGGCTGGAGGGTCCACTTACGCCTGGGGCTGGCCTTTTGGCGGCGGTGGCAATGTAGGTCCGGGTATCCGATGTTTAGCAGGGCAGCCAGAGGCATAGTGGCCTGCCGTGCCGCAGTAGAGGCACAGGTTCTGCGTGCGGCGTCTGGCCTTCTCTTCTGGAGTCAGGCGGGGTCGAGCAGCTCCAAGCTGCATAGGCTCACCCTCGTCTCTGGTACTAGCTGGGGATGGGAGAGGAGCCAAGTGGCATGGCGCAGGGAGCTGGCGCCCTCGGGTCTTGGCTTGGCGGCGACTCTCCAGGCGGCCATCGATGCGGAGGCAGAGGGTGATAAGTTCCTGGAGCGTGGGGGGCCGCTCCACCCTGGCCAGTTCATCCAGGACTTCCTCTGCCAACCCCTCGGTAAACTGGTCCATCTGAGCAGCCTCATTCCACGCCAAGTCTTGGGCCAGGAGCTTGAATTCGGTGGCATACTGAGCCACCGAGGACTGGCCTTGTTTCAGGGCCCTGATTTTCCGGTTGGCTGTGGCTGCTTGGACTGGGTTGGAGAAGGCAGCAGACAGGTGGGTCTCAAACCCCTGGTAATCAGTCAGTAGGGGAGAGGACCCAACCAGTAGGGGTGTGGCCCACTTGGCCGCCTGCCCCTTTAACAGACTAATAATAAAACACACCTTCGTCTTGTCATTGGGGAAGTCCCGTGCTCTTAGTTCAAAGTACAGCTGACACTGTGCCAGGAAAGCAGGAAATTCTTCCACGGCACCCCCAAATCTGTCAGGTGGGGGAACTGGGCACTTGGCTGGAGCACTGGCCACAGGTTGTTGCTGCAAGTGCACTACTGCCTGTGTTAGCTGCTGTACCTGGGCTTGGAGCGCAGCCAGTAGTTCGGTGGTTTCACTTGCTTCAGCCTCCATCCTGTGGAGTGGGTGTTTGTGGGTGGAAGCAATCTGTCACGGCTGGGGCCGGGTCAGGCAAGGTCCAGAGGCAGTCCGAGGTCTGTAGCCAGTAAGCAGAAGGGTCCGAGGCGCCAAATCCGAATCAGTGTGCCAGTATCGCAGGTCCGAGGTCCAGAAGCCGAGGTCAGGGAGTCCAGAAGTCAAAAGCCAAAGTCAGGGAGTCAGGAACCAAAGTCAAGCCGGAGTGGATGCTAGGATGTCAGAGAGATGACTAGTTGCTTCCACAAAGCCTCCTCCCAAAGCCCACAGCTATATAGCCCTCTGCTGCCTGTTGCTCATTTGGGCTAATTGCTGTCTCAGAGCAGCAGCCAGGATCCTGCCGAAACTTAAGCATCCTCACACTTAGAAGGGCCAGAATCCTTTCACCACTCAGGGCTCAGGGAGCGTCTTGCTTGTGAGCGTGCCGCCCTCCTCCGATCCCTGAGGTCCTGACGAAGGCGGTCACGCACACGGACCACCCGAGAGGGCGAGGCAGGGGGGCTTGGATCTTCTTCAGCAGGAGGCAGGGGCACTGGTGCAGGTGGCAGGGGCACAGTTCCTTCTGCAGGCTCTGCAGGCTCGGTTTCTTCTGCAGGGTCCCCAGCACCCATGACACAGAACCTCCATCTTTGCTGGATTCAATTTCAGTCGACGTTGTCTGAGCCATTTCACAGCGGCTTGTGATGCGCGATCCAGATTTTCTGGGACGCAGTCAGCCTGGCCGCCCATCAGGAGGTAGAGCTGCGTGTCATCCACATATTGGTGACATCCCAGCCCATAGTTCTAGACAATCTGGGTGAGGGGGTGCATGTAGATGTTAAATAGTGTTGGGGAGAGAACCGCTCTGAGGCACCCTACACACTAGTGGGTGTCTCTGAGATGACTTCTCCCCCACTGCCACCCTCTGTCCCCAACCTTGGAGAAAAGAGGGAAGTCATTGGAGGGCAGACCCTTGAATCCTCGTGTCGGCAAAGCGATGCGACAGCAGCTGGTGGTCGACTGTATCAAAGGCAGCTGACAGATCTAATAACAGCAACACTGCTGATCCGCCTTGATCCAGGTGTCTTAGGAGATCATCCAAGAGGGCGACCAGTACCATCTCCGTCCCATGTTCCGGGCGAAAGCCGGACTGAAATTGGTCTAATGTGGAAGTGTCATTCAAAAACCCCTGTGGCTGTATTGCCACTGCCCTCTCAATGACTTTGCCCAAAAAGGGCAAGTTCAACACTGGTTGATAGTTGGCCAATTCGACCGGGTCTAAGGATGGTTTTTCAAGAAGTGGGCGAACTGCTTCCTTGAGGGGCGTAGGGAAGGTCCTTTCTGTCAAGGACTTATTAATAATCTGTTGAAGTGGCACCAATAATTCCGTCCAGCAATCAGCCAGGATGGACTGATGGCTGACCCAAGGCCATTCCAGAAGCTGTAAGTAGAGGAGTAGGGAATCAAATAGTTGTAACCACTACACCAAACTGGCTCTCATTACCAATTTAAGAATATTTACATTTAAGAATATTTTCATATTTACATGATTTTTTTTTTGCTCAGCCCTGTTTACTTTAATTCTTTTTTCATTACATTTAACATATCCTTCTAAAAATACAGTGATTATTTGTTACAACTCATTTTCTTTAGGAATACAATTGTTTTACTCTTCTCTAGTAGTAGCAGTAAATGGCATATCTTGTTACCTACATATATTAAATTAGATCTAAAAGTGGGAAAAAATCTACCATATTTGAAAGGTTCACTTCACATTTAAACTAATCTTTTAACAAAATCAATTCACAAAGATATTGTTGGATATTTTAAACAATTGTATTCCTACAGTTACTGCATGAGATTTCTTAAAGGCAGACTCCACAGGAGAAACTGAGGAAGGACCAGACTAATGATAATCATTCAGAAAATGAGTTGTAATAAATGATCATTGTATTTTTAAAAGGATATGTTAAATGTAATGAAAAAAGAATTAAAGTAAACAGGGCTGAGCAAGAAAATGAATCATGTAAATATTCTTAAATGTAAATATTCTTAAATTGGTAATGAACACTTCAATTCAATACACACACACACACATATATAGGCTGATTCAGAAAAGGAAATGTTTCTTTATGTACTGAGTTTACCACCCATGAATGGCACTTGCCTGCATTATGTTGCATTGTTGAATAGCTGTGTGCTGTAGATGACTAGCATCCTCCTGCAGCTTCAGGGCAGTGTGACATATTGGTAGGCTGGTGACCACTTCCTCGGGAATCCGTAAAGCACTCTGACAGACTTGCACTGCATGAACTTTTGGCTTCAGTGACTCCATTTCAGAAAGCAGATGCTGAAAATAAGAGGGGCAAGTAATACACCCATGCTGCCATAAACTAGAAGGGCCATTCACTAAAATGGACTACTGACAATTAAATTATGCAATGACAGGCTATGCTCAAAATCAATTTTTATTGTTCAAGGTTTTCATATATTTTTAAAAGCTATGAATGATGAACTTAACCAGGGCTTTTGGGGTAGAAAAAGCCCAGCAGTAACTCATTTTCATATTAGACCACACACCCCTGATGTCACCATTGTTTCACATAAGGCTTATTGGAGAAAAAGCCCAGCAGGAATTCATTTGCATATTAGGCCATGCCCCCTGATGCCAAGCCAGCCAGAACTGCGTTCCTGTGTGTTCCTGCTAAAAAAAAAAAGCCCTGAACTTAAAAAATCCATGTATGATCACAAAATTGTCATTCACTAGCAAAAAGTTTCATATTGGCTGATTACAGACCGGCAGTTTGAGGTGACCCAGAGACGCATGCCTCAGAAACCAACCTGAAAAATCAGTCGAAACAAGCACATCTGCCACGTGCCCCCATCCCGTACTCACCCCATCCTCTGGCATCCTCAGAGCGGCTCAAAAAGCTACCACATTCAAAGTGGTAGCAAATTTCTGAGCTGCACGCCAGTTGCCTCTTCAGCATCTGGATGCGGAAGCACGCAAGCGAGGTGCCCTGGCGGTGTGAACCCGCCAAGCTGCCTCAAGCCGCTTCCAGCTTAAAAAAAAAAGATATTGCTTTCAAGCACATAGACACATGAGTACACATGTGCATGACCAAAAATGAAAAAAGAAGCCCACATCAAGGTACAGGGGATGGTGCACAACAACTGTCTGATCACGCCAAGTTGCCCCATGGATGGGATGGGAATGGCTTGTGGGGGAGCATTTGGATGCTTTGAGACGCTTCTTTTTGAGCCGGCCAATTTGGAATGCCTCCCATCCGCCCCAAACTGACCGTCTGTTATTAGCCATTATGTTTCAGATTAGCATTTATTCAATCTAAGTATTAATAGCTTTACGGTATATCTTACAATAATTTCTTTCTTCGTTTGTTCTTCTAATGTCATAATCTGTTGTGTCTCAGCAACAAGGTTGAAGTAGAAATATAGTAAATAAATAAATAAAATATGTGGATCTATTGGTTGATATGATTAATTCCAAAAGAGCGATTCTCACAATTACTGTTTTACCAACCCACCTATAAGCTGATTAACGTAATACCAAAACCCAGTCTCAATGCAGAAAAGAAAATGACCACTCCAGATATTATAATCCAACATACAAAATGCTTTAAATCTGAGGGAGTTTACATAAAGTGACATCAGAACAAATTATCTGGAGCAATCTTCATGCAAATCTTAATGATATAATCAGTCTACCTGTCGGTGAGAAAGTTGTTCCTTAAGACTCAAACGACCTATCTCTGTTGATGTCAAGGTGGTTTGGGCTTGTTCTAAAGTTGACTGAAGGGCTTTCACCTCAGTTTCAAATTTCTTCATATCCTGGCAAAAAATAAAAGCAAAACACATTTCAGAACATGATATTCTAATATAATAACCTGCTTTTCACTAACTGGAAAAGGACATCTTATCATATGGATTTTCCAACATTTTATCCCTCATCTTCAAGCATGCTGTTTGATTTAGTTCCTGATATGATTGCTGATGCATATGAGCGTGGACACATACTGGTTTTCACATTCTATTAATTCACATTCCTATGTTCCTGCAGTGTTGTTTCCCTTGCAGACATGAATAGAATGTTCCTTAGAGGCTGAGGAGTTCTACATGCATAAGGATCTCCTGCACAAGTAAGAAGACTCTTCAAAATGTGAGGAAGCATTCTGTCAGAAAAGTGAGTTTACAACCCATTTTTCCTATGATTAATACATATAAATCATGAAAAGGTATAATTAATATAAGAGCACTGTCCACTACAAAATTGTCCTGAACATGCCCTACTGAAAAACATAGGAATTTTCTATCAATTTGAATGGGGCTTGCCCATAAGAATTTTGACCAAGGACTCCACTCTAAAATGAAGACACACAGCCACAATGTGTGGCAAATACCTAGTTAAATCAGGCAGGGTGTGCTTATAAGTATCTCCCCAGCACATCATACCAGTATACCCAATAATGTCTCATACAGCATAGTACTAGTTATAAGTTCATTATGAAGAACACGCCTCCGTACCTTAGCAGCATCCTGAACATTTTGCAATCGCAATTTGATCATCTGCTGTAACTCATCAGTCTGTCGCCCAAGTTCTGACACTTGTTGACACATTCCTTCAGTTGTGTATACACTTGCCAGATATTCTATCTTCTCATTCATGGCTTCAATATCTCCATGGATCTCACTAGACTCTTCTAGCATGGCCTAGGTTGACAACAGAAGGAGAATTTGTGTCAGCAAAAGCTGAGACTGTTCAATCATAATGAGTAAAGCACTCAAACTGGATAGTTTAGCTTCATTTTCCAAGGATGTGAGTGAATATTGCCTTTGGGCTGCAGAATAAACACAACACATTGTGAGTCTTATATGTGGACAAATAACCATCATGCATTCATCCTCTGATGATGCGGTGTAATACATAAGGGGAAAACTCCATCTTGGTGGATTGTGATTGGAGTGTGCCAAGGACACATACATGACATAAATAGTGTGGCTTTACTGTCCTAAAAATCTGGGGAAAACTTAATGATGATAAGTGGAGGGAAGAAGGCTTTCTGATGTTGAAGACAAGGGTTTAAGATTATGAATAAATATTTCTTCTTTTAGCATTAGTGTGACAGGGCTACTGCCTATATGCTCTTCTACTTCAAATTGTTTTATTAAGAAAATTTGTGTAGACTTAGCTCTCAGAATTATACCTCAAACTGTATTCTGACTCATCCTAACATTTCTTTAAACTTCCAAAATTGTCCAACAATTTAAAAAATGGTGATACCAGAGTCAATATGAAGGTAACTATTTTTTAAAATACACATTGAAACTATTTTTCCTTTTCCAGTGCTATCCTACGGAGAGTTACCCCAGACACCGTCCACTGAAGTCAATGTACTTAAAATAGAGTATCTCTGCACAAGATTATACTGTACATTATCTTTGATGTCAGAGCACATGCCATCAGCAGCTTTTTTAATAGCACAATTGTAAAGTTTTGGAAGCAGGATCTCTTGCTCCACAGTAGTGAGAGCTGCTTTGACTGGGCAGGTGGGGAGTGGGTGGGAAAGCAGCAACTCATCACAATCTGTGTGAGAAGGAGAAGTGATGGTGCCTCCTTCCGATCACATTGTTGTGTAGTTCCACAAAGGTAGAAGCGTTTAGCTGATTTCATGGCATGTGAAAAGTTAGCTGGAGTGGCTCTATCAGGCATCTGCAGCATTTAGGCATTGCCTTGGTGTGCAGGTGTGAGCTTCTTGCATGACTCTAAAAGGACAGTCCTCTTCAAGGGCTCTGGGGATGAGAAGTAAAAAATTACTTTGGGGGCTGGCATGTTGACCATGCCCCCAGAGGCTGGTAGAGAGCAGGAACACTGGCTTCCACTGCTTCTAGCCCTAAGACAAGCTCTCTTTTCTTGGTTACACCCAAGACATTTTTTCTGGGGGAAGATGGCAGAACAGAGTTCTGGAACCTCTTTGTAGAAACAAAATTCTTAAAAAAAAAGTTTAAAAGTTCGTGAGGGGCACCCATGTGTTTTTTCTTCATTTCCCTCTTGAGAGTTATAGCACCTCTTTTTCCAGAAAATAAGCCCTGGTTACACTGAACAGACTGGGTGGGGTGCTTGTTGTCAGCAGTTGAGCTGTCAGCTGCACTTGCTGTCCTCAACCCCGTGCTGCAGTAAGAACTAATGAACCTGCAACCAATAAAGCTGTGGCCTGATTTTCTTCCAGTCCATTGTGTTTGTGTTCTTCTCTCCCTCCCATTCAAGCTTGTCCCTACTCCAGACACAACTTAGAAGTGTAATAACCTGATGAGTCATAAACTGATCACGAAGCTGAGTGGCAGAATTCCATGTGATGTTACCATGAACCAGGATTTTAGCTTTTTCAATCCATTTCAGTATGAATTCTAGCATCTCGTTATATTCATCTAAGTGTGAACCAGCCTGCAAATGCAAAGAAAAATGCAATCTGAAGTTTGAACAGGTAGAGGAAAATACTGTTTCTATCAGCAACGATCATTCTATCAACTTTATTTATTTTAGCTCTGATGATCTCTTAACATTTACATTTCTCAATTACTATTACATAGG
Source organism: Heteronotia binoei (assembly GCF_032191835.1). Lineage (NCBI taxonomy): Eukaryota > Metazoa > Chordata > Lepidosauria > Squamata > Gekkonidae > Heteronotia > Heteronotia binoei. Next base: position 134,029,981 of record NC_083223.1, read on the forward strand.
ATAGTAAAATTAGTACACCTAGCATATATATACTAGGCATGCTTTTAAGATAGATGTAGCTATTTTAAAATTATATATGGAGTAAACAGGTAAAATTAGCTTAGATCCTACCTATAACTTCTAACGGGACAAGGATGGGAGCAATTTTCATTGATCCTCCTCCCCCTTGGCAGTCCCAAATGCCGCAATATCACTTGTGAGGGACAGGGGACCCCCAGGAAGAGCTTAAGGAGACATCAGAGGTTTCCCATGGAATATACAGTCCTGCCTATAGCATGCTTCACTTACCACAGTATCTTAGCTACAGACCTTCAAACACAGCAAAAAATGTTGATACTGTACCTGGGTGAGCTTGGATGCCCTATATTCAGCCTGCCTAACAGCTTCCTGATGCAGCCCTGTCAGTTTGCCTATCTGGCCAGCCAGCTGTTTAGCTAGCTGAGGATTTTGCTCTGCAAAGTCTTGGATAGCTGCATCCAATTCTACCAGTTCTATGTTACATCTGTCCAGCTCCTCTCCAAGAACCTAGAATGGGAAGAGAACATGTTTTATTTACCAAAACAACAAAAACACACCCTTATATAATTATTATTTCCTTTCAAAGCCTTGTTAGTAGCACTATATTTTTTGCAATGCTTTGTTGTTAAGCAAGAGGTCCGGCTGTTGGTCTTAGGTGGGGTACAGATGGGCAGCTTGGGGCGGCAGCCTCCCAGCCCAGAAAAAAAAAACTGGCACAGTCCAAGGTGCCCAGGGTGGTCAGACAGTGCATGCCCCACTGCTGGAAGATGGATGGGCTGTGTGCACTCTGGGGAAGCTCAAACACATGGAAGGCACTTCCCTGGTGCTCCCAGACCATTTAGATAGCTAAGAAAGGTAACAGGGAAGCACTTTGGAGATTTGCTGCCACCTAGTAAGTGGTAGCTTTTTAAGGTGGCAGAGAGGCAGCAGAGGATGAACTAAGGGTGGGAGCAAGGCAGGACAAAGTTATGCGCATTTGAACATGCAATTTAAATCCGGCTGTGAGAAGTTCCTGTCAGCCCAAACAGGCCATCTGTATTCAGCCTTACAGAACTTATATTTCAGTTTCATTACAGTAATTAATAATTTTCCTTCCCCGCCAAAAAGAGTAATTAGTATTGCCTAAAGTTATAAATTATACGTTTGTCAACATGGCATGGCTGTAACAAATAGTGCATGATTCTACCATGGAACTGTGTAGAATGACCTAAAAACATACAGAATTCGACATGAATATCTTCATTGTATATATGGAATTCTTATTTTTTTCAGCATTTTACCTATAAATATATACAAATATGCAGACTGGGCACATTTTATTCTCTTCAGTTATACATGCTTTAAAAAGAAACATGCATAGAAAAAAGACATGAACAGTAACAACAAATTGCCATATTTAGTTTGTAAGACTTTCACATATGTATGGTGACTGCAAGATCGTATGAATTGCCTTCGTGACTAAAATGACAGATACAATGCTATGCATAGAACTTCCTATCACCATGTATCACTTCAAAGACAGTACTGTAGCCGGTACTGTAGCTGGTTCACATGTTCAGCTGAAAGGTATTAGGTTGGTGATGAAAATATTTCTTATCAGGCTCACAGAAAGAGATGAATTAGCTCTCTGCCTTTTTGAAGATGAAAGGAGATTTCTCTCCGAAGTTCATTTGAATTCAGAAGAAAAAAGAAATCATAATACAGTATATTTAGCAGGATTTTTTTGAGAAGGAACACACAGAAACGCAGTTCCAGCTGGCTTGGCATCAGGGGGTATGGCCTAATATGCAAATTAGATCCCGCTGGGTAAAACAATGGTAATGCCAGGGAGTGTGGCCCAATATGAAAATGAGTTCTTGCTGAGTTTTTTCTATGAAAGAAGCCCTGATGTTTAGTACAACTCTTTGTTTCCATCAGGGTGTTAAATAAGGAAAATTCTATTTGGTACAATATTTTTATTTACCTTTTGATCAGTTTTAGCATGTGTTATGTTATCAGTCTTCTCCTTCAATCTGAACAAAACTGAATTAAGATCTCTTGCAATCTCCTGAATTTTCTGAACAAGTTTTTGGTTTAATATTTTGCTCTGCTGAGATTCTTTTTCTTTGGCTTGAATCTGTCAAAAAACAAACAAATAAAAACCCAGTTAGGCATATTGACTGATTCCAGGTTGTAAAATTAAGAACATAAAAACATCACTATAGCAGAAATGTAATGGGTTGCATCCAGTGATTCACTCACACAAAGTCCGCGAATCTTCCCTGTTTCTGCTCCCTATAACAGTCCCTTCTGACCCCAGGAAAGTTGGTTCCCAGGGTCACGGGACCTGCATGGAGTAATAAGTATATCAGTCAGTGGGCTGCAATGATGAAGGGGAAGGGGACAAAATAATTATCTTATGCCAGTGCAGCTCCACAAACTGAAAAAGCAGGAAAAGCAGTATCACACCTATCTTTATCCTCACTACAGCCCACCAACCAGAATGGCTATTGTACCATATAGGCCTTACGAACCCAAGAAACAATGTTCCCAGGGTCAGAATGGACTGCTGGGGTGAAGAAAGCAGGGTTTCCTGTCTGTGGAAGGCACTGGGCTATGCTTGGCATTTTAAGAAACACATAACCCATTATTGTATATAGAGAAGATTGAATTAATTTGTAATTTTAAAATACTTCATCATCATCATTTTAAAATACTTTGGCACTAAAGAGACTTAGACTGTGTGCATATAAGCACTTATTTTTACTAGAAGTTTAAGGAATCATCTATCCTCAGAAGCATTCTGGCATGCAAAGGAGAGAATGATTGGCCTCAGCTGGCCTATAACAAAGCAAGCAAATGGCAGACAGGTACTTAATTAATTAATTAATTAATTTTAGTCGGCTTATATTCCGCCTTTTCTCATAAATGGGCTCAAGGCGGATCACAACATATAATAATAATAATAATAATAATAATAATAATAATAATAATAATAATAATAATAATAATAATAATAATAATAATAAACAACCTATATATCAAAGTTAAAACATTAAAATTAACAGTAAAAAAATAAATAAAACGCACCACTGGTGGACAGGGCACAGCATATCAATAACCAGTTGTAGGCCCACCTTAAACGATGGTAATAACAATAGGATAGCACTGTAATAAAGCATGATGTCACCACAAGGGAGGCCAAATGATGGAATAATAGGACACCCGCTGCCTCAACCATAGGTCCGGCGGAACAGCTCCATCTTGCAGGCCCTACAAAATGGCAGTACTTCAGATAGGGCCTGGATCTCCACAGGAGCTGATTCCACCAGGCAGGGAAGTTGAGGGAAGTTGGACATCCTTAGAGCCAGGGGTGGTCAGGAGGTGTTGTGTAGCCGATTGCAATGGCCTTCGGGGCGTATATGGGGAAAGGTGGCCCCTCAAGTAAGTTGGTCCCAGACCGCGTAAGGCTTTAAACGCCAGTACTAAAACCTTGAAGCGGATCCGGTATTCAATAGGTAGCCAGTGCAGTTGGTGCAGCACTGGCTGAATGCTTGCCGTAAAGGCAATGCAGTTAACAGCCGTGCTGCCGCATTCTGCACTAGATGGAGTTTCCGGATCAGCTGCAAGGGTAAGCCTGTGTAGAGCGAGTTAGAACATAAGAACATAAGAGAAGCCATGTTGGATCAGGCCAACGGCCCATCCAGTCCAACATTCTGTGTCACACAGTGGCAAAAAAATTTATATATACACACACACTGTGGCTAATAGCCACTGATGGACCTCTGCTCCAGTAATCCAACATGGAAGTTACAGTAATCCAACCTGGAAGTGACCGTTGCATGGATCACAGTAGCTAAATCCTGGGGGGATATGTAGAGCGCCAACTGCCTGGCCTGCTGAAAGTGGTGAAAGGCAGATCGAGCTGTGACCTGGGCCTCCATGGTAAGTGAGGCATCCAGTATCACTCCCAGACTCCTCACCTTCTGAACCGGTGTAAGAGATGCACCATCCAGGGTTGGGAGTCAGAGGCCCAACTCTAGTCCCTCATGGTTCAGGTACAGGACCTCCATCTTGGTTGGATTGAGTTTCAGCCAGCTTTGTAGCAACCATCCAGCCACGGCTTCCAAGGCCCTGGTCAAATGCTCCAGAGTGATGTCTGAATGACTGTCCATCAATAGATAGAGCTGGGTGTCATCCGCATATTGGTGACAGCCCAGCCCAAAACCTCGAGCAATCTGGGCAAGGGGGCGCATATAGATGTTAAACATCATTGGTGAGAGAACAGCTCCTTGCGGTACACCACACTCAAGTGGGTGTTGCAAAGAGGTCTGCTCACCAAGGGCCACCCTTTGTCCCCGACCATGGAGAAAGGAAGAAACCCACTGTAAGGCAATCCCCTGGACACCTGTGTCAGCAAGGCGGTGGGTCATTAGATCGCAGTTGACCGTGTCAAACACTGCTGAAAGATCTAGCAATAGCAGCAGCACTGACTCGCCTTGATCCAGATGCCTTCTGAGGTCATCTGTGAGGCCAACAAAGACAGTCTCCATGCCATGCCCAGGGCGGAAGCCAGACTGGAAAGGGTTGAGGATAGAGGTGTCCTCCAGGAAAGCTTGAAATTGCTCTGCCACCGCTTTCTCAATTACCTTACCCAGAAACAGAAGATTCAAGACTGGGCGGGACCATAGGGTCCAAAGATGGCTTCTTCAAAAGTGGATGTACCACTGCCTCTTTGAGTCTAACTGGGAAAGTCCCTGATGACAGGGACAGATTAATAATATCAACCAGAGGGTTTCAGACGTCAGCACCAACTGCTTTAACAAGTCAGGATGGGCATGGGTCTAGAGGACAAGCGGTAGGCTTCAGTGCAGCCAAGATCCTGTCCATGTCTTCCAGAGAAAGCTGGCTGAAGTGGTCCGAAGAAGGGCCCAAGGATGGACAATGGGCTTCCAGTTCATGTACCATCTCAACTGTGGCTGGAAGATCTTGGCGGAGAGCCAAGACTTTGTCTGCAAAATAAGTCGCAAAAGCCTCACAGCCAATATCCAATTCCCTAACCTTTTGGTTGCCTATTGCCACTGTAGTTATTGATCGAATTGTCCTAAACAATTGGGCTGGGCGCAACTTCGCAGACGCAATGGAGGTAGCATAGAATTCCTTCTTAGTGGACTTCAGTGCCTTCTCATAGAGCTTCATAAATGTTCTGTAAGAAGTTCTCGACTCCTCGTCATAAGAGCGCTGCCATACTCACTCTAGCCGTCTAAGTTGCCATTTCATCCTCTGCAGTTCCAGGGTATACCATGGAGCCACTTTGGTACGGCAGCACAGAGGGTGCCGGGGGCCATGTTGTCAATGACCGTAATGAGCTGGGAGTACCAGTCCTCCACTTGCTCATCCAACAACCCATCAGGGGGCATTGGGTCCTGCAGAGCTTCCCAAAGCCGCTCAGGGTCCAGTTGGCTCCGTGGGCAAGCATAAATTCACTCACTGCCTAAACAGGGCTGCAGTCAGACTTTCAGGGCGTGGTGATCTGACCATGGAACTGTATCTACAGCTATCAGATCCGATGTTATTCCAACCCCCAAAACCAAATCCAGCATGTGACCAGCCCAGTAAGTGGGAGCCGATATAATTTGGATGAGTCCTAGTGTCTCCATCGATGACACTAGGTCCTGAGCCTGCACGGATCCCCCAGGACCAACAGCCTTAAGAGGGAAAGGGGACAAATACACACAAATAACAGAAGACCTTACTGTTGCTAAAAATGGTCTGCATGTTACTCTGCTCACATGTGGGTAAGACCAATCAGGTGGGCAAGCTTCACTGAACAACATGATTTCCCTCAATAGACCCTGCTATATCAGTTCTCATGAAATACATAGTCTTACCTGTTCATGTATATTTACAAGTGCCAATCCTACTTCTGCTAACTGGAGAGAAAGCTCAGAAGGCAATATGGTATAAAGTCCTAAATATTTATTCTGCTGCTGTTCAGCCATTTTTTCAACAGCCTGGCGGTGAACAGTTGCTTCAGTGAGGAGGCCCTAGTAGGGAATGTAGAATAAATTATATTGCAGAAGAAAATAAATACATTTTAGCTTTAAAGATAGAAATTAAATGCATAATTCAGAAGAGGTTTTTTTCTCATTTATTTGATTTAATTTATCAGAATAATGAGGTTTTTTTTAAAAATCAACCTCCTTTCAACTAAGCCAGCTGGCTCCTCAAACTGAACTTGACAAACAAAACTCCAATATACCAGAGCTTTTAAATTTGCAGACTCAGATGGCTGCTGTGAAAATGAAGAAGTGTTACTTAGGCAGAATGATTCTATGCTTTTTCCACAAAATAAAACCCATCTTCAAAGTTACAACTGGTTCTTACAGGAATATTTCAGTTATCAGTAGGTTCTGGGCCATTCTCGAAGAAACACTTCTGATTACATGCTTCCTAACTTTTGTCATGTTTCTTGGAGGTTTGGATGCTGCCACTGGTCATGGTCCTGAAGTACCTCTGTATCCACTATTGCCTACCTGTTGGTTGGTCAAACATCCCATCTCTGTCATTGAGCAGTGGCTCCTTTGCATGCTTCAACTTACCTCACAAGATTAGTAGGAGGATAAAATGGAGGAGGGCAGACCTGTGCACACCACCCTTAGCTCACTGAAGGTAGGGCAGGATAAAAACATACTAAATACATGGTCAGATTAAAATTGAAAGCTAGTTTTTGGTCATAAGAAGACTTTAAACTCGTCGGCAATTGTTTGAACACCATTCATTTACACTGTCATTTGTTACTATTTAAAAGAACACCACTAAATGGTATTTTTAGGGGGGAATATAGACATGGGAATATAGAGTACTGGTACATTCTCTACTGCGCTGCTGAGCATTTTAATCTCCTTCACAGTTACGGAATCCCCTTCATTGAATTTTTTAAAGGTAACTAGCATCTGCCAAAGAGCTGTTTGCTGTAGAATGCCCTGCCTAAGGCCAAGGGGTTAAAGTGGACAGATGGAATTCAAATTTTCACATGGAGCAGCCTCACTGACAAAGAACTTCTGTTGTGGTTTGTTGTGGAGGAATCTAAATCACATTCTAAGGCAAGCTTTCACAGCACAGAAATTCTCTGCAGACATGTACAGAGATCACACTGTCAGTGTTAATTAACAGAAAGCCATGTGGTAATGCTAAGGAGCCTAAGACCACTATAAACCTGACATACCTGCAGTTCTTCAAGCTGAACATCTACTTCTATTGTGGGATTTAATAAATATTCTCTGGTATCTTGAATCCAAGACTTCACTTTATTAATCTCTCTTTCAACTTCTTCACGCTCCTTGAGTTCTTGTTTAACTACTTTTCCACTCCTTTTCACCTTCTGTTGCATGCTTCAAAACACAAATAATCTTTTTACAATCTTTGAAGCACCTAATATATTTCATTTTACACTCTCCATGTTTTTAAGGCTGTTGGTAAACGTCTTATGTAGTTCATAGAATAAAAGAAAAATGCTATAAAGCATACATTTTGTATTTTACATATAAACAATAAACAATTTACTACCTTTAACTTTTAATTGATTAACAGTCAAAATTATTTATCAGCTATAATGGCAGAAGCCAGGTTTTGTTGGTATTGTTTAATTTTCTGCATCCAGCAATGAGAACCACATTCAATAATCTTGGGCTTTGGTCACAGACATTCTCTTTACTCTGAAATTGGTATTTTTCCTTACTTATGACATCTGTCTTCCATTGCTTTGATTTCTTGCATGATGGGCATTTGGTCCTCAGAGTTAGATGCTACTTCTATGTCCTGAAGCATGCTACGAGCATACTGCTTGAGCAGTCCCAGTGATGATAGCTGCTGTTCTAGCTCCTGAATGAAATTACTGTGATAATCCAGAAGATCTAGAAGTTCATTCTTCGAGGCCTTTTCTATAGAGCTGTCTGGTAAATGACCTTGCAAGTGATCAACACGATTGGTAGCTTTTTGCATCTAAAAGTAAAGAGATTTTTTAAAAAAAATTAAGCAGAGTATTGGTTTTCTTAAATTTGTCATAAGAGCATAAGAGAAACCATGTTGGATCAGGCCAATGGCCCATCCAGTCCAACACTCTGTGTCACACAGTGGCCAAAAAAATTATATATATACACACACACATATATATACACACTGTGGCTAATAGCCACTGATGGACTTCTGCATATTTTTATCTAACCCCCTCTTGAAGCTGTCTATGCTTGTGTCAAACATGCGGGTTCAATGACGAGTCGAAGTTGATACAAAGACTATGTTTATTGATAGACTGATACTTTGATTTAACAGGTTCTTGAGAGTAATGCTGCCAATACATTGATACAATACTTTTAAGGCCTACTTCTAAAGGATTCCAAGGGATGGGGTTGCAGGGTAGCATTCACACATAAATGTGTGATAAACTATCATAAATGTCTACGTTCCCATAGTGTTATCAGGACTGTGTCCTTGCTTTCCCTAGATGGCTCGTACTCCCTTACAGGAATGTATGGGAAGGTGCTGATTACTTGGTTCCAGTTCTCACTACTTCTAATTATAAGCCATAAAGCAAGACGGGGGAAAGGAAAGAATAACAAGCTAGCGAAGTTGGATCCTCCATGATACTTCACAGACCAGGTTAGCAGGACCTTAAAACAATCAATTATCAATGGAATTTCACCATGCTTGACATACTGCCCCCACTAAAATCAGCCTCGGGGCTTCTGAGGAAACGCTCTATGAAACTTGTTTACCAAGTCAGGGGCTAAAACATCTTTTTCTGCTACCCATTCATTTTCACTGGCTGAGAAATGTTTCCACTTAATCAAATAATACAGATTTCCACGCTTCATCTTTGAATCTAATATTTCTTGTAGTTCATGATGACTCGGATTCCCAATCTGGATAGGTTGTGGAGCTGGTGGTCGAGGGTGTCAAGGAGAGCCACCCAGGTCTCTTCGCAAAAGACTGCAATGAAAGACAGGGTGTATTTTACTAACATTTTGGGCAACTCCAATTCTACGGTCACTTTGTTAATCACCCTCTTGATCTTAAAAGGACCCAAGAATCTATACGCCAGCTTCTTGGAAGGTTGGTTCAGTGGGAGGTTTTTTGTTGACACAAATACCAAATCCCCCACTTTAAAATCCCAAGTGGGTATATGGAATTTCTCATACTATTTTTTGTACGCCTCCTTAGCGGCTTCCAAATTCTCTTGAATTCCCTTCCAGCTGTTCCCTAATTTTCCCCACCATTGTTCGAAAGAGGTGAGGTTACGGGTTCACTCTCCCCCTGGTAGCAACAGAAGAGGCTTCTCCTCATACTCATTTACAATCTGAAACGGGGAAGCCTTGGTTGAGCTGTGCATGCTGTTATTGTAACCAAACTCAGCAAACGGCAAAAGATCCACCCAGTTAGACTGTTGGTGATTCACATAGCACCATAAATATTGTTCTAACAGCGTGTTCACGCGTTTCGTCTGTCCGTCTGTCTGGGGGTGTTGGCTGAGCTCAACCTTGTTCTATGCCTGATAACTTGCAAAACTCCCGTCAGAAGTTGGCAACGAACTGTGGTCCCCTGTCACTAATGATCTTATCAGGGAATGAGTGTAGTTTCACAATGTTATGGAAAAACAGGTAGGCTAGTTTCTTAGCTGTTGGCAGCTGCGCACAGGGAATGAAATGTGCTTGTTTGGAGAGGGTGTCCACTACTACCAGAATTACGGTTTTGCCTTGCAAGACTGGTCGTTTGACTATGAAATCCATTGACACCATGGACCAAGGACGTGTAGCTGTCTCTAGACGTTTTAACAGCCCAGGGTGCTTCCCTCCCCTTCTTTTTGCCATTAAACAAATTGGGCAGGAGGCAACTCTCAGAAACGTCATTTTTCATGGAAGGCCACCAAAACTGTCCATTAATTAAATGCAGTGTCTTCACATACTCAAAGTGGCCAGCTAATTTGTTAGAGTGACAGAATTGCAAGACTTCTGACCGTAGACTCTTAGGGATGTACCACTTGTCACCTTTATACCAAAACCCATCCTCCCCCTTCTGTACTTTCCCCAGTCTGTCTTCCCCCTCCTTTTCCATTTCTGTGGCCAGGCGCTCCCCCCCACTTATCGGGCTGCAGATTCCACCGTGTTTTGGATCGGGTGGTTACCATGGTGGCTACTTGAGAGGGAGGGATCAGAGAGTCTACCACCTCCTCTTTTTTACTATTGTGCTGAGGAAGGCGTGAAAGGGCGTCCACCAAAAAGTTTTTCGTCCCAAGGATGTGCCTCAGCATAAAGTTGAATTTAGAAAAAAATCCCGCCCGCCTGATCTGCCTTTCACTGAGTTTACGCCGACCGGTGAGCGCTTCCAAATTCTTGTGATCGGTCCAGATTTCAAATTGCACTTTAGCGCCTTCTAGCCATGACCTCCAGGTCTTTAAAGCATAAGTCATGGCAAAAGCTTCCTTATCCCATACCGACCAATTTCTCTGCTCCTGGAAAAACTTTTTAGAGATATAGGTACAGGGCTTTAGCCTCCCCTCCTCATCTTTTTGCATGAGAATGGCTCCGACGGCGACATCGGAGGCGTCACACTGCACAATGAAGGGCCTCAGCTAATTAGGGTGGCTTAACACTGGTTTACTAGTGAACAATCGTTTGAGCTTAGTGAACGCCTCTTGGCACTTCTGTGTCCAATTTAGTTTCGCCCCCAGATTTTTGGCATCCAGACCCTTCCCTTTGGTTTTTAGCAACTCCGTGAGGGGTAACATGATTTGGGCAAACCCTGGTATGAAGGTATTGTCTGGTCCCCCCACCGAATGTCTGGCTCATGCTTGGCCAACCTCTCGGCTTGGCTTCATGAATGAAGATTTAAGAAGGGTGCAGTAGTCCACGCCTGCTGCAGGCTCGCTGGTGGCTGACAAGACCAATGCGGGACAGGCAGGTCCGGCCACAGTGGCTGCAGGGAAAAGTCTGATTTGGGGTTGGTGCTGCAGCAGTGCTATTCTTCCTCAATCTCCTTTTGTCCTCAAGACCAGCTATGCGTGCGTTCTCAAAGGAAGAGACAGCCTGGTGGATGGTGTGCCTCCATGCTTTGCGATCTGAGGCTAGGTCAGACTACTAGTGATGGTTGATGCGACAGGTGCCAAGGGAGTTCTTCAAGGAGTCCTTGTACCTCTTCTTTGGTGCCCCTCTATTTCGATGGCCGGTGGAGAGTTCGCCATACAGCGCAATCTTGGGAAGGCGGTGGTTTTCCATCCTAGAAATATGCCCTGCCCAGCGCAGCTGCGTCTTCAACAGCAGTGCCTTGATGCTTGTAACCTCCGCCCGCTCGAGGACTTCAGTGTTGGTCACAAAGTCACTCCAGTGGATGTTGAGGATGGTGCAAAGGCAGCGCTGATGAAAGCGCTCAAGGAGACGCAGGTGATGACGGTATAAAACCCACGATTCGGAGCCGTAGATGAGGGTTGTCATCACCGCTTTGTAAACATTGATCTTTGTGCCTTTTTTCAGATGCTTGTCGCTCCACACTCTTTTGTGCAGTCGGCCAAATGCACGGTTTGCCTTTGCCAGCTTGGTCGTTTCCCTGAGAACACATGTTCTTGAAGACTACCTTCCTCAGGGAAACAGACCTCACTGAGAGCTGCTATGTCGATATTCAACCTGAGAAGTTTGTGGGCAACTAGAGCAGAGCGTCGTTCAGGGCGACCACTGTCTACTGTGTCAAGCATGGTTCTGATGTTCCAACACGCAAGCTTTAGTCTTTGCACACTTTGTGAGGCAGGTGCATGCCTTTTCTTTGTTGTTATTTTTTGACCGCAAGTAAGGATGCCCGTTGATCGCGGCTAGTCAACTGGGGGGGGAGGAGACGAGCTTTGTTTAGGCCACCTTTTCTAGGCCCCTCTCCGTGTGGAGCAAGCAGTGGTGTCCCTAGATAAGGCTGCTTGGTCGTTCAGGGTGCTGCCGAAAAATGCTTTCGTCTCCGGGTCAGCATCAGGCGACCAATACCCTGAACCGCCTACATGCAGGGACTGCGGCTTCCAGTGGCACCTTCCACCTGCCGTTTCGCCCCTTGCCCATCGCTGCAGGACTTGGTGTGTTGTGGGTTGTGGATATGCCCTTCAGGCCTGTGCAGGGGAATTTTTAGGTGAAGCGCAGTGTGCGCGGTACTGGCTCCACCCTTTCACCTGGGGGTCATCTGCCATGGCCCAGTAAGCCGGGACGCCGGCAGCGAGTCCTCCAGGTGGTAGGTGTTACATTAACGAGCTCTATCTGCCTGGGTTTGGTGTTAGAGTTTTCCTTCTCTTAGGCTGGTGAGGTTGGTGGGCCCAGCCTGCCCATCCGGTTATACCGCCGGACATTCGGTCGCACCATGACGTGGCAAACTCTGAAAAACGGGGGGGACCAGCGAGAAGGTGTTGCCACGGATGCAGTAATGCAGGAGAGGCCATTGCAGTGACCATCTGCCAGGCATAGCCAAACAGTGACCATGCGGCAACCAACCCACTCCCAAAACCACATTGTAGGAGAAGGAGGGGGGTATTACAAAGGCCTCCTGGTCCCAGTGGTGTTTGATGTCCACCGGCACTAATTGAGTCTTTAACACACAGGGCTCCCCCCTCATCACTGACCCATCCATCTGTTCAAATTGGATGGGGTGCGGCAAAGCTATCGTGGGAAGCCCCTATGCATCCACCAGTTTAGGGGTGATTATGTCTCTGGTACAGCCCGAGTCAATCAGGGCTTTTACTTGCACGAACCTCTTGAGTTTGCTGTTTAGCAAAATTAGTGGCACAAAATATAGCGACCCCGTTACTCTCAGGTGACCTGCTGGCTGGCACCATTTAGAGCAGGTAGTCCTCGTTTCCCGATGGCTTGTCGGCCCAGGACATCTCACTCAGCTCATCGGTGTCGATGGTGTCGTCTGCCATCGAGCTCGCAGCCGCGCTGCTCTTTGCTACTTCCTTATGGTGGCTGGCCTGCTTCTTTGGAGTCGGAGTGCTCGTCTTGGAGGCGCTCGATGATGGTCAAGGGGGGTTTGGACAGCTGCTGGCCAGGTGGTTCGGGTCCCCGCACCTGAAGCATTTGTGGGTCCCCGTGGCCTTCCCGCTGGCTCCCCCCCCTTGGGGTTTCTTTGCCTCTGCCTTCCCTCCGGGTTTTGAGTCACGACTCAACTTACTGCTCTGATGTTGGCGTTGCATGGCCACTCTCTTCATGTTCGTCTCCACTTCTCCCACCAGCTGGATCCATCCCACCAGGATGGTTGGTCTGGCCTGCTGCAGGGATCGATCCAAGATGCTTGTGTTCAGCCCGCGGGTGAAGTGTTTGATCTCACCGAGAGAGGTGAAGCTGCAATGTACCCGTAACCGGGCCTTCTCCTCTGTAGCCCCGAGTCTATGGAACCAACTTCCAGAGGAAATGCGGGCCCTGCCGGACCTTGAACAATTCCGCAGGGCCTGCAAGACCTTCCTCTTCCGACTGGCTTTCGCTGACGAAGAAAGAAATTGCTAATGATAACCGCCATCCTAAAAGAACAGTATTAGCACTTTTATTAACTTAATTAACTAATTTTTAAACCTAATCAGAATTTTAATGCTTAAATGTAATTTTGTGTTTTTTGCTTTCTTTGTATAATTGAAATTTGTATGATGTTGTTAGCCGCCCTGAGCCTGCTCCGGCGGGGAGGGCGGCATACAAATAAAATTATCTATCTATCTATCTATCTATCTATCTATCTATCTATCTATCTATCTATCTATCTATCTATCTATCTATCTATCTATCTATCTAATTCACTCCACCCCCCTCACCTTGGCCGTGTTGGTATGGAACTCAGCCGCATACTCCCGAATCATCTTGGAGCCGTGTTGTATGTCCCTCAGGGTAGCCAGGGTGTGGGTCTCCCACAGAGGGTCCTCGTGCTGGGCCAGCAAAGCTTGTAGGAAAGCGGCCACAAAGTCCAGCTCTGGGCTCATGGCTTCGTACAGGCTCCTGTACCACCTTTTAGCAGCTCCCTTCAATTTCGACCCCAGGTAGTCTACACGACTGAATTCATCAGGGAACGTGTTCCCCCAATAGTGCATGTAGCTATTCACCTGGATCGTGAAATACTCCACCTTCTCGGGATCCCCGTCAAAGGTGGCGTCCAGCTCTCTCCCGCGTCCCCCTTCTCGAGGAGCCGGGGGTGCCGCTGGTGGCGCTGCCAGGGGTCTAGTCGCTGGCGGTTGCGGGGCTCTTTTCGTTCCGGTCGTTCCCAGGACTCGGTCGATTTGCCTGTTGAACTCTCCGGCCATCATGGTGGTCATCGCCTGCATCTCGTCCCGCAATCCCTTGGCAACCTCCTCTCGGATCATCGCTTGGAATTCACGAGCCATCTCTGTCCATATTTTTATCCAAACCCCTCTTGAAGCTGGCTATGCTTGTAGCTGCCACCACCTCCTGAGGCAGTGAATTCCACATGTTAATCTCCCTTTGGGTGAAGAAGTACTTCCTTTTATCTGTTTTTACCTGACTGCTCAGCAATTTCTTAAGGTTAAAACAATTTTATTGGTAACATATGGTAACAAATCTATTTCTTACATCTTAATAAGTTCTTTTATCTACCCCATATATTACTTTCTACCCACCCCTCCCCCCATTACTTGACCCCGCCGGTGTTATTTATTTAAAATACTAATATTTAAATGTACCCTTAACTATTAAAACAAAAACTTATCCTCTTCTTCTTTCTAAAACTTAATCATTATCAAAAATTGTCCAATGTCGTTTTATTTTCCACTCTTTTTCTACATATCTTCTAAACTTTTTCCACTCCATCTTAAAAACTTCTAAATGATAGTCTCTTAATATTCTTGTTAATTTGTCCATTTCACTCCATGTCATAACTTTTATAATCCAATCCGATTTCTCTTGCTTCCACAACTGCGCATATAATGTCCTAGCAGGTGAAAGCAAGTACCAAATTACAGTTCTATCTTCTTTTGGAAATTTTTCCATTTGTAATCCCAAAAGAAAAGTTTCTGCAACTTTCTTAACTTCATATCCCAAGATCTTAGAAATTTCTTGCTGAATCATCTGCCAATACTTTTTTGCCCTTTCACAAGTCCACCACATATGGTAGAAAGAACCCTCATGTTTTTTACATTTCCAACATCCATCTGGCATCTTATTGTTCATCTTTGCCATTTTTTTAGGAGTCATATACCATCTGTACATCATTTTGAAACAGTTCTCTTTAATGAGACGTCGAAAGCTTCATAGAATTCTTCCACAAGTGTTCCCAAGTTTCCATCTGCATTTCTTTATTTACATTAATGGCCCATTTAATTATTTGAGATTTCACTACTTCATCCTCCGTAGACCATTTTAACAATAATTTATATATTTTTGAAATTAATTTTTCATTATCTCCAAGCAGAACTTTTTCCATTTCTGTATGTTCTTTTCTTATTCCTACAGTTCTGATATCATTATCCACCAAACTCTTTATTTGTTGCATTTGGAACCAATCATATTTATTATTCAACTCTTCAGCAGTTTTCAGTTCTATTTTGTCACTATGTATTTTTAATATTTGATTATATGACAACCACTTTTCTTCACCTATCTCAGCCGTTATTTTTATTACTTCAGCTGGCAGTATCAACAACTGTTTTCTCTCATCCCCATATTTCTTGTATTTCATCCATGTATTTAGCAAATTATTTCTTATATAATGGTGAGAGAAAAAAAGTCCATCTTCTTTTTTCCATAATATAAATATGCGTGCCAGCCAAATTTATTTCTGTGATGTTCCAGCAATAAGAGTTTTTTGTTTAACAGCGTTATCCATTCTTTTATCCACCCTAAACAAACTGCTTTCTGATATAATTTTAAATTCGGTAGTTGAAATCCACCTCTCTCTTTTGCATCTGTCAAAATTTTCACTTTGATCCTTGGTTTCTTCCCAGCTCGCACAAATTCTGAATTTTTTATTTGCCATTTATCAAATTGTTTACTTTCTTTCACAATGGGAATAGTTTGAAACAAATACATTTTTTGGGGAGAATATTCATTTTAATTGCAGCTATTCTACCCAGCAATGACAAATTAAGTTTGTTCCATTTTAACATATCATCCATTTTACGCCATAGCTTCTCATAATTATTTTTAAATAGATCAATATTTTTCATTGTTATCTCCACACCCAGATATTTTACCTTGGAGGTGACTTCACAGCCCGTTAGTCTCTGTAATTCTTGTTGCTTATTTGTTTGCATATTTTTATATAGAAATTTTGATTTTTCTTTATTAATACAAAGTCCCGCCAACTCCCCATATTCTTGTATTTTGGCTAACAACAAAGGTGTGACTTGTATGGGGTTTTCATTTATAAACATTATATCATCTGCAAATGCTCTATATTTGTAAGTAAATCCTTTTATTTTTAATCCTTCTATTTCTTTATCTTCTTGGATCTGCATCAGTAATATTTCAAGAGTCATTATAAACAACAATGGGGAAAGCGGACAACCTTGTCTTGTACCTTTGCTAATTATCATATCTTCTGTAAGGTCTGCATTTATACATAGCCTTGCATGTTGTTCAGTATATATTGCTTTTATCATTCTTATAAAGCTTTCTCCCAACTCCATTTTCTCCATTACTGCAAACATAAAGTCCCAATTTAAATTATCAAATGCTTTCTCTGCATCCGCAAAGAATAATGCTACTTCCTTTTCTGGATGTCTTTCATAATATTCTACAATATTTACAACAGTTCTAATATTGTCTCTTATTTGCCTTTTGGGAAGAAACCCCGCTTGATCTTCCTTTATAAAATTTATCAAATGTTGTTTAAGCCGTTCTGCCAAGATTCTTGTATATATTTTATAGTCATTATTTAATAGCGAAATTGGTCTATAATTGTTTACATTCATGACATCTCTATCTTCCTTTGGTATCAACAAAATAACAGCTTCCTTCCATGTGTTTGGTATTTTCCTTTTTATTCTTATCATGTTCATCAACTTCTCAATTTCGATGTTAACTCATCTTTAAAGGTTTTAAAATATTTAGCTGTATATTCATCTGGCCCAGGTGCCTTTTCATTGCATTAATAGCAGCTTCAATTTCTATTTTTTCAATTGGATCATTCAAAACTTTTCGCATATTTTCTGTTAAGGGTTCTATTTTTATCTTTTGTAGATACTCATCCATCTTTTCTTTATTTATTTTGACACCTTTAAACAACTTGGTATAATACTTAAAAAATTCTCTTTATATTCCCTCTTGGCTAACCACCTCTCTTCCATCTACCACAATTTTATTAATAATTTTATTTTCTCTCTTTTTCTACAGTTGCTAAGCCAAATACTTTCCAGGTTTACTTGCTCCCTCAAAAGATTTCTGCTGCAGTCTTTTCAAATTCCATTCCAATTCTTTATTTAACAAATGTCTCATTTGCATTTGTAATATTGTATTTTTCCTTATAATTTTCTTTTTCCCTGGCCTTTTTCTCAACTCCCCTTCTTTTTTCTTTATTTCATTTTGAATGTCCAAAAACTGTTTTTCTTTTGCTCTCTTATCTTTATTATTCAAGGTAATGAATACTCCTCTCATTACTGCTTGATAGGCATCCCAGATGGTCTGAAATTCTATATCCTCTTTGTTATTCATTTGAAAAAAAGTTTCAGTTTCATTTTCTAGGTATGTCATTATTTCTTTATTCTGTAGTAAATCTTCAGTCTTCATCTTCCCAACTTGTTAGACAATTTGGTAATCCACATTATTGGGTTATGGTCAGCCCCAATTTTAGGTAAAATCTCTCTTTTCCTTGTTATAAGACCTAAATCTTTAGTGCCCCACAACATGTCAATTCTAGAATAAGTTTTATGTCTTGCTGAATAAAAGGTATAGTCCCACACTTCAGGGTTAAATTTCCTCCATATGTCCTCCAAATGTTCTTGTTTGACCAATTAAAAAAAAGACTTTGGCAATTTTCCTTCTTTGTTATTATATCCCCCCCCCCCATTAAAGTCTCCCGTTATCAAAACTTGGTCATAAGTCAGTTCATCAAATTGTTGTATAATGTCTTTTTAAAAAAGCATCCTTTGCACCATTAGGCGCATACAGTCCCAATAACAATGGGGTTTTTTTTGCATTTAATATTATTTCTACTGCCACAAATCTTCCATCTTTAGCTTTAAACACTAATTTTGGCTCCAATTCTTGTTTAATATAAAAAAATCACTCCCCTTTTCTTCTGTTCAGCCAATGAAAAAAATTCTAACCCCAATTGTTTATTCCATAAAAATTTGTAATCCTTTTTTTTAATATGCACTTCTTGTAAACAAACTATATTACAATTTTGCTTTTTAATCCAATGAAATGTTGCCCTTCTTTTTTTTGCTGTGAATTTAGTCCATTTACATTCCAAGACAATAATTTGTAATCCATCATGGTGCAAATTCTTTATGTTCTTCATAAAATCTATGCAGTTCCTGTGCATTTGTAATTGTGATTCTTTTCCCCTGAAGTTCAAAGCTCAAACCTTCAGTTATTATCCACCTAAACCTCATTTCATTGTCCCATAATTTTTCTGTCAGTTTTTTATATGTTCTTCTATTATTTATCACTTGCCTTGGCAACTCCTTCATAATTCTTACTCTGCTGCCTCCCACTATCAATGTCTTTTCAAAGTTTTTGTTCATGATCTTTCCCACCATTTCTTTTGTCATGTATCTTATGACAACATCTTTTGGTAAATTATTTTTCTTGGCATAGAGTGAGTTCACTCTATACATATAGTCATACTTCCAGGGGAGGAAAATGCTGAGCTGAGCTGCTTCTCATAACGGAAGTAGGCTGGAACTTCTGTTTGGGGTAGTGGAAGGCAAATTAATGCCTACTGCCTACTTTTCTCAGTTAGAGATTAGTCCAAGATATGCACAGGAAACTTTGAGGAGATTTGCCTGGGCTAAAAGGGAGTCTCGGGGGGGGCTCCTTTGAGGCTTTGAGGGGTCTCCGGAGAAGAGTTGCATTTTCATCATTTGCAGAAGTTCTCAGAGTCATTTATTTGACATAAACTCAACAGAATCTTAACTTTCTTGGACTTTGCTAAACATCTAAAGCTACATAAGACTGGTGTGGATCTGGATAATTGGCAGAAAAGGTACAGATTACTATCTTTCATTCCAGGACTATTTACAGTTAAACAGAATAAATTCAGAAGGTGGAAAATGGAAATCTAGAAAGCTTGGAAGAAGAAGGGAGGAAGAGGTGAAATTTGGACTTTGTAAATTTAAAGGACAGTGATAAAAAATGGAAATGAATTTATTGTTTGGTCTACTTCCGATTTTGAAAAAAAAAGCACCATTGTCACAGACCTGCAGCATATACAATCAACACAGGAAGTATGTCAAGCATCGCGAGATCTCTTTACCAGTGAAAACGAGATTTGGTGGCAAGTAAAGCAGGAAGTAGCGGATGAAAAGCCTACTCTAGGACTATAATACCATTGAGAAACATTGGCGGCTATTGTTTTAGAGGTCAAAATTAAAATAATGTTTTTAAATTGTTCGGGACATTAAAAATTGTTGGAATTAATTGAGATGATGACAAGAAGATAAATACTATTGGACATATTGTTTGTAATGGACTTTAGAAGCCTTTAAAAGAAAAAAGGAAAAAAGTTGCAGAGAGAAGCAAAAAGTCGCAACTGCCATTTTGAAGGATTTAAAAATTTTAAAAATTAATATCTCGGCCTGGGAAGCTCTGAGGATGGCGAAATTAGCCTTGTTATAAAAAGCACGCTCTAATCTTTTGAATCTGATAGTTAAATTTGAAATTGGTGAGATCAAAATTTTTCGTGTTTTTAAATGTCAGAACACAAGCAAACCCGTACAAGGGCTACTTCATTGGAGAAAATGCAGGATCAATTAGAGGCAATGGAGGCCAGAATGATGAAAGGCATGAAAGAGATGATAACTGCATCAAAAAAAGAAGAAATTATTGAAGAGATTAAAAAAGATATGGAAGATCTCAGAAAGGAAACAGGAAACATCTAAGTAAGTCCAGGAGGTAGAAGGGAGAAAAAGTACATGATTCCACCTTGTTGAAAATGCAAGAAAAAGTGACAATCCATGACTGCAAATTGATGGGAGACTCAGATACTTCAGAGGAGTACCTGAAAAGGAAGATGGTGATTTGAAAGAATATATAATAAAAATAATTGCAGAATTTTTAGAGGAAGATCCTCAAGAGACTAAAAATCTGACTGCTCAGCAATTTCATCGAATGTCCACGAGTTCTTGTATTGTGAGAAAGGGAGAAAAGAAAGACAGATTGCTTACCTGTAACTGTAGATCTTTGAGTGGTCATCTGTGCATTCACACTCATGGGATATAGCACCTGCGCCGATCCCCTGAATTGGTACCTAAAAAGCCTGGGATTTTTTTTGCACTCAGCACCAGTGGGCATGCGCGGGCGTCCCAGCATGCATGCTCACCAGCGCCAGCGCGTGGATCCCGCCAGTTCCTTCTTGACCGCTGGAAGCCCCCTAACATAGAGAGACCATCAGCAGTGGGGAAGGAGGCCGGGTAGTGTGAATGTACAGATGACCACTCGAAGATCTACAGTTACAGGTAAGCAACTTGTCTATCTTCTTCGTGGTCTCTGTGCTTCACACTCATGGGAGATTAGCAAGCAAGACATACCTGGAGGCGGGAAGATGGTCAACCAGAAGAGGCAGCTTGCAGCACCACAGCTCCCAGACGAGTCCTCTGCTGAGCATGCACATCCAGAGCATAGTGGTTCATGAAAGCATGTGGAGAGGACCAGGTGGCAGCCTTGTACACATCCGTCAGGGAAACACCTTTCAGGAACGCCACCGATGTCACCATCGCTCTAGTACAGTGTCCACGAATGGGCCCAGGCAATGGCTTCTTTGCCAGCAAGTAGCACAGTTTAATAGTCTCAGTGAGCCACTTGGAAAGCCACTGAGATGAGATTCCGGAGCCCAACTTAGGAGCAGCATAGGGAACAAAAAGATGCTGGTCCTGGCGAAAACTCTTAGAATGACTCAAATAAAACAATAAGGCACGCTTAACATCCAGAGAATGCCACCTACGTTCCTCATCCGAGGAAGGCGTAGGATAAAACGTGGGTAACCAAACTTCTAACTCAAGGTGAAACTGGGAAACCACCTTGGGAAGAAAAGAAACATCAGGAGCCAATGACACTCCAGACTCCTGAAAAATTAGGTATAGGTAGTCACAATGCATAGCCATGAGCTCCCCTGCACGGCATGCCGATGTGATTGCTGCCCAAAAAAGCAGTCTTCCAAGACAGAAACTGTAAAGAACATGTGGCCATTGGCTTGAAGGGATGCCGAGTCAACCTGTCCAAAACTGAGGTCAAGTCCCACAGCTGTGGGGGTGACCTCGATGGAGAATGCAATTGAAGCAGACTTTTTAGAAACCTCTTAGAATGGGGGTGCGTAAAAACTGAATGCCCCTCAACCGGCTCATGGTACGCTGATATTGCTGCTAGATAAATTTTAACTGACGAAAAAGCAAGGCCAGCATCCACCAGAGATAACAAAAAATCAAAAATCACCGATAGCCCCACCCGTTGGGATGAGACTGTAGGTTCAGTTAAGAACTGAAGAAACTTCCACTTCCTGTCATAGGAAGCACAGGTAGACAACTTCCTACTATTTAGGAAGACGTGCTGGACTTTGCTAGAGAACCCACAGGGTCGATGAACCACGCTGTCAGCTTCAGGTGAGGCACATTGTGATGGAATACATGTCCATCCTGAGCTGACATAAGGTCCAGTTCCGCCGGAAACTGATAGAAAACCCCCCTCGCTAGTCGAAACAAGATCGGGAACCAGTTCTGCCGAGGCCACCATGGCGTCACTAGGATGCAGCATGGCCTTTCTCTTGCAATTTTGTTGACAACTCTTGTCAGCAATGGCAGAGGCGGAAACATGTACAGGAACCAGTTGTTCCACAGGAACATCAGGCTGTCTCCCAATGACTCTGAATCCGTGCCCCTCCTGGAACAAAACAGAGGGCACTTCCAGTTCCTGGCTGTGGCAAACACATCCACCTAAGGATACCCCCAGAGCTGAAACACAGGTTGAAGGAAGCGCCACTGTATCTCCCACTCGTGCGGAGATGCTGCTCCTCTGCTCAATGAGTCTGCCTGCAGATTGAGCACCCCTGGAAGGTGTGGAGCCCTTACAAAGATGTCATGCTCCAGGCACTCCATCCACAGCTCTAGTGCCAGCACAAAGAGTCGTCGAGAGGCTGTCCCGCCCTGCCTGTTGATATAACACAGGGCTGTAGTGTTGTCCGTCAAAAGGGCCAACGCCTTCCCAGCCACTATGGGACGGAAAGATCGAACAGCAAAATGAATTGCCAACAGTTCCAGATAGTTTATGTGGCAATGAGTCAATCGAGGAGACCAAGGGCCCCCCACACACAGAAAGTTCATGTGAGCACAGACGCATCTGTTGTGATGGTCACAGTTGTTGCAGGTAGGTGGAAGGGAGCTCCCTGACAAATATTGTCTCTGGATTTCCACTATTGCAGGGTCTGGAGGGTCAAGGGTGGAATCATAAATCTCTTCCGAGGTGGTCCCTTAAAGGCCAAAACCCTCTGAGAAACCACAGTTGAAGACCTCTCATTCTCAATTTTGCAAACAGCAGCACGCTTGTAGTCGCCGCCAGCAGACCGAGCATTTGCTGCAGCTGTTGTGCTGTGCCCCATTTCCGACTCTGTAAAAGACTGACAAGATTGATGATGTCCATCGCTCTCTGCTGAGGCAGAAAGGTGCGGTGAAGGTTTGTGTCCAGCAAAACCCCTATGAACTGAACTGTCCGTGATGGAGTAAGATGAGACTTTTCCATGTTGACCTGCAGACCTAAGGTGTGAAGAAGACGAAGAGTGGTGGTAATATGGCTGGACAAACTTTCTTTCAACTCTGCCACAAGGAGCCAATCGTCAATGTATGGAAAGATGACTATACCTTGAAGCCGGAGATGTGCGGCCACAACACTCATCATCTTGGTGAACACTTAAGGTGCGGTGGACAGACCGAATGGAAGGGCTTTGTACCGGAAGTGGTTGGAACCTACAGCAAAACGAAGGAAATGCCTGTACACAGGATGGATGCTGAAGTAGGCATCATTGTGATCCAATGTTGCCATCCAGTCCCCTTGGTTGATGAGGGGAAGGATTGTTTGCGAGTGGACATTCTGAATTTCTGGTACACGATAAACTTGTTCAGATTCCGAAGGTCCATAATTGGCCTCAATCCCCCATCTCGTTTGGGAACCAGGAAATAACTAGAGTAGAAGCCTCCATTCTAGCCTCTACTGGGATCTGTTCTATGGCTTGTTTCTGTTAGAGGTTGCTCACCTCCGCCAGCAGAGGTGGGGAAGGGGGTATGGTGACAATCACCGACTGAGTCGGAACCTGAACGAAGTCTATCTTGTACCCTTCTGCTATGATGGAAAGAGCCCACCTGTCTGTGGAGATGGATTCCCAAGCCGGAAGGTATGGATGAAGGCAAATGGTAGATGAAGTAGGGGCGGCAATGTGTGCTACTGGAAAGTCAAAGGCCCTGCTTTTGTGGGCGAGCACCCTTAGATTTGCCAGTGGTTTGTGCTGAAGCAAACCTGTTTCGGTTATTTCCCCTGTAAGGAGACCTACTTTCTGGTTGGGAAGATTGAGGTCTCCACTGCTGATCAGGGGAGAATTTTTGGTAGGGTCGCTTAGGTCAGGATTTGTGTCACTGCTTTGGCCTAGCCGCCTTAGATGAGGCCGGGACACCCAGGTTCCTTGAGGTCTTTAGGCTTTTGTCCATCTCCTGGAAGACACTGTCTGTGGTTGAGCTGAAGAGACCTTCACCCTCAAAGGGTAGATCTTCTACGAAGGCCCTGGTGTCAAACTGGAGAGCTGTAGACCTCAGCCAAGAGTGACGGCAAAGGGAGACAGCAGACGTGATTGTTTTGGCTGATACGTCAGCCATGTGCTTTGCTGCAGTCAGTTGTTGCTTGGCTACAGCAAAGACCTCCTTCTGTAACTTCCAAAATGCAGATCTCTTTTCCTCGCTCAGGGAGGACAAAAGGGGGGTGAGCTGCTCCCAAACTGAGTATTGGTATCTAGCCATGCAAGCAGCATAATTAGATACCTTTACTCCTAGAACTCCTGCTGAATAAAACTTCCGACTGGCACTGTTCAATTTCTTGCCCTCCTTGTCAGGTGGCGAAGAATAGGTCTTTTGGGCCTTGGATGATGAGGAGACTACCACCGAGTTGGGTTTGGGGTGCGCAAACAGAAACTCAGCACCAGCCTCCTGGACCCGATACATATGATCCAATCTTCTAGAAGAAATAGGGGAGGATGCTGGCTTCGCCCAAGGCTCCTTCACTGCCTGCAGGATGACTTTTGTTACAGGCAATGCCACAGCCATCGATGTGTCCCGCTGCATAATATCGAAGACTGTGTCATCGACAACTGGCTGTGGTTGCCTCACTGTGAGGGAGAGGGAGTGTGCCATCCGCTTCACCAGGACCCCATACGACTTCAGATCTTCCGATGATGAAATGGGAAGGTCCTCAGTGATATGCGACTCTGGCGAAGGTTCCACCGCTCTGTCCGGGTCATTGGTACCGACCTCGGAGTCCGATGACGAGGAGTCCCTTCTTACTGAGTGCTCGGAGAGTATCGGGGTTGAAGCTCGCTCGGGAGACTGCAGAGATACCAACGATCGAGCTTGGATGTCTTCCACCCTCTCTCGTCATCTCTCTGGAGAGATTGATGCCGATGCTCGCTGCCTAGAGTGATGGGAAACTCTGGAGAGATGAGAGACCTCTGACTGCTGATCCCACTTAGGAAAGTCACGTGGAGGATACCATTGGTATGGTGGGTACGGGTAACCATAAGGAGAAGGCCACTGACATTGATCCCATGGTGGAAACGGTGGGAAGCATCGAACCATCGTCGTTGACTCTAGCTCTCTCCGGACCATAGTCAATGCAGGTGCCAGGGGTTCGTTCGGTACCAAAGCCTCGATCTCCGAGATCGAACCACTGTCACTGCGATGGTGCGATCCCAATGAGTGGGTGCGCTGGGTCAGGTCTATTTCGTGCTCCGATCCCGACAGGCGGAGGTGCTGCGACTCTCTGCCTCTCGATGCCGAAGGACTCCTTGGACATGAAGATGCCAGGATCCTTCGTAGTGGAGCAGCTTGAGTCGACACCGAAGCGTCCTGAGAAGGAGAAGGAGTGCAGGAGAGTCTGGTCTTTCTCTTCTCCTTCTCCTTTGATTTCTTTGGGAGGGACGATCGGGTCCCTGAATCCTCCCTACGCTTCTTGGCCGGAGTTGCCACTGACCCTTCAGAGGGTCGTTTAGTGGGTCGGCCTCTCTCGATCAGCAAATTGGTCTGCACCAGTGATGGCTTGACCAATGTAACCGTCGGGGTCGATGCAGCCTCTTCCATCGGTACAGATGGGCCCATTGCCATTTTCGGCGGGCAAAGAGCCAATTCCACAAGTGCCACAGATAGTCTCGCCGCACGGTTTTTGCGGGTTTGCTTAGAGAAGGCCAAGCAGTGCAGACACGAATCAACTCGGTGTTCCTCGCCCAGACACAATAAGCAGAGGGAGTGACCATCAGGAGGTGCGATCTTCTTACCACACGAGCGGCACCTCTTAAAAAACCCCTGCCTTTCCATAGGCGTCAAAGAAAAAATCACACAGAAAGATTTCTGAGGGAAAAGGGGAAAAAAACAAAGCCCCGAGGGGCAAAGTCCAACAATTTTTTTTAGACAACAATAACTATCTTAACAACAAACTAACTAACTACACTAAGAAAACAAGAAACGGGCTATATACAACAAGAAGAAACAATCCAAAGGATTACAGTACTGACCGGAGAAATGAAAGGAGATCCTCTCAGCACAGCAGTCAAAAAGGAACTGGCAGGATCTGTGCGCTGGCGCCGGTGAGCATGCGTGCTGGGACGCCTGCGCATGCCCACTGCTGCCGAGCGCGAAAAAATCCCGGGCTTTTTAGGTACCGATTTGGGGGATCGGCACAGGCGCTATATCCCATGAGTGTGAAGCACAGAGACCATGAAGAAGATCTTCTTTCTCTACTTTCTCCATCCCATGCATAATCTTGTAAACCTCTATCATGTCACCCCGCAGTCGACGTTTCTCCAAGCTAAAGTGTCCCAAGCGTTTTAACCTTTCTTCATAGGGAAAGTGTTCCAACCCTTTAATCATTCTAGTTGCCTTTTTCTGGACTTTTTCCAATGCTATAATATCCTTTTTGAGGTGCGGTGACCAGAATTGCACACAGTATTCCAAATGAGACTGTACCATTGATTTATACAGGGGCATTATGATACTGGCTGATTTGTTTTCAATTCCCTTCCTAATAATTCCCAGCATGGCGTTGGCCTTTTTATTGCAATCGCACACTGTCTTGACATTTTCAGTGGGTTATCTACCAAGATCTCTCTCTTGGTCAGTCTCTGCCAGTTCGCACCGCATCAACTTGTATTTGTAGCTGGGATTCTTGGCCCCAATGTGCATTACTTTGCACTTGGCCACATTAAACATCATCTGCCATGTTGATGCCCACTCACCCAGCCTCAACAGATCCCTTTGGAGTGCCATAAGAAGAATAACCATTTTTTTAGGCTATTCCACACTTTCTAAACAAGCCCAGCATTGCCATTACATGTACTTGACAAGTGCTACAGCTAATCCTTACTACTATATTAACAGTGCAATCCTAAAGAAAGTTATTCCAGTCTAAGCCAATTGAAACGAATGGGTTTAGACTGGAGTAACTCTCTTTAGGGTTGCACTGTAATGTTCCTGAATAATATACATGCTTGTTACATCCTGATTTTTTATTGTACCTACATCTAACTCTGAAATTTTAGCTTCAGTTTTCACTCTATAGACTATAATGGGGATATGGGCATCTAAAACTGTAAACCTAAACATATTCTTTAAACATTTATTAAATTTCATTTACTTTATTTATAGTTTACCTTCCTAGCTGAAACTGGATACAAACAATGCAGGATATAAGCAAAATAATCAGATGGTACAAAACAACCAATAAACTATATGACAGGATTAGGATTACAGAAGCAGAGAACAACAAACCATCTAAAGAAAGGTATACTATAAACAATTACAGGGTAGACAATGAAGTAAAAGTAGGTGATGCCTATAATACTCACTGGGTGGACTACAATCCTATTCTACTATAAAGCTGCGCTCATTCTTCTATAGCTCTAATATCTTTTTAGAAGTTTAGTAAATACAATGGATCTTGCTTCTAAATACAGGAGTTATAAAATAAAGATTATAAAAGAACGCAGTGCCTTGTTTTTTATTTGCTTTGTAGTTTTGCTTCTTTGTTAAACAGCTACATTGAATTATAATGCCATAATATAAACTACTGTTCTGTACCTTGTTTGTTAGATGGCTTCTGCAGTGCTTTGGAAGGAGCTGTGATAGTCAACATGGCTAACAGAAGGCTAGAATAGTCCAGCGCAAAAAAGAGAAGAATGGACCAAAGACTAACATACAGCAAGATGCCCAGATGAGGCTGAAACAAATGTCTGACAGTATGTGCCCATGAACTAGGTTTGAGCCCAGTAGCACCTTTAAGATAGCAACATTTGATTCAAGGTATGAGCTTTTGTGTGCATGCACACTTCCTCAGGTACACTGAAATGGAAATTATCAGTCCATACATATAGGTAGAGGTTTCAACAGCAAATTAGTACACAACATAATGAAGATGTTTTAACAGATGCAAAAAGGAATAACAAGCTAAGTTTATATGGTCACTATTTGTTTGGGTTTAACTCCAGAGGGAAAAAAGTGAAGCAAATACATTTGTCAAAATAGGAAATAGATGTGCAAATGTATCCCTCTTAATTGTGGACTCCTAAGAGTAATTAACGGAGACTCTGTTGTTATGCTCCGTCCATTTCCTCTTAAGCATGGAGGTAACTAACAGCATCCTTTTCTTTGATGTAGGATGATTTGTAAAGCAGTGTTATGTCTCCTCTGTTACCAGGTCACAGAAATGCATTTCAATATACCATTATATTACAATCACAGTTCTAATCTAGTATTCCAAATAAGAGATACACTACAATAAAGAGGGTGTATACCTTCCTTGCTGAGAATACAGATGTAAGACTGAATGAGTTTAGCATATGTAGTGAGATAAGAAACTAATATCCCTGTTAAGTCCTGACAGGGTGTCCATGGAAAATAAACCATGTTTTAGCCAAACAAAAAAACTGTACAAACTGATAATAAACTTTCAATAGCTGATTAGTCATACTTGCACTTCTGGAATCACACGTAGTAGTAAATTGAATTTTTATTAACAAAACTGGCCTTTTAATCTTTATTGGGCAAGGGCTACTCCAATGCTTTTTAGTCTGTTCAGGCATTGGAATAATATGAATAATGGGGAACAGCATGCCTAACTGTAGTTATGAGATGCAGCTGATCTTATGAAGGTCTCGAAGCTTCCCATTTTGTCTAGTGGGACTTGTTTTCAAGGTGGGACTATATATTTCATATAATTCCACTAGTCTTCTTTTCAAATTAATTTAATTTTGCTGTGAAACAGATTTAATAAATACAAAAATTAAAAATGAGAATTAGTATGAAGAAAGCCTACACAAAATTAATATTCATAGAATCACAGAGTTGGAAGGGACCTCCAGTCGAACCCCCAGCAAACTGCAGGAAATTCACAGATACCTCCCCTCCCACAAACATCCCCAGTGACTCTTGCTCCATGCCTAGAAGATGGAAAAACCTCCAGGATCCCTTGCCAAACTGGCCTGGAGAAAAATTGCTGACTGACCCCAAAGTGGCAAAAAGCATTTCCCTGAGCATGTAAGAAAGGGCACTGATGCAACTCTTCCTGCCCTCCTTATCATCATCTGCTTAATTCCAGAATCAGCATTGCTGTCAGATGGCCATCTAGACTCTCTTTAAAAACTTCCAAGGAAGGAGAGCTCACCACCTCCTGAGGAAACCTGTTCCACTGAGGAATCACTCTATCAGGAAGTTCTTAATGTTTAGCCAGAAACTCTTTTGATTTAATTTCAATCCATTGGTTCTAGTTTGTCTTTCTGGGGCCACAAAAAACAATTCTGCACTATCCTCTATATGACAGCCTTTCAAGTACTTGAAGATGGTGAATATATCCACTCTCAGTTGTCTCCTCTCTAGGCTAAACATACCCAGCTCCGTAAACCTTCCCTCACAGGACCTGGTCTCCGGACCCCTCACCACCTTCATTGCCCTCCTCTGGACATGTTCCAGTTTGTCTATATCCTTCTTAAATTGTAGTGCCCAAAACTGAACACAATATTCTTGGTGAGGTCTAATCAGAACAGAGTTGAACGATACCATCAGTTCACATGATCTGGATACTACACTTCTGTTGATACAGTCCAAAATTGGATTTTGCTTTTTTAGCCATTACATCACACTGCTGGCTCACATTCAGTATATGGTCCACTAAGACCCCTTTTCGTACATACTACTGCCAAGACAAGTCTCCACCATCTATGAAGAAGAAGAAGAAGAAGAGGAGGAGGAGATTGGATTTATTCCCTGGCCTTCAGTACCCAAAGGAGTCTCAAAGCAGCTTACAATTTCCTTTCCCCTCCCCTCCCCAAAACAGACACCCTGTGAGGTAGGTGGAGCTGAGAGAGCTCTAACAGAAACTGTTCTTGCGAGGAACAGCTCTGTGAGAACTTGTGACTGATTCGAGGTCACATCAGCAGGTGCATGTGGAGGAGTGGGGAATCAGCCCATGTTCTCCCAGATATGAGTCCGTGCACTTAACCGCTACACCAAACTGACTCTCTATAATGATGCATTGAATTTTTCCTACTTAAATGCAGAACTTTATATTTATCCCTTTTAAAATTCATGTTATTTGTTTTGCCCAGTTTTCCAGCCTGTCAAGATCATCCTGTATACTGTCTCTGGTCGATTTCCCACTCACCCTATGCCGCTCTGACATTCCTCTTTTCAGCGTGGCATCCTTTCAATTTTCCACTATCTGCCCCAGGGCTTCAGCTTGCATTGACGTTTTTGCCTGGTAAACAGAAACCGCTAAAAACCAGTTTCTTGTTGTCGCGCAAAAATGCTGACGCAAGCTGAAGTCCCAGGACAGATAGTGGGAAATCAGAAGTAAGTAAGTAAAATTTTATTTATATCCCGCCCTCCCCCGCCGAAGCGGGCTCAGGGCGGCTAACATCAACGCCGTGCTGAAAAGAGGACGCCGTGCTGAAAAGAGGACGCCGTGCTGAAAAGAGGAATGTCAGAGGGCCTTGGGTGAGTGGGAAATTGGTCCATGTCTTCTAATGTATTTGTGACCCCTCCAAATTTAGTATCATTTGCAAATTTAATAAGCATTCCCTCCATTCCTTCATCCAAATCATTTATAAAGATATTGAGCAAAACAGGTCCCAGGAGAGATCCTTGAGACACTCTACTTGTCACTCCTCTCCAAGAGGATGAGGAACTATTGCATTCTTTGGGTGCAATCTGTCAACCAGTTGCAGATCTGCCTAACAGTAATAGGATCCAAACCACATTTTACCAACTTGTCAACAAGAATATCATGTGGAACCTTATCAAAAGCCTTCCTGAAATTGATAAATGATGTCTACAGCATCCCCCTGATCAAGCAAGGTAATAACTTTTACAAAAAAAATAGATAAGGTTAGTCTGACATGACTTGTTCTTGAAAAACCCATGCTGGCTTTCTATTAATAACATTCTATTATTCTAATATTAACATTCTATTAATGTTAATAGAGAAGGAAGGGAAGGGTCATTTTTGTAGATTCCTCCCTTTCATGCAGTTTACTTTGATCTTCATGGAGTTCTGGGGGTGGGTTAGTGACCGCAAGGACACAATTTCAGGGATCACAGAACATTGCAGTTGAGTGTGTGTATGCAGAAAAGTTAGCATTTATGCAGTGTAGTTCTGCTTGTACTATACAGGATCTAAACTACAGAAAAAATATTACACAAAACAGCTATTACAAAAGAAAACAATAATTATAGTACAGCATAAATGTCCAAAATTTGTAAAATATACAATAAACTAATAGAAAAATACGACATAAACAGTTTTCTTTGGATTCACCTGCAATTTCCCTCCCCATAACATTTTTAACAGAGAGCAGCTACTGAGGCTGAGTTTTAATGGGGGAATTGATATGGTAGGAAATGAGGTATAAAAATATTTCCTCTAATGCTATTTTACTAGGCAAACTGCCACCATCAAGATAGGTTGACCTGCATTGAGTGTGTGGGTGGGAATGGATTGTCTTTACACACACACACACTGGAAAAAGAATCCTGAAGAGAAATGTAATATGTAAATCTACCACAAATGCACAGTATTATTGCCTTAGCTTCTTATACACACTTGTATATGATGAATTTATTTGAACCCTAATGATAAAAATACATGCAGAAATTCACAACAAGAAATATTTATGGACATTAAATAACCTGAATTGTTGTACCTTATCATTAAATATATTCCACTTTTGCATAGAGTCTTCTAAAATCCTCTCTTGCTCTTGGGCAACACTACGGAGCCTTGTCCACCGCTGCCAGACTGTGGTCATAGACCTGCTTATAGTTGCCTTGCCAGCATCATTGCAGATTCTCTCCAGCTGGCATGCCTTTTCCTCTAGTGAAGTGATAGTCTCATGGAATGAGTTTACTGTGGACACTAGTGACTGAGAAAAACAAAGGAAATAAGGTTTCCTATGACAGCAAAACGTTAGAATATTCAGCATCACTTAAACAAACCTACTAGCTTTGTTGGAATGTTCTTATCAGAATAGGGGACCACTTGACCAGCAGTCAAATGTTCTATGACTCTAGACAGAAACCTCCAAGGGGTCTTCTGAAAAATACAAAACTGTCTCATATTGAGAAGCTTTTCTGGTTTCTCTATGGATAAAGGTTCAAGAATCACACAATCTCAACTACTCACCAGAGAAATAGCATTAGATAACTGATTTTTAAAATACATGTCATCGAAACATGACATATGCTTCCCTGTAAACATTAATTCGGGAAAATACACAAACACACTCAACAAAATGGCCTCTGAAGTCCAAAACTGATATTTGAAGACATTTCACTAGAAAACTATTTTTCACAGTTGTATCAAGAACAATTAGATTTACTGTCCAGAGAGGTACATTGTTACTATTTGACAAATTAAATGCTCAAGTTTCAATGAACATCAACTCCTACCAAAATAATTTTGTTGAATTACTTTCAAAAGTACATGGAGTATTTACCTAACTTAATATGGCAAAATGGACTATTTTCTTATTTAAGAATTTTGTGAGAAACATAAACACTGAAGGAATACTAAAATTTGATCATTGGACTCTATGATATTCACTCTTCCTCAAAATTATGTCCTATGACACACACTCTTCTTAGCCCAAATTACTACAGAAGACAGACCCTGCAGGGTGGGATCTTCATGTATCCTATAGAAAAATACTTAACTTTCAGAGGACCTCAATTGTTATTTGAACAAGATACAGTAGAAAATTACTTTTTAAAGTCAAATCTTCAATACAACAATTATAGGCTATTTCCCTATAATTTAAATTAAATTAATTACAGTAAAATAATTTAAACATTTAGTATAGAATTGAACTGGGGAGCATTTGCCTTTAAATGATCTGCCACTGTGTTATGCCCATGCAGTTTTAAAAACATTCTTTAAAAATTGTTAACCTTTCAATATTTTGATGTGATCAACTATTGTCAGAAGGTTTACATTTATTTTAAATGTTGTTTTTGTGTCATGTTGGACACAATAAAGAAAGGTCAGTGATTTCATAGCTGGAAAACATGATCTCTTGGCATTTACAGAAGCTTCACCTTATGTGAGTCTAGTTTTTCTTCTGCTTCAAGGCTAGAAGTAGCTTTAGCTGTAGAAAACTCAGATAATTGCTGCTCAGACTCATTCATCATCTCAATCACTTCCTGTCTTACAGTCTGATATTCTTGCCACTGGAAAGAGCACCTTGAAAAAGACATCATCAGTAAGAAAATGTTACAAAATGAGTTAGCAACATATAATTTGCACACATGAGGAAGCTCATCCACCCAGGGCTTTTTTTCCCCCTGGAAACAGAGGTGCCAGAACTCACAAGAGGGAAATGAAGGAGAAACACACAGGTACCCCCCTTGGGAACTTGGGGAGTGCCCCAAGTGTGCAGAAAAATTTCTCTAGCCTTCATGTGGCCTCAATCTACGGACTTAGATATCCGCAGGTGGTGGCCATGGGTGAAGAATAATGTAGAGATATAAAAATGTAGTGTGCTATGCACTTTTAAGCTCTGCTTAAGTCAATTGGAGACATTTAATAATGTGCTTAACTTCTTACTGAATTAAATGGTACTGTAACATTAATTTAAAAGTCCACAAATTCAAAATAGTATGGGCTAGCCAAATAGAACCGTGCATATTTTAAGGGGCACATTTGGAACAGGCCAGAAACTACAAGTAAATATTATAACGCTGAAATATTTTTATGTATTTTATGTTTTTATATTATTCTATGGTTTATGGTTTTAATGTATTATTGTATTTACTCATGCACATGCATGTCGATGTGAGCCGCCCTGAGCCCGCGTTGGTGAGGAGGGCGGGATACAAATGGAATAAAATAAATAAATAAATTGTTCTTATTTGTAAAATCTTAAATAAATGCAACTAGATAGCACAATGGTTTAGCCCTAGACACCACATCTAGACCTAACAATGAAAGTAGATGTCTGACTAGCAGCACCTGCTCTAGAGCCCGTGGTGCCCCAGGCAGCCTCCCTGCTCACCATGGCCACCCCCCATGGTCACCGTCACCCGCCTTCCCTCCCTCCCCAGTGATGCAACGCAGCACCACGCTCCGCACCCCCCCCCAATCAAAGCGCACCACACCACGGCTGGGCCCTACCGGCTTCAATGCAGTTGGCGTGCCATCTAATGCTTTGAAGTGCGCACAGGAGAAGGCTTCTCCCCCCTCTTTCTGGAACTGGAAGAGAGGAGGAGCGAAGTCTTCTCCTGCGTACACTTCAAAGCATTAGATGGAGCCAGCCCTGCAGACTAGACCAGTAATATATTTCTAGGAAATAGGATAAAGCCCTAACCTGCTATGACTGGGTCATGCTATCATTAGGGTTGCCAGCCCTCCCAATGGAGGCAAGCAGCCTCCATCACCAGGTCCTGAGTCCCATTGTTGATCACCTGAGGGGGAACTTACCAGAAGAAAGTGAGGGAGGCCCTGCTGCTGTTAGTGATATATCATTACATCAGCAAGATCTGGGCAATGTTCAAGTATGGATGACCAAACTTGCTTAGCATAAGAGCTACGTAGAATAAACATTAGGAAGGACGGTGGCTCAGTGGTAGAGCATCTGCTTGGGAAGCAGAAGGTCCAAGGTTCAATCCCTGGCATCTCCCAAAAAAGGGTCCAGGCAAATAGGTGTGAAAAGCCTCAGCTTGAGACCCTGGAGAGCCGCTGCCAGTCTGAGAAGACAATACTGACTTTGATGGACCAAAGGTCTGATTCAGTATAAGGCAGCTTCATATGTTCATATGGACTCAAGCTGCTGGCTAGCTTGGCTTGGAGAAGTGATTTAAAGAGACAAATGCCTTCTCCAAGCCAGCTGACAAGGCAGTGGGTGCTTCAAGAGCCACACAATATGTGTGGAAGAGCCACATGTGGCTCCCAAGCTGCAGTTTGGCCAACGCCTGCTCTAGTATTTTGGCAAAAACTCTATGGTTGAAGCCATTTTTACTGCACAGTTTTTACCCAAATACCAGAGAATTGCCACGATGGCACAGCATGATGATGTGACTTCTGGTGCACTCTGGAAGTGGCACAGCCACATCACTGGCAATGTCACCTGGGCTGTCCTACTGCTGCTGGTTGCCAGGAAGGACCGGGCAACTCTAGCTACCAAGTAAGAAGTGACATGCAAGACATCACCACACAAAAATTTCTTCTATAGAATAATTTTACAAGCTGATCAAATCTACCAAAGTATTCTGAAGCAACTGGGTTTCAGATAAACAATTCAGGCTAGAAATTTCAGGGGCTCACTCTAGACTTTTTTCAAATGCCTTCTGAAACTCAACATCGATTTTCTATTCTACCTTGCCATAGAGTATTGGACTATATTTGATTTTGTTATTTCTATCCCACCCTCCCCTGTGAATAGGCTCAGGGTGGGTTACAACCATAAATAAAACAATAGATATATAAACATTATAAGTTCCATTTAAAACCAATAGCAATGTAAATACTAAAACATTTAAAACAGATTATTTCACACACTTGAAGTGCATACTGTGCAAGTGGTAGGGGACAATTATTTGAACAGGTGGGCCGAATTGCCATCAGGGACACAGGAATGTTATAATGCCCAGCATAGTCAAGTTCAAGCAGGGGAGGCAATATAATTAGACATCTACTGCCTCAACCGAAGGCCTGGTGGAACAGCTCCATTTTGCAGGCTCTGCAGAATTGCAGAGCCCTGATCTCAAGTGGGAACATGTTCCACCAAATTGGGGCCAAAGCTGAAAAGGCTCTGGCCCTGGTCAGGGTTAAGCAAATGTCTTTTGGGCTGGGGACTGCCAGAAGAGGATGTTCAGATGAGCATAAAGCTCTTTGGGGTACATACAGGGAGAGACGATCCTGCAGATTGAGAGATCCAGGCTCAAATCCTGCTTGGCATGAATTCACTGAGTGATTTGGGGCCTGACATTTTCACTTACCCTAACCTATCTTACATGATTGCTATAGCGATGAAATGGAGGAGGGATGAAGGATATATACAACCCAGAGGCCATTGGAGAAAGGGTGGGATAAACATGTGTTAATGCCATGGGTCAGTAAGGATATAGAACTGTGTTGCGCTGTTATATAATAATTATTTCAAAGATGTTAAGCAATATAGTCCTTGCTGTCCCTTTTGTATTTCCTCAATTTAGTTGTTCCAGTTTGTTTTTCAAATTGACAAAATATGAAAGGGGCAGCAAAGACTATATACAATCCAAAGTATATAAATGGTGTATCCTGGATGCAGTTAAGAGTAAGGAAAAGAGATTAACTTTACAAGCGGCATGATCTAGATGTAGATACTTCTGATGGTGGGGAAACCACCAATACTTTAGGGGATGAGGGTCCCTCTCGTAGATTTTTCCTGGATAGAAAAACTAAAAAAACCAGGCTAATAGTTTTTTCTCCAGCACCCAAACCACAATACGAAACAGAAAGCCTGATTATAAATTTGTCTTCTAGGGTGTTAACACAAGCTGAAGAAAAATTTTTAAAACTGGGTCTGAGATACGTTCCCATGCCCAAGTATAACTACTTCCAAACTAGAATTGATTTGTTTAAACTCTTTAGAATGTTGACGTTAAAAAAAAGTATTTGGGGAATTTCAGGAACTTAGGCAAGTGGAATTTAAACCAAAATCAACCTTTGTTCCCAATTGTATTGACTCAGCTATACAAACTTTTGAGAAACTGGTAATGAAAGATACTGGTCTGGGGGGGGGGGAGAATAAAAGAACAAGGCATAATTTGACCAGAAATGAATTATCTTTATTAGAGAATTTGGCTAATGAACAGAGTATTGTGATCAAAGAAGCAGATAAAGAGGGTGCCATAGTTTTACAAGATAGGGCCTATTACCAACAATAGGTCTTGAGACAACTGATATGAGACTTTTTACAAGGAGATCTCTACTGATCCAACTCATCATATTCTGAGTCTAGTTAAAATGGTAGTAAGGCAAGCAGTAATTAGTTATAGGATATTTTACAGATAATGTAGCAAAATTTCTTGTCAAAGAATACCCATGAGTACCAATTTTTTATAAATTACCTAAAGTCCATAAAACAGGGAGACCTCTCCCAGGATGACTGATAGTCTTGGGGTTTAATTCTTGGTTGGAACCTTTGTCCAAGTATATAGATTCTTTCCTGCAGCCCTACATTAAAAAGATCCTGGTACTTTTAAAGACCTCTAAGGATTTTATAAATCAGATTATCATCCCAGTTAATTTCCCTTTGGTAACTTTTGATGCAGTTTCGTTATCAACTTGTATACTACATGAAGATGTGAGATTGTGCTTACAGAAGTTTTTTGAAATGAGAGAAGAGGTATTGCCATCTATGTTCTTCCTTTTAGAGCTGGTGGATTTGATATTAGAAAACAATTGTTTCCACTTTGATGACTTCTTTTTACAAATAAAAGGTATATCAATTAGGAGAGCTTTTGCACCCAGTTTAGCAAATCTTTTTATGGTGAAAATGGAAAAAGAATTTATTTGTAATGTAGATGTAAAGCGATTTTTTCAAAACATAATTGTCTATAGACGTTGTATTGATTACATGTTTCTGATTGTAAAGGACTTCACTGTGGTAGAGGATTTGAACTTATGGATAAACAGTTCCGCAGGGCCTGTAAAACAGCCCTCTTCCGGTCGGCATACAACTGACTGATACCGGGATGCCGAATATTTAAACTTATGAACATCAGAATATTTGAACACTGAAATACTTGAAGAACTGACTTAAGGAAGAGGTAGCATAGTATATTGATGTGTGTTTTATGTATTTTTATGTATTTTACTGTATAATCATTAATGTATTTTAAACTGATTTACTGTTAGCATTCTGTGTTGTAAGCTGTCCTGAGCCCGCTTTGGTGGGGTAGGGTGGGATATAAATCAAACAAACAAACAAATAAATAAATAACATCCATCCTCTATCAATTTAACTTACCAGAGTAATAGGAATATCATCACCTATTTAGATACAGAAGTGTACAAGACAGAAGAGAATCAACTAGCTGTTAGACCATATATACAAAGGACTGATATAAATTCATTTTTACATTTTGACTCGCACCACCCTGGACATTTGAGAGTAAATTTACTCTATGGACAATTTCTCTGTATTAGGAGCCCTTCATTAGACAGGCTGCTAAGATGTCTGGGCAATTCCTGCAGATGGGAT
Organism: Heteronotia binoei; assembly: GCF_032191835.1. Classification (NCBI taxonomy): domain Eukaryota; kingdom Metazoa; phylum Chordata; class Lepidosauria; order Squamata; family Gekkonidae; genus Heteronotia; species Heteronotia binoei. Next base: position 134,068,129 of record NC_083223.1, read on the forward strand.
ATCCCCTTAAGTTGTTCAGGGGGCTTTATCTCATGTCAGGTAAGGTGAGAGAAGTGCTTTATTATTTAAGAAACCACCACAAAGTCAGAGGACATGGGCAATGGAATACAATCATATGTCTAGTTCCATTATAAAGATAATATACTGGTTCCCTGTATAGGATATCCCAGGGTGTTCTAATTTACTGTACACAGGTATGTGTAGGACAAAGAGTATTAGAAACATGTTGGTAAAATTGGATGTCCACATCCAATTTTAAAAAGACAAATCCTTTTAAAAAGACAAATCCTAGCTTTGGTCGGGCATTTCTGCTGTGGGACATGTTCCGTGTGTGAATTAGTCTGGGAGACAGATGAATTGGACTTACCCCACTATAGGAAAAAATTGACTAGTTGGACTTCCTGTGCAAAAAAAGAGAGAATATATTTAATTAAATATACATGTTCCAAATTATATGTGGGATCGTCATCTAGAGCCATGAGAATTTGCATTTGTGGACATAGGTCCTGTATTAGGATGTTACATTGGGATGCTCTGCTTAGGGAACATTTTCAAGTGGCTAAACATTCACACAGTGACAAAATTGGAAGTGCCTCCATATGTTCATGTGGATATTCGTAAACTCTTACTGAGAAGGGAGTGTTATTGGATATACACAGTGGGGACTCTAGTCCCACAAGGACTTAATCAAATTATGAAGCTGTCTTCTTTTTTGTAAGAATGGTATTTGTTAGTAGCCATTTAAATTTTTCACACTGTCTATACAGGTGTATAATTTAGTGAGTGTGAGTTACTATAAAATTATGACTGTTCTTCAGACACTACACTACACTAGCCTTGAAGTTTCATGAACTATGGTCGATTGCATTTTGGATTAGAACTTTCTAGCTAAATTAGAGCCATTTGGGGTAAACCTTTAAACTGTGTATTATAAACTGTGGGTTTGGGTGATTGTGTGGGAGTTTTATTATTGGATGAATGTGCTTTTGTGTAAGCACGAGAAGCCAGGCTAAAGAAGATCGACTTGGTTGAAACCAGTCCCCTTTTCATCTCTGTGGAAGTGACATCTCAGCAAGTCAAGTGGAGGGCTTCCATGACGGAATTGGCAACATCTTCTATCTACCAGAGACACTGCAATCATAGGGTTTTGAAAAAGACTATTTTTTTCCCACTGCATTATATGCAATAAGAGAGAGTTTATATATGAATATTTATGTTGCCATAAGGCTTGTTATGCATGTAAATAATTATCAACTTGCTGGAATGGTTTTTCAAATGTTTATTCGGTCAAACTGTAGTGGAACTATTATTTAACGTCCTTAAAATAACTGTTATATAACAGTGCTATACAGTTTTATATCCTTACTGCATTTATTTCGTTAACTGTGGATTCTTATTTTTTATCTGTATATTAATGTAATGGGTCAGTCGTGGCTCACAAGGACTCCTCATGAGAAGAAAAGCCACATGTAGCCAGCTCTGAGTCTGCAGAAGCCAGCAAGCAGGAAGAGGAACTGCAGGCTGGTCAGGGTTCACAGCCAATAGCTGGTGCAGAGCCACCTACAGTCTCCAGTCTTGAGTCAACAGGAGATACTAAGATAATCGTTACCATAATTCCAGTATCACCACACCCTTTGAGCACTGCAGACAGAGGTTATGAGCAGAACTACAGGAAAGATGACAAAGTGCTCACCTCCTGGATCAATGCCAGCTGCTTGCGTAGTTGCAGAATTACTCCCAAGCAACTGGCTGCAAATCAGGCACATGCCTATAAAAACCAGCCAGGGGAGGCTGTTAGGCATGGAGGCATCAAGTTATTCTACTGCTGACTCTGTGACCTTTGCATGCCCTAATTGTGTGGCTCTGGACTGGCTCCTGACCTAGTCTCTTGGTTCTATGATCTCTGCTCATGAGGAACCTTTGGGCTGCCTGGCTATGCTTTTCAGACAACTCCTCGGTAACATCTTTCTTGGCTCTTGGCTCTGAAATTGGACTCTCAGCTTGACTTCTTGTACTCGTATTGCTGCTACCCACAAGAATGTGCACAGTTCTGTCTGCTAAGTAATAAATAGATCTGGCGTGGGTAGCTCAGGCTAGCCTGATCTCATCAGATCCTGAAAACTAAGTAGGGTCAGCCCTGGCTAATATTTAGATGGGAGACCAGCAAGAAATATCAGATTGTGACACAGAGGCAGGTAACAGCAAATCACCTCTGAATGTTGCTTGCCTTGAAAACCCTACGGGGTTGCTGTAAGTCAGCTGTGACTTTACAGCACTTTCCACCAGCAAATAATAAATAAATATTACAAGGCAACTAAGAAGAACATTTATTTTCCCAACCACGTGTGTAAGATAAAGATACCTTTCCAGTAATTCTTTTTGTGTCTGTGCTTCTTCGTTTGATTGCATGCCCTTCTCCTCTAAAGCCTCTATGCTCTGTATCAGCTCGTCTCTCTCTGTGGTTTGAATAAATGGCTCCATGTCAGAGACGAGAGTATGTAGTTCTTCCAGATGACCTTGGAATTGCTTTTCAGTGTCAAAAAATTCTATGTGGTTCCTTACGTTTTCTTCTGAGTTTTCCATGTCAAGGCCATTTCTTGTCAACTGTAGGAATTCTTGAGCATCTTCAAGCCAGTCACCAGCAATCTGAGCAACCTGGTAGTATCTTTGGCACAAACTATATAATTTATTCAACTTATCCTGAAATAATAATGGAAATAGGAATGCAGCAGTTAAACAGGTTTTATTTCTGATCTGGGTATGGTATTTCTACTGGTACCCAGTCTTCAACTTCCATTTCATTTGCTCTGATTTGTTTTACATGGTGAGGGAGGGGCAGAAATCAATGGCTTTATGTGCAGACTCTCACAAAAGGTAACTGGATGTTTGTTTGGAGATGCACCTCTGAATTCACACAAATTGTGCATTTCACTGATAGTATAATATGATAACATCCACATCTGAATGCATGAGTATCCCAAAAAACCATACATACATATTAAGATGTGCATCTAATTCATATAGTTCCTATAAAGCAAGGATATCTGGGATACTGTGAATATGTTGAATGTTTGTGGTGTTCTGGAGCTAAACTGATAGGAAAGTAGAACCAAAGGACAGGTTTCACACATGCTTTTATATTGAATAAAAACGAACCCCCTGTCTTTTCCATTGAGAATGGTCTCATCATAGCCCATTACTCCATGAAAGCAATTCCCTCTCCCTGAACTTTAATCAAGAATCCTTCTTAAGGGAGTCATTGGGTGAGATCACACAAGAAATTTGGTGCACAAGTATCCCAGCTTGAAAAAAACGGTTCTCTTTGATCCATGATGCGGCAATCACACAGCCCTAGTCCTGTTGCCAGAAGAGGCATGGGCTGCATACATGGAAAAGGAGCAGTCAAACTGCTCATGTGCATGTTGGGTGGGTGTGGGGCGGGTGCAGCACACGTCCAGCCATTCAGACAGCTGGAAAATGTGCCCTGCATACATGTTAGAGGTTTGCTACCAGGAAGCTCCTGGTAGCTATTTAATCCGGTCCCGGCCCTTCCTCAGACAAGGTAGGTATGAGCGGGACTTGGGGGGGGGGGATGTGTGCATGTGATTGCACACATTAAATCTGGAGGGGAGGCATGACTATATTGGGCCAGATCTCTGGTGTGATCACTCCCATTGTGTCTTCATAAAAGTAAGGATACAATCTTAAAACACACTTCTGTGTAAACACTATGGATCTCATATTTATGATGAGGCTGCTTGCCAGGCACTTCACACAACAAACAGATGTAAGGGAGGGATTAAGGTGACATACTAGCTAGATGCAAGAACCCCACAGCATTTGGGATTGTCACACCAACCATGTTATCAGAGACTTACTAGTAGGCTTGCTACCTGGCCTGGAGTGGGGGGGGGGGAGTATTGTCCTTTAATAGAGGCTTAATGTGTGAAAATGGGACGCTGAAGCTTTTCATGGCATATAGATAAATAATGCCACCTGTTAAATAAGATCTCACTAAGCCTAGATTAAAGAGATGGGACAATTTTTTCTCCAGGTCATCTGGCAACCTTCCCTGACAAAATGCAAGTGTTTTCTACATAGAACCCTGACTTTTCTATAAAATACAGTACTCCAGCCAGTGATTTACCATATCTACAGAACAGAATTTGTCTTAAAACCAGGATGCTCACTTCATGCTTTCTTTCTTTTTATACCTCCTGTGATGTTTGTGCTACCAATCTATGAAATCTATGCTACCAATGTAACATCTTAGTTGGGCCTCAGCAGCTTATCCCAGGTTCTTATAATCAATGTTCCCTCTAAGCTGTGGAGTCTTGCGAGCAAAAATTCTACTTTGTGAGCTACTGGCATTAAAGTTCTGAGCTGCTGCATAAATTAGCTTGCTCTGGGGCCATTTTTCCTAAGCTAAGACAAAAAAATGTGTGAGCCAGAGGCTAAAAAAAAATGCTTTGTTTTTGTTTTGAGGTATATGCCTCTTTTCACCATGCATAAAAAATTAAAAAGGTACAAGATGCACTGACCTGTTTTTTGTGAATTGCATCTTGGACTTCACTATCAAGTTCACAGAGCTCAACGAGGCTGTGCTCTAGATCAGCAGGTATCAACTCTTTAGCCTTAATATACTTCTCCTTTTCATTATTGCTCAGTGCTGTCATTATCCTCAAGCTGGACTGCACTTCTTCCTGCTGAATTTGAACTTTGCGGATTTCTTCTTGGATATTATTCAGTTTCAAATCAAAACTTGTTGGTTTACTTACTTCCACCTTAATGTGCCTTAGCCAGTCCAGTGAGCGGTGGATTTCAGTTTGGAAATCTATACTTTGCACTAGCCTTTTTTCACACTCCGCCACAGTATTAGTAATGGCAGTCTGTAATATTTTCAGCACTTCCTGCCAATCTTGCACCTGTTTATTTGCTCTGTCATGCACAGATGAATCGAGCTGGGAAGAAAGCATTTCTAAATGCTCAGCAATGCGTTTTAAGAGGTTCCCTGAATCTTGCAGACTGCCAGCCAAAACATGATACATTTTCAGTTTTTCCTCTGCTGGGAGTGTTTCTTCATTCACTTTTGCTTGTTCTTCTTTCACAGAATTTAACTGCATCTCAAGCTGGTTACACATTGCTTCATGTTCCTGATATGCCTCTACCATATCTTCTAACTGGTTCACTTTCTGTTCTATTTGCCTTTTTAATTTGTGATACAGAGTAGTGAGCAGCAACATCTCTTCTGGTTGCCATGGCTGCCCAGTACTCCGAAAAGCTTCCCTTTTCTGGCACAATTCATCTACTGCAGCTTCTAGGTTCATGACTTCACTTAGGATAACTCTGTAATCTTGCTGGAGTGACACAGCCTCTTTGGCTAAAAGGGCAGAAGGGGTTTTGTGCATGTTTATAAGCTGGTCTTCCAATTCAGAGAGAGCCTTTGTTGTCAATTCAATTAATGACACATATTCTTTACGAGCAAAGATAGCTTCCTGGACTTTACTGAATTTGTCTTTAGCCAGGGTAATGACTGCATTGAATTGCTGAGGTAAAATGCTAAGTTTTTCATCAAGATAGGAACGGTCTATTTCATTAAGTGATGGTAAGATCTCCTGACCATCTTTTTGCAGTGTCAGGAGGAAGTTTTCATATTCAGGGAATTGCTCAAGAATTTGCTGATACTTTGCTAACTGAGAGTAAAGTTCAGAATTACTATTCATTAAATTGATCTCTGGGAATGAGACAATATCAGATTGCTTTAGCCAATGGCAAATTTTATCCAAATCTTCCTTAAAATATTTTCTAGAAACCATATGTTTTTCCAGCTCTACAAGTCGCTGGCTACATTTTTGTAAAACACCTTCATACATGTTCTGAATCTCTTGAAGTTTATCTAACACCTCACTCTTCTCTTGTTCTGTTGTCTCCTTCATTAAATCCCTTCCTTGAGACCACAGTCTAGTGAGTTCGCTTTGGAAGGACTTTAGACCAGCTTGTGTACTCTTGCAAGTCCTGATTTGTTTGCTCACATCTTCTGGTAGCAGAGAGATAAATTCATGGAACATCACCTTTTTCTCATGTTGTTGTATGTGATTAATGGCCTGAAAGGTTGCAAGAAAGAACTGAGTTCTTTCAGATAATGCTTTGCTTAGGTGTTTTCTCCTCTGCCCAACCAGATCACTAAGGCAGTCCACATGACTTTGAGCATCTGAAAGGTATTTCTGCAGCATCTGTCTTTCATTAAGCCCTAAATTAGTCATCAACCTATCTGTATGCTTTATAAGTGATTTCAGAACAAGCTGCTTAGCTTCCACTTCACTGCATATGGTGAGATGATCCATGAGGATGTTTTGAGCCAGGTCAGGGGGTGGGCTATGTTTGAGGGCCTCAGAAATGCTAGGCTGCTGTTCTTCTGCCCATTCCATTAGTTCTTGAAGTTTGGTCTGCACCACACTCATCTCTTCTAAAGTGGTAACAGACAACTGGATTTTTCTTTTGATAAGGTCCTCTAGCTGGACCCAACGCAGCTCAAAGTGGTCTGATTGCTCTTTCACTAATTCTTTGTCATTGAGGTTCAGGTGTTCCATCACCTTCTGCTTTTGATCTTTTAAGCCTTCAAGAGCAAATCGTCTCTCCTCTAGAGTCTGTGCTAGCCTTTTTAATGCTTCAAGATGCGTGACAGTACTTTCTGCGTCTGATCTGTTAAAAGAATTATCTATTACTAGAGCACTGCAGAGATTAATATAGAATAGGTAAATGGTTTTGGAGGAACATTAGAACATTTTAATGGAATTTTGAACCATTCTTAGACTCTTCCAGCATTTCAGTCACTAGCAAGCAAGCACTCATACAACGTGTTATACAATTCTAGCATTTTAGTAATTGTAGCCATCTTAGAAAGTAAGCTGTCAATCAGGGGGGGTTGTAGAAAAATCCCTGAATTACGGGAAAACAAATATTTTAGTTTTCTCTAAATCTTGGAAGGAACAATCATGGTTAGTTCAGGAAAACCCTATTGAACAGGTCAAAACTACCAAATATTTGGGGATTAATTTTTTTTACAATGGGAGCTGGGCAACCCATCGCAAGTGTGCTTTATCAGTGGCAAGAACTAGTGCCTTGGCTATTGCCCGTATTTTAAATCTGAAAGGGAACCGATATGTCCCTATGGCCCTAAGAGCTTTTAATGTGAAATCTAGCCCCCAACTCCTATATGGTGCTCCCATATGGATCGGCGCCTTTGATTACACCACTGAAGGCCTACAATCCTTTTTTTCTGAGGAAAATACTGGGATTACCCAATTGCGTTCCTTATGCTGCAATTTGCATGGAAACTGGACTGTTGCTCCTGGAAACTCGCACCTGGCTTTTGACCTTTAAGTTTTGGCTGCGCCTTTTATTTAACTCTGATCAGAATTCTTTCACCTTTTTGATGCTGATGGACCATCATGCATCCAAATGGTTAACCCTGATCCAAAAGAAAACTACATCCATAGGAATTTCCTTGGATGCATTTTATCTATCCTCTGCTTCTGCGATATTTCAATCTATCAAATGCAGACTATTAGATATCCAGCTGCAACGTTTAACTGAGGCAGCCCGGAAAACTTGCTCCCCAAGCTATCTGGGTTTATCCCAGCCTCCTGGGTTTCTAGCTCCCTATTTCTTCTTTTTAACCGATCCTCACCAAAGAAGAGCATTCATGCTGGCCAGATTTAATGCACTACCATCGGCCATCCTTTTCGGAAGATATTATAGAATCCCCCGCAATCTTAGACGATGCCCTTGTAGTCAAGGAGTCATCGAAACGGTCTCTCATGTTCTTCTGGACTGCCTTTTTTATAGCAGTCCTCGAGCAAGATACCTAGATGCTCTGCTCTTTGACCTTCAAGGCCTCTCTGCCAATGCCAAGGTTCGCTTTTTACTCCACAGGAAACACAATTTTGTCATTACTCACGTTGCTTGTTTTTTACAGGTTGCGATCCAAATCAGAGAGGCTCTCACTTATGTATAGCCCACAGCTATTTTATGTTATTTAACTTTTGCTGGCCTTTTTTTAAGTTTTACTATATTTTATAGTGTTATTGTTGGTTTTAAAGTATGCTGTACCCTTATATTAATGCCAATAAAGGTCTATGGATGGATAGATTTGCTCACCTTTACCTTTCTTCTTTTCATCCAATCACATAGGTGAAAGAGGATTTAGGGGAATTTATGATGGCAGAAACTATGTATCAAAGGCATGTGGGTGAGACACTTGTACAAGAGCTACAACTCAGTGGCACTACATGCATTTTGCACACATAAAGTGTCCAGAATTTTATATAGCCAGGCTGAGAAAGAACACAGCCTTCTGGCTGGAAGAGTTACTGATAGCCAACATAGAACAATACTGAGCTAAAGGGATCAGCAATCAGGCTTGGTATAAGTTAGATCCCTATTTTCCTGTCAGTGTGGTTCTGTATTGCTTTGATAAGCACCTGGCAGTGAATCCTATTCAAAGTTATTTCAGTAACTTAGTTAAGCTTAGTTGGCACTATAAATAAGGTACATACAAAAAGTACAGTTATAAGTTTTCTTGACTTCATGTATAAAAAGATTTTTCTTACCTTGCCAAGTTGTCCCATTCCTGTGTAAACTTCTCCAAAAAGACTTCTACTGCATTTATGCAATCATGGTAACTTCTTGTTCTCTGAAGATCTTCCTCCCTTTGCAGGAGAACTTTGTTCGTTTCAAGGCAAATGTCTAACCAATGAGTGCTTAAGTGTCCTACTTCCTTGTGTTCTGGTGACTCCTGACCTTGGGTCAGTTTGCTCACCTTTTCAGTCACAGCTGTCAAAGCTGCCTGCTTAAACTGCAGCTTCTGACTGAACTCCTATATGAGGGGACACATAAAGGGAAAAAAACAACAAAAGAGCATCCCATTAAATCAGAGAAGTAGATAAAAACTTGCAATGCTTTACTCAGACTGCATCACAAAAACAAACAGAAGGCAGCAACATTTCCATCTTTCAGTCCCATGATGTGTTGACAACTTCATGGGAATAAAGCAATCAGAATGGAAGTTTATGAAATGGAAAGTCCCACAGAGAGAATCAGACTGAAGCTGATATGAGTCCCAGCATCTCACTTTTTGTCTTCCCTTTAGAAAAGATATTGCTTCTTCCTGGTCATGTTTAGGGGTGTGCATTCAGTGTGGCCGAACCAAATATGAACCAAATTCAGCTGTATTTGGCACTGCACACAGCCAAATCAGCTTCTTTGATAAGCACCTGGCAGTGCAATCCTATTCAAAGTTATTCTAGTAACTTAGTTAAGTTAGCTGGCACCATTAATAAGGTACATATAAAAAGTAGTTATAAATTTTCTGGACTTCATGTATAAAAATATTTTTCTTTGATTTGATTCAGCTGCTGAATCCATGCCGAGAACGCAGCTTCCACTCGGCCGATGGACCTAGTGCTTTCCATGGCAGCACTGGGACTCTCCCAATATGTAACAGCGCCCACGCACCAGGCTGGACATACATTAGACCTGATCTTTGCGGCGGGAGTTGGAGTGGATCAGATTTCTGCCAAGGCAGTGCCATGGTCTGACCACTATGCCCTGAGGGCTCATGTGAATACGCCACCTCTACCCCGTCTAAGTGGTGAGCAAGTTTTAGCTTGCCCACATAGCCAGATGGACCCTTTGCAGCTTCAAACGGCTATGCGGGATCCCTGGCTCTCTGGCGACTCGTTGGATGAACTGGTGGAGAACTGGAATAGCCAGCTCTCCATGGCCATCGACGAGATCGCTCCCCAACGTCCTCTTCATCCTCGTTCACGATCCGCTCCATGGTATACCCTGGAGCTGCGATCAATGAAATGGCGATTAAGACGACTAGAGAGACAATGGCGACATATTCGTGACGAAGCTACGAGAACATCCTATAGGTCATTTATGCGGACCTATGAGATGGCAGTCCAGGCCACAAAGAAGAATTACTTTGCATCCCGGATTGCATCTGCGACCTCGTGCCCAGCACAATTGCTTAGTATAATTCGGTCAGTAACAATTTTACCGCATGGTAAACAAAATATTAGAGAATTGGAAATAGGCTGTGAGGCTTTTGCGAGTTTTTTCGCAGATAAAGTCTCGTCGCTCCGACATGACCTTCCCGCCATACTTGATACAGTGAAAGAACTTGGGGCACCAAGCACGTCTTCTGGTCCAGTTCTGGATTCCTTCAGTCCACTCAGCCTGGAGGAAGTCGACAGGATCCTTTTAGCTGTACGCCCTACGACTTGTAGGTTGGATCCGTGCCCATCCTGGCTCATAAAAGCTAACCCGGCGATGCTACGTGAACCACTGTAAGGTATCATCAATAGATCCCTGATAGAAGGGATCTTTCCCACGCCTCTTAAAGAGGCTGTGGTCCGTCCCCTCTTGAAAAAATCATCTGCAGATCCGGCCATATTGGCGAACTATCGGCCAGTATCAAACCTTCCCTTTTTGGGTAAGGTTATAGAGTGAGCGGTGGCAATTCAGCTACAGGGATTCCTGGAAGACACTTCCGCACTGGATCCATTCCAGTCCTGCTTTCGACCAGGTCACGGGACGGAGACGGTTCTGGTTGCTCTCACGGATGACCTCCTGCGACATCTGGATTGGGGCGGTTCAGCAGTGCTGCTATTATTGGACCTGTCAGCCGCTTTTGATACGGTTGATCATCAGCTACTGAATGGCTGCCTTGCCGACGTGGGGATTCAGGGGTCCGCCTTATAGTGGTTGACCTCCTTTCTCCAAGATCAGGGACAAAGGGTGGTGATAGAGGAGGAGTCATCCCAGAGGCACTCACTCACATGTGGTATGCCTCAGGGTGCGGTTCTGTCCCCGATGTTATTTAACATCTATATGCGCCCCCTTGCCCAGATTGTCAGGAGGTATGGACTGGGTTGTCACCAATACGCAGACGACACCCAGCTCTATCTATTGATGCGTGGCCAGTCCGACTGTACCCCGGAAAATATGGACCTGGCTCTTCAAGCCATAGCATCCTGGCTCAGGCTGAGTCAGCTGAAATTGAATCCGACAAAGACGGAGGTTCTCTGTCTGAGCCGGGGTGATCCAAGGGGAGGGGTCCAGCTGCTGGCTTTAGACGGGGTGCCATTGATACCGGTCCCTAAGGTCAAGAGTTTGGGCGTGCTCCTTGAGCCCTCCCTTACAATGGAGGCCCAGGTAGCAGCCACTATTAGATCCGCCTTTTTTCATCTTTGGCGGATGCGGCAGCTGGCTCCTTTTCTGGAGCACAGTAACTTAGCAATGGTGATCCATGCTATGGTCACCTCAAGAAAAGATCACTGTAATGCTCTCTACATGGGGCTACCCTTGACACTGACTCGGAAACTACAGTTAGTGCAGAACGCTGCAGCGTGGCTGTTAATGAGGCTCCCTTGATGGGAGCACATTCAGCCAGTGCTGAAAGAGCTGCACTGGCTACCTATTGTGTTCCGAATCCGTTTCAAGGTGTTGGTATTGACCTTTAAAGCCCTTTATGGTCAGGGACCTGTTTATCTGCGGGACCGCCTTTCCCCATATATCCCCCACAGAGCACTGCGTTCAGGGACAAAAAATCTGCTGTCCACCCCTGGACCAAAGGAGGCCAGGTTGCGTTTGAGACGAGCCAGGGCCTTCTCGGTGGCAGCACCAGAGTTATGGAATGCTCTCCTGGAGGCCATAAGGGCCCTGTGGGACCTTCCTACATTCTGCAGGGCCTGTAAGACCAAATTGTTTCAACAGGCCTTCGATGCTTAAACTGAGAGAAAGCTGCCACCTGACATCAGCTAGAGTTCCCGGTGCCCAACCGTCTGAAAAGCAGAACCACCAACATAGTAATGGTACAGATTATTGACTTATTGTTTTAAATTGTGTAAATGACTGTTGTAAGCCGCCCTGAGTCCGCTTGCGGAGAGGGAGGGATAAAAGTCTAATGTAAATAAATAAATAAATAAATAAATACAGCAGCCCTTAATAGCTGCTGAAATTCAGTGGCCATTCAACTCCATTATACCCTATGGGCCATTAAAGTCAATGGCAAACTATCATAGGGCATAATTTGGGGGCTGGAGGGGACGGGGTTTGAGGGAGAGCCAACAAATTTGCAGTTTAGCTGCAGGAGCCTCTTCCCCACAGAACCCCCAAGTTCCAAAAAGAGTGCACCAGGAGGTCCAATTCTAGGGGCACCCAAAGAGGGTGCCCCCATTTCCCATGCTTTCCTGTGGCAGTAGGAGGTTTGAGGGAGATGCAGCAAATTTGCTATGAAGTTGCAGGAACCTCTCCCCAAAGGAACCCTCAAGTTCCCAAAAAATTGGACCAGGGGTTCCCATTCTATGGGACTCCATAGTGGTTGTCCCCCTTCCTCATTGTCTCCTATGATAAAAAAAACCCAAAACACAGGCAGTAATCAGATTCTCCTAGACTGGAACAGGAGATTGCTGAATTACAATTTTTACACTCATTACAAAACTCAGGGCAATGGAACCCCTGCAATCTCCTGTTGGAGTCTGTTTCTGATATGATGTTGCCAGTAAAACAGGTTGCTCAGCTTTGTGAATCTTGATTTTAGATTTGTGCCCATTCATCTTTTGGTATACCCAGGCCACAAAGGCACTGGGTTCAGCTGCTGGGCAGTAGTTGGGTAGGTTTGTGCCACTGGGCTGGTCACTATTAGGTTGGCACAGGGCTTTGCTGCTTAGCACCAGTGCATTCAATGCACTGCTTCTGTGCTTGCAGAAAGCACCCCCCCTAAAGTTTGTAATTTAGAGAGATTCTCAGATTTGAACTAAGGTTCTGTGTGTGTGGCATTGGCACTGCCACCGAAGCACTTCTTCTGCTTGAGCACATAAGACTGTTATGCTCCTTGCAAACAAGCATCCCCACCATAGTTGACTTTCCACTGCAGAGATTCTCTAAGAAAATCTGACTGCTGCCTGTGTTTGCAAATTTTCCCTATCATAGGAAACAATGGTGGGATGGCGGCACCCTCTTCAGGTGTCCCTAGAATTGGACCTTCTGGTCCACTCTTTTTGAAAATTGGAGGTTCTGTGTGGGAGATGCTCCTGTACTGCCCTGCAAATTTGGTGCCTCTCCCTCAAACCCCCTGCTTCCCAGCTGCCATTCGTTATACCCTGTTTTGCAATTGACTTCAATGGCCTATAGGGTATCATGGAGCTGTATAGTTGGGAATAACCAAATATCTCCCAAATTTATCTGAGGATATTTGACACCCTGAATATTTTGCCTCCAAATAAGCCCAAATCCAAATTTTACTGGGTTTTTTTTGCACATCCCTGGTTGTGTTTTCCATAACTCAAAGTGGAAACACACAAAGGCTACCTTTGCATACAAATACTAGTAGTTGCAGGGGGGGGGGGGGGGGATTAAATGTTAAACAAAAATTCAACATTACTTAAGAAGAAAATAATACAAAAGGAAAGCAGTTTGGGACATGGAAATTTAGAGTGGAGAAGTCGCCAATGGTAACAGAGCACTTAGCTCATTTTCTTTCTCCCATTTTGTCAGATCAAAATGCCCTCAAACAGCTACTCATTCAGAGTTCCAGCAAATGCCATGTGATCCAGCAAATGCATATATAAAATTAGAGGGGGAATAGTTGCTTGAGGGGAGGCAATTTGGAGCATAGAAATTATGTGTGGGGAAAGGTTTATGACTTCTGTCCTCTTTCCACTTACTTCTGTGTTCTAAAGTCTTCTCACACAGAGCTGCTTTTCTTATTAAATTACTTTTATTTTAAAGCATTCCGTTTATAACTGTTTGCAATGTAATGTATTTTTGGGCACTTGCATATATGTAATTAAGCTATGTAGGTCCTAATAAAAACTTGGTCCTGCATGTGCTTGGTTCAGGACAACTATGGGGAGGTTGGATCAGTATGGAAGACAAATATCTTGGCATGCTGTTAACAAGATGGGAGGCAGTTTGAAAAAAAACTGCTCCACAAAAATCCAGAGTGATTTTTGCATGAATGTGCCGCACACAAGCATGCACAGAGCATGGTATTTTCAGATATTTTAAAAACTGGCCTACAGTAGCTGCCTCCTAAAATTAAGTGTGGCACTGCTCTAAATATATTACTTCTGCCATTTGAAAGTGGACACTATTTTATAAAAAACAAAAGTTTTATACTATCTGTGCTCAGAAAAAAAAAATGGATATAATTTTTCAGAGCAAATAATTATTTCATGTTTACCAAGGGATAAGTATGAAATTAGTTTTAGAGAACCTCCCTTACTAACGGGCTTGATCTGCTGGAAATGAACTTAACTGTAAAACAAAAAAAACAACAGCACTAAACTACCTGTTCCAGTTCTGCCATACACTGAGGCACTCCAATTATTGGGCACCTCATTCCTTGTACATATTGCATTTGATCAAAAAAATGTACAGCACATAGAGTGATTAAGGCTTCAATCTGAAGTTTACTTTCCTTCAAGTAAGACCCAGTTACTAACATGAGACATCCTTTCAAGCGGACCTGCTGAAGATTGCTCCCAAAAGCACGGAAAGGAAATGAAAAGCTGGATAAAAACTTTTATTTCTCTCAAAAGTGAGTTGCTTCTTACCTTCACCTGCATAACCATATTCTGAGCAATGTTCAGTTCCAGTTCTGCCCCTCGTCTCTTCATATTTTGTAACTGCTGATCTGCATCCTGCAAATATATCCAAAGCTCTGCCTTCATTTGTTTTATCTCCTCCCAGCCCTGAGCAAGGTACTGTGAATTCATTATCCGATCTTCAATCTGTAAAATACAGGGGAGGGCAATAAAAACATTTTAATGCAATTATTTACTGGCTGTATTAAATGTACACTAGCACTTTATGTAGGGCAGCCACTTGCAGTAGATTTACAGTAGGGGGTGGGGACAGGCCGCAGAGATGGAGGATAAAGGCAGCTTGCATAAGTCTCCCGTGTCTGTAACTGTAGCCCTGCAAAATATCAAAATTGAGATGGCTATAGCACAGGGACTCACTAGTTACTAAATAATTTTATCACAGCTTTATCTACAACTTGCCAAACTTTTTAGCTCTTAGAGAAAACTAAGGATTCTAAGAACTTAAAGATGCAACTTTTAAATGGGTTTTAGAGCTTGTTCTCGCCTGCCTGCATTCAAAGAGCTATTATGACCTACATATCCTCTGTTAGATGAAGTAAAAAAACTAAACATTTTTATTTCAGTTTTATTTGACTGATGTAGTTAATTTGTCTTTGGTTTAGTGATTCAACCAAAATAATAGAACAAAGTGTGCCACTGCTGATGAGTCCAAAACACTTACTCTTACTTCAAGGACAACAGCAGGTTGCCTTTAAGGTTTAGGAAAGAGACATGTTACTTTGTTTGGTTTTCTTTTCTTCTCTATTATCTGTCATTTTAGGGACTTGGAAAACAATTTCTCTTAAACATGCATGTTTGTTCAGACTACAATTTATAGGTTGTCTGGATTTGTATTATTTGCTTCTCTGGTATTAAAAATTTTTGATTGTTGGAACTTGGTTTTTATTCACAACTGACAGTTCTGTTGTTTGGCCATTTTTAACAGTTTACTGCATAATGCTGTGATGAATTGTAATTCTGATAAACTCTTTAAAATCCTGATCTACTATAAGACACAATGTTAATGATGGTTTGGGATAGGTCAATGTATTGGTTAGGGTTTCTGATATTTCACTGTAGTTCTGAAGTGGTTTCAGCTCCAGACTCATTCATCAAAAAATATTTGAAATCGCATTTTTTACCACTGTCAATATATTTTAATTCACTTCATATGCAGCAGTTATGAATAACAACAACAACAACCTTTACGGTACTCAAACTAAAACATATTCAAAATATTACTGCATGAGTTGTTAATGCGTCACTTTGAAGGACAGAGGGAAGCTTTGCTATACTGTTTTTTCAAACAAATAGTACCCAACATGGTCCACGTGACAAAGCAAGACAATTAAACCTCTAAGAAGCATTAGTGGAGGTCTGTCACAGTTTATCCCTTACCGTTTGCTTTGTTAGCTGGATGTCTGTCACTGTAGTCTTTACTGTACTATCAGACAAATCACACATGGAACATAAAAGATCCAAATAGGTGTTTGCTTGCTCTTGCAGGGCTCTGAAATGTTTAATCTAAAGAGAATGAGCAAATTTTCTCATGAGAACACAGACCTATCACATTTAATTGATAAATTTTCCTTAGTAGTCCAATTAAATAAAAAACAGAAGAGTGCCAATAATGAAATTATCTTTTCCTTATTGAGAATTAACAAACCACTCATAAAATTTCTAAATCTTTGCTTCTGAAATGAAAGGAGGAATGTTTCAAACACAGAATTCATCCAACTGCCTTGTTCTCTATACTAAGACACTTTGCATTTAACTTTCTGGAAACACAAGCATCTCTTAGTGTGCAGTATGGCAGACAGCAATGTGTGCATAACTGTCATTTAGTATTTGTCCAGCTACAGTTTGAGATGAATTATTTTTTCAGACATGAAAGACCATGTGTTAGGTTCAAATCAAATTTAAAAAGCCTATATAAGTCACTACAAATTGTATAAATAGATTTTGCTGCCTCCAGTGACACAACACAAATACAAAAATCATACAGTTTAAAAAAGAAAGGGAGTTATCCAAAGTTATTGACAATCAGTTCTTGGAACCTCATGGTGGTAGGAGATACCTAGCTATTTGATTAGTGATATGAGGGTTCTGGTCAGATAGAAGATACAAAACTAAGTATTTGTCAGAGTGGCCTAAGAGAGTTCCTCAGCTCAGTATAAAAATTGCAACAAAGCACAACATGAGATAGAAATTCAGGAGTTTCAGCTCTACATGGGCAGAGTCTTTCTTGATGATAAGTTCTTAATACTCTGCCATAAAGGACTGCAGAAGGCTAAACATAAAACCTTGTGAGCAAGGTGCAAGAAATGAGCAGCTAGAATCCCATAATCAGGCACTATACCATACACAAGTAGGGAACATATCCTGAATTAATGAGTACAGAGTTTCTCTCTCAATATCCAACAGTCCTTGACACAACACTCTAAAAGCTTGTTGTTTCTCCAGCATTGAAAGCAAGCCAAGTGAAATGCCAACTGACTTGATTTTATGCAAAATTACATGTGACCAATTGTTTGAAAAAGAGTCAGACAACATAATAGGGGCAAAACCAGGGTATTCAGATATAGAGTGGAGACACAACCAACATTTGAAGGTCTGAAGCCAGGCTTTTGTGTTAGGATTCATATTCATCCCGAGGAATTAACAACCCAGGATTGGTTGTCTAGACAAAGTAATGATTCTGTATTTGAACAAAATAATCACCATCTGGTCTCACTGCAAATTTCTTAATCCATCCTTAATGGCATTATAACTTCAAGGAGCAACTTTCAGATGCTCAAAACAGGGTCTCTCTTCATGAAAGGAATCAATTACATTGTCATGGCCATAAATAGCATTATATTTAGAAAAAGAATGGCTGAGTGAGATTAACCATATCAAAGACAGCTCAACTGCATTGCCCCATTATGAGTCCTACTCAGGCAGACGTCCCCACTGAATTCCCCATTGCATTCTTATGCATGTTCTCTCAGTGGATAACGATGTCTGGGGAAATAATTTTTAACATGTACAGAAAAAGTGTTATGCAGTTAAAATAGTTACACTTGGACTTTATTATTTAAGCCTAGTAGTGCCTTCTAAGTGGCATTTTTCTCAGTAGATACGGCATAACTGATCTTCTGTTCCATACCACCTTTACTTCCTCCTTGTTCCACAACTGTACAGAAAGTGTTGGTCAAACAATTCAAGCAGCCAGATGGCAACAGGCAATGAACGAAATTAAATAGATAACATACGAACAAGTTATAGAACTGTAAAAACCATGCAGAAAACTATGCATAATTTTTTTTAACAAGGAATTCAATTTCAGTACACAGTACAACATCCAGCAGCAGATTTTAGAAGGGAACATATGACTCCCTGTCAGGATTACATTGCACTATATTTTGCATATTGCATTCCATTACCTTTCTGAAGTCAGAACAGCCAGTATATTATTTCAAGATCTTGACAAACAGACTTATGTCTGTATAATGCTATACACATTTTGGATTGTTCATATAGGTTTGCCAATCCCTAGGTCTGGGTGGGGGATCCCCCAGTTTTGCAGGCTCCTCCCTGCCACCAGCCAGTTGGCTGGTGGGGGGAAGCCCTGCCCCAACAGCCACAATGTGCCCTTAGATCTCAGGCAGGTTAGAAGCTAGCAAACTGCTTGTGTTTTGGAAGGGGTGTGTGTGTGTCTTTAAATCTCAGAAAGACTTAAGCTCACAGGGGCGAGGCAAGCAGGCAGAGCCATGTGTGTAAGAGATGAAGAGAGAGAGCACAGTCTCTCTGATCATTTTATAGTCCTTTCACAGCTGTTTGTATAGTGAAAGGGATAGTAAAGAGTTAACTAGAACTTGAGAATGGGATAGAAGAAAACTCCAACCTCTAGACCTCTCTCTCCTTAAGTTGGTTGAAATACATCAGACAGTTACATTCAACAACTCTGCTGAGTAAAGCTATTTATACCATTGCCTCAGGAAGATCACAAAAGTGTGAACTTGCAAACTGTTTATTTTGAGTATGTGTGTTCATTTTCATTTAGTGGAAGTGTAGCTGCTGGGAAACAAAAAATCCAAAAAAGAGAACAAGGAAGTGAAGACTGTATTCAGGGGAACTGCACTGCTGTACTTTTATTTATTTGGAATGGAAAAGTTTCCTGGCTCCACCCTCAAAGTCTCCAAGCTCCACCCCCAAAGTCCCCAGGTATTTCCTGAGTTGGATCTGGCAACCCTATGTACCTAACAACTATGTTCTCAATTGTTTCCCAAGGGGTTTTTTTACCTGCTTCATAGCATCTGCCAGGCTGAAAGGTGGCCGAGGACTTGGTTTTAACTCTTTCTGAACAGCAGAGAACCAGGACTGGCATTGTTGAAGA
The DNA here is from genome assembly GCF_032191835.1 of Heteronotia binoei. Lineage (NCBI taxonomy): Eukaryota > Metazoa > Chordata > Lepidosauria > Squamata > Gekkonidae > Heteronotia > Heteronotia binoei. The sequence continues at coordinate 134,087,164 of NC_083223.1, forward strand.
GTATCTTGATGGTTAACATGTTTCTGGAGTTCATGCTCCAAACTCTGGTACACCTTCCCAAATAAAACAAAACAAAACATGAATCAGGCAATTCACATATCTGATGCTATTAATGAAAGTAAATCCTTGCTTGGCCAACTGATTAAATGTGATTTAAACTGACTGGCCAACTGATTAAATGTGATTTAAACTGCCTAAGTTGCCAACAGACTACAGAATGGTCTTCTGTTGCAACACTCTGTCCTAAAGAAAGGCTAGGAGAGAAAAAAAGGCTAGACTTGAGACAGTCTGGATCATATCAATGTTTAGTTATATGTTAGGCCCAGGTCTGAGAATTGTGTGAAATACCTTAGACAAGGACCAAATAAAATATATAGTTCAAAGATGGGATGAACTGATTAGGGGTCAACCGGTAATCGAGTATGAGAATGTTGTAATCATTATTTCTGATATTCACCATTGTTCTTATTTTTAAAAAGTAGTAGCAGCAGTTAGGAACACTAACAAGAAGTCCATGGTCTCTTAAAGGCAAGCTTATATTTGAATCAAACCTGGCAAAAGTCACCTAAAAGGGAGGAAGAAGGAGACTGATTTCCCACTAGCCTTATGCCACTCTCACACTCTTCTTCTCTGCTGGGGCTTCCGTTGGATTTCACACTATTTGCCCTGGGGCTGCAACTAGCTTCACCTTTTTCAGAAACTGGTTTGTAGAGGATCTTGTTTCCTGCGCAAAAGAGGCAGAGCGAGTTGCAGCCCCGAGACAGATAGTGTGAAATCAGACGGAAGCCCCGCGGAGAAGAGGAGAGTGAGAGCGGCATAAGGCTAGTGGGAAATCAGTCGTCCATTAGCTAGACAGAGCCACTGAAGGAAAGCCCATCTATTTGCTGCTGCTCTGAATGGTACCTCTGTCTGATATCAGGAAGAGATGTCTTCTCATAATGAAGAAGACCCAACGGTTGGAACTACTGTGAACATACCAGTTTATATCCATTAAAAACAACAACTTTAAGTTAATAATATTTTCAGTATTCTCTGATTGTCTTTCAATGTTCAGTTTCACAAATATTTTTCAAACACAAAGATACCTGTATTTTTAAGATTCTGTATCATTACCATTTAATATTATGTTTTATTTCAAGTTTGAAGAGCCCTGTGGCGCAGAGTGTTAAAGCTGCAGTACTGCAGTCCTAAGCTCTGCTCACAACCTGAGTTCGATTCCCGGCGGAAGCTGGGTTTTCAGGTAGCCAGCTCAAGGTTGACTCAGCATTCCATCCTTCCGAGGTCAGTAAAATGAGTACCCAGCTTGCTGGGGGGGAAATGTAGATTACTGGGGAAGGCAATGGCAAACCACCCTGAAAACATGTCTACCATGAAAACGTTGTGAAAGCAACATCACCCCAGAGACAGAAATGACTGGTGCTTGCACAGGGGACCTTTCTTTCCTTTATTTCAAGACATGTATATAAAATCATTCCAGTATAATGGAATCATGGAATGATGATCTGTGCTTTTAAAAATACTATTTGCTAGCACATTTTGCTGTGTTGTGTTATCCGCTAAACATGAGTGGATTAAAAAGACTTACTCTTTGAGCTGTGCTACAAATAGCAGAATAGCTGTCCCTTGTTCCCTGCTGTTGGGTTTCTATATTTTGCTTAAATTTTGCTTGGAGATGCTCTGCACATTCACTGATCAAGAGATCTCCTTTTCTTTTAAGGCTGTTCAAGCGATCTTCAAAGCTGGCAATCTCTTCCATCATTGCCTAAAGAAAGCAGCATGCAAAGTCTACAACTGTCGCTCCAAAAAATGTTTCTAGCAACAGACCTTCCTTTTTCCTTTTTCAGCAAACGTAAAGGAACACCAAAATAAGTGTGCTCTGAATGTACAAAGAAATGTACCTGTGGAACCTCATCCTCCATTGAAGTGAACAGAAAAGTCCACTCATGCATGTCTTTTACATATATCCAAAAAACACATGTACACAAGGACCTACACAACACTTGAAAGAAAAATTTAGTGAAATTAACAAGCATTTCTCCCTAGTAATACAGTTAGGATTACAGTGTTATTCTTTACATTATTTTTATTTTTTCTAATTAAAATACCATTTTTCATATTTATAACTTGCCTACATAATGACAAATAATCGGAAAAAATCTCAGGAGTTGTGCTTTTGGGAAAATCAGAACATTTCTGATTGTCAGATTTTGAGCCCAGAGCGAGGAGAAACAGTAATTAAAAGTGGAATCTCACCCAAATATGCACTGCAATTTTTAAATAGCATAGATAAGTAACTGTAAGCATATTTTTATTTTCTCTAAACTGAGAATATTTTCCCATCCAAAATTTCACTGAAGAAGCCAAAGTTTCTTCAAAGAAGGGAAGCAAGCAAGATTACTTATATTGTAATAAAGAAGATACAGGATTATTTGAAACATTCTCTATAGAAAAAGGTGATTTGTATCTCTTATAGATTTACCTTGTGGTTGGCTAATTGTTGTGTTACAACTTCTAGATTACTGTTCTCCATCAGGTCAGGGGTAACCAACCTGCTTGACATCTGTAACAGCCACTTTTCCACCTCTTGTAAATCACTATTGTACTCTTCATGTTGTTTTACTTTCACCTCCAGATTTGCAACATGTGCCTGAATGTTCACAAGAAAACCATAGTCACTATTTAAAAATAGTTTCAATATTACAATAACCTTAATATGTCATTTATAAATTGCCTATGCATTTTTACATGTATGACTGTCTCCTTCATAAAATGCCTCAGCATTGTTTGCATCTTGCTTGTCTTGCCAATAATCAAGAAGTTCAATATTTAAGAATAAATATTATTTTGAAAAAAATAACAGATTGGCTTCTCTTGATAAGAAAAATCTTCGAGAACTTGGCAGAAGTTATATGCACAGAATATTCATCTGCAAACATTTCATGGTGGATGAAAAATTATTGGCTCTGTTTATGGTTTTTTACTTCCATTGTTTCCCTAGGCCACTGCCTCAATACCATTTATTTAACATCACAATGAGAGTGATAACAGTCAATGCCAATCAGGTACCATCTAGTGAGTATGATTATGTCAGAAGTTGTGTGCTCCAGCTGGATACAGGACAGCCCAGTTAAAGAGAAATTTTGTGCGATACAGTTGCAAAACACTGTTGTTTAGTGTAGTATGAATGCACCCTATGATGCTCATCACACTGAATCACCACCTTTAATATGGCAAAATGCTTAACTAGTAACATTAATAAGGAGATGACCTGAAGCAAAACCCTGCCCCCTTCCCTTCATAAACTGTTAAATTATCGGAATGGCCAATTTGAAAGGATACTTCTGAATTTTTCCCCTTCTCATACCACTGCTGGCTCTGGAGTTCCAAATTACCTGTTTGTTTTGGGGGGTTCCCCCCAAAACAAAAGTGATGCACAAGGAATTCTCTTTCACTCCCTATTTTATTTCTAGTTTTTGTTCAGAGACCTATACATATAGTTTGCTACAACTTTCACATGTCTTCTCCCTTTCTCTGTGTTACCAATGTGTATTGATGTACAGTTCCAACACGATTATTTTAATGCAGTATTTTACCAATGCTAAGTCATGTGTGCACTAGCAAAACAACGCACATAAAAAAAGGAATTTTGATGCAATTATATGTAGAACACAGCAAGGTAGCTTTTCATAGTATTTTAACTGTTTGCTTGTGCACATCAGCAATATAAGGGGGAAATACGCAAATGAGCTTAAGGGCATGATCCTAAAAACACTTTCTTGGGAATAAGATAGGGTTGCCAATCCCCAGTTGGGAACAGAGGATTCCTTGGTTTGGAGGCTCTCCCCACCCCCCACTTCAGGGTTAGCAGAAAGCTAGGCACTCCATTGTACCCTATGAAGACCAATTCCCATAGGATATAATGGAGAATCAATCCATGGGTATCTGTGGCTCAGGTGGGGCTGTTTCTTGAAGTAGAGGCTCCATATTTTCAGCATTACATCTAGTGCTTCTCTTTAATGCCCACCCCAAGTTTCAAAAATATTAGACCAGGGGTTCCAATTCTATGAGCCCCAAAAGATTATTTCCAATAAAGGGAAGGCATTTAAAAGGAACACAGTCCCTTTAAATGTCATGACCAGAACTCCCTTTTGAGTTCAATCATGTTTGTCTCAACCTTGCTCCTGGCTCCACACTAAAGTCTCCTGGCTCCATCACCTGTATTGCTAAATCATTTTCTAGGACAGGGGGAATCCTTTCTAAAGAACCACTGATTTTTACCTTTGTTTTATTGCAGAGCTCCTGGTATTCCGTCTGAAGCTTCTGAATGTTCTCTGCTAAATTAACATCATGCACTAGTTCAAGAAGGCATTCTCCTTTTTCACTCACAGATTTTATTGATGGTTCATGAGACAGCACCATCTGCTGGACTGACTAAAATAGAAAATTCTATCAAACATGTTTTCAAAATTAAATATCTTACATCTAAAGAATGGATAATTGCTTCCTCCATTTAATTGAGGGGAAAACCTCTGAATAAATGTGTGTGGCATCATCCATAACCAATGCTCCAAGAAGAAGAGAAGGAGGAAGAGGAGGAGGAAGCGGTGATTGGATTTATACGCCACCCTTCACTACCCCAAGGAGTCTCAGAGTGGCTTACAATCTCTTTTCCTTTCCCCTCCCCACAAAAGAGCTCCAACCTAAACTGTTCAAGAGGAACAGCTCTGTGAGAACTTGTGATTGACTCAAGGTCACATCAGCAAGTGAAGGAGTGGGGAATCAAACCCAGTTCTCCTAGATAAGAGTCCGCACACTTAACTACTACACCAAACTTGCTCTCTCACAATGTTCTGCAGCAAAAAAAAAAAAAAAATGGGGAATCATTGAAAGCATCAATCTTTGTAATACTGAACTCAGTGTTCTTGTGAAAATTGGTAAGGCAAGAAATGGGGCCACCTAAAAAAATGGTAGGTATTTCTACATATTCAGAGGAATTCCAGGGAATGCAGAAAGTACTAGTTTGTAACTAATCCCCCACTTGTCAAAAGAACACTAAGTATGCTCAGTGCACTCCAGGAGCCACGAATACTGAGGGATATTGAGTGTCACCTAAAGCAAAAAACAAAAAACAAAAAACCCCCTAATAGGTGGGAGGGAAAGTTGAGCCAATTGAGATTATTACCCAGAATGTGGAAGAAAAGCAGTAAGCACTTCAAAGCAATTGTGCTACATATTTAGACTGTACAGGTTCAGGGCTACACAAAGGGCAATCCAACCTTCAATCTCAGCATTCTCATGCAATTCTGTTAATAGAAGAAATCCCCCAAGTTTTATCCCACTCCCTTTCCTAGATGTTTTTAATATGGTCCAAACTTGTATCACTTAGTAATTTATCAAAAGAGGTTAAAGTTGGCATTGGTTAAAGAAGATTAGCACAGAAAGCCTCAGGATGTTCAGAAAAGAAGAGAAACTAACATTCATACTGGGGATTATTTCTACAAGCTAAGAAACATATCCACATAGAAGTTATCTTTCCTTAAGGAATTCTTACAGTCTTTAAAAGATACTAAACAGTATGTTTATGTATTGTCACAACTCATATAGAAAAGAAACATAGCAAATAGGATGTTTGATTCCGGACCAGACAAGAAGTCTATATGGTATACTGTTCCTTTTCTCCCAGGAACAAAGAGTAGTTTTGTGTGTGTAATGTGTGCACATATGAATTTTAATTAGGAAAATGGCATAGGGGAAAGCACACCCCCAACACTTCTTCTATGACCTACCCCCCACCAACAGGGACTGCTTTAACTTTTTTTTAAAAAGCCCAACAACTGGGAATCTCTGGGAGTCTTATATATTTAGCCCAAAGTACCATCACTGGAAAAACAGGACATGGAAATTATATTCATTTGCAATCTGAACATTCATCAGAGATAAAAGAGCTCAGTAAGATACATTGTAAAGAAGAACTGGCTTTAAATGTGGCTTGTACAACATATGTCCCATTGTGTAAAGTGAAACTAATCAGTTGTATCGATTCACTAAAATTCCTGTGATGGGGGAAAAAACAGAAATTAAGCAACCAGTTGTTATGACATACAGTAAATGCTTGCTTATGTCACAAACTGCTCAGGCTTGCTTACAAAATGTATCCTTCTTCCATATTTATGCTCATATATGGAATATTAGGAATGGATATTTATCATATAAGTGTGAACATGAGCAGATTTTGGCTATGAACAATGGAAAATTATATTCATTTGCAATATGAACATTCACCAGAGATAAAAGATTAAATTATATTTAAAGATTTTACCGGGTAATGAATCAGAGTTGTCCACTGAGATGGTGACAAACAGTATGGAGTGTCTGCCAAAGTCTCCAGGCAGCAGGTGGAAGGTTGCGGGCCTAGCTTGCCTGGGAAATTATAGATGTATGTATGCAAATGCAAGAAGTGTTCGAAGTAAAATTGGTGAGTTGGAATATTTAGTGTTGGGAGAAAACATAGACATTGTGGGAATTTCAGAAACTTGGTGGAATGAGGAGAATCAGTGGGACACGGTGATTCCTGGATATAAGTTATATCGGAAGGATAGGGAGGGAAGGGTTGGAGGTGGGGTGGCTCTGCATGTCAGAGAGGGTATATGGTCCAGCAAGACTGAGGTAAGAGAATTAGATTCCCTTCTAGAAATGCTTTGGGTTGAAATAGAGGGTCCAAAAGGAAATTTAACTATGGGAGTTGGTTATCACCCACCAAATCAAAAGATAGAGGACGATTATAATATGATGGAAGGATTAAAGACAGCAGTTAAATGTAAAAACTGTATCATAATAGGTGATTTTAACTACCCGCAGATTGATTGGGTCAAAATGTATTCTGGTCGAGAGAAAGAGATTGAGTTTCTTGATGCTCTCAATGACTGTGCTATGGAGCAGATGGTCTCAGAACCTACCAGGGGTGGGGCAATCCTGGATTTGGTCCAAAGTAATGCCCAAGAGTTGTTGAGAGATGTAAAAGTGATCGCACCGCTTGGGAGCAGTGACCATAACGTTATTGATTTCACCATTTGTATAAATAGAGAGTTGCCCCAAAAGACCAGCACAACCACGTTTAACTTTAAAAGGGGTAAATTTTCTGAGATGAGGAGGCATGTGAAGAGGAAACTGAAAGGAAAGGTAAATACAGTCAAAACCTTTGGGAAAGCTTGGAGGCTATTTAAAACTACAATCCTAGAAGCTCAGATAAAATATATACCACGTTAGGAAAGGCACAAACAGGTATAAGAAAAGGCCTGCATGGTAAACAAACAAAGTAATGGAAGCTGTAAAAGGTAAGAAGGACTCCTTTAAGCGGTGGAAAGCTAGTCCAAGTGAGATTAATAAAAGGGAACACAGGCTATGGCAAATCAAATGCAAGACTGTGATCAGGCAGGCAAAAAGGGACTAGGAGGAGCATATTGAAAAAAACATAAAGACCAACAATAAAAATTTCTTCAAATATATTAGAAGCAGGAAACCAGCCAGGGAGGTAGTGGGGCCCTTGGATGAACAAGGGGTAAAAGGATTACTGAAGGAGGATAGGGAAATGGCTGAGAAGCTGAATGCATTTTTTGCCTCCGTCTTCACTGTGGAAGAAGAGAAGTGTTTGCCCGCTCCAGAACCACTAATTTTGGAAGGGGTGTTGAAAGACCTGAGTCAGATTGAGGTGACAAGAGAGGAGGTCCTACAACTGATAGACGAATTAAAAACTAATAAGTCACCAGGTCCGGATGGCATACATCCAAAAGTTCTGAAAGAACTCAAAGTTGAACATGTGAATCTCCTGACAAAAATATGTAATCTTTCATTGAAATCTACCTCCGTTCCTGAGGACTGGAAGGTAGCAAATGTCACCCCCGTCTTTAAAAAGGGTTCCAGAGGAGATCCGGGAAATTACAGGCCAGTCAGTCTGACTTCAATACTGGGAAAGTTGGTAGAAACCATTATCAAGGACAGAATGAGTAGGAACATTGATGAACACGAGTTACTGAGGAAGACTCAGCATGGGTTCTGTAAGGGAAGATCTTGCCTCACTAACCTGTTGCATTTCTTTGAGGGGGTGAACAAACATGTGGACAAAGGAGACCCGATAGATGTTGTTTACCTTGACTTCCAGAAAGCTTTTGATAAAGTTCCTCATCAAAGGCTCCTTAGAAAGCTTGAGAGTCATGGAGTAAAAGGACAGGTCCTCTTGTGGATCAAAAACTGGCTAATTAATAGGAAGCCAAGAGTGCGTTTAAATGGGCAGTCTTCGCAGTGGAGGACAGTAAGCAGTGGGGTGCCGCAGGGCTCGGTACTGGGTCCCATGCTCTTTAACTTGTTCATAAATGATTTGGAGTTGGGCGTGAGCAGTGAAGTGGCCAAGTTTGCAGATGACACTAAATTGTTCAGGGTGGTGAGAACCAGAGAGGATTGTGAGGCACTCCAAAGGGATCTGCTGAGGCTGGGTGAGTGGGCATCAAAGTGGCAGATGAGGTTCAATGTGGCCAAGTGCAAGGTAATGCACATTGGGGCCAAGAATCCCAGCTACAAATGCAAGTTGATGGGGTGTGAACTGGCAGAGACTGACCAAGAGAGAGATCTTGGGGTCATGGTAGATAACTCACTGAAAATGTCAAGACGGTGTGAGATTGCAATAAAAAAGGCCAACGCCATGCTGGGAATTATTAGGAAGGGAATTGAAAACAAATCAGCCAGTATCATAATGCCCCTGTATAAATCTATGGTGTGGTCTCATTTGGAATACTGTGTGCATTTCTGGTCACCGCACCTCAAAAAGGATATTATAGCATTGGAAAAAGTCCAGAAAAGGGCAACTAGAATGATTAAAGGGTTGGAACACTTTCCCTATGAAGAAAGGTTAAAACGCTTCGGGCTCCTTAGCCTGAAGAAACATCGACTGCGGGGTGACATGATAGAGGTTTACAAGATAATGCATGGGATGGAGAAAGTAGAGAAAGAAGTACTTTTCTCCCTTTCTCACAATACAAGAACTCATGGGCATTCGATGAAATTGCTGAGCAGTCAGGTTAAAATGGATAAAAGGAAGTATTCTTCACCCAAAGGGTGATTAACATGTGGAATTCACTGCCACAGGAGGTGGTGGCGGCTACAAGTATAGCCAGCTTCAAGAGGGGGTTAGATAAAAATATGGAGCAGAGGTCCATCAGTGGCTATTAGCCGCAGTGTGTATATATGTGTGTGTGTGTAAATTTTGTTTTTGGCCACTGTGTGACACAGAGTGTTGGACTGGATGGGCCATTGGCCTGATCCAACATGGCTTCTCTTATGTTCTTACCAGATGTTGTCTGGTTGAAGCATGTACTCATTTTGCTGCTGACCATATTCTGCTTACCTTGTATTTGGATAACTGTGCCTTTTTCTCATATAACTCCATTTTGGGATCAACTGGAGTGTGAATTATGATCTGATACTCTGACAGCCGCTGAGTCTGAGCTTTGTATTTATCTAAAAATTCCTTTGTTAAATGGAGACATTTTGCTAAGGTTGTATGCTCCTTCCTGATAGAGCTGATTATCTCTTCCAGTTTTCCCACACAATCACTGATCTCTTTCTTGAACTGTTCAGCTTCATCTCTCTCCATGTATTTAAGAGCTTTCTCTGCTTTTTCACGGGCAGATTTCAGCAAATTTTGACCAACATCCATGTCACTCATGAGGTCCTGTGAACAGAAAATATGGATTGTTTATCTTCTGAGCACAATTACTGAATCATTTGTGCAGGTTTGGATATATTCAAATCCATGCCAGGATTTTAATTTTAATTTGAATTGTTCAAATGCAGAGTTTGTTTCTAAGCTAATTTTGTTTTGTAAAAGAAACCATTTTCATAATATAAAGACTTTTCAGGGCCACACATATGCAGTCTATTCATAGCCACTACCACAAAATCCTGCTTATATTCATAAGCAAGGGAAATACATGATACACATGCATTTTTTCTTCCTAGTAGTATGCTGGATAAAATGCTATCAAAACCACTGTTGCAAATGTGCAAATACCTTTTTAAAATTACAAATATGTCCATCTTGTAATGTTCCAAGTACAACTCAAACACCAACTCCATGAGAAGTACTAAATTAGACCACAGTATAAAATGTGCTTATGCACGTATACAGAATCTGTTATTAACTTAGGTCTATTTTTAGTCTGTCAAAGGCACTAGTTGTAATTCAGACACAGGTAAGCAAATGATATTTAAAGGGAGATTTCTAGAGTTCTATGGCAAGCATACCCAGAAACATCCAGAATACTGGAGGAAAAAGAAGTTTTGCAGACCATGAGCCTTTCTAATAAAAATCTGGGAATCTTCCCAACTCCTCGTCAATAAATCTACAGATACTTTATTATTTTCTCTGTTTTCTTACCTATAGATTTTATTTTCTTGATCTTTTAAACTTCTGCTAAGCAAAGAATTACTCCCAAAGTCTATTGTGAAATATATTTGTATTTCACACAGAGCTTTGTGGAATTCTTTTTTGACCCTCACAATATTGCTTCCAAAAACCTTAGCAGAGAATGTTAACTGATGCGAGATTCCTGCAATTTATTCTGAGCAGAAGGAAAGTGACAGTTTCTTTGTAGGCAGATCCCACTTCTAAAAAATGAAGAACCACTGGGCTACAGAATGTAACAGAGGCATTTTACATTACATTTTTCAAAAACATGGACAGATTAAACAGTTGTCCAGGTGACTGTCCATGAGAAATGTCAGTTGGATACACCATCCTGATTCTATGATGAACAGAACATTATACTGAATATTGTGCCTTTATACCATCTCTCCCAAGGCTATATAATTTGTCCTTTCTTGCCATTTTATTATTCACAAGAGTATCAAGGCTGTATAATTAACCAAGAATTACTCCTAAGACAAATGTACCTTCCACAGCTCAACATAACCTGAAAAAGTAGCCTAGAATTTGCCTTAAGATCCTCTGCAGTTTGTATTGGTATTCCTCAGTGAACAAATCAACGTGAAAGATTTCTAAAAAGAGGTAGTTTTAAATTCACTGTTCTGTAGAGTTTTAAACATTACATACTGTTCCATTTATTGTTTTTAACAATTAATTGCAGGGCTGTCAGTAAGTTATTACTTTAAAAAATGCTTTAATAGTTACACTGTGATATAAATAGACTGCCACCATGCTGTACCTCAAGTTTCTGCATTTTTTTATCCATTGCTGCTTTATCAACTACATCAGATTTGGTTGCCACATTTCTGAAGTTCCTGAGAGTAGCTTCAAACCAGTTTTGGTAAGCACTAAAAGCCAGTTCTGATTCTTCCATACTTCGAATTTCTTCTTCAATCAATTTTATTTGTTCCTGCAAACAAAATGTAAAACAACACAGATAGTTGCATAGTATCCTCAATGCTGGTTTCTTGATAGCCATATCTTTGTGAATAAATCCTCTTTTTATTAAAACTATGGGAGATGTACCTACTTTTGTTATGACTAGACCACTGTTTCCCTTTACATACTGTACACCTACCTACTCAGTCGAGGTTAACCATTTGATAAAGTTCAGGTCCCAATCAAACCTGTGTCTACATTAGCATTGTTTTTCTTTTGATTGTGTGGATTAGGATGGCTACATTTCCATCACACTCTGTAGTCAGTTGAAAAAATTACAGGCACTATAAGAATTAATGAAATTTTCTGAGCAAACATTGCCCATTTGGTTTTTCAGCGTCAAATACATAAATCCAGCTCAAAATTGTGAGTGGGTGATTCTTTGAGTCACATTTACACTTCTGGGGTTGCATCCAACTGCTGTTTTTCATTGACAGAATGGCACATCCAAAGCAGAGGAGCAGGCTCATTTTTACTGGTTTCCCCCTCATTGCAGACCCATGGCCCCCATGAGAAAAATTTCAGGAGGCAAGGGAAGCCTTGTGGCACAACTGCCATTCCACTTATGGTTCATAGTAAGTCACGTTGCATTTTGAGCATCTGTTCCCTCTGAAGCTAAATAAAGTTCTTAGTTGGGAAAAGATTTCCACAGACAGGATGAGGAAGAGGAACAAAGCTAGTCTCAGACCAGATACAACCCTTCCGCTAGAGGCAGTTTTAAGAATAGATTGGGGCATTCTTAAACAACAACTGGTTGAACACTATATATCTGTGAATCACTTGTTTTAATGAAAGACATGTTCCTTTCAATTAACATTCTGTAGCAATATCTTTAAAAATGTTTCACTTCTCACCAATACATGAAGGATAAGAGCTTGGTACCGAGAGGCGAGGTGTGTTGCTTGTCTTCCCATCCTACTGGAAGTATGACTCTCCTCTAGGATCTGCTGGGCCAAAAGTCCAACTTCCTCAACTTCGTCTTTATAGATAATGATTTCTTCATGCAGTTTCTGAGACAAAGAAATATAATGCTGGTAGCATTCCAGAGTGTCATAAAGTATAGTTTAGAGTCTTAAACAAAAAAAAAAATGGAAATCTCTGTTGTGCAATAAAAAGTTATAAACATTACTTTTCATACAAGGCAGTTATACTTAATCAACGGGAAAGAAATGTGAATAAATTAAGTGCAATCCTATGGAAGCTAGTGATGTGAAGATCCAGAAAAAAAACCTTAGAACAATTCCACAATGCTGCTCTTCCCCCAGGCTTCTACTTTCATCAGATCAAGCGACTCATTCCCCACCAGTTGCTGCATGGGTGCATTTTGACCCATGGCTCCCTCCAGTTCTCCCTGCACCTTCCAAATCTTGTTTTTTAGAGATTGGGAAGGCATAGGGAGAATCGGAAGGAGCCGTGGGTCAAAATGTGCCCATGCAGCAACTGAAGGGGAATCGATCACTTGATCTGATAAAAGGAGAAGCCTGGGAGCAGAATCGGTGCTAGATTTTTTAAACACACACACATACATCCCCCCCCCCCCCAGTTTTTTTGTAGGTGCTTTCCCCACATTTTTTTTCTGAATTGGAAATTCTGCATCTGGAAGACTGATGTTTGCCCAAATCTTGAGAACTGGAGATACAAAATGAAAGGATATACTGTTATGGCAAAAATGACGAACCATATAAGTAAAAAGTCTATCATCTAATTTGAGAATAAGTAGAGACCTTTTTCTACAAACTACATAGATTAGATAAAGCTGTCTAAGGAGATATAATGAGATTCATAGTCAAAATTATATAATCACGTTCTTGTAGTTATTCTTTTTAATTTTATAGTATATATTTACTAGTCATTATCTGATAGTAAAAATATTATATAAAGTTAAGAAAAATGTTTTTCTCTTTTCTCTTTTGTTCCTTGTTTATATACTTTTTATCTAGCCCTATAGATAGGAAATTATGGAAATATCATCATCATTATCATCATCATCATCATTTTATTTGCCTTAATGAATTACCCCATCATGGCCGAAGCTGGGTTCTGGGCAACATATTTATTTATTTCAATTTAATTTATATCCCACCCTCCCTACTGAGGCAGGCTCAGGGCGGCTCACATGCTCATGACTATACATGAGTATAAACATCGAATAAGCATAAAACAATAAAAACAATTTAAAACATAGAAATTGACATTGCAGGTGCTATGATCTTAGTTATGTTGTCTTGCCATTCTGGCTAGATGTTCTCCATAGAGCAGATTTAATGGTCCAGATGTTCTATATAGAGCAGATTGCAAGAGGTAGTTCAGATATTTTTCGGATAACTATAGTAGCCAGTATATACAGCAGTAGATAAAACAATGAATAAAACCAGATTTCAGATATAAGCAATTTCAGTCTCGATGGCTTCTCATTCAATCAGTGCAGGTCTAAACTTCAGATTTCAGATATCAGACACTACATCAGAGTGGGGGGGGGGGACCCTTAGAGGATACTGAGGAGAGAGGTGCCAGCGCAGCAACCATCACTGTCCTTAGGTGAAAGTCTGGTGGAACATCTCTGCCTTACGTGCCCTTCAAAACTGTGGGGGGTGGTGTATGGTGGCAGCACTTCCGGCAGGCTACACTCTGCTTACTCTCCTGTTATTCCCTCTGGATATTATTTAATTGCACTGGAAATAAGGTACAGTTTTTGCATGTACTAACATAAGAACATAAGAGAAGCCATGTTGGATCAGGCCAACAGCCCATCCAGTCCAACACTCTGTATCACACAGAGGCCAATTATATATATATATATATATATATATATACATATACATACATACATACATACATATACACACTGTGCCTAATAGCCACTGATGGACCTCTGCTCCATATTTTTATCTAACTCCCTCTTGAAGCTGGCTATGCCTGTAGCCGCCACCACCACTTCCTGTGGCAGTGAATTCCACATGTTAATCACCCTTTGGGTGAAGAAGTACCTCCTTTTATCGGTTCTAACCCGACTGCTCAGCAATTTCATTGAATGCACAAGGTCTGTGATGGAAAGAACCAAAGGGGGAAAAGGTGGTAAAAATCACCCAAACAGACCACGAACTAGGTCAGAGTCTGACTCAGAAGACGATTTGCAGCCGGAGTTACTCTTGTTAGAAAAAATGGCGTCGGAAGGAGCAGGACCAGATACAAGTTTTCAAACAACAGCAATGCATGTCCTTACAGAAATGAAAAACGAATTTAGCCAAGGCATTGACTGTATAGCCGCCCTGAGCCTGCTTCGGCGGGGAGGGCGGAATATAAATAAAATGTGTTGTTGTTGTTGTATAAAAGGGGAAAATGGACATTTGAAAACAGAAGTTGGGAGACTTCAGGAAAAGGTTGAACCACTCCAACTAGGGTGGCCATAATGTCTGAAGGTCAGCCAGGGACACCTTTGGGGGGGGGAAGGCAGGGGTGTACGTGCGCTTTGCGCGTGCGCCGCCGGAAACAGGAAGTGACGTCACTTCCGGTGACGGCATTTTCCCCACGCCACCCGCCGGAAACAGGAAGCGACGTCACTTCCGGTGACGTCGTGCCGCCGGAAACAGGAAGTGATGTCACTTCCGGTGATGGCACCCCCCCCCAACGCCACCTGCCGGAAACAGGAAGTGACGTCACTTCCTGTGACGGCACTTCCAATGATGTCGTGCCGCCGCCGGAAACAGGAAGTGACATCACTTCCTGTGACATCATTTCCCCCATGCCACCTGCCGGAAACAGGAAGTGACATCACTTCCTGTGACATCATTTTCCCCAATGACATCATTTCCCCCAAATGCCACTGCCGGAAACAGGAAGTGACTTCACAGCACTTCCTGTGACGTCCTCTGGAGGGCCTCCAGGGACCAGCGGCGGTCTCTCCACGGCCTCTGGAGGCCCTCCAGGGACCAGTGGCGGCCTCTCCGCGGGCCTCTGGAGGGCCTCCAGGGACCAGCGGCGGCCTCTCCGCGGGCCTCTGGAGGGCCTCCAGGGATCAGCGGCGGCCTCTCCGCGGCCTCCCCGGCCTCCGCCACCGCCGCCGGGCCCCGCGCGCGGGCGGGGAAGGCGGCGAGTGAGGGAGCAAGCGTTCCTGCGCGTGCGCATGGCGGTGTGCGCACGCGCAGGGACGCTGGCTCCCTCACTCGCCGCGTTCCCCACCCGCGTGCGCGGCCCACCGGCTCCCTGCTGGCTATACCGGGACTTCTAATGGTCCCGGTATAGCCAACCCGGGAGCCGGGAATTGGGGGCCAGAACCGGGAAAGTCCCGGGAGACCGGGACGGTCCTGCCACCCTAACTCCAACAGAAATTTGAACAACTCCCTACCGTAATGAAGGCCAGAGACGTGAAAGCAGAAACGGCTCTACAACAAACAACAAAAATAGTAAAGGACTTGAAAGCAATTAAAGACTTTGAGATGTGACAAAGAATGAAATCATATTACAAGATATAATATTAAGAGATTGTAAAGCTAAAATCAGAGGAGTTTCAAAGAATTACTCAGGACGGGAACATGTACACAGCTTTCGATGAACTATTTGGAAAACAATTGCTAGAAGCATGTGTTAAACAATAGAAGGGGGGGAATAGATAGACTTGAAAGTTTGTTAAGAATAATTCAAGCTACAATTTAAAAGTTTAAAATGTTGTAAAGACATAAGGGTAATTGCGTAATATTAAATAGAAAGGATTCTAGGTAATATTATTAGTTTATTGTTATAATGTAATATAATTAATGTTCTTGAAATTCATTAAACAGAAATGTAAAATAGGTAGTTGGGAATATATAAATTAAGTTTGTGTTCAAGCATTTGGTGTCAAGAGGAGAGAGGGTGGAGGCTCCCCACAAAAAGCCTCTTTAACAAGAGGGAGAGCACTCTTCCCCCTCTCACTGAGTTTTCTCAGCTCCAGCATGAGAGGCAATGGTTTGGTTTTCCTTTTTTTTTTTTGGTATCTAGATGAAGCTGACGTCTTGGAAGAAACATGATAATAGTGGAGGGAGTTTAATCTAGAAGACATGAAAGTGAACAGGTTGATATGAAGATCGTTAGTATGGTGATTAGGATAAAATGAAATTGGGGAAGTGAATGGTGTAGAGGAAATGGGTGATATAAGATAATAAGATTCAGAATAGAAAATGACTCTTGGTTAGCATATAAGTTTTTTAATTGTATGTGGATTAATTGGAGAAAGTTTTCTATTGTATATTGCGGATGAACGGTATAGTAGATTGATAGAATTATGTGGCAGATAATTTGTATTAATGTTCATTGTAGTGTAAGCCACAACCCTGTTTTATGTATATGTGAACATCGTGATCACTGGCTTGGTTGACAGGATGCCTGGACTTGTAACTCACACACATCTACCCCAAAACATGGGCCTCCACTGCCAGCTTCATAGCAGGCTTACGTGATAGTATGGCTCCTGGTCACCAGGGCTGCTCATTCCCAGATGAGGTTCAGCCCAGCTAAGAAGACTCCCAGCCCACCATCATGCGCAAATCCCGGACTGTGCAAGGAAAGGGATTGCGTTGCCACCATGAGCTATCCAAATGTATGGTCTTCGGTTCCTCTGAAGGAAGCCATTACACAAGTTGTCTTCAGCAGCAATCATCTTCCTGTACCTTCGGAAGCCGTAAGGATGAGGTGGGAGCCCCACATATACACCATTCCCCTGGGGCATTTCGATAAGGCAATCATGTTTATCTTAGGTGTGTATCTTGCCAGATAGTCCAAGCCTATTGTCAATGGAACATCACACAAAAGACTGTGCCAGCCTGAAGAGAAGAAGAAGGCCAAGCTCAACCTAGAGCCTAGCACTATTGTGTATATAGGGTGTCACCTTAGATATCAGTTTGGCCCTCTATTGTAACTTTAGATAAGTTTGTGTAGTATGGTTAATCCCTTCATCCTGTGTCACTTTCCAAACATCATCCTGGAGCCTCCCCTTCTCTGAGGTCATATGTACCTGAGGTACCATATGTCCCAGCATCATGACTCACCTGACTCAGTGTCACAGGTCTTCGGACCACCCTCCCCGAGGACACAAGATAGTCCTTAAAAGAGCTGACTCAATGATCCCCAGGTGTGCATCTGACAGTACCCCTACCTTGCCGCTTAGATACACCCCCAAAACCTGATCAGTTTAGGGTCCTCATAGGGAGATTCGCCGGACAACTCTCACCTCCCCCATCCCTCTTTTGTTGCCATTGGTGCCTTCCTTGAAGACTACGATAGGTAATTATATTGCCCTGTATGTTTACCCCCGTGTTACCCCTATTTCATGCTATTTTCTTAGATCTGTAGGTGTGCTGAATGATTTTACCTCCTTGTATGCTTGCCCTATTATTACAATAAATACCATTTATTTTTAGTCAACATCTCCTCGTTATTGGGTAAAACTCCTGGTAGACATCTCCTGTAATACACAGATCCTGGATCTCGCTGAGGCCTTTATTGCCCACCAAACTAATTCCCCAAACCTCTCTTGAAGGCAATTTGGCTTACAGTAGATTTTAATTTAATAAACTGTTAAGGGTGGGGGGGACTGTAGAAGATCTTTCAGGACCCTGGTATCTTCAGGCAGAGTGTTCCACCAGAGGACAGCCAGACCTCTTTAGGGAAGTGTTGATTGCTTTACCACATTTTGACTTCTCATGCTATTTTTTCATGTTTTATATTTTCATATTATGCAATGTCCTGAAAAATGTTTTTAACAAATAACATTTTATGCACCTTATTTTCCCTTTTATCACTGTTATTCTATATCCCTTTAAATGGTACAAATTATATGTACATGTGTCTGTCTGTCTGTCTGTCTGTCTGTCTATCTATCTATCTATCTATCTATCTATCTATCTATCTATCTATCTATCTATCTATCTATCTATCTATCTATCTATCTATCTATCTATCTATCTATCTATCTATCTATCTATCATGTCAGTGAAGACCTGAGTTTAGACCAATGTGGTTATACTGTTAACCAATGGTTGTATAATTTATGACAGCATCTTGCCATCTTATAAAATTGACATATAACAAGGGTTATTTTTCTATACACACACACACTAGCAGTAAAGCCCATTGTAGGAAGAAATACAACGGGCCCTAGAAAAAATATTTGGGAGGGGGGTGATAACTGTGTAGGTGGCAGGAAGGAAGGAAGATAGACAAACAGAATGAAAGAGAGAGAGAAAGAATGGTAGGGAAAAGATGGGGAGAAAAGAGTGAAAGCCCCTTTCTTCATTCAGCTCTGCCCCAGATCTACTGAGCACTGAATCCACCTTCTACAAACTTGCATCATTCAAAATGCTTCTACATTTAAAACTATACTCCTCACCTTTTACGAAGTTTTACTTCTATATGTGAAAAGAAGGAAGGCCCAGGCAAGAATTCCTGCCTCCCTGCATGGCAGTGCACACATTGCTGCCGTGCACCGTCTCTTTTGACTTCCTGGGATCCAGGCAGCTGAAGGGGATGGTGGGGCACCTCTCTGCCACTAGGAGGCTGCCTTCCTTTGCTACCACCTTTCACCTGCCTGGGACCCTGGCAGGCCCGGTGCTAGGGTCTTGGGCACCCCAGGCCAGCACCTGTCCTGTGCCCCCCAACTCCGCCTGCCCTGCTACCACACCCCTGCCCACGGGGAGAGCAGGCACAGCAGTGTGGAAGGAGGGGTGGACAGGCTCTGACCGAGCCGGGCCTGCGCAGTGCACTCTTGGAGGTGCAGAGCACCTCTGAGAATGCACTGTGGAAGCATTCTTCTCTGAGTCATGCTCAGAGAAGCCATGCTAATGCCCCACCTGGCTGCATTCACCTTGAAGGCAAGAGCAGCCAGGTGGGGCACGTTCTCCTCTAAGTTGGGCCTCCCTTGCAAGGGTAGCCCAGTTCAGAGAAGCTGTATTGATGCCCTGCCCAGCTGCCTTCGCCTTGAAGGTGACAGCAGGGCACATTCTCCTCTGAGCTGGGTTTTCCTTGTGAGGGAAGCCCTGCTTGGAGGAGAGCACATGTCAACGCAGTTCTGAGCAGCGCATCTAGTGACTTCCTGAATCAGTGCTCTCGCAAGTGAACGATGGATGGGGCTTTGGGGAGGAGTTTTAAAACTTGGCAGGAAAGTTCTACAATTACAAACTTAGTTCCGCATGTTCAGGAGAACTCCTATATATATGGACATATGAAGCTTCCTTATACTGAATCAGACCCTTGGTCCATCAAAGTCAGTATTGTCTACTCAGACTGGCAGCAGCTCTCCAGGGTCTCAAGCTGAGGTTTTTCACACCTATTTGCCTGGACCCTTTTTTGGAGATACTGGGGAATAGGTGTGAAAAAAGTACTCAAAAGTACTCTTGAGAACTGCAGGGCAACTGTATATTGTTTTTATTGTATATTGTTTTTAATATTCTATGTGGTCTAAAATGTTGTTAGCCACCCTGAGCCCATTAGGGGAGGGTGGGATATACATTAGATAGACAGACAGACAGACTAACTCCAGGATGAAATTGTTTTCATTGCTTTTTTTTAAAAAAATGTAGCAATCTTAAGAAACTGGAAAACAAGACAGAAGTCACGGTGATATGCAGTGTAAATGATTATTTTTAAATACACACAGACAGGATTTTCTGCCAAGTGTAGAAACAGCCAAAGAGAAATGGAAGAAAGGACTGTAGACAGAGAGGCTGCAATCACACACATTAAATAATGCAGTTTCAATCCAGTTTCAAAGCACTTTCCATCTGGATTTTGACAATTCACACAGTAAAATCCAGTTAGAAAGTTCACTGGAAGTGGATTGAAAGTAGGGCTGCAAATCCCCAGGTGGGGGCAGGGGATCCACCAGTTTAGAGGCCCTCCCCCCACTTCAGGGTCATCAGAAAGTGTGGTGGGGATGGAAATGTCTGCTGAGAACTCCATTATTCCCTGTGGAGATCAATTCTCATAGGGTATAATGGAGAATTGCTCTGTGGGTATCTGGGGCTCTAGGGGAGTTATTTTTTTGAGGTAGAGGCACCAAATTTGCAGCATAGCATCTGGTGTCTCTCCTCAAAAAAGTGTTCAGGTTCTGAAAAGATTTGACCTGGGGGTCCAATTCTCTGAGCCCCCCAAAAGGTGCCCCTATCTTTCATTATTTCCAAAGAAGGGAAGGCATTTAAAAGGGGTGTGTTCCCTTTAAATGTGATGGCCAGAACTCCCTTTGCAGTTCAATTATGCTTCTTGTCACACCTTTGCTCCTGGTCCTACCCCGATGCCTCCTGGCTCCACCGTGATACCTCCTGGTTTCATTTCCAAAGTCCCCAGATATTTCTTGAATTGGACCTGGCAACCCTAATTGAAAGTGCATTGTTTAGTGTGTGTGATCACAGCCAGAATGAAATAAAAAGACAGAAATACAAAGCTACAGAGAAAGAATGAGAGAAAGAACAGAAGGGAGGTAGAAAAATGAAGGGGGGAAGGCGTGAGAGCAGGGGTCATTTTGTAGAAGAAGAGGTGCCAGAGCTCATTAGCACAACTCCTGCATAACTCTTTGAATATGTCACACACCCCTGACATCTCTGGAGGTTGTACTAAATTATATCAGCTTAGCATCTACTTTAACATGGTTCTTGAATTATAATTGTCATCTTACTCCCATCATACTTTTTATTTATTTATTTCCCCATTTTCCATGGGGAAAAATATTAGAACGTTTGTCAAATCTTAAAGTTCGGCAAAATTCTCACAGGGGGTTTGAACAATGGATCCCAGAAGCAAGTATTTGGGGGCAGGGTTTAAGAAAAAGAGCATAATAAAATGTAGGAGTTCTGGAACTCCACTTCTGTGAGCTCCTGCCCAAAATGAGGCCTCTGAGAGAAGTAAAAAAGAGAAGGCAGACAGACAGAATGAAAGAAAAAGACAAGACAGAGAAAGAATGAGAGGAATGAATGGAGAGTTATGTTAAAGTTTGAAAGGAATAAAATAAAGGGAAAGGAAGGAAGGAAGACAGGGAGACAGAGAAGTGACAGGAAGACAGACAAGCAGGCAGGCAGCCATTAGAAGCTTGCCTTTCACCCCTTTCCACTAGGGATGTGCATTCGGCTCGGCCGAGCCGAAAATACAGCCGAATCAACGCTGATTCGGCTGTATTCGTAACTGGCCGCAGCCGAATGCCATTGCCGCCCATTATGCGGCTCCCGAACGCGGTCGGGAGAATACGGTACGGCTGTCAAAAGGCGGCTGTCATGTTAAATCCCATAGGAAAGGCGGGAAGTGGCTTTTGCAGCCTCAATGGAGCTGCTTGCTTAGCTTCCCGCCTCTCCTTAGTCTCCTATAGCCTCCCTGGGATCAGGGAGGGGGGGGGAGGGGGAAGAGGAGCCCCAGCAGCCAATCCAAAGCATGCATTTGCAAAATGCATTGCAAATGCATGCTTTGCAGGGCTGTTGTTGTGTACTGTGTAGCTGATGGCCCAGCCATCAGCTACATTGTTATTTTGATCTTTTGCTTACTTGGGTATCCAAGTAAGCAATGTTCTCTGGCCAATCAGAGAGAGCAGTGCTATTTTTTGAAATTGCTCTCTGTAGGGCCAGAGAACCTTTTTAAGGAATCTTCCTGCTGGATTGCTGTGTTGGTGTATGTGGTGTGGGTTGGTGTGAGAGAGATTGTGCTGCTGCTGGTGGCTGGCCCTTCCTTGGCTTCAGCTCCTGCCTGCTGCTCTCTCACTGCCTTACCACCTCCCTGGACTCAGAGAAGACAAGGTAAGACAGTTTTGGGGTTCTTGTTTTAGTTTTTGTTGGTAAAAGGACTAGAGTCCCTTTATTTGTTTCGATTTGGGTGGGTGAGTGCTGGGTGGGTAGGGTAGCCTATTTGGGGTTGAGGTTAGGTTCTGCTGGGGGTGGGGGGGCCTGGGGTGGGGTGGTTTTGCTAATTTGCCCATATCTTAATTTAGTGAGAAGACTTTTTAAAGTGCAGTGTCCTTTTACTTCTCCTGATTTGGGTGGCTTGGATTTCTTGGGGTTAGGGTGAAGGGGTTTTTTTTTTTGGGGGGGGGAGTTCCTGTATTATTAAAAGTTGAGTTTTTTACTGTTTCATTGTTTGATTTGTTGCTGCTGTGTTGTGTTGCTGCTGTGTTACTTTTATCTTCAGGTTATTGGGGGGGGGGGTGCTGTTTGGCCTAATTTTCATTGTTTTGTCCCCCTTTTCTGGTTCTGGTTTTAGGGGTGGGGGTGTTGTTGTTGACTGATTTGGCCTGAGTTTTCTTATTGGTGAAAGGCCACTTTTTAAAATTTTGAGTTGCTTTGCTTGGCCTCTTGTGATTCTCTGGTTTTGTTTTGGTTTTTTAAAATCTGTTGTTTTAAAATGTGTTGTTTGGGGCAGGGAAGCTGGCACCTGGGTGAGAGACCCAGAGGCAGCAGGCTTTTTGTGGTTTGCCAGCTCTCCCCGTGTTGTTTGGGGCAGGGCTGGAGAGCTGGCACCTGTAGATTGTGTTGTTTGGGGCAGGGAAGCTGGCACCTGGGTGAGAGACCCAGAGGCAGCAGGCTTTTTGTGGTTTGCCAGCTCTCCCCGTGTTGTTTGGGGCAGGGCTGGAGAGCTGGCATCTGGGTTTGCTGCAGCCAGGTCTGCAGAGCAGACCTTGAGCAGATTGTGTTTTGTACTGCCACGACGTTGGCAACTGGGTTTTTATTGGTGCCAGGCCTGCAGGGTTCATAGATTAGATAGAGGGATGTAGTGCATTTGGGGCCTATAGAGATTCTCTGGTGTGAAGTTAGGTTTGGCTTTGGGTGCCCCAGGAATTGGACCCCCTGGTCCAATTTTTTTTTGGCCTTGTGGGTTTTGTGTGGGACAGTCCCCTGAAGCTGCACAGCAGTTTGGGGGGCTCTCCTCAAAACCTCCTGCTCCCCAGAGCCACTTTTCCCACGACAATTGCAGTGAGGAAGTGGCTCTAATTGGTTTTTTCTCACCATTGGGAGCAGTGTTCCTTTTGGGGTGCCCACAGATGGGTGCTGTCTTTTGGGGCCAGGGGGGTTCATGCTGGGGAGTCCCCTGAAGCTGCCCTGCAGTTTTGGGGCCTCTCCCTCAAACCCCCCTCTGGCCAGAGCCACTTTTCCCACAGCAATTGTAGTGGAGGAAGTGGCTAATTGGGCTTTCCCCATCATTGTTGGCAATGGGCCTTTTGGGGAGCCCAAAGACAGGGACCCCCTGGCCCAATCTTTTTGGGACTTGGGGGGGTTGGAGGGGAGAGTCCCCTGCAGGTCCTCTGCAAATTTGGGGGCTCTCCCTCAAACCCCCTGCCCCCCAGTAGCCTCTAATTATGCCCTATGTTGCCATTGATTTCAATGGCCCTTAGGGTGTAATGATGGAATAGGGGCACCCTCTTTGGGTGCCCCTGGAATGGGATCCCCTGGCCCAATCTTTTTGGGACTTGGGGGGGTTGGAGGGGAGAGTCCCCTGCAAATTTGGGGGCTCTCCCTCAAACCCCCCCCCTCCAGGCGGCTTCAAATATACCCTATTTGCCATTGATTTCAATGGCCCATAGGGTATAATAGGGCCGTATATTCGGTAATAGCCGTGCATCTACCGTATATGCGGCTATTCCGAATACGGTATTCAGGAGTGCATGGGGAATCCGAATTTTTTTTCCCCGTGTACTTCCGAATCCGTGTAAATCCGATTTTTTTTTTTTTTGCACATCCCTACCTGCAGGTGGGGCGGAGTGAAAGGGAGCCCTCAAATGGATTTCTGCCTCTTAAAGTAAGCAGCCCATTGTAGCCTAATTTGAATAGAAATAGTGAAGACTATTTGCAGGTGGAAAGGAGGCTTGAGTATAGAGACTATACAGTATAGAGAGCTTGATTATCTGCTCTGCTGAACTGCCCCTCCCTCCCGTTGTGATGGAACACTCCTTTTCTGTTGAGAGATTTCTATTGAGAGATTCTGTCAGAGTTTGCTTCCATATATATAGTTAATAAATGATGTTCAATACTTAAGGAAGTATGTGTGCCACATGATATTAGCTCACACTGAATTCAACCACAGACTGTGCTGTAAGCGAAAAGGTGGAATACTACCACATAAGGAGGATTTTATGGCTTATTTATAAATACCTCACCTCCCAAACAGTAAGGGCAGGGAGAGCATACTGGGCAAGTGCAGCTTTGGCTGGCAGTGGTAGTTGGAGGCGGCAAAACGGTGGCAGCATTGTTTTGGGGCAGGGAGATGGACTGAGGAAGACTCCAGGAGCCACCCGTAAGGCTTTTATTATATCCACTATATATATATATATATATATATATATATATATATATATATATATATATATATATATATATATATATATAGAGAGAGAGAGAGAG
Organism: Heteronotia binoei; assembly: GCF_032191835.1. Classification (NCBI taxonomy): domain Eukaryota; kingdom Metazoa; phylum Chordata; class Lepidosauria; order Squamata; family Gekkonidae; genus Heteronotia; species Heteronotia binoei. Next base: position 134,111,923 of record NC_083223.1, read on the forward strand.
AGAGAGAGAGAGAGAGAGAGAGAGAGAGAGAGGCGGAGCCAGGAACAAGGGAGTTCTGGCCATCATATTTAAAGGGACAGCACACCTTTTAAAAATCCCTTTCTTCCATAGGAAATAATGAAGGATAGGGACACCGTCTTTTGGGGCTCATAGAATTGGACCCCCTGGTCCAATCATTTTGAAACTTGGGGGGTATTTTGAAGAGAGGCACTAGATGCTATACTAAAAATTTGGTGCCTCTACCTCAAAACATAGCCCCCCCAGAGCCCCCAATACCCGAGGATCAATTCCCCATTATTCCCTATGGGAATCATTCTCCATAGGGAATAATAGAGTGCCCAGTAGACATTTCTCTCCCCCCCACGCTTTCTAAAGCGGGGGGAGGGCTTCCAAACCTTGGAATCCCCTGCCCCCTTCCTCTCTCACACACACAAATACTTACTGGGTCTTGTTCCTGCAGAACTTTACTTCATCTGAAAGCAAAACAAAGGGAGGGGCCGTTCTCTGAAGCCCTTCCTGTTTCCCGCTTCCTGCTCAGCCTTAAAGGCACATATTTTAAAAACGGACCTACAGGAGCTCTAAAACTACATGGTGATTGTGGTGGGTGGGGCTTCCCCTGCCAGCCAGCTGGCTGGGGGCGGGAAGAAGCCTGTAAAAACGGGGGATCCCCCACTGGGACCTGGGGATTGGGAAGCCTACAGATACCTAATCTTCATTAGGGGAACATGCAGAACTTTTATTGCTTCTCAACTGTTTCATGCTTTCTGTTTTCCTTTTGACCTAACTCTTTCCTTGTGGTTGACCTTTTCATCTCTCCCTCAAACCACTGTGATACCCTATACCCACAGAATAGGTAAAAGTAGCTCATTGACCTACTTGTTGGACTAAAAAAGAAATTGGGCGGGGTAGGAACTGAACCAAAACTTCATTGAAAACTGAGCTTTTTCTGATCAGCAGCCCAGAAGGAAGAAGACAGAATCTAGTTAGAACTACATCTAGTTAATGTTATTACCACAATGCTTGCATTTTCTGTTTAATTCCTATTTTTTCCTCTTTTAAGATAGTTAAGGTGGCATAGAGTGCATAATTTGCAGTTTTCTCTCAAGTATGGGGCATGTTTGCAATTTTCCTTGTAGAACATTATGGCATTAATACATTTTAAATCCCATAAATATGTTAAATATTACAATTTTATATACTATGTAAGTTATAAATGACAGAATAAGGCACATTGTGAGGAAAAATACAATGAGCTCTAGAAAGAGGCTCTAGGCGAGCGCCCCTCTCCACCTTTGCTGTCTTCCCATACACCAAAGTGAAGGCATTCACTCCACTCCACACACCTCAAGGGGAGCTGGTCTCTGTCATCTGGAGAGCAGCTGTAATTCTGAGTGATTGCCAGCCCTCACCTGGAGATTGGCAACAGTGGTTCCCCAGGAGGAAATGGCTGGTTTGGAGAGTGCCTTCTGTTGCACTGTATGTGTCTGAGGTCCCACCCCTCCTCAAACCCTACCCTTTCTGAACTCCACCCCTCAAATCCCCAGGGATTTCCCAATCTGGAGTTGGCAACTGCTAAGTCACACTGGCTGTCCTAGGGGGCTGCTGCTGAACAGGAGCAAGCAGCCAGGTCTAGTTAAGTCATGCCAGTCAAGTGGCATCAAGTCACCCAGAGGGTGCTGCCAGGCCTGAAGATCTCCTGGGATCACAACTGAACTCCAGATAACAGCTCTCTCTTCCCATTCTGGAGAAAATAACTGCTTTGGAGGGTGGATTCTATGGCATTGTATTCAGCTGAGGGCTCTCCCTTTACTGACAGAAGCAACTTTGGTTGCCTAGCAACAGCCTCTGGCTGGCAACTTCCCCAGTGGCCCAGTCCTCATCTGTCCTGGGGTGAGGCTGAGGGGAGGAGGGAAAAAGAGATTGACAGGAGAGAGGCAGCCACCATGGCCTCCTAGGAAATGCTTTGTGAGGCTGCAATAGAGCGGCAGCCCTTTCTGAGGCCAGTTGAAGGAGAGGACACAGAAGTTTCAGAGATGTGTCTGTCTCTGAGGTAAGACAGTTTTGGTTCTTTGTTCAGTGTTCCTGGGCCTATGGAAAGCAGGGAACCCACAGGTGGTGATTGATGCATGATGGGCCAGTAGTTTGTTGAGTGCACCCATCAGCCAATGGGAGCACTCCATTTGGCCACCACCATTAGGGAATTATTATCTATGATGATGATGCTGTTAAAGTAGTACATTTGGAATACTGTTTACAGTTCTGGTCACCACACCTCAAAAAAGTGCAGAAAAGGGCAACTAGAATGATTAATGGGTTGGAACACTTTCCCTATGAAGAAAGGTTAAAATGTTTGGAGCTCTTCAGTTTGGAGGAACATCGATTGAGGAGTGATGATAGAGATTTACAAGATTATGCATAGGATTGAGAAGGTAGAGAAAAAAGTCTTTTTCTCCCTTTCTCACAATACGAGAACTTGTGGACATTCAATGAAATTGCTGAGCAGTTGGGTTAGAACAGATAAAAGGAGGTACTTCTTCACCCAAAGGAATTCACTGCCATAGGAGATGATGGTGGCTGCAAGCATAGACAACTTCAAGAGGGGATTGGATAAACATATGGATCAGAGGTCCATCAGTGGCTATTCTTGCTTTCCAGGAAAGCCATGATAACTGGATCCAAAATCTGTAGATTTTGGGACAGAATTCTATGCCTCGCATCCAGGGCAGCCAATTGTTAACAATATCTTATTCAATTACAGAGAAATGCAAGCTGTTGTCATACCAAGCTGCAGTGGGCGAAAGTCATGCTATGCACATGGGCCATTGGAGCTGGTACCTTGCAACATACATGGCTGGGATGTATATGACTGGCTTTGTGACACACATTGCTGTTGAATGTTAGCAATGTCCTATTCATTTCAGGGAGGCAGTGCCAACCGGTAAAGTTCAGCGGGCATTGCAGATTGAGATGGTGCTCTGAGGTGTGCAAACCATGCATTGGCCCACACAGAACATGGCTTCTGATTGTTAATTATGCCTGATTCTGTTCTAGGGAGATAGCAAAAGTTGGGAGCAGCACCAGTCACCAGGTGTAGGAATGGCAGGCTCTAGGACAGACATCAGTAATGCCCCTTTAGGGATAGGTGACCTTTCTGTGAGCAGGTCAGGAGTCATGTCAGCAATCAGGCACTCAAAGACTGATCACCATGCTCAGGGAGTGCACCTTAGCCTCCACAGGCTTCCTGGGGGAGGCCCATGCCTACTGCAGGCTGCTCAAGCCATCTTGGCCATATGCCCTCCCCCCAAAAAAAGAAGAACACCAGGCCTGCAGCTTATCCACAGGGATGGCTCCTTCCTTGGGAGATACCAGTTTGTGATAGTTCTTTGATCCACTGTGGCCTTTTCAGATTGGGGTAGCAACAACAGCCTCCAATTTGGGTATGGGGCCTGTGGGCATCCAGGCAGTTGGGAGGTGGTGCTCAGAGGCTTATAAGACTTATGTGAGGCTGCATCTGGTTTCTGTTGTGTAACGTTAATTCTTTACCATGGACTCCTTTACCATCACCTCCTCAGTTTTAGGGAGACAGAATTGTTCAGCTTGGATCTGTGGACACAGCATTGTGCACTCAGAGAGGGCTTATCCCTGACTCCTTTACCATCACCTCCTCAGTTTCAGGGAGATGGAGTTGGTTGACCTGGATTTGTGGACACAGCATTGTGCACTGGGCAAGCATTTATGTTACCACGTCTGGTTGGGGAAGGGACCTTGTCCTGCAGGATAAGGTGGGAGTCACGTGGTTGGATGAGTGAGGGATGAAGTGGAAATAACTTCCTCTCCATTGTGCTGCCTGATTTGGTCAGTCATATTCCTCCCGATGCCCTGGTTATGCAACTTGCTGAGAATGATTTGGGGCCCACTCTGGCATTGATTTGGACCACATGGCTGTGGAAGACTTGCAGGCATTGAGACTTCCAGCTACAATGTTTTTCTGGTTGGACTGGCTGTAGCATCAAAACTGGCTTGGGGCTTGTTCCATGGCCAAGGTAGAATTGGCAAGTTAGAAGGCGACCAAACAGCTGGGGAGGAATGCTGATGCTATGTGGGGCCACTGGATTCAACACCCTGATATTTTCAACATGCCTAAAAGCCCTGTTTCACCCTGATGGGGCTCATTTATCTGACGGGTATGGATATCTGGCTGCATAGCATTAAGAATGCCCTATGCACTTAAGAACATAAGAGAAGCCATGCTGGATCAGGCCAATGGCCCATCCAGTCCAACACTCTGTGTCACACAGAGGCAAAAAACAAAAACAAAAACAGGTGCCATCAGGAGGTCCATCAGTGGGGCCAGGACACTTGAAGGCCTCCCACTGTGCTCCCCCAAGAACCAAGAATACAGAGCATGACTGCCCCAGACAGAGAGTTCCAACAATATGCTGTGGCTAATAACCACTGATGGACCTCTTCTCCATAGGTTTATCCAAATGTGGCTACAGCTATAGGACCTTTGGCAGGAGCTGACTGTCTGAAGCTCAGTTCTTATGGCGGTATCAGCATGGGCTTGGACCCATTCTCAGGAAACCGGTCTGCATGTCCATTTTCTGAGTGTGGGGATCCTAGTAAGGGATCTTGGTATGACGGGCAGCTGAGGCGCCCAGCTGGGGGCATGTCTGGGGATCACTCTCATGCTCAGGTAGCAGGGGAGACCACTTCTGGGCTTCTGACCTAGTGGGATCCAAAAACCTGCCATCCCAAGGTGACCAGCAGACCATTGCCTGGCAGACAGAGCAGTTGATATGCAGGATCCTTACCCCATGCTGTGCCAAGGCTTACTACAGCGTAAACAATAAAAGTTGTGCCCAATTTTATTCCACTTTTCCTGAAAATACTGTGCTTATGTGTTATTTCATCTGTGATATGTAAACTAAACTGGAGTATTATAGAAGGATGGTCCAAGGTGCCGACCTCTGCCCCTGGAGCCGCAAATACTTGATCACCCCCACCTTCTTGTGTCTCAGTTTGTTTTCTCATCAGTAGCACCCACCCATTTTTTGTCCCTATGCTCTGTGCCTTGGAACTTTAATTTCTTAGACTTCTGAAAGTTCATTAGTATCCCTCCACAGGAACACTAATGTCCCAAAGATACAAATTTAGCATTGAATATATATAAATATAGAGCCCCGTGGCACAGAGTGGTAAAGCTGCAGCACTGGAGTCGGAGCCCTCTGCTCATGACCTGAGTTCGATCCCTGTGGAAGCTGGTTCAGGTATCTGGCTCCAGGTTGACTCAGCCTTCCATCCTTCTGAAGTTGGTAAAATGAGTACCCAGCTTGCTGGGAGGAAAGTATAGATGACTGGGGAAGGCAATGGCAAACCACCCCGTAAAAAGTCTGCCGTGAAAACGTTGTGAAAGCAATGTCACCCCAGAGTTGGAAACGACTGGTGCTTTCACAGGGGACTACCTTTACATATAAATATGACCACTATAATGCCCATAATCACGCCACCTTATTACCTTTAATTGCTGCAACTGCAACTCTTTTGTAGCTCTCTCAGATTGCCGGCCAATCCTGAAATTAACTTTATCTTCCAGAGTTTCGAGCCAGTTATCCACCTTCAGAAACTTGTCTTCCATCAGTCTCAATTTGCTTAGGGTAGTATTTAGTTGTGTCCGGTCTTCAGAAAGTTTCTGTTGATAGACAGTCCAGTCTTGACGAACAGCCTCTAATAATCTGTCTTCCAGCTGTGGTATACCACATGGTATCACTTCTTCTCTAACACGCAATGTTGTATTAAGCAATGCTTGTCCCTCAGCACAATGCACCTGTAATTCCTGAAAATTAAAAACAGCATACTTGCTTCATTCATTCTCTGTTGAAATTCCTTAGGTTCTCTAAATTGAGTGCTTGTTTTTATGTTGACATCTCACTCCCAACCACTGCATTTTGTGGTGACTTATATAATATCACTTAAGGTGATTTGAAAGTAAATATAGCTATAAACTTACACAATGCAATGTATCACATGCTTCTGCAAATATTGCCAATCCATGTTTCTGATAATCTTTACATGGCAGACAATTTTTTATTCAGTATGTAAGAAACTGTACCTGGAGCTTCCTGAGAGTTGTTTCATGTCTCTCTGCATCTCCTTCAAAGTGTGACAAACAGCTGAGTTTTTCCTGTTCTTTTTCTAACCATGTTTCAAAAACTTTCAGATTTCTTTGGTATTCATGATGCAAATGAACAAATTCCTCAGCTTTAGTTACTGCCTCCTGTTATTAGAAACATCTCATTAGTGGCATAAGGGGGAAGGGGAAAATTATTGAAACAGAGCCAGTCTGCAATGTCTGGATTTCATTTTCTAACATAGGAAAGCTTAAGTAGAGGATTACTTGAAGTGTTTATGAAATAAATAGCTGAGAGATCAATATATTGAACAGATAATTTGATATGCAAATATGCCTTCTAAAATTAAGATACACTATACAAAAATGGCAACACAGTCTATAGCAGAAAACAACACAGTTGTTGTACACAGTTGTTGCTGTTTTCTTCTAAAATTAAGAGGCAGACAAAATTAAACACTCCTGAACATATACTTCAAAATTCATGAGCAAAGAAGCCAGAAATGCACCTTTCCAAATCTTCACTGGCAATCAAACTTGAAGTAACAAAAAAGATGTATAAACAGAATCACACACACAAAAATGTTATTTAGCACGTCTATACAACTGTGTAGAAGGTTTCTGGAAAAGGGTGTTTAATTTTTTTAGAGACAAATGGAAAGAACAAATGAAATGTCTCCTAAGATTGCCAACTGCTACGAGAAACAAATATCCTGTTCATTTAATAGAGGCTTAATGGGATGTTATTTACCAATTGATGTTATTTACTTCCATGCCAAATAAAGCTTCAGGTGCCTGTTTCCATAGATTAAGCTACTATTGAAAGGACAGGGAATTTTTTTTCCTGGCTGGTTGGCGAGTATACTTCCTGCTGGTAACTAGCTGCAGCATTTAGAGGGGTGTCATATATTACAGAAGACATTTGGGAGGAAAAGGACTCCAGCCCTCCCTGCAAACATTCAAATCTTCAAATCTGGTGGTTAGCTTTCTACAAACCAACAGACTATAATCACAAAACTCTGAGGTCATGTATGATTAAGTTCTGAATGATTTTACAAAAGGAGAAAGATGGTGGCATTGTCAAAGGAAGCAGTACCATTATCCTGTCTTTGAGAAACTGGTATCTTTCTCGAAGGTCCTGAAGTTCAAGCTGAGTTACATAATGTTCAGCCATGCTCGTGCCTTTAATTTCAATTTTCTCCAGCAGCACACTGTGGCTAAAAACTTCTTCTTTAAGTAACTACAGAACACAAACAAAGGGTTGACAGCTTGAGTAAATGGAACTGACAGTTATACATTTTATCTTGGATTTTGTACAAGTTTCTTCACAAATGAGTTTATCAAGCATATATCTAAAATGTGAAGAAGGCAAACTGGTATATTAACCAGAAAGCTGGGATTGGCTGCAGCTCCTAGCAAAACACATTGTGATGGCAAAGCAGAATTTATGCTGTGTAATGAGTGAAACAGACTGCAGATAAGATCCATCTGATTTCCTCTCAATAGAAACTTCCCTCTGATCCTGATCATCACTGATAAAATGTGTGAATGCAATCCTAGTTTAATATACTGTCCTAAATCCCAAAGAAGTAACTGGGTCTTATTTCTGAGTTAGTTTGTTAGTTATGTGAAAAAAGAACACATATTTGATTTCAGTTGGTGACTGATTTCTTAATGTTTGGATCAATATAGATGTCAGTGTAAACACAGAATCATGGAGTTGGAAGGGACCTCAAGGATCATCTAGTCAATCCCTCTACACAATGTAGGAAATTCACAAATACCTTTCCCCTACCCCTACTGTCTTCCCACTCTACGCCCAGAAAATGGCCAAAAATATAAAACACCACAACCTCCAGGATCCCTGGCCAAACTGGCCTGGAGAAAATCGCTTCCTGACCCCAAAGTGGCAATCAGCAGTTCCCTGGGCATGTAAGAAAGGGTCATGAGAACTAAGCACTGATGGCTATCTAGCCTCTGTTTGAAAACCTCCAAAGAAGGAGTGCCCACCACCTCCTGAGGAAGCCTGTTCCACTGAGGAACTGCTCTGTTCTTCCTAATGTTTAGTCAAGAACTCTTTTGGTTTAATTCCAATCTATAAGTTCTGGTCCAACCTTCTGGAGCAATAGAAAACAACCCTGCACCATCCTCTATATGACATCCCTTTAAGTACTTGAAGACGGTGGTCGTATCACCTCTCAGTCATCTCCCCTCCAGGGTAAACATGCCCAGCTCCTTCAATCTTTCCTCATAGGACTTGGTCTCCAGACCCCTCACCATCTTCGTTGCCCTCCTCTGGACATGTTTGTGCTTGTCTATATCCTTCTTAAATTGTGGTGCCCAAAACTGAACACAATACTCTAGGTGAGGTCTAACCATAGCAGAGTAAAGCGATACCATCACTTCACAGGATCTGGATACAATACTTCTGCTAATACTGCCCAAAATTGCATTTGCTACCACATCACATTGCTGACTCATGTTCAATGTATGGTCTACTAAGACCTCTTGATCCTTTTCACACATATTACTTAGGGTTGCCAAGTCCAATTTAAGAAATATCTGGGGACTTTGGGGGTGGAGCTAGGAGACTTTGGGGGTGGAGCCAGGAGACATTAGGGGTGGAGCCAAGAGCAAGGCTGTGACAAGCATTATTGAACTCCAAAGGGAGTTCTGGCCATCACATTTAAAGGGACACATCTTCAATGCCTTCCTTCCATAGGAAATAATGAAGGATAGGGGCACCTTCTTTTGGGGCTCATAGAATTGGACCCCCTGGTCCAATCATTTTGAAACTTGGGGGGGGATATTCTGGGGAGAGGCACTAGATGCTGTACTGAAAATTTGGTGCCTCTACCTCAAAAAACAGCCCCCCAGAGCCCCAGATACCCGCGGATCAATTCTCCATGATTTTCTATGGGAATAATCTCCATAGGGTATAACAGAGTTCCCAGCAGACATTTCCCTCCCCTCCCCCCGCTTTATGATAACCCTGAAGCGGAAGGAGGTCCTCCAAACTGGGGGATCCCCTGCCCTCACCTGGGGATTGGCAACCCTATTCAGGAGCTATGCAGAAGATTGCAGATTTATACCCCACCCTTCTCTCTGAATCAGAGACTTAGAGCAGCTTACAATCTCCTATATCTTCTCCCCCCAAAACAGACACCCTGTGAGGTAGGTGGGGCTGAGAGGGCTCTCACAGCAGCTGCCCTTTCAAGAACAACTGTGATAGCTATTGCTAACCCAAGGCCATTCCAGCAGGTGCAAGTGGAGGAGTGGGGAATCAAACCCGGTTCTCCCAGATAAGAGTCTGCACACTTAACCACTACACCAAACTGGCTCTCAGTTAAAGAGGAATGGAATGCAGAGTGATGTTCTGGGACAACACAGGAATTGAATGGGAGAAATCTGCCTTCTGCTTTGTGGCTCAGTAACAGATGGGGGGGGGGTGTTTGTTTTTTGTAGAAAAAGCCCAGCAGGAACTCATTTGCATATTAGGCGACACTCCTGACATCACCATTGTTTCACACAGGACTTTCCTGTAGAAAAGTCCAGCAGGAACCTATTTGCATATGAGGCTACACCCCCTGCTATCAAGCCAGTCAGAACTGTGTTCCTGTGCATTCCTACTAAAAAAAAAAAAAAGCCCTAGTAACAGATATATACGCCTGCTACACCTGTGAGTTCAGGCCATCCTTATAAAATGTATATCCAGTCCCCATACAGTAGTGATAACACCAGCTAGGAAGGTCAGCTTCTAGAAGGGATCTGGGGATCCCTTGGAATTACAGCTCATCCCCAAACTACAGAGATCTGTTCCCCTGGAGGGTGGATTCTATGGGATTGTTCTTCACTGAGGTCCCTGCCCTCCCTAGGTTCCACCCCAATCTGGATCTGGTAACCTGACCCCTATCCCCAGCCAGAGGCCAGAATGGGGACCCTTCAACCCTGACACCATCTCATCCAAATTTCCTGCTCCCAGGTCAGATTAAGTGGAAAAAAGAAAAAGGATAATCATATACCTTTTTTAAAAAATTCCACAGTTTATCTGATGGAGTGAGGCATAACATGACCTTTTAAAGTAACCTTATGTCTATGAAGATGGGCTTGAAAGCTGGTGGTGAAATCTCAGAAAAGGATCTATTGAAACAAGTGGGCTTTCTCAGTGTACATACCTGTCTTGGGAAAAAAAGGGAATCCCAAAGAGCATTCTTAAATTACAGCCCCACTGCAGGTGCCAATGATAGGGGAAGAAACCAAGTAAGGGAAGCTCATGGAGCGCTGAGGTCTTGATGCAAGGAGATCACAACCCCGGACTATATGATTTCCCCACTCATCCGTGATCAACAGGTTGGCTGCCCCTTTTTAGTAGACTAACTTCCCCCTGCCTCTGATTTAGAGGAGAAGAAGAATAAATTATGCAAGTGACTCAGCATGCAAATTGGCACGACTTTTTACAGCTTTGGGAGTCTGCCTTCCTGCTGAGTTTGCTTTGCCCTAGGGCAGAACTGTGTTCAAATGCCAATTATATTAAGAACGGAGCCTCCAGCAGCCTGCCACATTGCAGCGTGGCTGCCGGGGAGATTTTGCCTCCCCCTGGAGGGAGAGTGGACTTTTCAGCGCGCTTTCGGCGCGTCGGGGGGGGGGGGGCAGGGCTTCTGCGCCTGCTCGGAAGCCTCCGCTCCGTGGACTTCAGTCCTCTTTGGGTGCTTTAACAAGATTGATCCTGCCTTTCAACTGCCTTTAACTCTACAACCTCAGGCACCACTTCTCCCACTCCCCATAGACAGTTTGCCCATCTCGGAGGAGCAGCTATGGTGAGCGGAGAAGAGGCGGCAGCAGCGCAGCGGTGTCGCCCGCTCCGAGATGGGGCAGCTCGCCACGCTCCTTGGCGCCGTTCCCCCCCTCCCCCCGCTTCCATTTTTTTGGGGAGCGGGGGAAGAGGCTGGAAATCCTGGGGTCCCCCGCCAGGGCGGGAGGGTTGGGAAGCCTAATATTACTGCCAAGATAAGTCTCTCCCATCCTATAGTGATGCATTTGATTTTTCCTATCTAAATGATGTGCTTATGAAATTTTAGAAGTGTAAAGTTCTAACCTGATCTGCTATTTAGCTATGATTTTTTGAATGTAAGCTTTATCCTGTAATTTTATATTGTAATGTCCAATGGCCACATTCAATAAAACTATTACCTACCTACCTATCTAAATGCAGGACTTTACATTTATTTCCATTAAAATTAATTTTATTTGTTTTAGCCGAGTTTTCTAGTATCCCGATTCTGTCTTCTACCATATTTGCTACCCTTCCCAATTTAGTATCATCTGCAAATTTAATTTAATGTAGTCTGTTCAATTCAAAAGGGAAATTAATTTTCACTACAGAGCATAAAGGATGTTAGAAATATAATCCAAAGTAATGTTATCCAAATCATTTATATACCATGCCCTTAGATGAGTAATGTGTGGTTAATTTAAATCAAAATATTAGCTATATGCTTTTATGAAACCAAAGCATTTACATTCTAATTTTAACTTTATTTTTTTTAAAAACACACATTTCAGTTGTTGCTTACTTTGCACTATAGCAATAAAGCAGAGAGAAACCTGTGCATAATTGTCTACACCATGATGTGTGGTGAGGGAGGGATGGTAGTTCAGTGGTAGAACATCTGCTTGGTAAGCAGAAGGTCCCAGGTTCAGTCCCTGGCATCTCCAAAAAAGGGTCCAGGCAAATAGGTGTAACAAACCTCAGCTTGAGACCCTGGAGAGCCTCTGCCAGTCTGAGTAGACAATACTGACTTTGATGGACCAAGGGTCTGATTCAGTATAAGGCAGCTTCATATGTCCATATATGTCCATATGTGTGTAGTTTATCAAAGTGTCTATGTTGGCATGACTGTGTATTTCTGGAAGGCACAACTCTACCATGTTAAAGAGATACTGCTTAAGATGTGATTTGGAGCATACCTAAACAAAACCTGAATAAAACCTGAATCAAATGAACTGAAAATTAATAATGATTAAAAATTCATAATTTTCCTCTAATTTTTGCATCCAAATAAAGTAGGCTAGATCTTCCTGACAGTATCATATCTGTGACCACACTTCACTGTTAGTTTCAGGATCTCCCCACTTAAGCTTTCATTTCCCGTTAATGGCAAAGGATAGAAAAGAAACAGAAGACAGATATGGATCTAGATCGAGGTGGTTCTGCACTGCTGATACTTTTGGATCTGTTGGCAATGTTCAATACGGTTGACCAAGATATGTTGGCCCACCGCCTTGCCGACATGGGGATTCGGGAATTAGCCTTGCAGTGGCTGACCTCCTTTTTCAGGATGGGGGACAGAGGGTGGCTCTCGGGGGAGAAATGACTCAGTGGCACCCACTAGAATGTGGAGTGCCACAAGAGGTAATCCTTTCCCCAATGCTATTTAACATCTATATGCACCCCCTCACCCAGATGGTCTGGAGGTATGGGCTGGGTTGTCACCAATATTCTGATGACACCCAGCTCTATCTGCTTATGGATGGCCACCCGGGCGCTGTCTCCAAAGATCTGGGTGACGGAGTGCAGGCCATGGCTGGTTGGTTGCCTCAGAGCTGGCTGAAACTAAATCCATCAAAGACGAGAGTCTTGGGCCGGGGTTGTGGGGGAGTGGGAGTTAGGATCTGGCTCCTCCCACCCTTTCACGGTACCCAACTGGTGCAGTCAACAGAGGTGAATCAGTATGCGGATGATACCCAGCTCTATCTGCTAATGGACGGCCGGCCTGCCTGCGCCCCAGTGAATTTGGACCTGGTACTGCAGGCGGTGGCAACTTGGTTAAGGCTGAGTGGGCTGAAACTGAATCCAGCGAAGACAGAGGTCCTTTGCTTGGGTCGGGGCACTCTGGGAGGGGAAATACCTCTCCCGGTTTTTGACGGGGCGCCATTGAAAGCGGTGTGCCGGGTCAGGAGCCTGGGAGTTCTACTGGAGCCTTCATTATCAATGGAGGCCCAGATAGCAGCTGGCTCCCTTCCTAGAGCGCCGGGACCTGGCAACAGTGATCCATGCAACGGTTACCTCGAGACTGGATTACTGTAATGCCCTCTACATGGGGCTGCCTCTGTGCCGAACCCAGAAGCTGCAGCTGGTGCAGAACGCAGCTGCCAGACTGTTGTTGGGGCTCTGAAAGTGGAAGCACATACAACAGGGGCTGCGTAAACTGCACTGGCTGCCAGTTACATACCGGATTCGTTACAAAGTGCTGGTTATCACCTTTAAAGCCCTATATGGCCGAGGACCTGCCTACCTTTGGGACTGTCTCTCCCCGTACGAACCCCAGAGAGCACTGAGGTCAGCAGGGAAGAACCTGCTGACTATTCCCAGGCCAAAAGAGGTAAAACTACAGAGCACCCGCACTCAGGCCTTCTCTGTTATGGCTCCACAGCTATGGAACCAGCTTCCAGAAGAAATGCGGGCCCTGCAGGACTTTGAACAGTTCCGCAGGGCCTGCAAGACCATTCTTTTCTGAATGGCCTTCACCGACTAGGAGAGAGACTGCTAAGTAAGCTTACCACCTGTATAATAGCACTAATATATTAATATTAATTTTATTATTTTAGAATTTTAATAGAATTTTTAATTAAACTCTTAAATTAGTATTGTTAAATACTGTACAATGTATGTATTGACTTGTGTTGTTAGCTGCCCTGAGCCTGCTTCGGCAGGGAGGGCGGGATATAAATAAAACTGATGATGATGATGATGATGATGAAGAGTTTGGAGGTACTCCTGGATGCCTCCCTATCTATGGAGGCCCAGGTTGCCGCCATTGCAAAGGCCACCTTTTTCCATCTGAGGCGGGCTCAGCAGTTGGTTCCTTATCTTGCCTCCCATGATCTAGCCACAGTGATTCAAGCAATGGTCATTTCCAAATAAGACTATTGTAACTCTCTCTATGCGAGGCTACCCTCGATCCTGCTCCAGAAAACTCCAGTGGATGTAGAACGGAGCAGCAAGGTTATTGACTTTGATGCCTGGGCAAGCATGGATCCACCCAGTGCAGCGCGAGCAGCGCTGGCTACCCCTTAAGTACTGGATCCATTTCAAGGTGTTGGTTCTCACCTTTAAGGCCCTATATGGCCTGGGGCCTGAATATCTTTGGGATCGCCTCTCCCCATATGAGCCTCCCCGCCCAGGTTCTAAGATCTGCTACAAAACATCTTCCTGTGATCCCTGGTCCTAAGGATGTCCAGCTGGCTTCAACGAGGGCTAGGGCCTTCTTGGTCCAAGCCCCTACTTGGTGGAATGAGCTCCCGCTGGAGATCCGGGCCCTGTTTTGCAGGACCTGTAAGATGGAACTCTTCCGCAAGGCTTTTAACTAATCTGGCGGGCGTCCTCTTGTTACTAGCTGCTTCCCCAGTATTGTTTACCATTACTGTGACTGTGCTATGTTTCCAGACATTGGCCTATACGTTGCTGTGTAAACATGCCTTCTTACGCCTGTTGATTGTTATGTTATACTGCCCTCATATTTTTATGCTGTATGCTTTTATGATGTTTTATATTTTAATCTGTAAGTATGTTAAACTTCTGCTGTAAGCCGCCCTGAGTCAACTTGCAGGAAAGGGCAAGATATACATCTAAAAATTAAATTAAGTTAAATTAAGTACTATGCTAAACAAAGTGATCCTCTTCCAAATCCATTGACTTCAATAGACTTAGAAGAGTGTACAAGATGAAACTGGGAGTCACTCACCAGATACGTACCTGAACATTCAGTCCCTGTTTGTGCCTTTGTGCGATACAGCATCACCCCTGATGGGATTTTCTATGTTCAGCATTCCCCCCTATATTCTTGGCTCAGTAAGTTGGATCCTGAAGATTTCTACTGATTGAAGCATTCCCAGGAACATGGATTTCCCCAGGAACATGGAATATGGAATGTACTACAGGGGACTTGCTCATTTACATGTACAACAGAGACTAATCTATTTTTGAATAAAAACAGATCATGGAAATATTTCTCCACCCTATCTTGATGAGTAAAGTGTTGTTTAGAGCTTTTTGTTCTTCCAATTGGGTCTTGAAATGTGTATTCAATTACTCCTAGGATGTCTTTGCTTACAAGCTTCAAAGATGAGTGAGAGGAGTCCTTTAGTACCATGCCTCAAAATTTCATATTAGTTGAAAGGGAGGGGAGGAGGCTAAAGTTTGGAATTTGGTTTTTTTCCAAACACAAAATGTTTGCCATTCCCATTTTACAAAAACTTTATGAAAGTAATGAAATAGGCACCATTTTGAGTATGTGTCCTATTATAAGTTTTCTGAGGTTAAATTTTGCACAAACCTTAGCTTTGCTAAGTGAAGCATTTTTTTCCCTCAGTTCAGCATTCTGCCTCTCGAAAGCATTCATGACTGCTTCCACTTTGTCCATCCAACTAGTAAACTGTCGAACATCATCCTGGTAACTTGTCCATTTGGACAGTGCTCCTTCAAGCTGGCTGCAATTTATACAAATATTAGCTATATATTACCATAGTTTATATAAATAAAAATATAAATAATTTATTTAAAATATTTATAACCCGCACCCACCAACAGGGCAAATAACACTTCCCAGGGGCCATTCTGGGCAAGGAAAACAGGTTAGGGAAGGGAAAGGCTGAAGCCCATATTGGATCCCTGTCACACTTGGGAAATGGTTCTGAGAAGTTGGTGTCTGGTTTGGCTTAAAATGCCTGCAGACAGAAAGCATGAGGTGAACACAGATCATGTACCAAACAATACTGCAGTGTTCAACAGACACATTCCAATAACTGAGTAGCAGCCTGATTTATTTCAACTGAATTGTTCCCTAATTGTTCCTTATCCAGATGAAATTGTAATAAACCTATCTGTATTTCATAAGTTTCCTTTCAACAGCCATATATATCCTTTTACCTTTTACAATGTATACAAGCAGACAAAAGTGAAGACCAGGTCTCCTTAACTGTTTTTAACTGCTGTTCAATGACAGACACTCCGTCTGCAGAAGTATTTTGCAAAACAGATTCTCCTCTTGTCAGCATCATTTTCATCTGGATTTCTTTCTCCTGTTTTACTGAAAACAATCCCTGTAAAATAAACAGATCTTGTTTTCATGCTTGTTATACACTCACTCTTACACAAATAGAGGAAGAAATTACCAAATGGGAATAAATATCCCCCCCACCTACCCACCATATCGCAGAAGCTCAGAATATCATCTGAAGAAGTAAATTCTGATACATGAAAACTCATGCTGGAATAAATGTTGTTAGTCTTTCAGATGCCACTAGACTTCTAGTTTATTCAGAAAAATAGCCAATCAAGAAGGTTAGAAGCAACAGCATGCTTTTGCTGTTAGACAAAATAACATAAAATAAATTAGTCTCCACTCTTGGAGTAACTGATGGTATCAGAAGTGAATTCTATGAGCAGAGGAGTCACTTTTTGCAATCCTACACACAGGAGCAAACTGCATGTAACACAAAAATGTATGTAACTTTCACCTGAAACAGGTTTTTAAGGAAAAGGGAAAGTGAGTAAAGAAGAGGGGGAGGGTGCACTTAACACTTTATCTGCCCGCCATTTCCTTGTGGGGTGAAAAGTGGAGGCACTCACTGCTTGAGCCCGGCTCGGCGGGAAGGGCGGGATATAATTCAAATTAAACATAAACATTCTATTATGAAGTAAAATAAGTTGAAAAACAGATTTTCATAGTGCATATATCATTTATCTTTATCATTACTACCAAATGAAATCTCATGAGTTAATATGTTTCCTATTAAATATGAACATATGAAGCTGCCTTATACTGAATCAGACCCTTGGTCCATTAAAGTCAGTATTGGCTTCTCAGACTGGCAGCGGCTCTCCAGGGTCTCAAGCTGAGGATTTTCATGCCTACTAAATAACGGAAGTAAAGTTGCCTGGTGTCCTCATTTACCTACCTCCAGCTTTGCCATCCTACTGTCAAGGACACTTTTGTCTGCTGTGGGGTGGCAATAAGATTCTAGCATCTGAATTGCATCTGTCATCCAATCATGAAGTTCTTTCAGACCATGAGAGAACTGCTGGTGCTCTGCTACAATCCTGTCCATTCTTGAGACCTTTTCCTTAAATTCAGATAGATGTTAATATTAACAATGGTTTAGATAATCCACTATTCCACTACAGTTTTTGGTGACATCTCAGAAGACTACATTCCAGGGAGATTTGGCAAAAGTCAACTGGATTGATTTTTCCTTCTATATCACTGATTGGGATATACTTATCAGTTGCAGCTTTGCATCTTGCAATGGAAACTTATGATTTGTACTCATGACAGAAATTATCAAATCTAGCGTGTGTCCGGCTTGGTGTGTGGGGGTTGTTATATATTGGGAGAGTCCCAGTGCAGCCATGGAAGACACTAGGTTCGCCACCCGACTAGAGGCCATGTCCTCAGCATGGACATTGAAGTCACCCAAGACTATAAGTCAAGGGTACTTCAAGGGCCAGCCTGCTACAGCCTCCATCAGGGACAGTAAGGCACTGGCCGGTGCATTAGGCAGACAGTACACCAGCCATACTGCCAAACTCTCCCCAACGTCAAGCCAACACACTCTATGCCAGTGATCTCTGGCGATGGGAGCACCCTGAAGGAGTAAGCCTCCCACATGAAAAAGGCCACTTCTTCCCCCCGCCCGCTAGTTCGCACTTTGTGAAGGACCGAGAACCCAGCTGGAGCAACTTGGGGGAGACAGTAGCTCTCTCAGGTCTCTGTCATGCGAGCCAGGTCCATATCCTGCCTAAGCAGGAAGTCTTGCAGGACTGAGATATTATTATTTATGGACCTGGCACTGCACAATACCAAGGATGGAGGCAAGTACTTCCACTTGGCCCCCATGTCTGCCATACTTGGGATGGGATGCAGACTGGAAGCGGAGCAAGCCCTCCTGTGTCTCAGTCTCCTTCCATTTCTGTTTTGTCTGCTCCCACCACTATACCTTCCCCTCCCCAGGAGCACTGGAATCCCCAGACCAGACATCTCCCTCGATGATTCTCACTGAGCCTCAGATCACCAATAGAAGACAATACTAATAATTACCAATTATCCTGCCCCTCCCTCCCACTCAATCCCACGCTCTATATCACATAATCTCCAAAAAACATTCCTACTGCTAATTTTCCATTTTTGCCAATTAATTTAAAACAATTAACTCAGAATCACCTCCCCCCACCCTCATCTACCCAATTAATTAGCAAAATTAATAACTATCTAAATCTATTGATCCCACTAGTTTTGCAATTAAATAATCAATTTATTTTAAAATCCTCTCCCTTCCTCAATTTGCAGAACTAACAATATTGAGCAGATAACAATTCCCTTGATTGGATCTAATAACCCAATCATCCCAATTTAGAGAAAAGTTAAATTTCTTATTGTTTAAAAATAGCAGCATTGGATTGAGATGGGTCCATAATAGAAGGCATCAGATGTTAAATAACAGGTAATTAAATAACTGAGGTAGATCTTAAAGTGCTAGTGCTACAGTAATTGTTTCAGTAGCAAATGGTCAGCGTTGGGTGTCTTGGAAAGCAAAGTATGTTAAAGTGCCTGAGCGTCTGATAGTATCTTAGTGCAGTCTAGAGTATCTTAAGAGTATCTTAAAGTGCTGGTGTAATTATCTTAAGATGTGAGTGTCTTAAGAAGCGCTAGCAGCGATTGCAAATAGTTCCAAGCCTCCAGTTGTCAAGTTTGTCTTGACAAGTCAGCAGCTTGCGTCTTTCAACTGTTGATGTCTGGTCGGCAGTTCAGAATGCACCACCCCAGCGAGTCCAAGGCCCAGAGACACCCACTCATATGTGGTGTGCCACAAGGGGTGGTTCTATCCCTGATGTTATTTAACATCTATATGAGCCCCCTTGCCCAGATTGTCAGGAGGTACAGGCTTGGGTGCCATCAATATGCAGATGACAGCCAGCTCTATCTATTGATGGGTGGCCAGTCCAACTCCGGCCCGGATAACTTAGACCTGGCATTACAAGCTGTGACATCCTGGCTCAGGCTGAGTCGACTGAAGCTGAATCCGACGGAGATCTCCATCTGCGGCGCAGTGGTCCAGAGAAGGAGATTCCCTTGCCAACCTTTGATGGGGTGCCGTTGATACTGGCCCCTAAGATCAGAAGCTTGGGAGTGCTCCTGGAGCCCTCTCTGACTATAGAGGCCCAGGTGGCAGCTACTGCCAAGTTTGCCTTTTTTATCTGCGGTGAGTACGGCAACTGGCCCCTTTCCTGGAGTAGTGCTACTTAGCAATGGTGATCCATGCCACAGTCACTTCGAGGATAGACTACTGTAATGGGGCTACCTTTGACTCTGATTCAGAAACTGCAGCTAGTGCAGAATGCTGCAGCGTGGTCGTTAATGGGGCTCCCTCGGTGGGAGCACATTCAACTGGTGCTGAAAGAGCTGAACTGGCTGCCTATTGTGTACTGGATATTCTTCAAAGTGTTGGTATTGACCTTTAAAGCCCTATATGGCCAAGGACCTGTCTTTCTAAGGGACTGCCTTTCCCCATATATACCCCAGAGAGCACTGCGTTCAGGAAGTCAACATCTGTTATCCATCCCCGGACCAAGGGAGGTCAGATTATGCTCTACACGGGCAAGAGCCTTCTCTGTGGCAGCCCCTAATTTATGGAACGCACTTCCAGAGGCCACGAGAGCCCTGCAGGATCTCTTCCAATTCCACAGGGCCTGCAAAACCGACATTTTCCGGCAGGCATACAGTAACTAATGCATGAGGAGTTGCCACTAGTATGTCACTGAGTACTATCATCCATCTATAAGACACCTAATGGACCACTACAGAGAATTAAGAACTATAATGAAGCTGGACTGCCTATGTAAGAAATTTTATAGCACCATTTTAAATTTTTAAATTTTAAATTGTTATATGATTGTTATATGTTTTTGATTTTATAATCATAAGGCATTGTTATTATTGTATTGTGACTGTGAGTCGCCCAGAGTTTGTATGGAGTGGGTGGCATACAAATGTAAGGTAAATAAATAAATAATATGTATTTCTGGGGTTTTTGCCTTGTTGCATCTACTCTGCAAGTACACAATGGGGATATGCTGCAGCTAGGCATGAGTACACATTTTTTAATAAGTGACAAAACCTTTCATGAATTACAAAATATACTGAATGTACAAGCAGATGCTAATGATGTAGCATCTGACATTTTAATAGTTACGTGTTAGAATATCACATTTAATGAACTAATTGATGACTAACCATAAAATTTGTCAACATTTGGGACTCCATGCTGTTACATTAGAAACACGTGCTTCTTTTGGATGATGCTCTTGATTCATCAGTGAATTCAAAAGCCTACAGTGTTTCTTCTCTACAACATTAAACTCAACAGGTAATAATATAGTCCCACTTTCCTCTAAAACTCTTACTATGGCTTTTTTTTTTTTTGGCCAAGGCAGGTCTTTATGACCATTATTGACATTTGTAAACACCACTATTAACACCACACCTTTGTTCATTCTTTCCATAAACTCATGGTACGCTTTTGATTAAAATGATTAAGACATTGTCCAAGAAACAGTTGCTTTTCTAGTGTCCCTAGGCATCTGACCTGGAATCCCAGTGTTATGTATGTGAACTAATATGGTTATCAATGGTGTTCCTTCCTGGGTCATTGGAGGCTGAAGGACTGAGCTTGGGGATTTGGGAACAATGGGCAGTAGCATCCAAATCCCTGCTGCCCTGCTCCAATCAGGGGCCCCCTGCTAGTTTGAATGATCCAATAACGTGCTTGTATGGGAACCCAGAGTTGTATATAGTTGTATATAGTTGGCCTCTTCAATGCACAGAACCCACTATATTATAGTGGCGACAAAGGTGGGATCCTGGAAGGTGAACCCAACAATTGGCACCACACCGGGCCTCGCTGCAGCTCAACGCACAACGCATCACCATCGCTGAGAATGGTCGCCAAGCCAGGACCTGAAAATGAGCAACACTCAAGCATCCAGCACCGCTGCTCCCCCAGCTCCCGTCCCCAACCTGGCTGCTGTGCCAGGGCCATATGGGTACATTTCAGAATTCGACCCCACTCACCCAGAGCGTTGGGAGAAATGGGAGAAAAGGCTGAACTACTCCATTCCGTACCACAAGATTACAGATGAATAGCAGCAGAAGTATCTCTTGCTTAGCATCTGTGGGGAGGACACGCTGGAGCTGGCCATTGTGGAGAAGCTGACCGAACACTTCTTGCTGCGGCCCACTCGCACAACCAGGCGCATCAAGTTCCAAATGGGAACACAAGGCTGGAGAGACCGTTGTGGCCTTCCTCACAGAACTCCACCGACTGGCCCATGAGTGTGCCTTCTCCAATCTCAAGGAGGCCCTGCTCGACCATTTCGTGATTGGCCTCCGGGATGAAAGGATGCAGGCAAAGCTGGTGATCAAAAAAACTCTTACCCTGACTGACGCCGTGAGTGAAGCCACCGGGTACGAAAAATCATATAAGGAGTGATGCACAACCGGGGCACACCAGGTCGCCAGAAGATCCAACCCAGATGACTCTGAGGACGATGCCCTCAAAACGAAACCAGGCTGCCCCGAAGCGCCCGGTTGCCACATGCAACCGAGACTGCATTGACTTATTTATTTATTCATTTATTTAACTGTGGAGAAGGTCACGAGCAATGCTCCTACAAGTACCAAGATGCTGTTTGCCACATGTGTGGGAAGATGCCATCTGGCGCGAGTTTGCCATTCGAAGCTGTCATGCTAGGCCCAGGGAAGCACAGCATGGCAGAAAAATAGCCACTGCCATGAGGTCGCTTTCATGGAGGACATTCAGGCACTCACCACAGTGGGGGATCAGGTATGCCAGCTCCCCATGCCTTCCTGTGATAAGTTTAAGGTGACCTTGTTAATAGAAGGCAAGCCCTGCAAAATGGAGGTAGACTCTGGGGCGGGCCAGATGGTCATCTCAGCCTGCACTTTTCAGAAGTTGTGCCTATTTGGGGGGGGGGGGGAAATCCCAGTTACATCCGTCCCTGCTCAAAGTCAGGGACTTCCAGAAATGAGAGGTCACTGTACTGCGGGTTGGGGTTGTCCACATGAAATACAGACAGTTCATGGGCAACCAACCCTTAATAGTTGTGGAAGGAGACCTGTGTAGTTTGCTGGGGCGGTCATAGTTTGAGGCCATGGGGATCCGGATAACGGGAATCCATCAAGCCCTCTCACAAAGAGACTTCCAGAATGTGTGTGAGGAATTTCCTGCCGTCTTTGATGGCATGCTGGGAACATACACTAGACCCCCGGAGACCTTGGAACTGAACCCCAGTGTGCAGCCCATAAGGCTGAAGGTATGGTGCGTGCCCCTGGCTCTTAGACCCAAAACTGAGGAGGAGCTATACTGCCTCAGTCTATTACAGCCGGTATTACAACCTGTATTACAGGTATTACAGCTGGTCGCTAACACGAAGTGGGAGACCCCTATAGTAGTTACCCTGGTAAAGCCTAATGGCAGCATCCACATTTGTGCAGACGACAAATGCACAATTAACAAGGCGCTGCAGGGCCATGCATATCCAGTTCCAGTGGTCAGTCACGTGATGCGGGAGCTAAAATTTTTGGAAAGCTGGATTTGGCTAAGGCTATCAGCAGCTCCCAGCCGACTCCGCCACCATGGAGGCCCAAATCATCATAACTCATTCTGGGTCAAACGCCTACAGTTCAGCATCCCCGGGGTCCAACTGCTCTTCGACGATGTGCTGATTGCCACAGCCACCGAAGAATAATTTGACTCCCACCTATGTGCAGTGCTGCAGCACTTTGATGAGGCGGGTCTGAAGGTGAAAAGGGAGAAGTGCGTGTTGGGGGTTTCCACCATCGACTTCCTGGTTTACATGGTGGATGCGAGTGGAATCCACCCGGCTCAGGTCAAAATTAGGGCTATTTATGATGCACCCGCCTCCCACCAACAAGCCTCCTAAATTTCTACCACGCCTTCCTTCCTCACAAGGTGGCAATCGTGGAGCCCCTGCATAGGCTTCTAGACAAAAGGGCTCTGTGGGTTTGGAGTTGCCAGCAAGCTGCGGCGTTTCAGACAGTTAGACATTTTGACTTCCAACAGCTTACTGGTGCACTTCAACAAGCGGCTGCCAGTCATTTTGGCCTGCGACACTTTCCCTTACGGAGTGGGTGTTGTCTTGGTCCACGTGTTATCGGATGGCTGTGAGGTCCTGGTAGCTTATTATTTGCAGATGCTACAAAAGCCGGAGTGCAATTATGCGCAAATAGATACAGAGGGCCTGGTCATTGTGGTGGGAGTAAAAAAAACTCCATGATTATTTGTATGGATGGCCCTTCATGATCCAGACTGACCACAAGCCCCTACTGGGTCTGTTTGCCCCCGACCACCAAACTCTGCAAATGCTCTCTCCGCAGGTTTCACGGTGGTCCATATTCCTCGCAGGGTACCAGTACCACCTGGGAAAGGCCATGGGCCACGCCCGAGTCACCTGCCACTGCCCTCGATGAACCCTGATCTGGCCCCTGCGCATCAGATCATGTCACTGGAGTGCCTTCTGGATCGCCCGTTACACGCCAAGGACATTGTCTGTTGTTCCACAAAGGACAAGCTCCTCTCCTGCATTTTGAATTAGGTGTGGAGGGGATGACCCACAAGCTGGGTGGGTTCGGAATTTGCTGCTTTTGTGTCCCACCAGGGATCTGCGCATGAAGGCGCTGGCCTGCAGTTACATATGGTAGCCAGGGATTGACGATGACATCGAGTCCTGGGTGGCCAGATGCCAACAGTCCCGTCCAACCCCACCTAGCGCCCCAGCCCATCAGTGGGAGTCCACACGCAACCCCTGGTGCCACCTGCACCTTGATTTTACAGGGCCATTCCAGAGGCAATTATTCTTCCTGATTGTGGACTCCTACTCGAAGCAGCTCGAGGTACTGCTGGTAGCATCCACCTCCTCATGGGCTGCTCTGTCTCCCCCTCTTGCACCCAGGTCTCGGTCACGCAAGCCAGGTCTACGTCATGCCGAAGCAGGAAATCTCTAAGAGTCTCGGTCTTATTATTTATAGACCTGGCGTTGCATAACACCAATGACGGGCGTGGGCAAATCCTCCTGGCTCTACTACCTGTCACCGTCGGGATGGGAAGTAGACTGGAAGGGGGCCGAGCCCTGTTTCGTCTCAGTCCCCTTCCCCCAGTCCTCTGTCCCCTCCCACCGCCATATCTTCCCCTCCCCAGGGGCACTGGAATCCCCTGGCCAGGCATCCACAGCTGGGCTCCAGTGTACTCTAAATTGTAGTAATATGTCCGTGCCCACCTAGCTGGTTGTCTGATTCAGAGCAACCCCAATCTACCCTCCGCCCTCAGTTCCCAATTGTCTGACTTGCTACAATTTAGTCAGTAGTTCCCAAGACCCTAATCCTCCTCTCTGACGATTAGTCCAATAATAACAGTTCTATAGCACATTAATGAAATAGCATCTCCCATACAATCCAAATTAAGTGCTAATATAAATAGATAAGATGAGTCGATCAATATGCATTTAAGTAAATAAATAAATAAATACATAATGTATGATAAATCCAATTACTAATCAATTCCTAGTCAATTAATATAAGTCTAATTAGTGGTCACTAAGCGATTGGGAACAGGCTAATAAATTAGGAAGGTAGGACAGGGCAATTGCCCTCACTACTAATTGCTGATGTTAAAGGTTAAAAGCTGGGTGCTAAGGTGTATAAAGTCTGCAGTCCGTCATAGTTCTTAAAGTGAAGGTGCAGTATTTAAATATTTAAAATATCCAAAATATTCAAATATTTAAAATGTTTAAAATGCCGGAACAGCTCTTAGATGTAAGCCTTACAATACAGGCTTTGGAATGCGAAGACGATATTACATATAGTTCTCAGTGAGGTTTTTCCAAGGCGGGGGGGGGTGGTGGTGGTTGCAGTTCCGTGCTTTGGTGCTTTGGGTGGCCAAGCCCCTTGTAGGGCTTCACAGTCGGAGGCTCCCAGCAGCTCTCAACTACAGGTCCAGGCGTGGGGCAAGGGTGACGATGAGGGTAAGGGCGGGAGCAGAGTGGGGTAGGAGTGGGGGGGAGAGGGGGCGGGCAGAACTGAGACCAGGGTGATCACCGAGGCCTGCGCCCCGGGATCAACCCACTCCTCCGTTCGCCATCCGCCCCAAAACTCCCCACCACTATTGAAAGTGGCCCGGCTGTTCCTCACACTCCACTCACCGCTTCCTCCCCCGTCTCGCCAACTCGCTCCACAGTCCAGTCCATCACTGGGTCGGCCTCTTTCAGGCATCGGGTCGCAGCCGCGCCCCGTCGCGGCGTCAGCCCAAGCAGCGGCAGTGTTCTCCCGCGGTGTTCAGCAAGGCCCCTCACGCCAGCCCACACAGCCCGCACAACGCTCTTCTCCCCGATGTCGGCTCAGCCCCCCCCCAGCCTCCTCCGCATTCCAGCTGGTCTGGCCTCCCGACCCCCAAATGCCGGCCACGGTCACGCCCAGTTCTAACCCGGCCGGCTCCACCTCAGTCGGAGCGATATCTTCGCTCCGGCAAATTCCGACGGTCGTCTCTTGCACCTCAGCTGACTGTAAGTTAGCACCCTGGTCCCAATCGTCCAACTTTCAGTGCTTAAGTTCTCTGTTGTTGTTAATCGGTATTATTATCGGTGTTATTGTTGGTATTGTTGTCAATCAGCGGGAGCCTAGCACGGGGCTTCTACCGCCGTCGCCATCTTAGTAAATACCAGAAGCAGTCCAGGCTTCCCGTGGGTTTGATACGGGGATTTGGTGTTTGCAGAGAACTTTTGGGAGGTCCCAGCCTGGATACCAGCCAGAGTCTCAAGGTTATTAGGCGCCGTCATGTACAAAGTCACCTGGGAGGGAAGGTTCACATAGACCAATTTCGGTCATGGGAGGCGCCGGGAGACAGGGACGACCTACCGGTTGCAACCGATCTGAACGCCCTCGAGCCTACTGAAGCCAAGGCCCCAGCTTCCTCTCCCCCAACAGCGCCAGAAGCCTCTGGGGAACCAGAGCTACTGTACATGCCTGAGACCTCCAAGGGCCTGGAACCACCAGCTGAAGTTCCAGCATCACCGGCCCCGCAGCTAGCCGCGTCGGAAGCCGCAACTAACCCACTGCCCACTCCAGTGCTCTGGTGGTTGACGCGAGAGCATCACAAGCCTGCCTATCTATAGGACTATCTTTGCTAAGGCTTGCGAACTAGGCGGGGAGGGATGTTATGTATGTGAACTAATACGGTTATCAATGGTGTTCCTGCCTGGCTCATTGGAGCCTGAAGGACTGACTTGGGAACAACGGGCAGTAGGATCCAAATCCCTGCTGCCCTGCTCAATAAGGGCCCCCCGATAGTTTGAATGATCCAATAATATGCTTGCATGGGAACCCAGAGTTGAATATAGTTGGCCCTGTGGGCCCCGTTCTCCAGTCTTTGTAGAACAGCTACCCACCATGCTGTATCTAATAAAGAGCTGTTTATCAGTTCATCCTCGCCACTTCAATGCATAGAACCCACTATATTATATGCAGCATTACACTATATATTCAGCTAGAAGTATGAATATTTTTGCAAATATTCTAGCTAATAATTTTTTTTGGTCTTTGCTTCTATTAACATCCATACTTTTACAACCTAAGAGGATAGAACTCCATACACAAACAGAATTGCAATCTTTCATAAAGTGGTCATTCATTCACTTTCCCCCTTTGTTAGCAGCTTAAAAGCACACAGAGGTGGGTGCATTACCTTTGTTACATTGCTCAGAGCAAGATATTGAGAAGACAACTGAGATACTCTGTGTATGAGGTTTTTGCTGGCAGCTTGTTCTTCCCAAAGCTGCTGAGCTTTTTCTTTAAGCATGATGAGCTGAGGCTCATGACACCTTATTTCCTCAAGGACAGACTGTAAAGCATAAGCAATTTTCTGTTACGTGAGGATGCAAGCAATAAAGAAGGCAAGCAGCAATGAAATCAAAAGAATAGCCAAACAGAAAAGTTCAGTTAATGGACTTCAACACAGCAGACCTTCCAGATGATCAGTTCATAGTGTGGTAAATGTGTGATTGTCACTCATTTGTTTAGAGAGGGGATTCAGCCATCTTTCCTATAGGGACAGCGCTTCTTAAGGGGCATCACATTTTCCAAATCTGTGGGAAAATCCAATCATTCTTTTTCCACCTTTACACTATAATCTCTGTTATACAGTTTGCAAAAAAAATGTGATAGTGTTATTGACATAGGCTTGCCAATCCCCATGTCCCAGTGGGGGTTCTTCCACTTTCCCAGGCTCCTTCCCGCCCCCAGTCAGCTGGCTAATGGGGGGAAGTCCCATCCCCAAAGCCACCATGTGATTTTCCACCTCCGGAAGCTTCAGTCTCCGATTGGAAAGGCTTCCTCTTTGGGATGGTGTGTCTGTGTTACTTTGAAGAAGTTGGCAGCAACTCGTGATTAGAGATGCCAATCCGTCGCTTAAGAGTCGCCAGAAATGGCGGGGGTGGGGAAGAGGGAAGGAAATGTCTGCTGGGCACTTCATTATTCCCTGCGTGGAGATCGATTCTCATAGGGTACAATGGGGAATTGATCTGGAGGTGTCAGGGGCTCTGGCGGGGGCTGTTTTTTGAGGTAGAGGCACCAAATTTTCAGTATAGTATCTACTGCCTCTCCCCAAAATACCTCCCAAGTTTCAAAATGATTGGATCAGGGGGTTCAATTCTATGAGCCCCAAAATAAGGTGCCCCTATCCTTCATTATTTCCTATGAAAGGAAGGCATTTTAAAAGGAGTGCTGTCCCTTTAAATGTGATGGTCAGAACTCCCTTGGAGTTCAATTATGCTTGTCACACCCTTACTCCTGGCTCCACCCCAATGTCTCCTGGCTCCGCCCCCAGATATTTCTTGAATTGGACTTGGCAACCCTATATTGACATCTATGAGATAGTGTGTTACTGTGGACACAGAAACTTCTGCCTGCATCTTCCCCTTCATGCTGCATCCTCAAATGCCATTTTGGGGCTCATTTTGGGCCGCAGAAGGAGGGAGCTGCAAAAATCATGCTCCATGGGCAAAAGTCCTTGTACCTGAGGAAATGTGCTGTTGGATCCACTTGTGTCTATGAAATCACAACTGATTAAAAACATCCTCTTCCCACTCATTTGCTAAATGTTCCACTTATTACTAATGCTTTAGTGACTAACAGCACATCTTAAACAGGCCCATCAGAAGTCTCAGTTCTATTCAATAGGGCTTACTCCCTTGAAAGTGTCCTTGGGACGGAACTGTAAGTCCAAGATGCACAAACCTTAGTGTGGAAGCAGTCATGTAGCTGTTGTTTTTGTTGTAGAACAACATCCCGGCAACCATCTTCCTCCACATTTACACAGTTTTTAGTTGAGAGACAAACAGTCCCCTCTCCAATCTCATATACATTCCCAGTGAAAGGCTGAACTGGACATTGTGCTACTGCCTTTCAACGGGGATTTTGCCAAACAAAGAATAAAATTCTACCTGGTTATGCTTTGAATTGATCATCTGAATATCCAGTGCATGATATAAGGAAATGACTCAAAGGTCTCAGAGGACTAGAGCTTTAGAAGTATAAAAATATATATCTATGATAATAACCTGTAGTTTCTGCTGTTCTCTTTTTTTGGCTGGGAGATCATGCAAGCGATTATTACTTTCTTGCACCATTTTCCTGGTTTCAGTTAGCCAGTCCTGAAAAGGATCGGCACTGGCTTCAAAGTCCTTCATCTGAGTCTCCAAGTTCTAGAAAACACATAAAAAACACATACTGTTTGGTTTACATTACTGCAACAATGTTTAACAGAAAACAGAGAAATAGTGTGGAGTATAAACACTATTTTGTCACTACTGATGATAGTGGGTTGAATTCAATCATGTATTTATAAGTATATCCTGTCTATATTAGTTGCCCACAAACATACATATTAAAGCCTTGGTTCATACAAGGAACAGTAACATAATATATTAGGACTAACTGAAAATCATGACAATGTAAGCTAACATTCAAGTTTCATATTCTCTTTTGGATTTGATGCGAAAAGAGAGTGAGAAGGAGAGAGAGAAAATAGGGATGGGACAGATGTTGCTAGTAATGGGCACAATAGCTACCCAGTTTGCAATATGTTGAAGTCTTATCTGTCATAAAAATTCAGGAAGCCCTTAACAGTATTAGATGGTACAAGAAAAGCTCATTGTTTGCACAAATATACTGGGACAAAGAAACAAGAGTCATTCTCCTTTTGAAAATATAAAACTGATGCTGACATTTACATTTATCTCTGCCACTAACCAGAACTTATATGCCCCTTGTGAGTAAATTAGTTTTTACCCAAACTAGGCTTTTCAACAAAATAAAAAAAATATTTTTTTTTCTTGTGTTTTTATAAAACTAGTATAGTGTAGTGGTTAAGCTGCCAGAGTAAGACCTGGAAAAGTCAGATTGTAAGTCCTGCTTGATTGGGAAGGCTATTGGGTAACCTTGAGCCGGTCCCATGCTCTCAACCTAACCTACCGTATGGGGCTGTTGTAGGGATAAAATGGAGAAGGCTAGTATTATGTAGTGCAGCAATAGCAAACATAGAACTTCCTTTAACTTTAACAGTTTATTTTCAACACCACTGAGAAATCCAGAGCTAACAACTTGGCTTGAAGGGAATATTACACCAATACTTCACACTTTACTGATTCCTGTTCACCTAGGCATAGAACTGCCCTGGCCATGTTTTGAATATGTGATGTAGGCTCATTATCCTGGCTATTTCCTCCCTATTCTTCCACAAAACCTGCTGACACTGAGACCTTACAGAGATTGTAGACTGCAAAGAAAACAATGTTCACAAATAATGTTATATTAAATACAATCAAGCCCTACATATGGTGAAATAGCAAGGAAAATGTTTCTATTTAACCCTCCTATTTTCTGCTTGATTTCATACCTTCAAAACTAATTCCTTCTGGTGCAGGGTGGAGATAAATTTTTTCCAGTTCTCTTTAGCTGTAGAAACTTTAGTTTGAATAGATTTAACATTTTCTTTATTCAGAATAGAACTTAACAGCTCTCCTTTGGACATCACCATGTTTAATTTATGCTGGCCATTTTCAGTTTCAGACAAGAATTCCTAACCCAAAAGAAAACACATCCCAATAGTCACAAAGCAGCAGGAAACAAATACAATGCTTTATCTAGTTTTAAAAGACACCAGGTTGGCTGCCTATTCCCCCATTTTATTCATGGGAAGATTAAATCAGTACTCTGAGCTACCTTCTCTGCTCATGAAAACAGCAATCAATTGAAGTGTAGAGGTTACTACAAAGGATGGGCATGGAACACTAAAATGGTGGTTTGTATTGGTTCATGTAATCACCTGAACCAGAGGTTCATTTTGTTTATTAATCTGTCTGGTTTCCTGAACCAGTTCATGGTTCATTTGGTTTAAGGGGTGTAAAACTCACTGGGAGTCTTCAGCAGGCTCTCCTCCACCTGTCCTCCAGGTTTGGTGAAGACTGGATTTGGAATGTCTGAGTTATAGCCTGCTAAAACATGCGCCCTCAGGAAAGCTCAGCTTCAGCTCTCATCAACAACTAACTATTATCTCTTCATGCTGCAGAACGAGAGCTCCATGATTGGATCCTGGAGCTGCTAATCAAGCTATGGACAACTGCTAAGGGTGTTTCTAGGGTTCCTGGAAGTCCAACCCCAGAGTTGTCTAGATTGCATTGGCACCAGAATGTCTGGAAAAACAAACTAAAAATGAAGCTAACAAACTGCTAATCAAAATACCAGGTTTGTTTTCCAGTTCAGAAAAGTTGTGATCAAGCAAACCAGTTCAGAACAAACCACGAATTGGCCCATTTTGAGCACGAATTGCAATTAGTGGTTCAAGTTCATGCCCATGCCTAATTACTGCACTAAACCAGAAACATATAACAAATATTCTAATAAAACAATAACAAAGGACTTAAAAGTGTGAAAGGCTGAACGACATTATGTTCTAAGGCAAAGGTCTAGCTTCCATCAAAACACCCATCTTCTTAAAAGGAAGAAACCCTATGATCTTCCTTTTCATAGGTTTATTACAAATAAAAGACAAACATCTAGGTTTCTTGAAAACAAAGGACAGATAGAGGTTTGTGTAATATGAATCAACTCCCCACTAGCCTTGCTGCGGTCTCGCTCTCCTTTTCTTCACCGTGCTTCTGCTGCGAAGCTGTGACTTGCCCCACCTCTTTCCCAAGTTCTCTCCACAGCTTCAAAATCCGGTTTTCAGAGAATCCTACAGCTGTGGAGAGAACTTAGGAAAGAGGCAGGGTAAGCTGCAGCTTCGCAACAGCATGTGCAAAATCAGGCAGAAGCACCACGGGAAAAAGGAGAGCAAGACCGCAGCTAGGCTAGTGAGGAATCAGCCTTAGTCCCATTTCAAACCCTTCATTACCTCAAGAGTCCTGGCATACATTATAGTAGATGTGAACCTTCAGTAGACTTTTACATGCTGTTAAAAACTCTTTGCTGAGAACCACACAGTGGGATATGGTTTCAGTTTCAAATTTTAAGTACAACTGTAACACAGAAAGTTGTTCAAGCAAAAGAAAAGGTATGTAGTATCTTACATGTATTTTCAAAGTGCTTAGTTACACGGCCAGAGTTACCTGTATTTTCTGCAGGTTGGCTGCAGCTTCGTTGACACTTTGAGGCACATCAAAACATTTGGCAGTAATGATTTTTGAACTGACCAGCCATTGTTGGAAATCCCTGAAAACTGTTCGGAATCTCTGCTGTAAGGCTTGCTCTTTACTCTGGCAACCTTTCGAAGCTTGCAGACAAAGACTTTGGAGTGCCATGCCAATTGAATGATAACATGGATTGAAATTATGTTAGAATTAGTGAAGCATTCCCCCCTCAATGGGATACACAATTTAACAAAACTATGTTCATATAACAAAACCATATAATGTTGTCATTGGTTGCATTAGAATATAAGGAAATATAAGGAAAGTATCTCTACTGAATTCAGGCTGTTACTGAAACAAGGGGGTAACTTAGATCTTGGTACTGTTTGAGGTTTCTAAATTATTTTTTGTTATGCAATAGATCCCAATCTATCTTCATGAGGGGTAGCTAAGAGCATGGCAGCAGGAGCTACGTGCTTTTATTTGGAATTGCAAAAGACACAGGCTTAGTTTCTCCACATTAACAGTGCCAGTGGAAGATGGGGGTTTAGCTGTCCCAGTTTTAGGGCAATATTATGATGCCGTAATTTTGGGGAATATTATTAAACAATACTGAGGTGCTTATCAGGCAGAGTGGAAGCTATTTGAGGAATCTGCTCTTCCAGTTCCATTTCAGATGGCTTTATCATTGCCCTGCGAAAGATCAAGCACCCATTTTTACAAGCCACTTTTAGGGTCTGGTTTTGCTACAAGAAATATCTTTCCCCTGGCACTTCTCCACTTACAACGTTTCTGGGTCAGACGTGGTTTCAACCTGGTCTCCACAATAAAGCTTTCTCAAAATGGAGGGACAGCAAGCTAACTAGATTTATTGATATTTGCTCTGAGGGTCATTTAAGGGAAAAGTTGTCATTGGAAAAGGAGCACATGGTACATCTTCCATGGTTTGAATACTTGCAGCTGCAATGTTGGCTATCAAAGTTTCCTATCCATGCAGCTCTTAGCTCTTTTGAAAAGTTGCTTCTTAGTGATGCCCAATCTGTAAAGGGAATTATTTCTAAAATGTATATACTGATCAGATTACGGCAGTCCACAGAAAGAGCTACCCTACCAAAAAGCATGGCAGAGAGATTTTGGAATTTCCCTCTCCCATGAAATCTGGAGGGAAATCTGATCCTCTTCTCTCTTTTTAACTAACTCTTTAAACATCGCTGGTACCTAACACTTGCCAATTATCACATTCAGCTAAAGGCATTTTTACTTCATTGTGTTGGAATGGATCTGGAGAAAGAGGGGTTTATTTTCATATGGGGTGGACATGCCCATAAATCTCCCTTTTTTGGTCTCAGGTCATCACTGACATTTATTTTATTACAGGTGTCCAGATCCCACAATCCCCTAAAATTTGCTTTCTCAATGTCTGGGAGGACTAAGATATCTGAGCAGAAGAAGGAGTTGATATCCTTGCTGCTCACTTCAGCAAAGTTTGCAATAACAACAAATTGGAGGTTAAATTCGCCTCCCTCGTTGTCTGGCTGAGTAAGTGCTGGGAATATTTTATCTTGGATATAATTCCTCACAATCTGGGTGGTAGGATGACACCAGGTCACAGGAATACCCTTCTTCTTAAGTGGTCCCCTTTTCTAGATTATTTTGCTTGGACAGGGTGCGTCTAATTCTAGTTTATTGGTATGGCATTAATAAGTACTAATTATTTTTATATCTTATATAACATGCAACGATCTATTTGTAAACTGTCAATTTTGGCTTTGTATATTTGTTATCTTGTATATTATTTCTGAAATAAAATTATTCTGAACTAAAAAAAGATTCTAAAAGGAAAAGAACAACAATTTCACGTTGAATTCACACAAACGCATATCCATAGTACTTATTATATACAATGGAAACTTACCTGTTGTATTCCTTAATTAACTGTGATACCTTTTCAGAATAGGTACTCAAATCTTTGGAAAATTTGCAGAGATCATTTAATCGAATCTTGATATCATCACTCATAGGTTCAGCTTTTGTTAGGACATCAAGCATTTCCTAATTGAAAGAAAGTAACCTTAAAATATAATATTATTCTGCCTATAGTTCTTCAGAAGTATTACAGTGTGTGTGATACTCTGTTCTCTTGATAGCATTCTCTTGGGCTGGACCCTACACAGAGGCTTCTCAATCTTACATTTCCTGCTGGGCTTACTGAAATCTTTCTTCAATAATTGGTGGAGGTTCTTCCTCTTACAGCTTGCATTAGCGGATAAGGGAGAAAGTAGTGATTTTACTTTGCAGAGGTTAAAATGGGTATACATATGTCTATAAGGAGCCATGAATACTATTTATATGACGCCTGTTCAGAGATGTGCTTGGGTGCCTCATAAAACAAAATAAGGTAAAATAATTAAAGTTAACAACCATTAAAAATACAGCCAATAAAAACCAAAGGAACAAAACACTGGACAGCCATATCAGTGGTCCCCAATCTTTGTGGCACCGGGGACTTGCACCAGGGCCGGCTTGCCCACCATGGCCCCAGGGCCAGCAGGGTGGGGGCACCAAATTTAGCCCTGCCACCCACAGTCATGCAGCCTCCCTGCCCCCCACCGCTGTGCAGCCTCGCCCTCCTGCCCCCCCCCCAGTCATGCTTCCTTGCCGCCCCGTGTCACCTCGCAGCGCCTCCTCCTCCCTCCGTTTTTACAATTTTAAGGTCAGAGAAGGGGCAGTGAAGCCTTCCTCGGCTCTTTAAGGGCCAACTCCCCCCCCTGCCGATCGGCATAGAAAACCTCCGCAGCAGCGATGGGCGACCTGCTGAAGAAACACTGCTGCCTTTGTCTCCTCCCCACTTCTTTATCAGGCCCAGGAAGGAAGTGGAGAGGAGGCAAGGGTGGCGCCGCTTCTTCATTGGGTTGCTGGCCGCTGCTGCGGAAGGTCGTCCTGCGGAAGGTCGTCCCTTAAAGAGCCGGGGAAGGCGGCGCTTCACCAACCCTTCCCCAGTCTTAAAAATTGTAGAAATGGAGGGTGGAGGAGGCACCGTGAGGGAGGCAGGGCGGCGAGGTTCCACAATGCCACTGGGGGGGCAGGGTAGCCAGGCTTTGCATCCTGGTTGCTAACAGGCCACGGACCGGTACTGGTTCATGGCCCGGGGGTTGGGGAACCCTGGCCTAAATGATCCTTGTAACAGCCTTCATGCTAGTAGTACACTGGAAAAAAAAATTTAAAAGATCAAACTTCTAGGAAAAAATAAATGTTTTGTCCTGATGCCAAAAAGACAGTAGGGTTGGCACCAGGCAAACCTCAAAGGGGAACGCATTCTACAGGCAACATGCCACCATTCCTCAGGGCTATGGAGAGCTGGGTTTGTGAGGAGGATCAACTGGTGGGCTGGCCAGAATGAATGAGGTAGTCCTTCCAGTGATTTTGGATAAAGGAGGATGGGGATGTGATGTTTTGTCCCAGAAAACACTACTTCATAAGAGATGTTGTTGCTTATTGCATTGTACCTAGGGTTGCCAAGTCCAATTCCAGAAATATCTGGGGACTTTGGGGATGGAGCCAGGAGACTTTGGGGGTGGAGCCAGGAGACACTGGGGTGGAGCTAGGGGAAGGGGGGGAAATGGCACCAAGGAACGTGGTGAGCCGCCCCATCTCGGAGCGGGTGATGCCGCTGCGCGGCTGCCGCCTCTTCTCCGCTCACTGTAGCTGCTCCTTCGAGATGGGCTCAGGCTGAGCCCATCTTGGAGGAGCAGCTACGGTGAAGCAGAGAAAAGGCGGCATCAGAGCAGCGGCATCGTCCGCTCCGCCTCTGAGGTAAAATCAGAGAAGGGGAGGGTGGAGGCAGGCCAGGAGCATGGCGAGCCGCGAGTCCGGGTCCTAGAAGGACCCAGATTCGCGGCTCGCCATGCTCCTGGCCTGCCTCCACCCTCCCCTTCTCTGATTTTACCTCAGAGGCGGAGCGGGCGACGCCGCTGAGCTGCTGCTGTGTTTTTGGGGAGCGGGGGAAGAGGCTGGAAATCCTGGGGTCCCCCACCAGGGTGGGAGGGTTGGGAAGCCTAATTGTACCTGATGGCAGGCTAAATGGGAACACTTTAGTTCTAGACTCCTATTTAATCTATGAGTAAATTCTGAGAAATAATACATGTAATACACATTTTGCACTGTCTGTTCTATATCATGCAGAATTTCACAATGCTTCCACTAACTTCGGGTGAAATCAGCACAAGAATCCTGCAAAATCTGCAGAACTTCCTCACTGCCCTATCCTCAGCAGCCACTTCTATCCCAAGGGAAGTTATTCAGGGCTGTAGCCAGGATTTAAAGTTTGGTGGGGCCAGAGACACAAAGTTTTGTTTGGGGAAGGGACTGCCAATAGCCCTCTCAAAAAAATAAACCAACACAGCTTCCAAGCGTTTAAACCTTTTAAGCACCTACTCCTCTCTGCTGCTCTCTGGGGCAATTGTGGGCTTCTCCGCTACTAGCCACCCTGACAGGAGGGAAGTGGCCCTTGAGCAGGGGGATAGCAGCTCCTTCCCCCACCCTGCCTCTGGCTGTGGTACAGGGCATCGGGGAAGCCGGACTGTGGCTCCAGAAAGGACCAGCCAGCTGGCTGGTATGCGGCAACTGAGGAAAGCTGGGCAACACCTCATGAGGGAGGGAGGAAGGGAGCAAGCTTTTGGTGAGAGATTTCAGGATACAACTCATACCTAAACGTATTACAACTATTTTGAGTCTCCTGGGCCCCAAATTTGAAGAAGTATACAACTACTCAACTATTGGTTTTGTTCCTTTACATTAATTCTGACAAAGGCTGAGATTTTTTCAAGAAATTCCTAACCCAAGGTCTGTAGCAGATATTTGCTGCTTATATCCACTGAGACAAAGTAATTTCTCCCAAACAGAACAAAAATAACTTTGTGAATGAATTTTTCTTGTTTAAGATAGTCCCGGCTGTGATTATCTTGGAAAACAAAGGAAATTATTAAACAAAAGCTTCAGAGTCTGCTCAGAGGCCTCAAGCACTATATTCCAAAGACTGAAAAGTTTAATGCAATCATGTGTGCACACAGGAGGCCATGAAGTCATTCCCACACAGTGACTGGCTTCCTACTTATTAAACATGAAGTATTGTCAATTCTTTTAATTTTTTTTAATCCTCTGTTAAAAGTAAATTCTGAAAGTTCCAGCTTACCAAGGGCAGTATGTTACATTCCCTTGTTTGCAACCAACTAGTCTCTTTCTGACTTTAATAATTTAAAAAGGGAGGAAGCAAAAAAAAAATACCAAAACACAAACAGAACTTGTTTACCTTTTCTTGGTGCCAGCACGCCACTATTTCTTTGTCTGTGTGCTTACTATCCAGCGGGGTCAGTCTTTCGGACCAGGTTGCAAGAAGACTGCTGAAAACCTGCAGGGCCTCTTCCAACTGAGAAGCCTGAGTAGTAAATTCCTGTTCTGACAAGGCCATTTGGCTAACCAGCTCCTCCAAGCCATTCTGCGTTTGGTATACACTCTCTTCCCACTGCTTCCATTCAGATTGGAGGGCCTGCATTTCAGAGTCTATGTGTTTGCACCCCTTAACTGTTGTGTTCCTTTTCACCGTAGGAGCCAGTGTCTGAACTCTGCTTAGGCGGCTCTCACCAGTTTGTCTGGAATCTATCAGCTCCTGCAACGGAACATTGCCATGGTAACTGAAAGCACTGTGATTCACTTCAGCTGGATAATGGCACACTTCCTACAAACATTGGACAGCATTCTCCAGAGCATTTACAGTAACTGCCAACTGAATGACCAGCAGTTTCATCAAAAAATATTATCTGAACATTGGTTTCATGCTAAATTTAAGTAGAATGTTAAAATAAATATACAGACAAAAACATTATGCAAAAAATTGAAATAATACTGGAAAGTTACAGAGAATTTAACTTAATAATAGTGGGGATTTAATTTAATAATAGTGGGAAGTTACAGAGAATTACAGAGAATGTGCTGGTTTTTTTTTTCAGAAAGTGAAAAAACAGCACATTTTTAAAAATGCAAATAAGTTAGATTTGATCAGACTTTCCAGGGCATGTGGACTCATGGAAAGTATCAGCTTATTGATATGAAGTCAGCAATGCGCAACATAGAAATGCTACTCTGCAACCCTGTCTCATATTTCCTGTGGGAAGAAGCATTTTACCAGGCATCTTGTTTTGGGTATGATAAGGGCTGTGGCTGGTTGGTTGCATCACAGCTTGCTGAAACTGAATCCACCAAAGGCAGAAGTCCTGTGTCTGGGTTATGGGAGGGCAGTAGTTGGGTTCAGGCTCCCATCCTTGGATGGTACCCAACTGGTGCCATCGGCAGAGTACTCCTGGATGCCTCTCTATCTATGGAGGCTCAAGTTGTCGCCACTGCAAAAGCCGTCTTTTTCAATCTGAGTCGAACTTGGCAGATGG
This sequence comes from Heteronotia binoei, assembly GCF_032191835.1. Lineage (NCBI taxonomy): Eukaryota > Metazoa > Chordata > Lepidosauria > Squamata > Gekkonidae > Heteronotia > Heteronotia binoei. Next base: position 134,150,267 of record NC_083223.1, read on the forward strand.
TCCATTATCTTACTTCCCATGATCTGGCCACAGTGATTCATGCAATGGTCATTTCCAGATTAGACTACTGAAACTCCATGTTAAATAACAATGTGGAGAGAAGTACCCCCTGAGGGACCCCACACACTAGGGGGTATCAAGAGGACATATTTTTTCCCAGTGCCACCATCTGTCCCTGACCATGGAGAAATGAGGTAAGCTGCCATCATCATCATCAACCATCACCACCCTCATCATCACCACCACCACCATTTTTTTTTTGCTTAATCACCGCATTCTGGGCAATGTACATCAGATAAAACAATACAAAAGTTCAAATAACATACCAGTTCAGGTTAAAACAATAAAATAAAATAAAAAACCCTGATGGTGTCCTGCTAATTGAGTTCTCCTTCCAGACTATCACAACATTTTTTTTGGGGGGGGGGGAGTGCTTCTGGAGATGGAAAAATTTCTGGAGGGGGGAAACATTCCGAGGAGCCACCCCATGAACTCCCACATGTGAGGCAGTAGGTAAAAAAATCATAATCAAAACATGTGGAATGCTGCTGTTATATCTAATAACAGTAGCAGCATTGACCTGCTTCAATTCAGCTGCCAACATTCACAAGGAATTATGAAGTGGCAAACTGCCAGGGGCACACATAATTCTTAGAACCATAGAGTTGGAAGGGACCTCTAGGGTCATCTAGTCCAATCCCCTGCACAATGCAGGAAACTCACAAACACCTCCCCCTAAATTCACAGGATCTTCATCGCTGTCAGATGGCCATCTAGCCTCTGTTTAAAAACCTCCAAGGAAGGAGAGCCCACCACCTCCTGAGAAAGCTTGTTCCACTGAGGAATCGCTCTAACGGTCAGGAAGTTCTTCATAATGTTGAGCCGGAAACTCTTTTGATTTAATTTCAACCCATTGGTTATGGTCCTACCTTCCGGGGCCACAGAAAATAATTCCACACCATCCTCTACATGACAGCCCTTCAAGTATTTGAAGATGGTGGTCATATCACCTCTCAGCTGTCTCCTCTCCAGGCTAAACATCCCCAGCTCCTTCAACCTTTCCTCATAGGACTTGGTCTCCAGACCCCTCACCATCTTTGTCATTTGTCTATATCCTCCTTAAAATGTGGTGCCCAAAACTGAACACAATACTCCAGGTGAGGTCTTACCAGAACAGAGTAAAGCGATACCATCACATCACGTGATCTGGACACTATACTTCTGTTGATACAGCCAAAATTGCATTTGCCTTTTTAGCCACAACATCACACTGTTGACTCATGTTCTGCGTATGATCCGCTAAGACCCCTAGATCCTTTTCGCACATACTACTGCTAAGACAAGTCTCCCCCATCCTATAACCATGCATTGGATTTTTCCTACCTAAATGCAGAATTTTACATTTATTCCTGTTCAAATTCATTTTATTGTTTTTAGCCCAGTTTTCCAGCCTGTCAAGGTCATCCTGTATCCTGTTTCTATCTTCTTCTGTGTTTGCAACCCCTCCCAATTTAGTATCATCTGCAAATTTAATAAGCATTCCCTCTATTCCTTCATCCAAATCACTGATAAAGATGTTGAACGAAACAGGTCCCAGGACAGATCCTTGAGGCACTCCACTTGTCACTCCTCTCCAAGAGGATGAGGAACCATTCACAAGCACTCTTTGGGTGCGATCTGTCAACCAGTTACAGATCCACCTAATGGTAACAGGATCCAAACCACATTTTACCAACTTGTCAACAAAGATAGTATGTGGAACCTTATAAAAAGCCTTACTGAAATCAAGATAAACTATGTCTACAGCATTCCCCCAATCCAGCTAGGTAGTCACTTTCTCAAAAAAAGAGATCAGGTTAGTCTGACATGACTTGTTCTTGTTCTTAGTAATCACAGCCATTCTTTCTAAATGTTCCAGGACCAACTGTTTGATGATTTGTTCTAAAACTTTTCCAGATATAGACGTCAAGCTGACGGGTCAGTAGTTACCCGGATCCTCTTTTTTCCCCTTCTTGAAGATGGGGACAACATTTCCCTGCCTCCAATCTTCTGGCACCTCTCCTGTTCTCCAAGAAGTCTCAAAAATAATAGCCAGAGGCTCAGAAATTAGTACATCCGCAAGCTCTTTTAGAACCCTTGGATGCAATTCATCTGGCCCTGAGGACTTAGTTTCATTTAAAGGAACTAGGTGTTCATGTACTACCCCTACCCTGATCCTAGGTTGGAATTTCATACCCTCCTTATATGTTCTGTTTTTGCCATGTTGAGCACCGTTTTCCTCAGAAGAGAAGACTGAGGAAAAGTAGGAATTGAGCAGTTCTGCCCTCTCTTCATTACCTGTTACAATTTAACTTTCTTGCCCTCGCAATGGGCCTACCATGTCCTTGCTCTTTTTCTTACTCTGAACATAAGAAAAGAACCCTTTTTGTTGTGTTTAGCATCTTTGGCCAGCCTAAGGTCATACTGAGTTTTAGCTTTCCTAACTTTTTCTCTACAAGCACTGGTGATTTGTTTATATTCATCCTTGGTTATAAAGCCCTCCTTCCAATTCCTAAAGGAGTCCTTTTTATTTCTCGTCTTTAGAGAGCTGTTTATGGAGCCACTTCGGCTTCTTTAGGCTTTTCCCATTTTTCCTTCTCATAGGAATCGTCTGTGATTGCGCTTTCAGTATTTTGCTTTTAAGAAACTCCCACCCCTCCTGAATCCCCTTCTTCCTAAGTATTTCTGACCATGGGATTTTACCCAACATAGTTCTAAGTTTATCAAAGTTTGCCTTTCTGAAGTCCAATCTATAAGTCTGACTACGTATAGCTTTTCCCTTCCCAAAGACTGTAAATTCCAAAATCATATGGTCACTACTGCCCAGGGTGCCCACTATTTCCACTTCTTCAATCAATTCTTCCTTGTTGGTGAGAATCAAACCCAAGATAGCAGATCCCCTTGTTTCCTTCTTCACTTTTTGGAAAAGCAAATTGCCAGCAAGACATCTATTTGAATTTTCATTTTTAGCAGAGTTGGACTTCCAACAGACGTCCGTGTAACTGAAATCTCCTATGATCACTGTATCCCTCCTCTTGAAGAACTTTGCAATCTGCTTAGAAGCATCTCATCCAAGTCCTCTGCCTGCCTTGTTGGTCTACAGCAGACCCGCACAATAATATCACTGTTTTTTTCCTTACTCCTTTTATTTTTACCTAGAGACTCTCAACTGAGCTACCATGCTCAGATTCACATATTTCCTCACAAGGGTATACCTCCTTCACATATACCGCTACGCCTCCGCCCTTTCTCATTTGCCTGTTCCTTTTAAATAAGTTGTACCACTGAATCTTAATATTCCAGTTGTGAGTGTCATCCCACCACGTTTCAGTAAGGCCTATTATATCACAGTCTCCTTCCTTTATTAGGACTTCCAGTTCCTCCTGTTTGTTTCCCATACTCTGTGCATTAGTGTAGAGACATCGGAATCCACGTTTTATGCATCCCGAGGGTTTAGTTTCCGTATAAGCCTACAAGTTAACATTACCTAGCATATGCGCCACTCTTTGCAAATCTTTAATGTTCTTATCCCCAGTTTCTGGCATCATACGAGGCTTTGAATTATTATCTTGCTCCCCCATACAATTTAGTTTAAAGCCCTCCTTATTAGGTTAGCAAGGCTGTTACCAAAACCCCTTTTTCCTACTGCCTGTAAGGGGCAAACCATCTCCTGATAAAAGACCACCATCTCAAAAGCTTATGCCATGGTCCAGAAACCTGCATCTTTCCTGATGACACCATCAATGTAGCCATTCATTTATTTGAAGTATTCTTCTTTCTCGTCCTAAGCCATGGCCTTCAACAGGAAGCATTGACGAGAACACAACCTGTGCGCCCAGCTCCTTCACCTTCTTACCCAGAGCAACATACTCTTTTCTAATACGTTCAGGTCTATGATGGGCAGTATCATTCGTTCCCACGTGGATCAGCAAGAAAGGATAGTAATCCATGGGCTTGATAAGTCTTCCAATCCTTTCTGTCACAAGCTGGATGCATGCATCCAGCAGACAGCAGGCCTCTCGGGATGACAAGTCCCGTCGGCACACTGTGGGCTCCACCCCTCTGAGCAAGGAGTCTCCAATCACCACACCACCTTCCTCTTCCTATATTCGGGAGCAGAAGCTCCAGGCTTCTTATTCACAGGATCCTGAGAAACTTTCTTCAAGCTTCGTGGAGGCTGGGGAAGTAGCTCTTGTTCCAATGGTTCAAAATCAGTTACTGTGGGGAGATCCTGGAACCTACTGCTGAGCAGCAGAGGCTCAGAACATCTCCTGATTTTCTTTCTTCATTGGGTTACATTTTTTTCAGGAACCCTCCTCCTGTGTTGGATTCTCTTCTAATTGCTGAGATACCATTTCCTCTCACTCCTCTTGTCCTGTCAAGAGTGTCTCGTGCATTTTGTCAAGAAAATCCTCACCTTCCTTTATACACTGCAGTGTGAACAATTGTGTCTCCAGTCCCTGTATCTTCTCCTCCAGCAGGGCCACTAACTTACACTTGCTGCAAGTGTAATTCGTGCTACTCTCAGATAGAAATACAAACATCCCACAGTCTTTACACGTCACTACCTCTGCTCCCTCACCAGCCATACTTCTGCAATCCAGTTCAAAATTTTTCTTTATCTTCACTTATCTTTAAACCCCACTACCAACTGCCACTTGAAACTACTTATGGGTAACTATCCACCTTTCTACAGAACCACCAGGCTAGACCCCAGGCTAAGAAACACAGGCCAGGAGATCTTCAGCTCGCACTTCAGCTGGCAAGGATGAGCCTTGCAAATTAAAGGCTTAAGCCCCCACCCACCTCTGACTCAACAGCCAGAGCAACAGCAGAGGGTGGGGCCAGCAATTACCCCCAGGCAAACAAGCTCTCCTCACTCAGCAACAGCTACACAAAAGACACACAAAAGCAATCAGAAACCCCTCTCCAGAGGCACCAAGCACTCACGGTTTCTTCCCACAGCAACCCTAGGTAATGCTCCCCAGCAGTTTTAGAAAAGAAAATCAAGTCTCACTCACCTCACCAGCAGCTCTGTTCTATATCCAAGCACCTTCTTCTACTGCAGCTGAGCCACTTCTTTGTGTATCTGCACTACCCAGTTCTATGGTACCAGGCTCGCAATTACCACTGTGAGCCAAGGATTTAAAAAAAAAAATCCCCAAATATCTGTGATTCAAATTTTAATTAGTATATATGAACCCATCTGGGAAGGGCAGGATAGAAATGTGAAGTAATAAAGAAATAAATATGTTTGTAACTGTACATAATGTAAAATTAAAAAGCGTTTTATTATTCTTAATCAGTATGTCTTAATACATACTATTAATTGCTAATAAGGCTACTTCTGTAATATTTCTCACTTTTATTTTGGCCATTTTTTTCTGTATGGCTGATGAATCCCCTGATGTATCTGACCAGCGATGAAGCTCTTCTTTTGCTGAATGAAGCCAGTCTGTAAATTCATGCACAGCATCAAGATACAGTAGATGATTCTTGACAATGTCTTCTACTTTTCTCATTTTTTCCTGTAAATCATGGAGAATACTGTCAATGAGATGGCTAAACAATATCTTCAAATTTATTACCCAAGAAGCTCTATTATTATTCCCAGTTGCCCTTTTTGGAATTAGTTTGCTGAATAGATTGGTTGCTCTAAAGCATCAGGCTCACTTGGATACTATTCACTTCCTGGATGCTTAACATTTTGGCTTTTGATCCAGGAATAGCACTGAGGCTTATTTACAATTCTCCTTGAAAATGTTTTTTAAAAAAAGACTATAGAAGGTTTTAAAAATAATAAGGTCCAGACCTGATGGTCTAATTAATTAGTTTTCCCAAATATGGCGGAGGAAATTGTATAAATTGCTTGCACATTTTCCATTAAAAGGACTGCCTTCTAACTCTTGGGCAGATGAAAACCTAACAAGTACTTTTAAACCTGGGTAGGGTCTGCAAACAGTTTTCAACCACTTTCACTTTTGCCAAATATTGATTGCAAAATTCTTAAGACATTTTTAGCAAAATGGTTGCACAGTATTCTAGAAAATTTTACAGGAATAGATCAAATCGGTTTTTTTAAGGGTTATTAATCCTGGAATGTTAGAAGATTAATGTAGTTAATCTGGTCAAGTTATATTTTATGTTGTTGACAAGAATGCACATGATAAAAAACATTTGACTGAATGATTTGGACAAATCTTAATTAAATTTGATTTTGGAATAAATGATGTTTAAACCTTCTAAAGCTACAATATTGTTTAACTGGTGATCTTTCACTGCAATTTGAATTACTCTCTAGAGCAGGAGTGTCAAATGTCTGGCCCACAAGCCAAACTGACCTGCCCAGTGCTTTAATCAGGCCCATGAGGCTCTTTTCTTCCCCTCCCCCACTTTTGTTTTCACCCTTTAAAGCTCCGAGGCTGCTAAAGTTCCCAGCTGCTTCTTCCTTGTCTTTGCAGAGGCTAAAGCAGAAAGCGAAGCTGCAAAGAAAATGCAGAGTGGATTTTCCATTCAGGTCTCTGGGGAAATCCACTCCATGTTTTCCTTGCAACCTTGTCTGTGCTGCAATGTGCTTCAATGGAAGGGAGTTCCCAGCACTCTTATGGCCAGCTGAAGCTTCCTGGAGTTGTGTCCTTGAACATAAAGGGTTGATGCTTTGAGCCAGCTTTGTCTCTTCTCAATGGATGTGAGAACTAATGCCTAGTGAACTTGCGAACCCACAGCCAATGGGGGATATTACACTGCAGAGCCATTGCCAATCTGAGTAGACCGGGGGGTGGGGAGAGAAGCTTGCAATGCCCTGCCATTTGATGTTTTCCCAGGCTGAGAGCATTTTATATTTTTAGTTTCTGCTTGTGTTTTTTCTTAATGTTTTATTTTAAAAATTGCATTGCAAAATCCCACTATTCCACCACTATTCCGTATTCTGAGTTTAAAATACTGTGGCTAAGTAGGATTGCAATTATAAATACTAAAATTTTACCTTGATTTTTTCCCCCATTTCTCCTCTCACCTCCATTGTAAGTGCTACAATCAGAATTCATTCTCTGTTCAATAAAGATATACGGGCCCTGTTCACATAGTGTGCATTAAACTGACCTGGTTCTGTTCCAAATATTTTTGTTCCGGATATTATCAATCAAACCGCCATACTGCAATTCTGAATCACTCCGCAGTGAAACTGTCTTTTGCCGTTCACATGACGGCACCATGCAGTTCTTTTTTCTTCCACTATTATGCGCATGCACACATTATGCGCATGTGCACATTATGTGCATATGTGCACATGCGCATAGGTTAAAACATTATGTGGTTATGCAGTTATGTGCATATCGCTAAGTAGTAAAAAAAAATAATGGCGACCGTAAACTGGATGTCTGAGGCTCCTTTTGCTCTGGGACAGCCTTCAGACATCCGGAAGTTGGTTAATATCGCAGCAGAACTATCCAGATGGAGAAAACTACAAGGTGAAACCGGAGAACTCAAAAAACATCGCAATGGAGCAGGTAACAAAATAATCCGGTTCCGAAGATTGGAGGGGGGCTACCATGAGTTAATACCGGGAGGCAGATGTTGCTGTCTGATCAGCCACTTTAAATCCGGAAGGAAACAGCAGCGACATCTGATTATACTGTGCATCTGAACAGGGCCATGGATCGACAAATATTCAAGCAACTATAAGCATATTAGAAAGTTCAAGGTCAGAACCCAATAAATATAGAGAGAAGGATGTCCTCCTTTCCCACAGTCTGGCCATGGGAATTTAAATCCTTCGCATGTGCACTTTTGGGTGATACAGGAATCCCTAGGAAAAGTACACCTGGGGACCCAGCATTAAGTGCAGGTACTGGGGAAAATGTCTTGAAGATCCCTAGGCACATAATTCCAGATTCAAGGATCATCAGAAAAATGTGCCAAGAACTTCAGTAGGGTCTCTTCTTTCCTCTATCGAATTGTGTGACTCAGAAAATTTTCCAGTGTTTAGTCTCCACAGACAGCAATGAAAGATAATGGTGGTGGTAATAGGGTTGCCAGGTCCTACCTTCTCACTGGTGGGGGGTGGGAGGGAGCTTTCCAAGAGTAGTAGGTGAGGTGATGTCACTGTGTGCAATGACCCCAGTGTAATGATATCATGTAGAAGTGACATCATCACTCACAGGACACTGCACAGTGATGCTCTGATATTTGGGCCATTGTGTTGCCACGCAATGTTCCCGGAGTGATGATGTCACTTCTACATTACATCATCATGCTGAGAATGTCACATCAGGTGGTGGCTGTTTGGGGTAGGGTTTCTCCCCACTGATCAGCTGGCCAGCTGTGGGCAGGAATCTGCAAAATAGGAGGATCACCCACTCCCATTGGGGGCTTGGCAACCCTAGGTGGTGATGAGCCAGAACTCACAAAAGACAGCTCAGTGAAACTGTCTTATGATAAATTCCAATTCAATAAGTAGTTCAGGAAGGGGCTGATACTAAGCTTTGTTTGTAATACCTGCTGTATACTGTTTTCCCAGGCAGCTCTAATGTTAACTTGTAGTGTTTAGGAATTGTTTTTAATGGATACAGGGCCTGCCTTAAACTAAAAAGCCTATCTAATCTATGAGAAAAGTGCTTCAGCAAAGGTTGTTGCTCAAAAAAAGTCAATACCATCACAATCTCTAAAGGCTTTTCCAAATGATTTTTAAAAGAATTCTTAACATAGTTCTTAATATATGTAGCACACTGCAAGGAAATTGTCTTCAAACATTTTATTAAGTTTTTATTTATTTTTTTTACATAAAATAGTAAATATAAAAACAAACTCCCTATGATGCTACCACTCAGTCTCCCCTCTTCCTCAAAATAGCCCATCAACAAGAAAACAGTGCAAGAGCTGCTGACATTTAAGCAACTAACTGTAGAGAATAAGAAAGAAGGGGGCACTGGGGAGAGTGAAGCAGAGCCAGCTGCCAAGGCCCTGCTGGGGGTGGGGAATCCCCCACCCCCAGTTTTTTTTCTGCTGCCACTAATTGTGGCCAGTGGGAGAAAAATAATAATTAAAAATAAACTTTTGGTGACAGTGTAATGTCACTTCTGGAGATA